>NC_058410.1:74359925-74959925 GCF_002201575.2 Neomonachus schauinslandi | reverse complement strand
TGGACTTGCATTAGTTATAAATGTATATTACAAACTCTAGGGCAACTACTAAAAAGGTTTTTAAAAAAAGTATAACCGCCATGCTAACAAAGGAGAGAAAATGCAATCTTACAAAATGCTCAATTAAAACCATAAGAGACAGAAAAGGAGTGGAAGACAAAAACAGGAACAAAGAATATAGGCAACAAATAGAAAACAGCAACAAATTAGTAGATATTAACCCAACTATTATAAATCATCACTTTGAACATCAATGGTCTAGATGCACCAATTAAAAGACAGAGGTTGTCAGAGTGAATCAAAAATAAGACCCAACCAAATGTTGTCTATAAGAAACTCACTTTAAGTAGAAAGACACATATAGATTAAAAGTAAATGGGTAGAGAAAAATATACCTTGGTAACACCAATCAAAGAAAGTAGGAGTAGCTATTATTTTCAGACAAAGCAGACATGCAAGGACATTACCATCATGATAATGGGGTCAATTCTCCAAGAAGACC
Source organism: Neomonachus schauinslandi (assembly GCF_002201575.2). NCBI lineage: Eukaryota > Metazoa > Chordata > Mammalia > Carnivora > Phocidae > Neomonachus > Neomonachus schauinslandi. The sequence continues at coordinate 74,959,423 of NC_058410.1, read as the reverse complement.
TAACAATTCTAACCATGCATGCATACAACAACAATGCAGGCTACATGGGGCAAAAACTAAGAGAACTATATGGTGAAACAGATGAATCTACTATCATAGTTGGAGACTTCAACACCCTCTATCAAGAAATGGACAGATCCAGCAGGCAGAAAATCAGTAAGGACAGAGTAAAACGTATAAAGAACTATAAATCATTAAGAAAAAGATAGGAAACCCAATTTTAAAATGGGCAAAAGACTTGAGTAGATACTGCACCAAAAAGATATCCATGTGGCCCACGGACAGAGAAGGTGCTCAACTTCATTAGTCACTAGGGCAAATAAATTAAAAGCACAATGAGCTATCACCACATTTACCAGAATGGCTAAAACAAAAAAGACAGAAAATACCCAATGTTGTTGATGATTTAGGGGAACCAGAATTCATACACCCTGGTGGGAGTTTAAATTAGTACAAATACTTTGGAAAACTGCCAAATATCTACTAAAGCTGAACATCCATAATTTTCCTCCTCAGTAAATATCCACCAGAAAAGAACACACAAACACCAAAGACACCAGAGGGCAGTTCATAGTTGTACCACTTGCAATAGTGACAAACTATAAACCCCCCAAATGTCTGTCCATGGAAGAATAGATAAACTACAGTTTACGCTCATAAACTAGAATACTATACAGCAATGGGAACGAATAACAACTGCCACATGCAATTGTAATGTTGAAAAAAGGCAGACACAAAGGGGTACCTCTTGTATGATTCCACTGACAGGATATTTTGGAATAGGCCATAATCACGAACTATGACAGAAGTCTGAGTGGAGGTTGCCCTTTGAAGGACAGGTTCCACACTCCATTTATTATTTCTGATCTACATGCTGGTTAGATAGGTGGACCCACTTCTTAAAAATTCACTGACAGGAGCTCCTGATTGGCTCAGTCAGTTAAGCATCTGCCTTTGGCTCAGGTCATGATCTCAGGGTCCTGGGATGAAGCCCCACGTCATCGGGTTCCCTGCTCAGCAGGGAATTCACTTATCCCTCTCCCTCTGCCCCTCCCTGCCCCCTGCTTGTTCTCTCTCAAATAAATAAAATCTTTTAAAAAAATTCACTGATGAGTATTTGTGTACTTTCCTGCATGTTATACTTCAATAAAAACTTGACTTATAAAGTATGAAAAAAATACTGGGGGAAAGGTGGATGGGGTCTGGGGAGTCATTTCAATAACTCTTTTCAAACATGCCACGGGGTGCAGCAGGCATGGAGCAGGGTGACAAATTGCAAAGGGGTGTCACTTTGTCCCACAGGTCACAGGAACAGGCTGGCAACGGATTTGTGTGGTTCCATCTGAATCTCAGAGGAAATTTCCAGTACAGAGTAAAAAGTTCGTAAGTGGAAAGAAAAATGGATCCAAAAATGTAATGCTGTGAACTAGTTTATGGTACCAGTACTATTAACTCTGATGTTTGCAGAAAACAAGGAGCTCATGACTTGCGTTACAAAAGTTGAATTTCATAAACATTTTTTTTTGCTTGGGGGAATCTGAACTGTATAATACTAGCCTTCCTGCCCGTGATTTTCAGGCCTTCCCTAATGCTTACAGTGGTACCTGGAATACATTCTCTGATAAGCCTGGAGGCAGCCCTGAGTCAGCTTTTCCTATTACCTGCACACCTAAGCCATTCAGGAGATATTATTCAGAAATGCCTCTGGAGGAGATGCTGTAGAACTCCTTCAATATTCTGGCCTTCTCCCCTGCCAAGAACTTTTTCTTTAAGTTTAAATTAACTGACTTTTAATATAGGAAATCCACGTCTGCTTTCTTTCCCTTAATGTAGGAGTTGCTGCTTCATCCTTTCGGTGGGGCAAACTAGAACTCCCAAGTTAAAAAAATGGTCCAGGAAAACTTCGTCACTCACTCACTCTCAGAAGCCTGATGTTCTATACTTGTCTCTAACCCTCACGTTGATTCTCCAGGATTCGAGGTCTATGAACAGTGAAGCCCATTTGCTAAATTATTTTGGAAACCTGACAACCTCACACTGTGCAGTTGTTCCTATGGGCACATCTGCTGCACAGTAGGGGAATGAAATTTGATGCAGTCCTCCCCCCACTTCCTAACTTTACTGTTTAAAATGGCACTGAGTTTTAGAAGTGGTAGGCGGTGGACAAGAAAGGCATCCTTATACTTTGGTCACTATCCTTGACATATTCAAATACTCCAGCTTTATGTTCATCATCGATTAGACACTTGAACCACTGAATTCAGAGAGCTACTTCTTAGAGAGGGACTCAAGAGAAAAAGCATTAGTGATTTTTAACTCTCAAACCTTGCACGTGATATAGCTCCCTGGTATGTCCCGCAGCCCTTGCTCATGCACACAGACACTGAAAGGGAGACCACATGCCTCTTCTTGCTGACACTCGGTGTTTGTTTTCCCAGTAAAACCATTCTTTTACCACCTGCCCCCAAAAACCAAACTTGCATGTGGAATGGTGATGTCTTATCTAAATCTCTATATATCCCTGTCCTGCACACAGGATGCTTTCAATACATATTTGTTGGCTGGAAGGAAGAAATGATTGAATTAATGAATTATGTAACTAGAATCCAGGTTTAGCTAATTTCTATAGGAGTATCAAAGAAAATCATGTTTTCTAGGATGGAGCTAAAAAGAGATTGGGAATTCTATATTTCCCATCCCAGTACTCCAATAATTTTACTATGTTACCAGAAAAAGCACCCTGGCCAGAAAATGCCTTTGCTTGGAGCTTTGCCCAGCACTGCTTCATAGGCCTCAAAGTTGAGACCAAGGGGCAGACACCCTCACTGCTCTTCCCAGCTCTATGAAGAGCTAACTATCACTAGTGGGGTCCTGAGGATTCTGGGGTGATTTTGTTTCTTACAAAAATTATTTGTTGGGGTAACACTGTAGGATTTCAATTAGAATCAGGGGATAAGAGTCTTCATATTGAAAACAAGAACCTAAAGATGGCCTCAATCATCGAGTGCTTTAAAATATAGGGATCAGGCAGGCGGCGACACTGACAACGTGAAGATTGTTCCAAGTGTTATTCTGAACACTGAGGCGAGTCTGGTTCTTAACAATGACCATGGCTAGCCGGTTTTACAAGTGTTTGCTTTCCATGCATATTTTGTGTCATTCTAGTCTGTTTAACTCAAAAGATTTAATCCCACAAGATCACCTATAATTAGAGAGTGATGATGCATTCTTAGAAGACAAATACAGACACCACAGAGGTGATGCATCAGCAGTCTGAAAATAATTAATGCTTATCCTCACAAGGCCACCTACACCAAGACACTTGGGAACAGTTCACTATTGCCATAATGTCATAGAAGGATGGCAAAATCATTTTTCTTATCTGCAGAAGTAGGTCACAGCAAGAACATTTGGCCAAACCCCCCCCCCCCACACACACACACACAAACATCCCAAAACCCAGAGTGGACATGAATGGGTTTTGTGACATAATCTTTTAATTTTTCAACTCAGTGTGAGAATGTAAGACGTGATCATTGGTTCACGCTCTACTCTCTAAGTATCTCCCTACATGATAATGGGACGAGAATGAGGCTTTGAAATGCAATATTTGCAAATACAGCAAAAAGCCCCATTACCAGAATGCTGCTTCTGAACTAACAAGAGCTGGAGGATTTGAGGCAGCCACTGGTTTTGTTGTTGTTTTATTTCCATTGACAAGAAAATAAAACCTATCATCATAAATTAGCACATCTATCAGGAGTCTGAGCTAGGCAAAATATAGTCATAGAGGCTAAAGGTTACAGCATTTCCAGCAACCTTTTAAACTCAGCATATGGCACGCGTGGGGTGGCATTTTATTTCTGTCCGTATGTCTATTTAAACTCAACAGACAGACCTTGCAAAAACAATCTGAGTTGTGTGCATTGCACTCATGCTGTTGCCTTCTGAATAATAAAAATACCTTTCCCAGTGCCAAGGAAGAGGGCAGAAAAAAGGGACGGATGGTACTGGGAAGGGGGACCATGACATTGACATGGATGACTCTGTAATCTCAGGAAACTCATCAAGAGGCCAAAATCCACACTGCCTAAGGCTTTGTCCTGTCATCAGTCAGAAAGACACAACACTGATTCCCATACCAGCTGCTTTTCCAGGTCACTGCTGAGGCTCTTTACAATCAGGCACTTGGGCTCACAGACTGACTGACACAACCTGCTTCTTGGGGAAGAGATAAATTATCTCCAGGAACCCAGGCTTCTCTCCTAACTGTGTGCTCTTATTCACCTATATTTTTAAAGAAATTTGTTCTAAAGTTGTGGTAAGGGCTAGAACCCATTCTTTGGCTCCAATTCTGAGGTACTCATTTGGTGCAGTCCTTCCTCTCTTCCCCGCAAATATACTAAAAAAGCTTTCCTCTTTCCTTTTTTTTCCTTTCTTCTTGCTCAGAGCAATTCTATTTCATTTTTTTACAGAATATGATTTTCTGTGTTCACTTTATCATTTTTACTCCTCTTAGTGTCATTAATGACCTTTCAGCTTAGTTATTCTCTACCTTCTCCTTCCACATTCATCCTTATTTTTTTCCCCCATTTTAGCACTGAAGGACAATTGTACAATGAGTAAATTGTAAAGTTGTGTCACAGTTCCCCTAGGGACACTCTTCTTCCTCGAGCTATTAAATTGGAAAACGGTTTTTTAAAAAAACATCAAGGTTTTGTCAACAGAGCAGGTGCAATCATTACAATGTAAAATTAGTCCTTTTTCCAACAAAAGTGGTGTGATACTTTACTTGTAACTGCACAAAAGGATTTAGGAAACGTAACATAAAAAACCTACCAAGAGCTTTAAAGAGTTAGGTGCAAAGTTACATGATATTTTGTTCCTACAGTGTAGATGATAAAGCCAGACTGGCCTGGAATGCTGTAATTTTGCTTTCTGGATTCACTATTGCAAGATCAGTTCATTTAAACATTGAAAACTGACCTGCTTTTTACTCACACACACATCCGTTACTCACCTGTCCAACATATTCAATGGGTTCTTCCAACATGCCAGGGTAATAAATAAAAATAAAAATAAAAAATCTTTTTTATCCTGAGAAACATGTCAATGGTTAGCCTCTATTCTAGACATGTCTGTCACTCACTTCAAAGATCATCTCATAAACTGTGTTCACCTGAAGAAAATGAGGAGAAGCAGTAATAATAAACCTCCCTGCAGGCAGATTCATGAAGGCAGACGTGGATTCACAGCACTCTGTAAAACCCATGACTGTTTCACTAGTTATTAACTGGCAGCCTGGTGAGCCTGGACCACAGTCTGGGGGAAAGGCTCTGGGTTAGATTCTTGCTCTGTGGTTTGCTGCTTGTGTGGCTTTTCTTAGCCCCTCTGAGCCTCAGTTTCCTTCTGTGAAAAACAGAACTAGCTGCACCAGTCCCCACAGATGAAATGAAATCCACACATCTTCTATTACTGTGCCCATCTTGAAGTTGATGCTCAATAAATTGTAATTTTAGTGGTATCATTATCATGACTGAGGTTTACAGGCTAGGGGCAATGATTGCCCTAAACCAATGAATTCTTTTCTTCTCAGAAGGGGAATGATAAAGTTGATTTCAAGGAGACACAGGTTGAAAATCAGTGTATCCCATGTATTAGCCCTGCCCCTCCTGAGTTGTGCTATTTCTCTCACCAAGCACCCCATTTATTATCTCCATACATGGCCCTCCACATGAGCACCCAATTCACTGACTCTTATTTGCCATCATTTTCTTTTTCTCTCTCTAGCCCAAACTTGTTTAGAGATAGCTGAACACAGGGAAGTAGTCAGCTACTTTACATGAGTCAACAAAAGGGAAGGTGATAAATCAATTTTCTTTTTGCTTAGGGATGGAGGTGAGGGAAATGTGAGGAAGAGAATAATAAGGATGTAGGGATAACTGGGCCCCCAAAGAGAGGGACTTAATGATCCAAGCCTAGCAACAGAAACTGATGCTTGGTTGTAGAGAGGACTATTGATTTCACGTGTTCACCTCAATTTGGTTCGCAAAATTACACAACACTAGAGCTGGAAAAGATGTCAAAAATAATTTAGTCAAATCCCATCTTTTTAAAGATAGAGAAACTGAGGCCCAGAGAAGTCTGAGATATCTTGCTGAAGGCAACCCAGCTAACTGCTGTAGAACTAGAACATTCTAAAATCTAGGTTTCTCACATTTTCATTCCAAGAAAAATTTTAAATGCCTAGGGTACAGTGTGTTTAGGTGGTTATATCTGTTTGTTTGCTACTGTGTTTATGTCTAGTGTGAAAAAGATTCCGTCTGACTTTTAAAAGGGGTCTGGACTGGGCAATTTACTTCATGAGCCTGGTGGTGGTGGTGAGCAGTCCATGAATGCCCTGAAATTGCATGCAAAATTTTAAGTGGCATAGGGGAGGGGCAGAGGGAAAGAGAATCTTTTTTGTTGTCGTTGTTAAAGATTTTATTTATTTTTAGAGAGAGAGGGAATGTGAGCGAGAGAGGGGGAGGGGCACGGGGAGGGGCAGAGGGGGAGGAGAGAGAAAATCCCAAGCAGACTCATCAGTGAGCCTGGAGCCTGAAATGGGGCTCGATCCCACGACCCTGAGATCATGACCTGAGCCAAAATCAAGAGTCAGACCCTTAACCGACTGAGCCACCCACGTGCCCTGTGGATGTGCATTTTCCTAGGAATAAGGTCCAAAGCTTTGACATAGTCTCAAAAGTATCAGCAAGCAAAACAAAGTTAAGTGCAGTGGACTGGGGAGAGACAAGAGTAGTAAGACCAGGGTTTTCCAAGCTGCTGCAGGCTGGGATGCTTCCAGTGCAGACATGGGAGGATGTGGGGTACGGAGAGGCTGGCTGGGAAAGCAAACTCTGTGGTCTCACCTTGCTTTCCAGAAGGGAGGCTTTATTTTAAACCTGCTTTCCACATTGGTGTTCTGCTCGGTTTGCTGAAGGAAGGCTGCTGCTGCTGCTGGCAGTAGGGGGAATGAAAGCCACTGCTGGACCATGTTCTATAACATTTCAGCAAAGATGTGACCCTCCGCCCATTTAAAAAAAAATCATCTTCATTATTCTGCCAAAAGCCCCTTCCTCTGACTCTATCTGTTGTTCTCTACTTCCGTGTTTAATAATCAAGGTATCTCTTGTCTTCCCCACGTCTTCATGAACACCTGCTAGCGGCCAGAAAATGAGGACCAGAAATTGAAAGTGGCTGGAAAAAAGAACCAGAGTCCATCCTTCTTACTCCGTGAGGGTAAGAGAAATCACTTTTTTCTTTTTCCTGGCTTCTCACAGGATGATCTTCATCCCAAAGGCCTAGGTGCTGCTATAGCTGTATCAGAAACCCCAAGTGGATGGTCCACCTTTTTCTTTATAACCTGAAAAAAGTTCTCCCCTTCATTTTTCTCAGATAATAAAGAGCTGAGAGTATATATTTAGAAACACGTAGTTTTAAGTTTTATAGAATGTTCAATAACTTGGGATGGGGAAAAATGAGAACTAGCAAAAAGCAATAAAGCTTAGAAAGCAATATATTTGGTCATTTTCACCCAAAATTAGAACTTCATGCCCCTAAGACACAAGCCTAAATAATGTTGTTTGTGTTGCATTAACCTTAAGCTATAATATGGCAAAAGTAGATTACAGGAAATCACAAAAAACAGTTATAACATTAGCAGCAGCTAGCAGGAGTATTTTGCAAGCAATCACTCCTACAGATTGAGTTATAAACATCGAGATCATGGCCTGGGCCTGTGTGACTTTGGGCACAATTCGCATATAAATACATGACTTCAAAAATAAGTACCATATAGAAAAATGGCCATCCCACAAGATATTTTATTTGAGGTTTGATGTTTCTCTTGTTTTGCATTTTGCCCTTCACTTACCATGTTTATGAAGGATGGGAGAGCCCCAGGGTTGGAGGGGTAGTGAGAGATCAGTCAGTTCAACTCCACGTCACCTGCTCTCCACAACTGTAACTGTTTCTACTTGTCAGTATGGTACACCCTAGATTTAGGATTTTCAAAGATAATCTCTCATTGACTAGCTGGGCCTACACCCAATGATTTTCTGGGTATTGTGAATTATATTATAAAAGTATAAGATAGGGGCGCCTGGGTGGCAGAGTCTGTTAAGCACCCGACTCTTGATTTGAGCTCAGGTCATGATTGTGAGATTGAGCCCTGTGTGGGGCTCCGCTCTGGGCATGGAGCCTGCTTAGGATTCTCTCTCTCCATCTCCCTCTGCCCCTCCCCCCCACATGCTCTCCCTCTCTCTCTCAAATAAATAAATCTTTTTTTTTTTAAAGTATAAGATAATGTTCCTGTTTTTGAGAAATTTATGATCCCACTGGCAACCCTAGACAGACATTTAAGCAGCTGTTAGTCATTCTAAGTGGTGGCAGCCAGAGCAGGGGGGTGACGAAAACACACATGTTAATATTATTGCCTTCTTTGGTATCCTTTACAGTAAGTAGCCAATATGAGGTATATAATGTATAATGTAGCTGTTGCACTAGAAGAACATAACATAACATAACATAGCCCTGGGCTGCGATATAAGGGGCCATGTCTCTCATAGTAATAGAAGCAGATGTTCAAAATTAGAAATAGAAGGAAGAGTCATGGAGATAAAAGTAACAACCATTTATTTAGCATTTATTATATTCCAAGTATGCCTTAATATATTCACTGACTTTATCATTACAATACCCATAAGGTAAATAATACTATTAATATATGGATAAATGAACAGAGGCTCAGAGGCATGTCTGCCTGAGGTCCTACAGCCAGCACATAAAGGGGCTGAGATTTCACACCAAACCTGTCTGATTTCTAAGCCCATGCTTTGATCCCAACTCCTCAGTCCTGTTATTTCCAAGATTCTATAAATGTGTTAACACACCTATAATGATGCCTTGTTCAGTTATGAAATATAGCAAAGCTCATAAAGTATATAGACATTTTTGCAGAAATTCTACTGACATCTCAGTATGTAATAATTTTTTACTTTTCAATATTAATATATCGTAAAGACTATTACTAGAGCATCTTTAAGATAATGAAATAGAGGACCATAACATATACATTATATTTCGTTTCTGAAGGTTCATATCATTCAGAATACATTCATAACGGGTACATTGTTTTGTTATTTTATTTAGCTCTGATGAACGGAACATTGAGATGAATTCAAGATATTTAAGCATTGGGATGGCTAAATTCAGTGTTGGTGGGTGAAGGCAGATACAAGTCTGATGTATTTAATGGTACTGTTATAAGAAAGTAATTGTAAACAACATCTACACACATTTCATGAACAACTTTTAAGTAGGAACAAATACAATGGACTCTATCTTCAGTATAAGGAAAGTACACTTATCACAGTCCCATCTGCTGCATGAAGAAAGTCAGCTAAAGGTACATTCACTTCTGGACGCAGCAACTAATTCATGTCATGCCTGGGCATGTTCAGCCAGCCCCCATAATGCCAACTTTATTTAGTTTTAGATTATTACATTTTAGAAGGAACCTTTCACTTCATCTACCCAGCTTCTGGCACTTGCAGCATCCCATTCGAAGTCAGGCACTACTTACTAAAAGCCGGTTTTCTACAGATTGAATCTGGAGATTAAGGCTGACAGTAGAGAAGGAGTACACGGGGCCACTTAGAGAACAAAGGAAAGGCTAAGCTTCCGCCTCAAAAATCCTGCGTGTGAGCCTCCTTTTCTAAAGGATGTCGAAAATGACATTTCACATGGAGAACTTTCTCCAATTCTCATAAGGAAATGAATTTCCACTTTCTCCTGACAGATTACAGAAGCTCAACAAAGAAGAAAGGACACAGCAAGGAGGACAAGCCTGGTGCAAAAGGCAGCAGCAAAGGCAGGAGGAGAGGAAGTTAACTTCTTCGTTTTGGCAACAGTTTTGTATTTGCCTTTGAGGCATCTTTTAATTCCTGAAAGCACAATACTCATTGGCCCTTCTCCTAGGGAAGTAAAAGGAAAGAGCAAGCAAAAGACCTTGATGTCCTGAATCTTACTGTCATAGGAACTCTACGATTTGAGCTTCTCAAAGTCATTTTACAAATGAGAAAATGATGGCAAGAGCTACTAAGAAACATACCTGAATTTACTCGATGAAAAAGCTGACAAGAAGACCAGAGCATTTTCCAGAAGAGGTTCCTAGTTTAGCTTAGATAATTACAGTGCTGTGGAAACATAAGGTTTGGTGTAACAGGATGACTTAATGAGACATAAACTAGCATACCATCTTTGCTGCTACGGATTCCTTTGCAAATTTTAAGAGTTTTCACTCTCCTTGCCATTCCCCCATGCATAGGAAAGGCAGAAAGACCCCAGTGAGTTTGAATACTGGCCTCCCTTACCCTTCCTTGAGGCTAGAGTTTCCAGAGGCGAGGGAACGGGCCACCCCACAAGGAGAAAGCAGGCTTCCTGAGATGCAAGTCATGGGAAGGGTGGGTTGGTAAGTTCGAGGGGCCCTGTTTTTAGTGTCTGGCCTTAGAAGTATCAGCCCAGGGAGGGCAGATGATTATAAGGATGCCAGGGGAAATCCTGGAGGCAGCAGCATGGGTCTCCGGAACTAGTCTGACACCAAGGGAGTCAAAACACCAGGGAAACTGTCTACTTTTGAATTTGAGCTGAGTGTCTTACCAGAAATCTTTTTTTTCTGATTTTCCTGGACTGACAGAGACTGGCTACTTTAGGGGAATGAAAAGTTGCTTGAGAAAAACACACATTGTTGTCTCAATATTTATTCCCTAACTGGCAAACAGGAAACAGTGTCACATACGAAAAAGAAGGTCCACTGAAAACACTGACTACCTGAGAAAACAGTACTTCAAACACTACCACATGAAATTATTGTACTAAGAAATTTTCCACATTTTCTAAGTCTGAGTCATAACATTAATGTTCAACTGGAAAAATATTTAAATTTCTAAGAAACACTTCCACTGAAGGAAGTATGTATTAAACCATAACCAAATACCACAGAGTTGGCTGAAGTTGAGAGAGAGAAGTGTTTTGGGATGACTTATGGAACAAAAGGTATCCACGTCTAGCAATTAATCTCTCAAGTCCTTGGCCAAAGTTTCTCTTCTCATCCAAGCTGACAAATGTGTTTTGGGATTTGATAGCCAGAAAAATCCTTGGGAGGTATTTTAAGAGTAATTTTTCTTAGAGGAGGCAAAGGAGTAAGGAAGACAAGGTGAACTGCCTTCAGTATTTCTTTGATATGCTTATCTTTTTAATACATAACAGCACGCTGATCTGCAACAATACAATTTAAATGGAAATTTAAAGTATATTACACATTTTGCTGTCTTTCAAAACAGCAATGCACCAAGCCTAAAAAGATTTTATCAAGCATAATTTAACCTTTTCTTGATGACCCAAGGTTAGTACTATAAATTACCTATTAGCTGTGTGATCTTAGGCAAATCACCTGAACCTTCAGCATCCTCATCTTTACTATGGGAATGGTAGTATCTATCTTATAAAATAGTGATGATGGTTTAAATGAGATCATCCCTGCAAAGCACTTAGGATAGAGCCCTTTACACTATCAAGAGATCCAAAATGGTAGTTACTGTTTCTTTTTACTGTATTTCTCTGCTCAAGATTGTGATCTAGAAAACTGAGTTGACCTCTAAGTTTAACTTCTGAAGTTACCACATAAAATTGAAAACTTACATTCTCTTTTAGGAAAAAAAAAAAGATCGTACTCCCTTTCTTCCAATATGGTAGACTTGAGGTCAGAAGCAGCCCTCAGTATAAAAGACTAAAAATGCTGAATAAATATTTTAAAAATCTTAAGTACATAGTTGAATTGTCAGGAGAATAACCGAATCCTAGGAGGTAGGAAAGAATTCTGAAACCCTTTGGAAAGCTAAGGCTGAACAAAGAGTTTTCCCAGGGCGCCTGGGTGGCTCAGTTGGTTAAGCGACTGCCTTCGGCTCAGGTCATGATCCTGGAGTCCCTGGATCGAGTCCCGCATCGGGCTCCCTGCTCGGCAGGGAGTCTGCTTCTCCCTCTCCCACTCCCCCTGCTTGTGTTCCCTCTCTCGCTGTGTCTTTCTCTGTCAAATAAATAAATAAAATCTTAAAAAAAAAAAAGAGTTTTCCCAGAGGACTCTGCTCATCCTTGAAGGTCTGGACTAGAGCATGAGCTTTAACCTGTGGAATGCTGGGGGTCAGAGGACAAGCCTGGAGCCCTGGAAAATAAAAGGTTGGATCACAAGCCCTTGAGATATCTGCCCCTCCTTCCCTGCCATTCCCCCATGGTAAATGAATTGGAAAAACACTCTGCCTTCCAGAGGCAAACAGTAGACGAGGCTATTTGCCTGCCTCAGCCTTGGTCAGAGTCTGGCAAGGAGGGTGGAGGGAAAGGCACCTCTGAGAATTCCTAATCACAAGCCTACTCTTAGGAATGTTTGGGGATAGAATTCATACTATTTATGGGACTTCACAAATAATCCTTCTTGCGGGAACATACTTTCAACCCAGGCCTCAAAGAGCTCCCACAGATAAATACCAGGGAGAATGTGAGCTCACAGTCATTATCACTTACCTACTTTGTGAGCACAGACAACTTTGAAAATATTTCTGTGACTCAGTTTCCTTATGGAACAAATGTAGATGATAATAGTACTTATCATAGGGACTCTTGAAAAGATTAAATGAGTTACTATGTATAAAGTGCTCAGAAGAGCGACTACCACATAGTAAATACTCAATAAATGTTAGCTATTATTAAATGATATGAGAAACTATTTATGACATAAATGAAGAAAGTAGGATTTAACATTATACACAACCTGATTGTGGTTTTGTAAAAACAACTGCCCTCTTTCTCCTTTAAACTGCCCTCCTTACGCCCAAGCATGCCTGCAGAGAAAACACTGGAAGGAAACACACCAAAATGCTAACTCTGTAGGATATGACTTGGGAAATTCATTTTCCTTTTAGATCTTTTAGTTTTTAAATTTCCAAGAATCATTATATATTTCTTGTAAAATTAGAAATACTTGAAAAAGAAAAAAAAAAAAGACTCCTGTTTCTTGTAGTTGAATCCCAGTACCACCCCCCTCCCCCATGCTAGCATGCTCATTTTCTTCACAGAGACCCAGTTTAGCCACATAATTTTCAGGTTAGTAGGTAAGATACGAGAAGGATGTCTAAAGGAAAAAAAATATCAGAAAGGAAAAATTGGCAGGTTCCCATGTCATGGAGGAGAGAAATAGTTTCAATATTTCCATGCAGAGAAACAAATTGGCTAGTGATGGCACTCACGTTAAAAGCCAACAGAGGTTTGGGGGGTAAGGAAGATGAGTTTTTATCCCCTCGGTTTTAGCTTGCTTAGCTTTTGTGATTAACGCCCACAAAATCAAGATGTCCTATATGTATAAAGACAAATATTTGAATGATAAGGGCAAGTGATACAGTTATGTCTGAAAACAAAGTCTACTTTAAAAAATAAAATACATGATTTGAAGAAGGAATAATAAACCAAAGTCACCTTTCTTGTAATTCAGATATATTTTAGTCTTTATGAATCAATCTCCTGTAACAAAAATGTCCCTGGAGTGCTGTCATATTTTCTGCCTGCCCAGCACCTTCTGAACACCCTTGAAATGTTTGAAGAATTTCTTTCTTTATTGGTCCTACTCTCCTAGGTCAGAGCCAGAAAACTTATTTCCCGGGCCTTCCATGAAGCCAGGATAGCATGATGGGACCAGACTCTACCAACCAGATGCCCTGCTCAGCACTTAGCTTGGGAAGTAACTAACTTGAGAAGGAAATAATGGAGAATCCATCCTACAGTGACCATGGAGGGAAATATCAGACTTTCTGAGGGTAGCATGGTAGGGTCTCCTGGATAAGTGATGTAGTGATGTTTTCCCTTAAACAGCCTGGTTGGTGTACTGGGCTCTGTTCCTGGCTGCACACGTAACTACCAGATATCCTTTAATAAATTCTGCTTCCACTCAAACTAGCCAGGGTAGATTCTGTTGTTTTCAAAGAAACCAGAAAATACGAGGAATAACAGTAGATGCCCCACAAAATTACAGAAATATAATAATATAATAAATATATAATATAAATAAAATATAATAAATATATAATAAATAACTAGTCTTTTCACTGACTGATTGGTCCTTTGTTCCTACTAAGTAGAGATGAAATTCTCATTTACAGGTGGGGAAACTTCCCCAAGATCACACAACTTGTAAGCACATGGTAGAACTGGCATTCAAATCCACATATTTCTGACTCCAGAGTCTGAAATCTTATAACTGACATAAAACCTCTCCCCTGACACAACCCAACAGGGGATATAAAACAAACATCCAATGACGCTTCAAAAATACTTCCTAAACAGGGAAATCCCGGTGTGCTTTACCCAAGCCCTTTTTCAGACCTTTCAGTTCACTTTACTGTGACTTCTAAACTGAAATGTAGAAATGGAATGAAATCCATATAAAAAGTGAGTAAGAATGGAAATTTGGGCAGATGCTGAAATGGATCCTGGGAACCACACATATGAATGACTTTCTTTTCAAAGCCAATTCCTATCAATCACTAAAAACAAAACAAGACTACAAATCTCTCAGGGACATCTGAGAACATTATTAATGATGTTACATATATCATAAAAAGCAGAGGAACAGGAAATAATATGAATTTTTTAAAATACAGTTCAACTATATCCTGATTTCTGTAATCAGTTCTATATTGCAAATTGCCACTTCATCATGGTAAATTTGCAAATGTACTGGGTAACTTTAAAAGATCTTTTAACACCTGTTTTAAGGAGACCAACCACCTTATTTTAGCCCCTCTGCACATTTAGAAAACAAGATTCATTTACCAAGTCCACTTAAATCTTAAAACATGAATGCATTCAGTGATAATTTTATTTTGCCGAGTAGAAAGAAACACAAGGGAGCTTCTAAATATTGGCTCTCATTATACTTCCAATTATTTCAGTTATTTCAGATTATGCATAAGGCAATTTCTCCTTTGACAAAATGCCGGATAAAGATATCCAGGGGACTCTAAATAGCAGCAGTCTTTGTACATATGGTAAATTATGTTCTTGGGGGGAACAAAAAGCTCTAAGTTAGGTGATGTAATATGAATTTGATTATCTTATAGAGACACTATTGTAACAAAGCCTTGCATAACTAAACCTAGTCTGAACTTTATATGTAATGACTATAAACATCTCATTTAATCAACTATTTTGCAGTATTTCAAACATAATTCCAAAACACCAAAATGGCAACCAAAATAATAAAAACATCCTACTATGATTCCTGCTTGATTTTATGATAAAAATCAGAAATGGCATAATCAGAACCACCGAAATAACAAACCTTTTATGGAGAAACATAAGATGTCCATTTAGCCTACAAACCAATAAACGCTTTCTTAAGGATTTTCTTACTTCATAGGAATGAGTGGCTTTTCAATAGCCATATTTATCCTGCATGACCTTGGGCCCTGATCACACTGGATAAATTCTGACCTAATGGAACTGTTTATCTTATTGCAGAACTAAGACTTTTGGGAAAAAAGGGTTACTTCATACTTTTTGAGAAAATATCATTTTTGCTAAGCTTTTTTATAATTAAAGATCTAGATATGGGCTTTCTAAAACTAAAAACCAGAATATTTCCAATTTTCTTAAGATTCCAGCTCCTTAACACCACCAGCTATTCTTTGAACATTGATGTGAAGACCCCGGAGTCTTTAAAAAGATGAAGATAACCAACATTTACTTCCTCAGCATTTTTCCATCCATCCTTCCCTCAGAATGTGAATTCACACCATTACAAGCTTCAAGGCTCTGAAATAAATGGTGGCCAAACTGAAAGACAATTAGCTATGGTATATACATGAAAAATTTCCACCTCTACCTCAAGGCTTACATATTATCTTACATATTATAGTAATAAAGTAAACTGCCCTCAGTCTGATGCCTTCTTGATTTGTAACCAGCTACCTCCTGGTCCCCACTCTCAAAAGGAGCTTGGCCAGCCTCTAACACCTCTCTTCTCTAGTTGGCACCAGTATGTTTCCTTTCTTAAGGCTCTAAGGATAAGCCTTGGTCTAGTCCCCCATCTTGTGGGGAATATTTTTACTTTATTTTTTTGGTTTGCTACCTGATATTTTAAAACTTTTATTTTGAAATATTTTTAAATTTAGGGAAGAGTTGCAAGAAAAGTACAGAGCATGCCCATATGCACCTCAACCAGCTTCTCCTAATATTAACATCTTACATAACCACACGGTAATTATCAAAACCAGGAAATTAATATTTGTATAATATTATTGAGTAAACTACAGATCTTATTCAAATTTCACCAGTTTTTCCACTATCATTTTTCATTTGTTACATTTACATCCCTAATTAATTTGGGGTTTGGTTTTATATATGGTGTGACATATGGATCTAATTTTATCTTTTTCCAAAAAGCTACCCAACTGTTCACATCAGTATTATCCACAATAGTCAAAAAATAGAGACAACCAAATACCCAATAACTGATGAATGGATAAATAAAATGTGATATAGCCATACAATGGAATATTATTCAGCAATAAAGACTGAAGCACTGATACATGCTATGACATAGAAAAACCATGAAAACTATGCTCACTGAAAGAAGCCGATCACAAAAGACTACCCCATCATCATTTTTTTAAAACTCTGTAATTTCAATTTATGTGTCCCCTTCCACCCAGGAGTTGTTTAATAAGAGAATTTATTAATATCTAGGTATAAAGGCTTTCCTCTTTTTTGTTTTTATTGGTAAACAGTGGCTTTTAGCATTAAAAAGTGTCCTTTGTCAGGTTTAATGCTCTGTGGCTTAAATTCTATTGCACACACACACACACACACCCCCACACACACACTGGAATATAATGCAACCATCAAAAAATATGAAATCTTGCCATTTGCAACGACGTGGACGGAACTAGAGGGTATTATGCTAAGAAAAGTAAGTCAACCAGAGAACGACAATTATATGATCTCACTGATACATGGATTTTAAGAAACAAGGCAGAGGATCATAGGGGAAGAGTGGAAAAAATGAAACATGATGAAACCAGAGAGGGAGATAAACCATAAGAGACTCTTAATCTCAGGAAATAAACTGAGGGTTGCTGGAGGGGCGGAGGTGCAGGGATGGGATAACTGGGTGATGGACACTGGGGAAGGTATGTGTTGTACTGAGCACTGGGTATTATATAAGACTGATGAATCACAGACCTGTACCTCTGAAACAAATAATACATTATATGTCAATTAATTGAATTTAAATTAAAAAAAATAAATGCTGCCCCCACTATTGTCTTCATTTTAGATTTTAAAGTTTCATGCTAGTCTAAATATTTTGCCTTTGCAAGTTATTTGGTCTTTTGATCTACAGCACTTGAGTATTTTATCTTTATCCCTGAAATCTAAGAGATTTACTCTGATGTGTCTC
This sequence comes from Neomonachus schauinslandi, assembly GCF_002201575.2. Taxonomy (NCBI): domain Eukaryota; kingdom Metazoa; phylum Chordata; class Mammalia; order Carnivora; family Phocidae; genus Neomonachus; species Neomonachus schauinslandi. The sequence continues at coordinate 74,941,881 of NC_058410.1, read as the reverse complement.
AGGTCAGTCTACATTAATTTTCCCAAGTACCCAGTGAATTCTCTCATTGTGTAGATTCAGGTCTTTTTCTATTTCTATAATTTATTTTTAAATTACAGTTTTAAATATTAGCTGTGTATCACTGTTTTGTTTCCGGAACTCTGAAAAATTTTTTTAAATGACTTCTTTGCCTATCTTTCATTCCCATTTCTCTTGGACTTGAAGGGTGGCAGAATAAGGCACTCCAAATATGTCACTTTAATATAAAAATTATTTTGAGTTAAAGCCCTTGAAAAACAGCAAATCAAGGAAAAACACATTGACCTTCCTTGTTTTTCTTAAAAGTAGGATATGAAATTCCCAGGTGAAAGATGTCCTCCCTAAACCAGAAGGAAAGTAATATTTTTATGAAGGACCAGAAGCTGAGACAAAAAAATTTTTGTGCAAAGAGACCTTGTTAAAATAATTCTTATCTTCCTTTAGCCTCTTCACATAGTTTTTCCCAATTGCTTCTCTGTTCAACCAACTATAAAAGAATGTGGGTTTGGTCATTTCTTTGGGTCTTTATTCCTTATGAGGACTTTCGTGTCATGCAAAACTTATATAAATTTGTATGCCTTTCTCCTGTTAATCTGTCTTATGTCAGTTTCTCAGAGCCAGCCAAAAAAACCCTAAGAGGGCAGAGGTAAAAATCTGCCTCTCCTTCAGACCCTTATTTTCTTCTTTATGTCATTTTCATTTTCCTGTCTATCTTCAAACCCCTTATTAAATTTTCATTAGAGTCTATTTTCAATTGGGCACTTTTAAATTTATGCTTCATTTCTGAGACCATTTTGTCTTCTTCTTTCCATTTCCTGAGTTCAATCAACTCCTTTTTTATTTATCCTGGTTTTTGTCCATTTTGCATTTCTCACTCAGAGTTGGTTTTTCATATCCTCAAATGCTTGATGTCCTTAATTCTGTCTGGAGTGTGAACTTACACTTTTCTTTTGCTTCATGTTCATTTTGCAGGGAAGGATTTTCCTGAATTGGTGGTTGTGATTTTGTGTCTTCTGATTTTCTGCAAAATTTCTCTACTGACTTTCTTATTCTCATTTTTATGATATTGGAGTGTTTTTTTTAAATCCCTATTTTGAAAGGAGCTCTTTTCTGTCAGCCTAGCAAAGCCCAGGTACTTCAGTGGGTTTTTCTGTCAATGGGTTTGTTTTGGTGGTAGGAAAAGAGCTATAAGTCCTGATTATATGATTCTCTTTGTCTTAGAGAACCCTAAATCCACCCCCACCTTCAAACCACTTTTCTTCTTTTCTCCTTCATGTAATTGCTAAAAAGCACTTCTTTTTTTTTTTTTTTTTGCCTTCCCCCGCCTCCTCCAGAAGAAAGACTGCTCCAGTAACTAATGCTTACCCTTTTAAACTGTGCCTGTCTTTTAAAATGTTATGCATGGTCCTATATGTCACCTGACCCTTTACATCACATGTACTTTAAAATCTCTTCCCTACACTCCAAGCTCTTATCTGCTTGGACAATTTTCCAGCATTTTAAAATTTAGGATGGGTTTAACTTTTCTAGTGGCCATTCAAAATCACCCTTAGGCACTTTTGCTAGCCTCTCTGTCTTCCTTGCAGTTTTTTTTTTTTTTTTTTTTTTTGCTTTTGCTCACAAAAAGCCTTATGGCAGAGTGGAGGTGGAAAGGAAGTATAAGGAACTGAATACCAGAACCTGTTGATTTTTTTTTCCTATTTACTCACAGTTATTTTGCACTTTTGGCATTGTCTGTCTCCAAGTATGTGTGGAGAGGTTTCATAATTGGGAAGTTGTTTCATATTGTTTTCAGTTTTTGAGACTGATTATTACATAGCTACCATTGTTTTCTGTTATCTGGAAAATGTATAGAACATTTTTGACGCTCCGCAATATGAGAAGAAAACATTTAATTTTGTGTATCCAGCGTCAAACTCAGGCTGTGACTTCTTTACTGACTCTCAACACCTGCCAAGGCACAGTTTTTGTTTCTGTTTCTGTTTTGGGGGTGGGGAGGGAGGGAAGGACGCAAACCAAGTGGTTTATAAAACTGATAGAAAGCATCATATCCACAGTGAGACTCTCCAAGCCCTCGACATTACGAAATGAAAGTAATAATTAAAAAGACGTAATATAAGAAACCCTTGTATATCCAGAACAAGTTTAGTTTAAATGGATTTTTAAAAGCACCTAAACACTAACTAGCAAGGTACATTGTAGACACTATTACTGGGTTAAAAAAGAAACAACAGAGTCAAGAAAAACTGAAAATACAAATGGTTGAGCTAGCTCTACTGTCATTAAACACAATTTCCTTTCCATTTCACACAACTCTAAAAGTAAAAACAAAGCCACAATCCATTTGCTTCTAGAAACTACTCTGCAATTTGTGGCCTGAACTGCTGACAACATTTAGCAGACAACTAAAAATCTGGGTGTGTGTACTTCTATCATGACCTAACATATTTCATTTCCTCCCCATGCCACCCACCCATCTTCAACAAATTTGACTTCAAAGATAGAGAGTAGTGGTAAAATGTGATACCAATTACATTAATTATCAAAATGGCCAGATCTTGCCTTTATTCTTTACAAAGTGCTTTCAGACAGGAAGGGTAGTTATTCTCCTACTACAGATATGAAAACCAGGGTTAAGTCATAGAAAGCCAAGGATGACACTAAAATTCTAAAACACATGAGAAATCGACCCTACATTAGCCACAAAATTAACAACTAGAAGATTAAGCAGCTGCAGACAAAATTAGAAAAATAGAACAAATAAAAAAGACTTTAAGAGCATGCTGATTTCAAATTCCCAGAAAGATTTTTGAAACTTGGTGTCTTGGAAATAAAAAATATATACACATTGAAAGAAAACTCAATGATGGGGATAAACACCAGAATGAATGAACTGGAAAACCCAATACTGAGGGAATATATATATGAAAAAACATTTAAGAGACAAAGGAGAATATCTTGAAAGACTCAAATATATGCCTCATAGGAGGTAAAAAGAAGGAAACGGGAGGGGAGGGATAATGGAAACTTAACTGTACAACTGTTAACAACTTTCTAGAACTAATTGAAGACAGGAGTCCTCAGATGAAGTGGTCTCAGAGTACTAAGTAGAAAAAATTTTTTTAAAATCCACACCTGGACATCACTATAAAACTACAGCACATCAAGCACAAAGATAAACTCTTACAGACTGGTAGGGAAAAAAGGATGGATTATCTTCAGAGGAAAAGCAAATAATTTTACAACAGCTGTCTTATCAACAGAAATAGATGGCAGAAGGCAATGAGTGATAGATCTTCAAATTGAAAAGAGGTACAGAATTATATACCTAGCTTAGTCATTATTCAAGACTGTGAACAAAATAAAGACATTTTAGACATAGAAAGACTAAGAAAGTGTGCTATTCATAGGCTGTCAGTGGAAGGAATACTACAGGATATGGGATGCAAGAGAAAAACAAAAAGCATAACAACTGATATGTATGTAATGAACATTAAAATACTTTAATAACTAATTTATTTGTTTTTAAGTGAAACAAAAACAGTAGACAATAATGGGGAAAATGTGGGGTGAGGGGAATAATGTGCTTAACAGAGTGTTAAGGAACATGTTGGGGCAGACACAGAGTAGGAGGATCCTGAGCTCACCTCGTGCCACAGATACACCAAGACAAGTACATCCATTACAATTAACTCTGAAAACGAAGACTGGCAGAAAAGACCTTCCACACCTCGTCACAGAGAGAAGGCCACAGAGAAAAGGGTATGAGGGGCAGACACACAGTTGGGAACCAAACCCCTAGATGACTACCCAAACTCTGAAGGGCATCACAAACAGAGAAGTGGGGACCAGACCCACACTGGGCACCTCCACCCTGGGGATCTGCACTGGGAAGATGAATCCCCATAATATCTGGCTTTGAAAACTAGTGGGGCTTAACTCCAGGAGAGCTAGCGGGTGCAATGAAATTGAGTCTCCACCCTTAGAGAGCTCATGTTAAATAACTCGACCTGAGACACAGCAGAGAAGCAGCAGTCTGAAAAGTGCCTGGGGTATAGGTGAATGAGATTTACAGACTAATCTTACATCCATGCAGGAGGGGCAGCAATCTAAAGGAGACTTCTCTAGGCACGTGCCATTTCTCTTGCTCTCCCCCAGCCTACATAGCCAGATATTTGCAGAAACCAGTTCTAACACTCTCCATCTACCTTGCAAGCACCAAATGCCCCACCTGGCATTCCCTAGCAGATCCACCTCCGAAGTGACTTGTGCCCTGGGAAGGCAGGGGAGGTAACCTCACAGACCAGGATGCCCACAGTTCCAGCAGCCGGGCAGGCCTCTCAGCTTCCTGTGCAGGGAGTAAGCCCTGCGTTCTGTGAACCTGCAGCTGTGGCAGAGAGGCTAACTGCAGAGAGCCAGGCTGAGCACTGTCCCAACCTACCAATGAGCCCTTGCTGTCACAGCCAGTCCTCTCAACAGTGTAGGGAGTAAATCATGCCTAGTGTGCCCATAGCAGGCAAATCAGTTTATTGCAGCCTACAGGGCTGAAGGCAACTGCAGCTCCACCACAACAGGTGGGCAGACACAGCCCACAAAGAGAATACCACTGGAGCACCTGGTTCTGGTGACCAGGGGGGATTTCACTACAGAGCACCAGAGGATCTCTTCTATACAAGGACACTACTTTCAAAACCAGGAGATGTAGCTTACTCACCTAATATACAGAAACAAACGCAGAGTTGGACAAAATACGGAGACAGAGGAATATGTCCCAAATGAAAGAACAAGACAAAAATCACAGAAAAAGAGCTAAATGAAATGGAGATAAACAATATGCCTGATAAAGAGTTCAAAGTAATGGTCATAAAAATACTCACTGGACTTGAGAAAAGAATGGATGAACTCAGTGAGAACATCAACAAAGAGATAAAAAATACAAAAAAGAAACAGAGCTGAAGAATACAATACCTGAAATGAAAAATACTCTAGAGGGAATCAACAGCAGACTGCAGGATGCAGAAGAATGAATCAATGATCCAGAAGACAGGGTAATGGAAAGCAACCAAGCTGCATAGTAAAAAGAAAAAATAATAAAAATCGAGAAGAGGTTAGGGGACCTCCGTGATGTCATCAAGCATAATACCATTCACAATATAAAGAAGAATGACCAAAGTCCAAAGTTAGTAGAAGGAAGGAAATAATAAAGATCAGAATGGAACTAAATGTAATAGAGATGAAAATAACAATAGAAAAAAAGATCAATGAAAACAAAAGCTGATTCTTTGAAAAGATAAACAAAATTGATAAACCTTTACTAGATTCATCAAGAAAAAATGAGAGAACTCAAATAAATAAAATCAGAAATAAAGGGGTAGAAATAACAATTGAAACCACAAAAATACAAAGAATTACAAGAGAATAAAAGGAAAATTATATGCCAAGAACTTGAACAACCTAGAAGAAATGTATAAATCTAGAAACATACAACCTTCCAAAACTGAATCAAGAAGAAATAGAAAATGTGAATACACAAATTACTAACACCAAAATTGAACCGGTAATAAAAAAACTCCCACCAAACAAAGGTCTAGGACAGATAGCTTCATAGGTGAATTCTACCAAAAATTTGAATAAGAATTAATATTTATTCTCAAATTATTCCAAAAAATAGAAGAGGGAGGAAAATGTTCAAATTCATTCCACAAGGCTAGCACTACACTGATACCAAAACCAGACATTGACACTACAGAAAAAGAGAACTACAGGCCATTATCCCTGATGAACATAGATGCAAAAACTCTCAACAAAATATCAGCAAACCAAATTCAACATACATTAAAAGGATCATTCACCCAACCAAGTGGGATTTATTCCAGGGACGCAAGCGTGGTTCAATATTCATAAATCAATGTGATACATCACATTAACAAGAAGAAGGATAAAAAAAATCATGCAATTATCTCAATAGATGCAGAAAAGCATTTGACAAAATACAACATTCATTCATGATAAAAACTCTCAAAAAAGTAGGCTTAAACGGAACATACTTCAACATAAGAAAATGCCATATACAAAAAACCCAGAGTTAACAACATACTCAATGGGGAAAAGCTAAAAGCTTTCTCTAAAATCAGGAACAAGACAAGGATGTTGTCCCTTTTATTCAACATAGTACTGGAATCGGTGTAAGTAAAAAAATCGGGTAAGTAAAAAAAAAAAAAAAAAAAGGCATCCATATTGGTAAGGAAGAAGTAAACTTTTACCATTTGTAGGAAACACGATACTATAATAGAGAAAACTCTAAATACTTCACCAAAAAACTACTAGAGCTAATAATGAATTCAATAAAGTCACAGGATACAAAATCAACGTGCAGAAATCTGTTGCATTTCTATACATTAATAATGAAGTAGCAGAAGGAGAAATTAAGAAAACAATCCCATTTTCAACTGCACCAAAAAGATTAAAATATCCAGGAATAAATTTAACCAAGAAGGTAAAAGCCGTATTCTCTGAAAACTAGAAGGCAATATGAAAAAAACCCTGAAAATGGCATGAATGGAAAGATATTCCATGCTTATGAATTGGAAGGATTAATATTGTTAAAATGTCCATACTACCCAAACCAATCTAAAGATTAAATGCAACCCCTATCAAAATACCCATAGCATTTTTCACAGAACTAAAACAAATAACCTAAAATTTGTATGGGACCACAAAAGACCTCAAATAGCCAAAGTAATCTTAGCAATCTTGAGAAAGAATAAAGCTGGAGGTATCACAGCTCCAGATCTCAAGATACACTACAAAGCTATAACAATCAAAACAGTATGGTACTGGCACCAAAACAGACTCATAGAGATAGGATAGAAAGCCCAGAAATAAACCCATGCATAAATGGTCAACTAACCTACAACAAAGCAGGCAAAAATATACAGTGAAGAAAACAGTCTTTTCAATAAATGGAGTTGGAAAAAGTGGAAATTTTGCTACATGCAAAAGAATGAAACTGGAATACTTATCTTATGACTTTTAAAAAATAAATTCAAAATGTATTAAAGACCTAAATGTGAGACCTGAAACTATAAAACTCTTAACACATAGACAGTAATCTCTTGGACATACTCTTAGCAGTATATTTATGGATATATCTCCCCCCAGGCAAGAGAAACAAAAGTGAAAATAAACTACTGGGACTACATCAATATCAAAGGCTTTTGCACAGCAAACGAAACAGCCAACAAGATCAAAAGGCAACCTACTGAATGGGAGAAGGTATTTATATCCAATAAGGAGTTAATATCCATAATACATAAAAACTTACAGAACTCAAAAAAACAAACAATCCATTTAAAAAGTGTGCAAAGGATCTGAATAGACATTTTTCCAAAGACATACAGATGGCCAAGAGACAAATGAAAAGATGTTCAACATCACTAATCATCAGAAAAATACAAATCAGAACCATAGGGACACATTACCTCACACCAGTCAGAACAGCTAATATCAAAAAGACAAGAAATAACAAGTATTGGCAACAATATAGAGAAAAGGAACCCTCCTGCACTATCAGTGGGAACGTAAATTGGTGCAACCACTGTGAAAATCAGTATGAAGTTTCTTCAAAAAATTAAAACTAGAAATGCCATATGATCCAGTAATTCTAATACTAGGTATTTACTGAAAGAAAACAAAAACACTAATAAGAAAAGATATATGCACCCCTGTATTTATTGTAGTATTATTTACAATAGCCAAGATGTGAAATCAACCCAAGGGACCAATAGATGAATGGATAAAGGGGCTGTGGTTTATACATACAACAGGATATTACCCAGCCATCAAAAAGAATGAGGTTTTACCATTTGCAATCACGTAGATGGAAGAGAGGGGATTATTTTAAGTGAAATAAGTCAGACAGAGAAAGACAAATACTGTATGATTTCACTTATATGTGGAATCCAAAAAACCAAAACAAATGAACAACCAAACACAAAACAGACTTTTAAAAGTCAGAGAACAAAATGGTAGTTGCCAGAGGGGAGATGGTTGCTGGGGGGAATGGGCGCAATACGTGAAGGTGATTAAGAGGAACAAACTTCCAGTTATAAAATAAATAAGTTACAGGGATGAAAAGTACAGCATAAGGAACATAGTCAATAATATTGTAATAACCTTGTATGGTGCCTACACTTAATTGTAATGAGCACTGAGTACTGTACAGAATTACTGAATCACTACATCGCATACCTGAAGCTAACATAATAACACTGTATGTCAACTATATGTCAATGATAAAAAAATAGATAAAATATTGATAAAATTCTTGCCTATTTGAAAAAGGTAAAGATATTGAACAATTTTGTTTTTGCTAGAAAACTTTCTATTCTATGTATTTTAAAATTTTAAGATCAACCACTACAAAAAAACCCTGCACACTATTGCTTCCAAGACAGCAGAGAATTTTTTTTTAAAAGGATGAAAAAAATCAAGATAACAGAGAATAAGAAATAAGAAAAAAGGAAGAAAAGTATGACAACCAAAAAAATGCATACTCCTCTCATCACACTCACATATACAAAGATGGTATACATCATTCCCACTATATTAGAAATTACAATCATGTAGGCAGATTTAACAAATCTATTTAAAATAAAAATATTAAGAACTATGTCTTCTGTTTGCAGTGCTCTGATTTCTGCTAAAAATATTAGTATATTATCCAGACTTTCTGAAAAGCAGCTGATAGTTCAAATGGACAATGTCTCAAATGTTTATTCCCTTTACAAATGATACTCAAGCTGAAGTTAAATGAGAAGAAAATAATAATTTAAGACCAGAAGGAAGAGAGTCAGAAACATTGGAAGTATGGACGAATGCAGTTGTTTATAAAGAACTATGTATGTACAGCTCTAAAGAGACAAGAAAAGGCACCAGCACCTAAACATTGCTCAGCTCTTTTTTTTTTTTTTTTTTTTTTTTTAGAGGGACAGAGGGAGAGGGAGAAAGAGAATCTAAAGCAGGCTCCATGCCCAGCATGGAGCCCAACGTGGGCCTCGATCACACAAACATGAGATCATGACCTAAGCTGAAATCAAGAGTCGGACGTTTAACCAACTGAGCCACCCAGGTGGCCCTCAGCTAATTCTTTACTCCAGTTTAGTTTGTGTTCCTTTATTATAGCTTCGGACAATGCACCAGAACCCTTTTGTATGCTACAGATTAATCCAACTGCCCTATATTGTTGAAAGCCAACTGCAGATATTAACCGCATGAAGCCCCAGCTGAAGCTACAGACCTACCTTCCCTGCCATTCCAACATAATCAGTCCTCTGCAACCATCATTCCCAGCTTCTAACCTAGTAAGAAGCAACAGCCTGGTCTTTATCTTTAAAGGGATTCGAGCCTTAGATTAGATGCCAGTCTTCCTTCTTCAGGTGAACTTAATTCATAAGCTTTCACAGTACTGTGAATCCTTTAACTACTGACACTTAGCATCAGTGGATTTCTGAGAAACCTGAGATCTAGGCAGGTGAGTGACGTGTACCCCGTCACATCGATGCAGGTGAAGCAGCTCAGATCCCAAACCCATCTCTCACCTCCATGCCAGGGCTTTTCCCCACTGTGTCACTTATCAGGTCTAGAAGGGCAAGGACGGAAAGGCATTTCGTTTCTCATGGTCCCTTTGGCTTGGTTCCCCAACACCTTTCCTGTTCTACATCTCTTCACTTTGCTGAAGCTATTAGTTGTTGCTGGGCGGGCTCACGAGAGGTTCTCGGTGGAGGCTCAGAACAGTGACACCTTCCAATCCAACATTCCCTTGAAGGTTGGCATCAGTCCCAGGCTGTTGTTTCCCCCTCCAGCCAGCAAAGCTCCTGTGAACAACACAGTGGCTTCCTCCATGGGAGGAGCAAGTCCAGTCATTTCAATTGTGATGCTATTTTATTTCTAAAAGCAGATATGTACTGCATGGAGCACTGGGTGTTAGACGCAAACAATGAATCATGGAACACTACATCAAAAACTAATGAGGTACTACTGTATGGTGACTAACATAATATAATAAAATTAAATTAAAAAAAATAAAAGCAGACATACATCTTTAGCCGCCTTTTTAAGGAAGCAAGACCTGCCACCAGGAAGCCACCTGACTGAACCACAGCTGTGCTAAATGTGTGAGAAAGAACCAAGTCCTCTCCTTAATAGCTCCAGGCAAGGGGAAAGGTTCACATTTTAGACAACTTTCTTGGAATAACCATATTTGCAAATAACGCAAATACAAAAGCACTGGAAAATCCTTAAGTCACAAATGATTCAGTGTGGACCAGGATCCACAGTCGGACAGAGGAGGTGAACTTGAAAGCAGAAAAAGACTGGGGGGGGGAGGGCTGTCCAGAGCATATCCCAGCTTTCTTCCCCTTCCTTTTCTCTGACCGACCGCCCATCTGCCGGGGGTCCTCCCATGAAGCAATGACCTGGGTCTCTCAGACAGGAAGAGCCGAAGGCCAGGCAGCACTCTAGTCTCATCATTCCTGACCCTTCTTTGGGGCTGTTAGGAAGGTCTTGGGACATGGACTCCATTCTCTTGGAGAGAAAAAAGAAACTACATAATGTGGCTTTATCTATGCTTTTCTTCAGTTAAACACTTTCAAGACATTCAGGAGAAACCTAGTCCCTTTAAGGAATAAAGTTATATTATTCAGCCTGGGTGAATAAATTAGGAACAGCTGGGAACAGACAAAATGACTCTGTGTGCATCTACTTTAAAAGGAACATCATAATCTAATCCAATCTCCTTAATGTACAGATAAAGGAACTGGGACCCATACAGGTTACCTAACTAGACCAGTGTCACAAGTCCAGTTGGTGGCAGATCTAAGACTACACGACACCTTGAGTGTCCTACCTCAGGGAGAGCGATTGTCCTAACAGACCAGACTTGCCGTGAGAGGGAGAGAGGACTCCAAAGGTTGTACATCCCCCAGGGAAGGAAGAAACTCAGGCTGGGAGACACTGGGATGCTAGGTGTTCATCCTGAATGGCAGCAAGATGACTTACAGAGGTAACCAACACCTGGATTCTACAAAGCACCTGAGTGTAAAAGGGAGAGGTCATGGTAGAAGGAAAAAAAAGGAAAGAAAAAATAAAAGCTTCATGACACTGATTCACTTTACTTCAATAGTCAGGGATTGTGTTAAGTGCAGATTAATAATGAAAAGTGAAGACAAGAGGAAAATAACCTATTTGAGCTAGTGACCAGGTTTTCATCATAATTAAAAGATTTTTTTCCTTAACATTTACTGGGAGTATATTCTATTATCATGTAAGTGTTTTTTACCTTGGTTCTGGAAAACCTTTATTAGAAACACTTTGGATGTTTGTTGGAATGCAGATTCCTGGGCTCTCCTCCAGGGTTACTGACTCAGAAACCTGAATTTCAAACAAACCTCCCATAGATACTGACAAATAAGAATCAAAACCAGCCATAATCCCATCATCACAGAATTAGACAGACCCTATCTGTTTTCTAGCCCTCCCCACACCCATTTCAGAATTAGAGGTACAGAGACGGGAGTGCCCTCAAATCACGAAGGTTACTTAGAGCCTGCCAGGCCTTGCCATGAGGCCTTCTCTCCCCACCATGTCAGGAAGGACAGATGGACTGAACTGGGCTAGGCAGTAGTTGGTTTAATTTTAAGATTCTATCTTTGTAGGCTACAAGTGCAAATACATATCATTGTGTTAATGAAACCCATACCACATTTTCTGCCATGAGTATGCATTTCCTTTAAAGTTGGGCGACAGGGGTAAATGTGTCAAAAACAAGCAAAACAAGAGATATTATTATTGACTTTCTGGGGCAAATCGTAATTCCTGCTTTTCTCAGTGAGACCAAAGGCAGAGCACCCCCAGCCTAGTCAAGCTCCCCAAACCCAAGTCTAGCAGCTCCCCAGAGTATAGACCGGTGCCACGGATGGTCAAGGAACTAGCCTGCTCTGCCTACAACCCTAACTCCTTGGTGGGGACAGAAATTCCTGAGGAGCGGGGCACGTGGCAGAGCCAGCGGCCTCTGGCTGGCTCTCTGCCTGGCCCCATCCTCCAAACGCTCTCTAGAGTAGGGCAGCATGGTAGTCAGGTAGGAAGGGAGGCAGAGGAAGGCAGAATCCACACGAGAGAACTGTATTAAGCTAAGGATACCTGCTCATTTTCCCAAACCAAGAATGCCCTGCAGGCAACAAGGGATGAAGAAGGCAACATCCTTTTCACACCCAAATTGCTGAGGCAATTCTCAGAAATTTGTTTTGAGAGATTGAAAATAGAGCAGTAATCACTACCTTTGACACTGGATTCCCTAAATACAATGAGTAGCACTCAACTCCTGATTATCTCTGCCCACTGAGGACAAAGGAATTAGAAGGAAAGAAAGAAGGCTGACACTTCTCAGGACTTGAGGGTGCCAACACTACTCCCTTAACTCTCTGGAATGCACACAGGGATTACAACGAGAGCTGAGCACAAATTCTAGCAAGTGCCTGCCCATCTTGATGAAGGTCTATCCACCTCCTGTTATGTCTCCAGCAACCCCTGGACATCTGCAATGGCTTACAGCCTCCTATCTTATCCATGCTCAACTAATAATAGGACCTTTATATAAAAGTACCCCCAAGGCCCTTTAGCAATCTCCAGGAAGACTGTCGTCATGCCAGAAGATGAAGCAAAGGAAAGCGTAGAATACTGCCAGTATCTCATTCCCAGCATTTCCAATGAGGCCAGTTTTATACTAAAATATATTTGTATTTGTGTATGTACATTGGCAGATGTGTTTTCGAAGCACACACAAAAAACACTAACAAGAATTACCCTACAATGCCGTTATTGGTTATTCCCAGAGATTTTGATTTATTTTACATTTTTCTGTATTTTCCAATTTTTATCATGAAAGTGATCTTTTCATAATCAATTTGTAAAATATTACTTTAAAAGGTAATAATGGCTATTATTTACCCAGAGATGAACATGGCACCCAAGAGACAGATAAGGCCATTTGTGTTGTGCGGTGTCTGAAAAGTAGATGAAAAAAATGGTGTAGAGTTAGAAACCTCACTTTCTCTTCTCTGTAGCCCTTTGCTGCTACTCGTCTGTAAAGCTCTCAGGCCTCTGCCTAACAATTTCTTGGAGCCCCTATAGATTATATTTTTTTAAAAAATGTTTTAAATTAGGGGCATCTGGGTGGCTTAGTCGTTGAGCGTCTGCCTTCGGCTCAGGTCATGATCCCAGGATCCTGGGATCGAGCCCCGCACTGGCTCCCTGCTCAGTGGGGAGTCTGCTTCTTCCTCTCCCACTCCCCCTGCTTGTGTTCCCTCTCTCGCTGTCTGTCAAATAAATTAATAAAATCTTTTTTAAAAAAAGTTTTAAATTAAACCACAACTTCCTTCAAACTACTGTATCATCAAAACTTTTTTTTTTTAAAGATTTTATTTATTTATTTGAGAGAGAGAGTGAGAGAGAGCATGAGAGGGGGGAGGGTCAGAGGGAGAAGCAGACTCCCTGCTGAGCAGGGAGCCTGATGCGGGACTCGATCCCGGGACTCCAGGATCATGACCTGAGCCGAAGGCAGTCGCTTAACCAACTGAGCCACCCAGGCGCCCTGTATCATCAAAACTTTTTACCTGAGATTCCAACAAATGGCCAAATGATTAAACCAAATTTTCATGTGTTATTTTCCTTCCCTCTTCTCTCATGACAGAGGTCTTAGCAGGCAGTGAAAAAGCAGATGGATGGGAGAATTACTTGTAAAATTATTAATTTCTGAACAATTGAGAACTTGAATATATAGTTTTTACATCATGGAAATGATGAAATTCAACTATCAGTGGATTTCTTAAAGTTAAAAATCAAACTACATACAAGTAACATAAATGAGAATCTTTTTCTCTACATAGTATACAGGTCCCTTACTCAAGATGCTTCATCTGCTTCATCCTTCCTCAGTGAACAGTGTATGATTTCAAATCCATCTAGAGCTGAGAAAATATCCCTGACCAACCCTAATTATCAGATGGTAATAGATAAGCTCTATAAAGCTTTTCTGTTTCTTCTTTTCTACATATTTTCACTATATAATTCAATCACACAGCATATACATAAAACTGTAACCTGATGAAACTCAACTTTTCTGCTAGGATCCATAATGCTTGAGAATGTTACTCACACCGTGCCCATGTTTGAAGGTTGTGGTTCTCTAAAGGATGATATTAATAAAAGAAAAACTGTTGCTGCCAGATGGTAAAAATAAGATGATACCAAACCCAGGACTGTGAAAAAGGACCCTTTGCCATTTTCTTTGATGAAACGGTCATGGGATGGAATAAATAACAGACTCAGAATCAGAGAACCTAGGTAGGTATTAAAAAAAAAAAAAATAGCCCTGCATATTAGTAGTTACATGAACTTGTCTAGATTACTTACTTTCTGTATCTATAAAATGGGGTTTGTTGTTGTGAGGATTTAAAAAAGGATGATGTCTGTGAAAACATTTACAATTATTGTAGAACCTAGCTATCTACCTGGGGGAAACAAAGAAGCTTTAATTGGGGGGCTCTATGCCCTTAGAAATGCCACCTGCACAGTTGGGAAGGCCAAGAGCAGCTGATGGAGCTGGAGTTAATGAGGTAAGGTGTGGGAAAGAACAAGAAAGATTTCCTCAGCTCAGGGCTCGAGTGGTGGAACAACCGTATCTCTCAGTTGAGTATAAGTTTCCAAGGAAGACTCTTCTTGGGAATTCTCTGTGGAAGTCAAACCGTAAGTTAGGAGAGAGAGAGAAAGAGAGTTTAGCCAGATGGCTCCACCTATTAATACCACTTAGTTATTCCACGTTTAGAGTGGATGAGACCCAACTGCAGAAAAAATGGAAGCATGCACAAACTGGGAAAACAATGCTCAGCTGGGGGCCTTTGGGCCTCTGGCCTGATTAAGTGTACACCAAGAGTGCCAAAGGTAGGTCTTGTTTCTGGTAAGATGTTTGGATTTTGTTCTCATTGCAACAGGAAGGTCATGGAAGAATCTTAAGCAGAGAGTGACATAAGTCCATCCTTCTTCTTGGGGTACAACAACTACAGTATGTGCTTAGCAATGCATCGGTGATTCTGTTTGCTCATAGTTACACTATGGATATTAAGGTATGGTGACACGGTACATGTTAATATTACAACAAATCCACCAAAAGATATCCCTATTGGCCTGAAAGAAATGTTACACTGTAATTTAAGAAGTTAGAATTTCATATACGTTAATAGCTCTAATTAATATGATAAACCTTTCCTTTTGGGATTTGGCAGTGAGAACAGCTCAAGCAGGAGTGCCATTTGAATCCCTGGAAACCTAAAATAACATTTTTACAAAAACAAAAGCAGCAGTGTTCACAGTCACTAACTTGGCCTGGAAAGTAAGAGAGTTGGAAATGTAAAGATGGTATCTTTAACAAGTGTCATTCCACTATTTTACAGCTCTTGCCAATACAGCACTTTAAAAGATGTGCATTACAGTCAATTTCCAGTTGAAAAAGTAAACCCCAAATATGGGCAAAATTAGCAGCCCCACTCCTTGTCATTGTAATACATGATTAAGTAGGTGTTACAAAGATGAAAAAGCAGAGCCATCTCTTTCTAATACTGACAGACATCCTCCCCTTCTTCACTGATCCTTTATCTTGCAGTGAAGACCTGCATAAGGAAGTCGATTTCTGGTATTCTCCTGATAAGAATGCTTCTTTCCAGAGGCAGCAGCAAGGACTACATTGCTTTAGCAGACACTGTTCGTGAACTTGTACCAAGTTTCTCGGAACCTTGGAAACTGGGAAAGTGTCTGTGCTCCTGATTAATAATATTCAGCAACCAGGCTGAACCCAGATGAAGTATAATCACTAGTAGGGAGGGACAGTCAGTCACAGAGCTCCTGTGGTTGAGCTGCTATGAGAAGACACTAACACCACTGACATGAGCCTGAGCTGAGATCGGTCAAGGGATTAAGACCTCCTCTGTCTCAGGGACAATACAGAATGTGCCTCCTCTCAATTCCCCCACACCCAGTTTAAATTACTCTTCTACCTAATCTCTTTAAGGCTTGAGTTGAGGCTACTTTGTAATAAAATTATTCTCAATTTATATCACACAATAATCATGGATGCTTATTCTATCTCCCTCATATGCTGCAACATCCTCCAAGTCCGAGTCATCCCTCTTGAATCCCATTCACCCATCATATAAACATTTCAAACAGTACATGAGAAAGTGACATAAATAGTAAATGTCTTCCAGCCTTGCTCCCCAAAGATAACCACTATTAAGTTTCTTGTATCTCCCTCCATAAATGTTTGTGGGCATATACAAACTTTTATGTTATTCAATGTTCAATCCAATGAGCAAACCTTAAAAGAAATATGGATTGATATACAGAATTTTAAATCATTTCTGATTCAGGGTAGTATATAAATAATTTTAAGTTACTGCAAAATAAGGGGTGTGTGTGTGTGTGTGTGTGTGTGTGTGTGTACATTCCAAGGTAGACACAACCTGCCTTCATCTACCACTCACATCCCCTCCACCTTCCAGGACTTGAGCAAGTATTGCATTTGGGTAGCAGGTGGAATTACCAGGGCACAAGCCTGGTGAGTCCAGCTCTGTCTCTAACACGGTGGGTATTCCCTGGCCAACTCACTCCATCTCTCTGAATCTCAGTTTCCTCTCTTATAAAATGAGAAGGTATTTTCAGAAGTCCCTTTGAGAGTTCAGGATTGAAGCTGATAATCAAGTAGTGATAAATAAAACAGGTACACCAAGGCCAAAGTATGAAATTGGTATCAGGAAGAAAATCAAACATAGTATCACGGCTTACCAGGAGAATATGGATGCAAATTAGACTGGAGCAGTTATTTAAAAAATATTTTTAATTGAGGTATAACTGACATATAACATTATATTAGTTTCAGGTATACAACGATTTCACATTTATATACAGAGCAAAATGATCACAATAAGTCTAGTTAACATCCAGCACCATCTCAGTTACAAAAATAATTTTTCTCTTGTGATGAGAATTTTTATGATCTTACCTATTAGCAACTTTCAAATATGCAATATAGTATTATTAATTATAGTCACTATGCTGTACATTATAGCTCCAGGACTTATTTTATAACTAGAACTTTGTACCTTTTGATCACCTTTACCCATTTTGTGCTCTCCATAGAGAGAACTTGGGATTCTTTGGTTTTGTTTTTTGGAATCCACATATAAATGAGATCATATGGTATTTGCCTTTCTCTGTCTGACTTATTTCACTAAGCATAATCTCCTCTAGGTCCATCCATGTTGTCACAAATGGCAGGGCTTTATTCTTTTTTATGGTTGAATTGCATCTATATACCCCACAACTTCTTTATCCATTCATCCATAGTTGGACACTTAGTTTGTTTCCGTATCTTGGCTATTGTAAATGATGCTGCAATGAACATGGGGATGTCTAGACCTTTTCAAGTTAGTGTTTTCTTTTTCTTTGGATAAACACCCAGCAGTGGAATTGCTAGTTCATACAGCAGTTCTATTTTTAATTTTTTGGCCAAAAGGTTTCTGTTTTCCATGTGGCTGCACCAATATACATTCCCACCAAGAGTGCACAAGGGTTCCCTTATGTTCTCCACATCCTTGCCATCGCTGTTTCTTTCCTATATTTTTGATGACAGCCATCCTAACAGGTGTGAGATGATAGCTCACTGTGGTTTTGATCTGCATTTTTCTCATGACCAGTGATGTTGAGCATCTTTTCATGTACCTGTTGGCCATCTGTATGACTTAATTGGAAAAATGTCTGTTCAGATCTTTTGTTCATTTCTTAATTGAAGTGTTTGTGTTTTTTTGCTACTGAGTTTTCTTAATTTTTTTTTTTAAAGATTTTATTTATTTATTTGAGACAGAATGAGAGAGAGAGAGCACATGAGAGGGGGGAGGGTCAGAGGGAGAAGCAGACTCCCCGCCGAGCAGGGAGCCCGATGCGGGACTCGATCCAGGGACTCCAGGATCATGACCTGAGCCGAAGGCAGTCGCTTAACCGACTGAGCCACCCAGGCGCCCCCTTAATTTTTTTTTTTTAAAGATTTTATTTATTTATTTGACAGAGAAAAAGAGAGAGTACAAGCAGGGGGAACAGCAGAGGGAGAGGGAGAAACAGGCTCCCCACTGAGCAGGGAGCCCAATGCAGGACTTGATCCCAGGACCCTGAGATCATGACCTGAGCCGAAGGCAGACGCTTTACCAGCTGAGCCACCCAGGTGCCCCTTAATTTCTCTTTCTGGTATTTTGTTATTAGAATATAGAAACACAATAGATTTCTGTATATTGATATTGTATCCTGAAACTTTATTGAATAAAAGTGGTGAGAGTGAGCATCCCTATCTTATTCCTGATTTTATCATTGAGTATGATTGTTAGGTATGGGCTTGTCATTATTTGGCCTTTATTATGTTGAGGTATGTTCCTTCTATACCCACTCTGTTGAGAGTTTTGTGGTTTTTTTTTTTAATTATAAATGGATGTTGAATTTTGTCAAGTGTTTTTTCTAACTCAATTAGAGATGATCATATAATTTTTATCCTTCATTTTGTTAATGTGGTATATTACACTGATTGATTTGCAGATGTTGAACTATCCCTGCATCTCTGGAATAAACGCCACCTGGTCATGGTGTATGATCCTTTTAATGTATATTGAATTCAGTTTGCTAATATTTTCTTGAGGATTTTTGCATCTATGTTCATCAGGGATATTGGCCTATAATATTCTTTTCTTTTCTTTTAAAGATTTTATTTATTTATTTGACAGAGAGAGACACAGCAAGAGAGGGAACACAAGCAGGGAGAGTGGGAGAGGGAGAAGCAGGCTTCCCGCTGAGCAGGGACCCCTGATGCGGGGCTCGATCCCAGGGCCCTAGGATCATGACCTGAGCCAAAGGCAGACGCTTAAGGACTGAGCCACCCAGGCGCCCCTATAATTTTCTTTTCTAGTGGCATTCTTGTCTGGTTTTGGTATCAGGGTAATGCTGGCATTGTAAAATGAGTTCGGAAGCATTCCCTTGCAGCAACTTTTTAAAACAATTTCCTGAGCTATAATTCATAGGAAAATCCATCTTGTTTTACCACAGAGGTATATCAAGCAATATACACTGATCCTGAAGTTATCTTAGGATACAGCCACAATCCTTCAGAAGTAGAGCCAACCCATGTTTACTCATTTCTCAGCAATGTATGTGACCTTCTCATCAGCCTCAGAGAGCTCATGAGTATTTTTCCATTGTCAAGAGTCATAGATAAGTTCAATGTTACATTCAGTAGCTACGGGTCATAACTTAAGCAACTAGTTAGCATCTTAATTCCCATTTGCCACCTCAGTGACAATTAGCTGCCTACCAGGGAGGAGGTCTTCCCGTTGATCAGACCACATATGTTATTCTATTCTGACCACGTCCTTTACCAGGAGCACAGATAAATATCCAGAGGAGTGTCAAAGGGATGAGGGAGGGACTTGGGAGAAAGGGAAAAGGTGCTGGAAGTGGTTAACACCATCTGTGTTAAACATCTATTCGGCAATTTGACTGCAAGCTAACAGTAGCAAAGCTACTGTTGAAAATCTTTGTTCTAGGGCAAAGCTAGGAAAGGGAAAGTAGCATTCACAGTGTCTTTGTCAGGTGTTTTTGCCATTTCTCTCAGACGCAGGAGAGATGGAGGTTAAGAGAACAAACTCTGGAGTTAGAAAGGTACAGGTTCTGCCACTATTAGACTATTACCTAATCAATTCCGAGCCTCTATTGTTTATTTATTTCAAAGAGACAGACAAGGCATTACATGCATTGTGCTTATTATCATCATCATCTGGAAGTGTGGGTTCTGTGGGCTCTCTCCTGTGAAATACAAGATCCTTAAAAAACAATTACAAGTAAAACTGAAAAGTCAACACCTGGTAAAGGAGCTGTACTTACCTGAAAGGAATTCACAGAGCGAAGGGATGGCGGCAGCGTGGCATTATTCCTTGATAATATCAAAAGAAGCTCCAAGCAGGTTGCAGAGGGCAGGGTTAGAGAGTGGATGCTGATATCACTTTCCCAAGCACTGGAAAGCCTGAAACACATTGATGTGTATAATTTCATAATTGTGGCTCAGTCAGTTCAGCGTCCAACTCTTGATTTCAGCTCAGGTCATGAGCTCAGGATCGTGAAATCCAGCTCAGTGATGGGCTCCAAGCACAGCCTGGAGCCCGCTAAAGATTCTCTCTCTCCCTATGTCTCTGCCCCTCCCCAACCCGCTCACACTTTCTCTCTCTCAAAAAAAAAAAAATTTCATAAATGTGTCTGGTCATAATTAGTTCAAAAGTCTGATGGAGAAGGAGAAGACTTTCAAGTGTGAAAGGGAAAAGCAACGCACAAATAAATAGAAATAAAATGGTTATACTAAAAATTCAGAGTAAATATCCAAGACATCTTTATAGTGTTTTTGATATAAAACAGATTAGGCAATTTTTTCAGGTCAGTATTTCATACTCAAAGTTCACGAGTCACATGAAATGCAGTCTTATTTGTGAGGGACCTACTTGGGGGATGGATAACAGCTAACATACTGAATGCTTCCTATATTCTATGCCCTTTTCTATATGTAACATCGCGATCACCCCTCAGATACCTATGAAATGAAACTATCGCTATTCTCATTCTACAGATGTGGAAATTGTTTCTGAGCTGGATATGCCCTATGAAGTGTCTAGTTCATTGATTTTCAAACCTTTAAAAAGTGACGGAATCCTTTTATCAAAAAGTCTTGTGAAAGCTCCATTTATAATACAAATAAAAGCAAAGCTGCTCTGTTGGAACGGGAAAGGTTGGCAGGAGGCTCCCTTCATCTTCCAAAGCAGCCTATGAAGCATCTCTGCTACATCCCATTGAACCTACTTGAAAATTATTTCATTCAAGAAATGAGGAAACCGAAGGCTAGAAAAGTAAAGAGACTTCTCTGGGATGAGGTATGTGTTGAGAAATGATATGGCTGGGTCTAGAATCCCGGTTTCCTGACTTCCTATCTAGTGCTTAAAGTAAAGGGGAAAATCAGAAAGTCATTATGGGAAAACAATGTAATAAGAATAGGATGTGTCTTAGCTGTCAATTCTTCTATTTACGTATTTCCTGACTGTGCCCCTATCAACGTATCTCTTATCACTGTCCTAATTTTTAAAAAGAGATAATACAATACTCCTTGTATTTGTGGACAAAGACAGAAAGTAATACAATAATCCTTGTATTCTTATATTGAGCTGTGTGACTCATCCTAAATATTTAAAAAGAAGACTTGAAAGTCTTCTCCATTTACATAAACTTCTTTTTGTGAAGCGACCTTTAACCCAATCGGTGAATTCTGGAATGTCAGAGAGCATCAGCTAAGGGAATAATGGATTTTAATGTTTATATGATAAGTCGTAGCAGATGGTTTAGCTGTGTCATCGGTCAGGTTACCTGTGCTATCATTTCTGACGTGGGGTGGGGAATTAACTCTTCTTTGAAGCATTTGCCAACTACTTGGACTGGAATACGACACTGCCCACTTTCCAAAAAAATGGTCTGTTTTCAGCAAGGGCACATTTGGAGTGTCTTCTTCATGTTTTAAACACTTCTCGTTATTTTATATTGATTGGCTATGTTATTCTTTCTCCTCTTATTCATTATACAACATTGTCAACATTTCTCTGGGGTGGAAATAAAAATCTCACTGTCTTTAGTAAAAGTCAAATGTAGTACTAGCGCAGTGGCTCTAAGCTCATTCTCCCTACCCGCTTCCTTATGCCCTCTACAAATCATGCCATTACTGGCATTACACTAAACACATTATGTCTTGCTCATGCAGTTTTCTGGGCCTGGAAGGCTGTTAGGCTACCCGGTGAACTTCTGTTTATCCAGCAAGACCTACATAGGTATCACTTCCTTGGAGACATCCTCTTGTTTCCTTTATAAGAATGAACTACTTGCCTAATACCATATTTGTATCCATTACAACACTTAACCACCACCCTCCTTGTATTCTTATTTGAGCTGTGTGACTCATCCTAAATCAGACCTGAGCAACCATAACTAGTGGATTCCTCTAACTTTGCTGCCAGTGTGGAAATAAAGATAAGATTAGTTGTTTTTCCTCAGACACACCCAGGAATTAACCTTTTACTGGCTGTAAGAAAAACATTCCACTTACATTTGTATGTTCAATAATTCAATTTATTTTCCAAGTGTTATTTTTATAATCAGAAATGGGATTTCTGGGTCACACAAAGGAATGTTTAACCGCTGCTCAAAGGTGTCAACATGCTGCTAAGTGGCTATGGTATGATCTATCAAAAAGGACACTCAAGTAGAAATTAAAATTCTTTAGCATTCCTTGTCACTGACCAGTGACAAGCACTCTTGGACAAGTCCGGTTTCCTCATGAGATCCTGGAGTTCATACACAACCTATACAATGTACTAAACCACCAAAATTTACACAAAAGGACATTCATCACACTAATGATATCCACAGTCACAAAAAAAGATACAATTAGTTATACATGTTAGTTATTCATGTCTCTATGTAATTACAAATATTTGTACGGTATGTGAATTCAACTTTGGCATTTTAAATCTAATCCTTCAAGTGTTCTGTGATTTATCCCTATTGAAGCTCATAAAGGTGAAGAGTGTTGTCCTAATCACATGGTAGGTAATGGAAAAGAAACTCAAGCAAGATCCTCTCCATCTAAATTTCATTCTCTTTTGTATCTAGAAATGCTTGGTATTTCTGAACAAATTCTAGCCAAAAAAATTGAAAAGCCCAAGGGTAAATGATGGAGCAAATTTTAGCTATCTTAGAACACCTCATTTCTTAATAATTTGAACCACCTTATTTTTGAAATTAGACAACCCAGCTGGACCTACGATGGCTTAAATTCCTAATATTTATCCTTTCATTTATCCTAATATTTATCCATTTATTCTTTCTTTTCCCACAGTATATATTCATTAGCCCCAGGATTTACCTTTTCATTGTTAAGTTTTATAAATGTTCTCTATAATCTTAACCACATATTAATCACATGAAACATCCATATATGTGGACAAAGGCAGAAAGTAAAATATGAAAAAAAAGATATAATCTTAACCACATATTAATCAAATGAAACATCCATATATGTGGATGAAGACAGAAAGTAATACCTGAAAAAAAAATGATAACAGCTGTTTTGGAAAGTTAGAACTATGGGTAACTTTTCCCCAAAATTTCAGTTAATGTTTTTACATTGTGGTTTGTGTTTTGTTTTGGTTTGGTTTTATCTTGTTTTGTTGTGACTTAGGAAGAACTAAAGAAAGCAGGGAGATGGAGAAATGGTCTGGCATATTTAAAATTCAGTTTATCTTAAAACAACGACCAAACTCATTATGAAAATTTAAGGCATGTGTTAATTAAGCCAGAAGTGATCCTTGAGACTATCTACCCATGGCTCAAATATCAAGACAAATTTCTGCTAATGATATAAACATTTTAAGAAACACAGGATTATAATAATCCAGAATTTGGATTATTTCTGGTATTTCCTGCAAAAACATCCTAGACTATTAGACCTAAATCAGTAAACTTCTATTATAAAACTGACAAGAAAGATAATTCAAAGAGAATAACAAATTTGACATTAATTGAAATCTATTTTGGTGATTTTTAAAGTAGTGGGAGAAAAGCTTTCCTAAGAGACCAGAACTGTCAGCCAGGTGACCTCAGTCAAAGAGACCAAAATGCAAGCAGAGGACACACCATCCTTATTTCTGAACTTTTGCCTTGACAAAATTCCCTAGAGAAGCAACTATGGCCTCTCTATTTTTAATGAGGCAATGAGAAGGGGGAAAAGAAGTCACTTTCCATCACTTCTAACAAAATAGTGAAATTGAGAATGAATCAAACACCAATAAATATCAAGAAAGGAACTTGAGAAAATAGAAAGGTGATACAGTCTACTAAAAACCAGAGGTTGTTAATGTAATAGATGAAAATGACAAATAGAGATGATAAAACAACTCTACCAAAAATTTAAATATTTCAAATGAGTCCAACATATTGTATAGAGAAAAATAATATGGTATAAAAGAGAACTCAAGATAAAAATATTTAACTTAAATTTCATGTTTCTCATATTTTAGCAATGGATCTGGACTCCTCCGTCTTAGAAGGACCTAAGAAAGCAAACAGCCTATTAATGATGTTAAAATATAATATTGTTTATATATGAATATTTTTAATTTAAATTTCAAAGCTATAACAATGATAAAGCTCATCAATTTAAGCTCTCAAAATACCAAAACAAGCAAATGACTACAACTAAGTGCTAGACTTATTATAAACATACAACTATTTAATAAATAATTTGGAGAAGGAATCAAAATTTTATAAATTCTTACACTGTCAAGAACACAAAATTCAGAAACAACCAAATATACTGTTTATCTGTTATGATAAACCATATTAACTCCAAGATATTTAAATATTTTAAAAGAATAAAAACAGAACCTGAAAAGTATATAAATTAACTGTTCCTTATAAATTTCAAAATAAGGTTCAATAAGTCATGAACAGCCGTTCTTTGAAATTAAAGAGTATTTTCTTTGAAAATTACAGAAAAAAATCGAGTTTTTTTTAAGTCATAAATGTCAACACTGTTCTTCAGTTCTCTTTAAACTAAAGGGCTCTTAAGAGAAAAAAATTTAGGGGCGCCTGGGTGGCTCAGTAGTTTTAAGCGTCTGCCTTCAGCTCGGGTCATGATCCCGGAGTCCTGGGATCGAGCCCCGTGTTGGGCTCCCTGCTCCGCGGGAGGCCTGCTTCTCCCCCTCCCACTCCCTCTGCTTGTGTTCCCTCTCTCACTGTGTCTCTCTCTGTCAAAATAAATAAATAAAATCTTAAAAAAAAAAAAAAAAGAGAAAAAAATTTAGGTACACAATCCCTGAAAGCTATGCCTTTTAAACTTTGTCCATAAGACATATGAACTGTCAAGGCAATCTCTCTCTCTCCCACAAATCAAAAAGCATGGGGAAAATGGTTCTGCTTTGAATAAGACACCAACAAGGCAATCTCAAAATCAGGTGTATTTAGGGGCACCTGGGTGGCTCAGTCATTAAGCGTCTGCTTCGGCTCAGGTCATGATCCCAGGGTCCTGGGATCGAGCCCCGTGTCGGGCTCCCTGCTGGGCGGGAAGCCTGCTTCTCCCTCTCCCACTCCCCCTGCTTGTGTTCCCTCTCTCGCTGTGTCTCTCTCTGTCAAATAAATAAATAAAATCTTAAAAAAAAAAATTAGGTGTATTTATTCATGCCAAAAAAACAATAAAAGATTTTGTTTTTTATAAATGCATATATTATTACAAGATACCAGTTGTTGAGAACTTAGGGATTAGACTGGCAATACTTTATTTATTGTTGTTTCCAAGTATTTCGCAATTTATAAATACTGGTTTAATTTTGTTTTATTAAAAAAATTTTGGGGGTATAGTTGACACACAATGTTTTATTTGTTTCCGGTATACAACATAGTGATTCAACTTTTCTATACATTAGGCTATGCTCACAAGTGCAGCCATCATCTGTTACCATACAATGCTATTACAACACCATTGACCATGTTCCCTATGCCTGTGACTTACTCCATAACTGGAAGCCTGTACTTCCCACTTCCCTTCACTCATTTGCGCATCCCCTAATACCCCCTTTCCTCTGGAAACCAACAGTTTATTCTCTGTATTTATAAGTCTGATTCTGCTTTTTGTCTATTCATTTGTTTTGTTTTTTTAGATTCCACATGAGTGAAATCATATAGTATTTGTCGTTCTCAGTCTGACTTATTTCACTTAGCACAATACCCTCTAGGTTCATCCATGTTGTCGCAAATAGCAGGATCTCATTTTTTTATGGCTGCATAATGGAAACACTTTCATTAAAGGAGAGAGTACACCTCTTTGAACATGCTTGCCAGAAACTTCATAATAACATTAGAATAGTTAGAAGTCCATCAAAAAAGGCCAGCCAGTCCTTCAGATTTTTTTAACTTTTTGTTGCAAAAAATTTCAAATATACAAAAGTATATTTGGAAGAAAATAAATTCAAAAACCAATCTTATACTATATTCGAAATTAAATTCAAGGTGTACTAAAGGCATAAACGTAAAAAATTGATTAAAATATCTTTCCAGATGGGGCGCCTGGGTGGCTCAGTTGGTTAAGCGACTGCCTTCGGCTCAGGTCATGATCCTGGAGTCCCTGGATCGAGTCCTGCATCGGGCTCCCTGCTCGGCGAGGAGCTGCTTCTCCTTCTAACACTCCCCCCTCTCATGTACTCTCTCTCTCTCCCAAATAAATAAATAAATCTTTAAAAAAAAAAAATCTTTCCAGAAAATCTAAAAAAACTATGACAAACCTATAAGCCATAAGGTTTTATAATTTTTAAAAATTGTATTGTTAAGAAATAAAAAATCTTTAAAAACCACAGAGGAAAGGAAACTTTATATAGAAAGAACTATATTCTCCTATATATTTATAAAAGGAAGACAACACAAATTCATTTTTAAGTAGTGAATTTAAACTTGCAAGTAGTGAATTTTAAACCATTTGAAGGTAAGAGGTCTCTATGACAAAATGATCAAAACTATAGACTCTCTCCCCACAACAGTGCTCATTTTTTTTAAGATTGATTGATTGGTTCATTGATTGATTTATACAGAGAGAGAGCAAGAGAGCATAAGCAGGGGGAGCTGCGGAGGGAGAGGGAGAAGCAGGCTCCCCACTGACTAGGGAGCCCTTGGTGGGCGGGCCCAATCCCAGGACTCCGGATCATGACCTGAGCCAAAGGCAGACACTTAACTGACTGAGCTACCCAGGCGCCCATCAACAGTGCTCATTTATAAAAAAAAAAAAAAAAAAATTCTGCACATAAATTTGAATGTTTCCCAGACCACCCAATTCCCCAAGACTAATCATGTCCTCCTTTCGTATTAATGGAATTATGCAATATGTGACCTTTTTTGTCTGGCTTCTTTCACTTAGCATAATGTTTTCAAGATACATGATTCTCAGAGTAGGACCCCTTGCTTTCAGATACCACTTTTTATAAAATATTAAAAACAGTTCCATCTTTAAGTATATATCATACTATCTGTGTTAGCATATTAATAAGTGTAACCACTTACGAAAAGCAGTTTTTGAAGAGGTCTCCTGGCTCACATTTTTACCTCATTCCATTACCAGAGAATATCAATGGAAGGGAAGGCTAAGAAATGCACTTCCAACCCTTTAATCACTTTACTGAGTAAATGGAAATCAAAGTATGAGGGTTGGGATGTAATAAATTAGGTCCACTTTAATAACATTCTCTGAAGTAAACCTCACACTGGCAACCACTTGGTTCCCTGTCCCATCAGGGGGTCAACTCAGCCAACACTTTCATAAATCAACACTGCCCAGTCTGCCCCACAGTTTAAGTCCTTCGCCAGTGTGGATGGAAAAGTGTGATGCACAAAGAACAAAGCAAAAATTCAAGACTGCTGCTTTTATTATTTCCTAGGCTTAGTAAAACAGAGAGGTTTTCTTCATTTTTCAATTCAAATTGGTTGGCAGTGGCTGTGTTGAGATGTATTGTGAAACCACGTTTGGTCTCAGCAGAAGAGAGAGAGATGATCTGTTAGAGCTCTATCAGCCCATGGCTTCAGACAGGGATGTATCCTGGTGGTCTGGCAACATATCCAACTGTACTCTCCCCTGCCTTTATGGAACACTGTCATCTTTAGTACCCATGGCTTCTCTCTACAACTCTTCCTAAGTCCACCCTCAGATGGCCTTCTCCTGGAAATCCATATACTCTTTCTGCACAAAAGGGCAACTGGCAATGGTGTAACTCAATTCAGATGAATTAGGCCTGGCCAATCTTGGTATCTTAGCTATTAAGCTATACTAAATTGCATAACCCAAAGTCACAACTGACTCTGTCTGACCCATTAAAAGGCAAATCCCAATGACTAAAATTGTGTCCCTCAATGAGGAAAGATGAGAATTTAAATACCAAGATCGTTAACCTACTCATGCTCTCTATGCAACAATCCTTGATTTTAGAAAATGTCCTCTCATTTCAGACCTTTTGTGAAGTCACACATCAATGTAACTCTGATAGAGTGAAAGCACAGCTGGCCACATCCATTTCAGGAAAGGTAAGAAAATCAATTTCCAAGTAATTTTGCATAGAGAAAACTCATTCCTACCAACTTAAATTCAATTCCTCTGTAATAATCTGATTCTTTCATACCTTAATAAACACTAAGATCTACCAGGTCAGGCCAGAAAGTCTCCTAAATTTTATGTCTATCACTTACCCATTAGCCCTATAAAGATATGATTTTAGGGCAAATATGTTTTGAAGTTTTATTCAAGAATTTTATGAGTTAAGATGTATTCCCTAGGAGGAGCACCTGGAGTCAAAGAATGGAAATATTCGACTAAATTGTTCCAAGGCGGAATCAAATATTATTAAATGGAAGCTTTTGGAACCTAAGAGGATTTTTATTGAAACCTCTAAAGGCCATGATTTTTTACAGAATTATTAAATACATAATACTCTATTTCCTTGCCACCACACCCTTGAAATGAGGTGTCTCTGGTAGGTGGCTTCACTATTCTACATTCTGTTCATTTTGGAGAGGCTACTCTCAATATCTGAAACCAAGGTAAAAAAAAAAAAAAAAAAAGACTCTTTAATCATCCCTGTACAGTGTATGTGTGTATAATTGAGGTAGGAAGGAAGGAAAGTGTTAAATATGGGATACGCAAGAAATCAGTATTCTAGAAAAATTTTAAAGGTATTCTCAGAAATTGGTTAAAGATACTTAAGCACCTGAATTTACCAGTGCTAGAAGAGCTACAAAAGCTAACTTGTCCTTTTCTTCAGCAGCAATACATCATACTGTGAATATAAAAAACATCGTCATCTTCTGAAACAATTCATAATGATGAGAAATTATTTGTGAGTGTTAAAATAAGGGAAGCTTACATTTTTTAGCCTACAAAATAGGAAGAAAGGAAAACAATGTTTCTTGATCTAACTAAAAAAAGCTTATTTAATTTTATTTTAAAAAATAAAATACTTCATTTATAAACAAAGTATTTTTTTAAACTATTGATATAAACATTCAAAAATAAAAATTTGCTTTAGTTAGTAAAATAAACACATAGTTTTCAGTGAGAGTAACAAAATTATACTTTTGATAAGTGAGTTCATCTCTTATTAACGCCCCAAGTATTATCTTCAATTCTGCTTTCTAATTTACTTAGAACATTGAGTTTTAAAAGTCACTGCTTCCAAGTATGAAACCCTCCAAAATCAAGACTTAAATAATTATAAATCTATACTGACATGGAAAGACACACTATCTTGATCAGTTTTTAAAAAAAACAAAACAGCAAAATAGGACACCTGGGTGGCTCAGTGCTTCAGCATCCATCTCTTGATTTCAGCTCAGGTCATGATCTCAGGAGTCATGGAATGGAGCCCCTAGTCTGGCTCTGTGCTCGGTGGGGAGTCTACTTTTCTCTCTCTCTCTCTCTCTCCCTTTCTCCCGGTACCTCTCCCTGTGTTCAAAGACGTATGCTCACTCTCTCTCTCTCAAATAAATAAATAAAATCTTTTTTTTTTTTTTTTAAAGAAAGGAAATGAGGCCTATCTTGGAATGTTTAAAATGTGTATTAATGTTATTTCAAATAAAATCAGCTTTTTAAGCAAGAAACAATCAAATCATCTTAACAAGTACTTTAAATCTTTCATTTACCTGAAACTAACCTAATGGGTAGTCTTTTCCATGAAAAAAGGTACTTGAGATAAATTTGGAATTCAAGATTTTTATCACTGAGCATCACTCAAGTTGATCTCAATATTAAAAATGCATTGCCTACAAGTTGACTAATTTGGTGGTTGCTATTAATAGGATTCTTTACTTAGATCACAAAGAATAGGAAATAAAACAAGTGACTACTTGAAGTGACTTGAGCAGGTATATTATCTATTAAGAGACTAAATAAAGAGGTGTTAATAGTACTAGGGAGCTTTCTTTCTTTTCTTTTCTTCTTTTTTTTTTTAATGCTAGGAAAAACGTTTGCATCCAAAGACTATAAGGCACAATTATTTCAGATAATGTCCAAGAACTTGGAACAAGGTAAAAGCCCACGTTATTTGCCTTAGCCCTTTGCCAAAACAAACCAGGGAATGTGACTTCTTTGGAAAGTCAGTGTCCAACCAAGCATCCGTTCATATTTTTGTTATGTTCAATAAAATCATAATAATAGCCAATCTGCCTGGTGCTATGATCCCATTAGGTCTTACAACCTAAGCAGAGCCAGCTTAAGTTTAATCAGATCAAACAGCTGTTTTAACAGTTGGGTTTCTCCAAAATTAAAATATTCTATTCCTGACAGAGCCTAGCAACTCAACTGTTGAAACAGCTGCTCAAGTTGAAGAGGTAAAACCAAGTGTACATACAGTCTTCTTCCCATTTGCAACTGCTATGAGATTCTTCCAGAATAGAAGTTCCTAAACTTAAGTTCATGTTGACATTTCCCAACCTGTTTAAAATTTTATACTTGCACTCCCTCTCTCTCTGACCTTCTGTCAATATTTCTGCCATCATCATCTCTCTTGGTGTTTGCCCTTTGTCTCCTTCATACTCTAAACCATAATTACCAGCTGGGGGTTCTGTACTTCCCTCCTTAGAAATATCATCTGTGTGCTTTATACTCTTATTCCTCTCTCTATTGTCTTGGAAGTATTTTTACTTCCTATGAAACAGAGGTGGTAACTCAGGAGTTCCCAGACTCCACTAAGTGATATATTCTTTCCAATGACTTACATTAGCACTACTAAGGTTAACTGTTGAAGTAAGAACCTTAAAAACAATCTTAAAATGCTCTCTGGCTAATGGTTTTCATTTTTGGTCATTTTATAAGTGTTTTCAAAATTCTGAACTTGTCACCATGATCTCATTCAGATATGTCTGTTCAATTTTTAAATACTTACTCTGTAGCTGAGAAACCTTTTCACCAACAGTCCTATTACCAATAATGAGTCAGTACTTTTGTCTGTCTGTCCCTCTCTCTACCCAACCTTTCCATCCAGGCAGTCATCATTTTTCCAGCACCTTCTCATCTTAAAATTTTGCCAAGTGGACTGGATATACGCAGACTAAATTGACTCTGATATGCTCTTAAAGTCTGCAAAAGGTCTTGACCCTGATTTTGTAACATTTGCTTTCTCCCCTCATAATGTCCTCACTCCTTTAAATTGTACTGCATTGCAGATAATTTAAAATCCCGGCTCCCAGGGTCTGTCTAAGAATAGATTTATGGCAGGACCCAGACTCATCAAACCAGAACATACCTACAAAGACGTTGAACACGTTTCAAGATTATAAACTTTTTCCTGCAGCGGCTCCAGCTCTTCCGCTGAGTTATGTACAGCGTGATTCTGGCACATTGATCTTAGAAACAACCCCTCTCCCGTGCCCCACTTCTCAGCGAGGAAGGGCGGAAGCTAAAGATACATTTCAACAAGTGCAGATACCATAAATGAAAAGGTGCTCAAAGACCTCATGCCCGGCAACACAGTCCTGGGGCAATGCGACTCCAAGGCAGACACTGGAGTGCTCTGTGAAACAGCGCTCCTGGGCTGGAAGTCATTTTAATACGTCATGTCAAACCCTAAATTACCAGCATGGTAAAGCTGAAGTTTTTAATTAAAGGAGACTTTGAAATACTGGCTCTGCTGTCACTATCCCATTACCACGATGTCAGTGCAACACTAGCCCCGAAGTTACCTAACTTTGTGTTTGAGTCGGTCTGCAGAACAGGATTCATTCTTTCAGCTTACAGTATTAAAATCGGTTTTGCTTCATAGCGCTAAACATAGAAAAGTTTTCATTTTTAATAAAAGCTTAGATAAATAACCCTAAATCCCAAAGGACCGTGTTAAAGCAGGCTCATAAAAGTTTTACACTTGCATATAAGTTTGAAAAAAAAAAATGTCTACCTAGCAGTTTGAGCTCCTGCTGACTTCTCTAGCCTTGGGGAAGTTATTGTTGAAATTCATATGTCTTGCTATTTCTGATGATTTAAAGCAGTCTATTATGATAAATCACCATGAAGTACACCAAATGAAAGACACTGTTCAAACAAAAATTTCAATTTTAAATACACAAAATACACACAATGCACTCATCCGTATGTTTAAATAGCACTAAGGTTCTTATACGTTACTCATCTAGCCACATATTTTATCCGCACAGCCTAGGATGCAAAAACATATTTTGTACTAGGTGATCTATTTTCCCTTTCTTTTTTTAGGAGGTCATTTCAACACATTTTTGACTCTACTCTGGAGAATTAAAGTCCACACAAGAAAGTTCCAACAAAATTGGAAACTAACTCAGTTGAAATAACAAGAACATAAGTAGTGGGCAATGTTAACATTTCTTCATATCCCTCACAGGACCTGAGAAGATCAAGACTGACACAGTATATTTAAAAGGTGAGAGAGGATTGAAAACAGAACAGAATCTTATATGTTCAAACAATAAAACACTAGAAATGGCTTTTTAAAAATGCTTCAGTACACAGCATCTCATCTTGCAATATGGTTAAGTGCCAAATTAATATTTACTTAGTGAACTTGAAAGGAATCAGCTTATAGATCATTTTCTGCCATTTTATCCCATTATGGGACAATCATCATTCATACTTCTCAGGCCTTGGAATCAGTGGCCAGGAATCTTCACCCAAATCTGAAAATTTGTTAGATTTCAATGATAGAACTTTAGAGCCAAATCCACCTTGAGAGGAATTAAGCCCCTCTGCAATATTACTCACGTGTGACTATATGGTCTTTGCTTGAAAAACTCCAGTAACAGGTAGACTCACTGCAAAGCAGTTCTTTAACCGGAGTGAAATCTACTCTTCAGAACCTGAGCCTTTCAGAAAATATCTCACATCTAACACTTTCTCCTGATTTTTCTCTAAGATAAACATTCCCCATTTCCTCTAACAGGAAATATATCCCATTTCCTAAACATTCCCCTTTTTTTATGACCATTTATTAAAAAGCCCTACCATTATCTTCATCAGTGCAGAATGAAAATCTGCGAAGGATCTTGTATGTCATCAGACTCTTTCACATATATCAGTTTATTTAGTCTTCACATGAACATTGTAAAATGAGGGTTCATTACACCCACTTTAGAGATAAGCAAAATTAAGTTCAAGAGGTTAAATGACATGCGTATGTTCTCACAAAAGAATCAGGGCTCAGATCAGTACCTCTGATTCCCAAGTGTTTTCCATTACACTTTTTAACCTCAGTCTTTCACCTGTAAGATGGGGGAAACAGTATTTACCCTTTAAGGCTCAAAGGTTTCTTGTGAATATCAAATGAGACAATGTATAGAAAAAAACATAAAAAGCAGGTTTTTATTGCTAAGATCATTCATATGCAGAAAATCTATGCTCTTTCAAGTATTTAATTTATGAGTAGGAGAAGTCCAAGTCACAAGTAATGTGAATGTCATCGTTCTTTGCTTCCAGAATTCAAAGCATATGGCAACTAAATGATCTAGGAATATAATGAGACTAACCCCTAAAAAGATATGGGAAAGTCATTCATCCTTTGGAATTTAGAATTCAATTAAGAAAGCACTTTCCTAGAAAAATTATTTAATTTTTGCTTGTAATAAATGCTTAGTACTCTGTCAGCCTTGTAAATCACATTACAGTATGTTATGGATTTTTGTGGACTAGCCTGGAAATTTATTTGACATTTATAACATAATTCTATGAGAAACACTGTTCTAGTTCTAGGAAAGAAACTTTGGGATATACTCATTTGTAAGGCGAGAAGAACCTTTTCTTTTCCCCTTTGTTAAGGCCTATTCATAATTTTCTAAGGCATAATAAGCTATTTTTAAATAATTACTTTGGTCTTATTTTTCAAGGGGAATAAAGTAGGAGTATTTATCCTAGAGCTAGTTGATGAATGGAGAATTGACTTTCAATTCAGGTATATTTTATCAGGTACTGCTGCAAAAACACCACAATAAGATGAGGATTTCCTTCATTTGTTTTCTAGAAGTATGAATTGATAAATAAGCAGAAACCTATAATAAATTGCCTGTTTCTCAATGAAAATGATTTAAGCTAAATTTTAACAAGTGTTTTGTCAAAAATTTGAAAGATACACCAAAGTATAAAGAAACATAATGAACACCCACATCCCCATCGCGAGCTCCAGCATTATCAGTGGCTAATCTTATTTCAGCTGTATACACCAAATACCCTCAACCCCTGAATTTTTTTTAAAGTAAATTTCACAAATACTATCATGTTACCTGTAAATCTTTCAGTACATACTCTGAAAGATAGGGACCCACTTAAAAATATGCCCACAATATTATCATACCTAAAAAAAATTAACAGTAACTCTTCAATGTCATCAAATGTTCACATCCTCAACTATTTTAAATTTTTTTTGAGTTCATTTAAATTGAGACCCACATAGTTCTATAATGTATTGTTTGTATTGTTTGTTAAGTCATAGGTTTCTTTTAATCAATAGATTCTCTTTCTCTTTATCTTCCCCCCCGCCTTGCTAACTTTTCATTGGAAACCAGGTTGTCTTATAGTGTTTCTCAGTCTGAATTTTGCCAATTACAACCTGATGGTATAATTTAGTATGTTCTTCTCTCCTGAATTTCCTGCAAGCTGAGGGTTGGATCTGGAGACATGCCGAGGTTTGATGCGTTGGGGAAGCTTACTTCATAGGTAGGGTTATATACTTCTGCCAGGAGACATATAATCATGACCCCCACCACCACCCTTTGTCTTTCTTTTTGTGATGTTTCCAAGTTCCATGATTTCATGATGGATCAGTAAATGGTGATACCCTAATTCTAGGATTTCTTTTTGATTGATCAGCTGGAATCTTTCTATAAAAAGAAACTTCCCTTCATTATCTATTTGGTTACTTTGAGGTAGGGTTCAAAGAAGAAAAGCAGGATAAATGGTAGATTTTTTCCCCCTTTATCATCCAGTTTTCAAAAGCAATGAGATGGCTCACTAGCATCTTCCAAAAGTAATGACCAATGAAATTTCTTGGATTTTTTTTTTTTTAGTATCATTAAGAACTTATGGATCTAAACGTATTTATTGCTTTATCCTTATATTAAGTTATTACCCTTACTGATACTCAAATCAACCCATCTTTAGCTAGTGGAGCCTATTCAAGTTGCCTCCTGAGTCCTTTTGACATGACCCTGATATCTGATAACTTATTTTTAGTTAGAACAAGATATTACAAGTTCTTCTTGTACACTGCCTGTACATACCCACTTCTGGATGGAATCTTGGTTGCTTTTAGTGGGAAATGGCAACTAAAAACCAAATAATCTGGGTTCTAGGAATGCACTGTCACTGGGTTAGTCAATGTTTTTAGGCCTTTCTCAGCGAATAAAGCTAAAAAGTATCATCATCTAGGACTAAAATAAGTCATGTATTTATTTTAACATTCTATTTTAAATCCAGGACAACAGTTTTACTTAACCTCATCAATCTTGCATCTGTATCTTTTTCCCTTGCCCAAACGCCCAGTTTTCATGACACCAACAAAATTACTCATTTGACTTACCCTAAAATGCACATAAAACAGTCTCAGTGTATCAGTACCACACTATCCCCAATAGTATGATTATTGAAGAGATTTTAAGGTTTTCTTAAAGTTTTCTTTTGTGTCATTATGGTATGTCCCAAGAAAGATGTACAATCCAGTTACCGTATTTTAAAGTCTCTTGGAGCCCTTCCTCTTTATGTATTTATGTTACCAACTTACATTCTTTCTTTTTAAATTTCCTTTAGATTTTTAAGGATGGCTTTTAAAAATTATATTCTGTCTTATAATTAAGTAAAATATATGCCTGTTCCAAAGACAGATCTATTTCTATTTTTGTTCTATTCGTCTTCTTATCCTCCTTTTATAAATACCATTTAAATTTTATGTTTTATCCTTTCATTTTTTTAAATACAAGCAAATATATTCATATTCTAACTATTCTTCAGTAAACAATAGCCTACTACATACTTTTCTTCAAAAATTTCCTCACATTTTCTTCACATATTTTTCTTCACTTTGCCAACTGTTACCTGTCATGACTTTTTATGGTTGTATGGTTCTTAACTGCAAGCATGCCTCAAAATTTATCTAGTCCTCTATTGATAGACATTTGGGTTGTTTGTTTCATTCATTCAATCATGTTACTGACAATACAAATAGTACTAAGAAGAACAGTCCTGTGTGTTTGTCCTTTCATTTTTGGCCAATGTCTCATTGAAATAAATTTACAGAAGTGAGACAGCTCCATCAAAAGGTAAGTGCACTTATAATTTTGCCACATTCCTCTCCATAAGGATTTTATCACTTTGTGTTCCCAGTATTGTACAAGACTTCCCATTTCTGCATAGTTTTACCAGTAGAATATGTTGTCAAACTTCTGGATTTTTGCCAAACTAATAAAATCTAATATAATGTTTCACTTTGCATTTCTTTTATTAAGAGTGAGATTGAACAGGAGTGCCTGGGTGGCTCAGTCGTTGAGCATCTGCCTTCGGCTCAGGTCATGATCCTGGGGTTCTGGGATCGAGCCCTGCTTCGGGCTCCCTGCTCTGCGGGAAGCCTGCTTCTCCCTCTCCCACTCCCCCTGCTTGTGTTCCCTCTCTTGCTGTGTCTCTCTCTGTCAAATAAATAAATAAAATCTCTAAAAAAAAAAAAAAGAGTGCGATTGAACATCTTTTCATGTTTAAGAGTTCTTTTGCATTTCTTTTCCTATGAAATATCTGTGCACATCTGTAGTCCATTTTTCTATAGGGTTGTTAGCTCTTTTTCTTCTCTGTGTAGATTTTCATACATGAGGGTTATCAGCCTTTGTCTGTTGTTGAATTTACAGAGAGTTTTCATAGTTATTCTTTTTTTATTTTATGATGCTTTTTTGTTGAACAGAAGTGTTTTTTTTTATTTTTATGTAATCAAACTCATCATTCTCTCATTGCTTTTAGATTTTGAGATAGAAAAATTTTCCTCACTCCAAAGTGATAAAAGAATTCACCCATAATTTTTTTTGTTAAAACCTCTGATCCACTTGGAATGTGTCAGTGTCTGATGTGAAGACTAAAATCTTATTTTTTCCTTTTATGTACCCTATTATCCCAATACTAATTATAAATTCCACATTCCCTCACCAATTTGTGTAGCCACCTTTATTATATATTCTATTTCCATATGAGATCAGGTCTATTTCTACTGGATTCCAATGGTCTGTCTATTCATGGGTGAGTACCATACTATTTTAATTACAATACCTTAATAGCTTTAGTATCTGATAGGGCTAATCTCTCCCATGATTTCTTTTATTTTTTAGGGTTTTCCTAATTATTTTTGTTTCCAAATGAACTTTATAATCAAACTGTCTAGCTGAAAACAAAACAAAATCTTATAGTATTTTTACAGAGTTTTATTTTATTGGGTTTATATATTAATTTAGGGATGACTGACATTTCAATGACATTTAACCTTCTTATCCAAGAATATGGTATATATTTCCATTTGTTTTAGATCACTTTTGAAGTCTCTTTCAAGAGTATTTTATAATTTTCCTCATACAAGTTTTGAACATTTCTTGTTAAGTCAATGTGTTCTTTTTCTATTGTAAATGGACTATTCCCTTCCATAATATATTCTAAGTGACTTCTGATTATATATTAGAAAATAATAACCTTTACATAATTTGCTAATTTAATAAATTATCTTACTGTTTATAGTAGCTTTTTCATGGATACTTTTGTTTTTTTCTGATATGTAATCATAACACCCTCAAATAGTTTTATTTCTTCTTTTATAATTCTTATGCCAAACTCTCTTGTCTCACTGAGGTAGCTACTATCTCCAACACAATGTGAAAGAGTTAAAAATTTTAAAGTCAAAATAGAGCCAGTGCTTAAATTAATCACACTAATAATTAGAAAAATACTATTTATAATAACAAAATATCAAATCGGCAAGTTACAAAATGCTGACCATGACATGAAGCAACAGGAAGGCTTATAATGCTGGTGAGGGTGTAAATCTGTACAGCTACTCTGGACAACTACCTGGAAGTATCTAATCATATTGAAATGTACTCCATGACCCAATCATTCCATTTCTTAGTGTAAAGAAAAGTTCACACAAACTAACAAAGAGAGATGAATAAGAATGCAAACTGCTGCATTATTTGTAATGGAAAAAAACTGAAAACAACTTGAATGTCCATTGAAAGGATAATCCATAAATAAATTGTAGTATATTTTGATAAAGGAATATTTTACAAGTATCAACATGGAAAAACCTTTAAAAATGTTTTAAAAAGCAAGTTGAAAAAGATAAATACAACAGGAAACCATCTACATGGCATTTAAAAACATATAAATTCATAGCATATAATCTTAGTATTTATATTTAGCAAAAGTATAAAAGTATACATATTTAGTAAAAGTATGCATGGCAATCAATAATATATACTCTTATTGATACAAGTATTCATGGCAATGAAAAACACCAAATTTCAGGTACCACATTTCCTCCAGGGAAAGATAACAAGGGATGGATTCAGAGGAAGCTTCAACTGTTTTAATGTTTTATTTTTAAAAATTACCTTTCTACCTACCTACCTATCACAAATATGGTAATATGGTAAGGTGTATTAAACACAGGGAAGAAAAGAGATATTCATTATATTATTCTCTAATGACTATTCTATAAATTCAAAACAGTTCATAGCAAAAGGCAATTAATTAGATTATAAACTTGGTCAGAACTCTTAGGAAATTAGCTGAAGTACTCTGAGAGACTGGCCCCGACTGAAGTATCATTTGTGAGGAAAACAAATACTCTCACTGACATAACCAGCAATACAGACAGAACTCTTAAACAATTACCTTTGAATACAGATGCATGCATTTGGTAATTGCTCTTCCGTGCTGAGCAGCAAAGTGTTCAGCCAGTGTTCACCAGAGGTCTATATGAGTATATACTGGGTATTGGGCTCGAGGAATGGCAGGTACCTGGACAGCCACAGTCAACAGAAATAAGATGAAATGACTGTATAAAACACTGGCATGATCTACTACGTGCCATTTCCATTCCTGACATTTTCTAAACTAGATTATTAAAAAAGCCTGAGAAATGTCTTAGATATTTAACGATAAACATTTAGCACATTGGAACCAAGAGTACAAAGCAAAACCAGCTGTTGCCAGGAAATTAACTGCAAGAAAACGGAATCAGACCAGAAGTTCCAGGATTAAGCCCAATACTAAAGTGAGTATCACTTTCATCTGGAAGAATCAATCCAGAACTCTTAGTGACAAGAGAGTTCACAACACTTATACAAAATGAAATTAGAAAGGAAACAGACCTGAATCTTCCCCTCAAGAACCTTATTTCAAAATAACATGTATCATTTATATATTGGGTTTATGAATCTTTGGCTAAAAAAGTAAAATGTTAGGCTGTCCAGACAAATACAGAGGAAGCAAGAGCTCCTTTATAGTAAAAAATTACACAGGCCTCTCCCACTTATGCCCTTTATAGCTGAAGGGCCTTGTTAGCAGTTTAAGGCCCCAGTGTGTTTACCTCGGATCCAGCATCATTAACCCTTGCCCTCTGCTCTACAAATGTCATTTCTCCAGGAGGCTGTCCAGATAGCCACTTTTTCCTTAGACCAGGACAGCAATTACTCCTGTGGGGCTTGAAGAGTCAATATTAATGTATTACTTCCCTTTAACACAGACTGCAACACGACATGTAGTACACTCACTCATCAGTTAGGAAAGTGCATTTTAGTTACCACTTTTTGCCACAAGAATGCCAACCTCATTTCAGTATTAAAAAGTAAAGGTCAGCAAACTTTTTCATAAAGGGTCAGATAATAAATATTTTAGGCTTGTTGGACATCTGTCACAACTACTCAACTCTGCTGCTGTATATGGTAAAAGCAGCCATAGACAATGTTCATGTAAATGGGCGTGGCTGTGTTTCAATAAAATTTTATTTACAAAAGCAAGGCGGGGGGGATCTGGACTTGTCCTGCTGGCTACAATCTGCCCACCCTTGATCCAAAGCAGGCAAGCACACTTTGAAAGAGAATTGTTCCATATAACCATGTTAGTTCTTTTCACTTTTTAAAGTTCAATTCAGGGCGCCTGGGTGGCTCAGTTGGTTAAGCGGCTGCCTTCGGCTCAGGTCATGATCCTGGAGTCCCGGGATCGAGTCCCGCATCGGGCTCCCTGCTCGGCGGGGAGTCTGCTTCTTCCTCTGACCCTCCCCCCTCTCATGCTCTCTGTCTCTCATTCTCTCTGTCTCAAATAAATAAATAAAATCTTTAAAAAAATAAAATAAAGTTCAATTCATTCCAGTCTTCATCAGCAAATACACATCAATTACTTATATATAAGAGATGTTTCCCACAGTGAAGCCTTTCTATTTCTCTGGGCCCCACTGCTGTATTTCCTCCGAATAAAAACAGATTTGCAGCCTTTCAGAGATTACGAACCCTGTTTAGAAGCTGATGCAAGCTTTGAACACTTGCCATAAAAATGCACATACATAACACACATAATTTTTTAACCAATTTCATGGGGTTCACAGACACCATGAAATTTGCTGGAAGTGAGGGCGAAATGTCTTAAGAACTCCAGGTTTCTGTCTTATCCCTTGAGTTAGTTACCTACTGCTACATAATCACCTCCAAATTGGGCAGCTTAAAACAACAAACATCAGTTTCTGTGAGACAGGAATCTTGAAACGACTCAGCTGGGTGGCTGTGGCTCAGGCTCTCTCATGGGGCTGTAGTCAAGATGTCAGCAGGGGCTATAGTCATCTGAAGGCTGGGCTGGGGCCCCAGGGTCCTTATGCTGGTAGCTGGATCCCCTGAGACTGAGACACATAGAAAAGGAATTCACTGTGCCTTTTATGACCTATTCTCAGAATTCACCCTCTGTCACACCCACTTTGTTCTATTCATTAGAAGTGTTTCACTAGGTCCAACCCACACGCAAGGGACAGGGGAATTAAACTCTATCTCTTAAAGAGAGAAATAAAGAATTTGTGGGCATATTTTAAAACCATCACATATCTTTAAGTCACCCAATGATACCAAGAAGGTGGGATTCTATTTAATCTGCCTGTAATACCTCAGCTTTCCTAGCACCATGCTTATCAAATAAATACCTGGCACTGATTCATTAATACACTGAGTTAGGCAGGGATCAGGTCGTTTTTCAAAATAATCCTGTGAATTTGATATATATCAACAGAATCTTTAGTTATTTAACTTGGGCAAATGAATTAAACTATAAAATAAAGAATCAATGATGATTCCTGAGGTATGCTGCCATGGCTTACAAGTAAATCTTCTTCCCCCCAAAATTTTGGTTTAGGGAGATTTATATAAGAAGTTAAGAAGGACAAATTTTGTTGACAAGAAAGAGTTATCGTTTTGAAAATTAAAAAAGAGAGAGAACAATAGCATAGCAATTAGCATAGCTAATTAAGATTTACCTTCCAAACTGGCTGAACAAAAACTATCTTCCCCTGAGCATTTCCTCCCAACTTTTGGAATTTTCCCTTAAGGTTTTTCACCAAGGCTCTGATTATCTATAAACCTGCCAAGCACATAGCCTCAGGAGGTAGAGCTGCCAGGCATAATCAATA
Source organism: Neomonachus schauinslandi (assembly GCF_002201575.2). Lineage (NCBI taxonomy): Eukaryota > Metazoa > Chordata > Mammalia > Carnivora > Phocidae > Neomonachus > Neomonachus schauinslandi. The sequence goes on along the minus strand of NC_058410.1, from coordinate 74,899,954 downwards.
TGATCGGAAAGAAGGAGATGTACGTGTCACATTAGCATTAATTAGTGTCACCTGCAAAAGTCCCAAGTGCATCAATAAAAAATTAAGATCTTCATGCAAAAAAAAAGTCAAAAGTTAAAAATTTTCCATTAAATTTTCTTTAGTTTTAATTGATTTCAGTGCAAATATGTACAAAGTTTATATAAATATTCCAAGATGTCAAATAAGCCCTCCAACATTTATAGGTCATGCCTCCAAGGTACAGAAATGGGATCTGTAGTTAGTCTGTCTCTGTAAAAACATCTGCATTCTTTAGGGAAGTGAAGATAAAGTAGGAGAAACTGAATTTTCCAATGGAAGTGTGAGCTGGAACAGTTGGTTACCTCTCCACCTCCCCTCCTCCTTATGGGACCTGGGCACTACGGTGAGTAACACTTGGCCACACATGTATACTTGCAGAAGAGATCCAGTAGTTGTAATTCCTCATAGGCCAGCTTATTTCTAGTTACAATCCTGGGAGCCCAACACACTGGACAGAGTCCAATATGAGTGGCTGGTGTACATATTGATGCTGTTGGACATATTTTATAAGCCATTCTAGGAATTACTTCTATTTGAGTCCTCCAGTAAGAACTAACTTTGCCTTTTGGGTATTTTCCATGCAGTCACCAGAATACATAATACAGATACTAGATGAATACCAGTTGTAGATGAATCCCATTCCTAGAGTGTATGTTCTGCAAAGTTTTTATTCACCAATGTGTACCTATCACCTGACACACTATTAGTTGAATGCATGAACAAGCACATAAATAAACAAATCTTCCACCTTACCTGTGTGTACAGTAGGGCAAGGTTCTTGTGAATGTGTATGTGTTGGCAAAATACAATGCACTATTTGAGTGGCTTAAAACATACTAACCTTAAATAAATATAAATTCTCTTATGAATTCCCTTCCTTCGGTATACAAGCACTTGTGGAAATTATCAACATGTCACTCCCCTCCTTCAGTCTATTCTCCTTGCTGGATACAACCAAGCTGTACTTGGCGTATGCTGACACCTACTGGCTGACAGAAAATCTCTTCTGTGTGTATATACATTCTCCAATCTCTCTTCCTTAAATTCTTAATTTCCAACTTCGATTCATTTAATATCAGAGAGTCTCTCTTTCTATATTCACTCTGCTCCACTGACATATAGGATCTTCTTGTGCTATTTTTCAAAAGTATATTCTTTAGACCTAGTGTTCCCATGAAAAAGGGTTCCATAATCACATAAGATTCACAAGTGCTAAGTACTGTATGTTCCTTAGTAATTCACCCTGAACTTTACTGCTATTTGAGCAGTCTAGCAGTAAAAATGCTTACATACAATTTCACTGAGCCCACTGATTCACAAATTTGTTTATTAACAAAAATGACAATAAGCAATAATTATTGCATAATATGAATCTTAATTAGTATTATTTGACTATCTCATCCTTTTCTGCTCCCACAAAAAAACCTATTAGTATCTTTTAAAATACATTTTGGGAAATGCATCCTGCAATTTCCCATCTTTGCTCAGAATTCTCCTCTTCAACCTCCAGCCCCCATTATCTTTCCATCCCTTAATTCTCAGATCAAATGCTATCTTCTCTATGGAATTTTCCTTAATTAGAACTAATGAGAAAGCCCTTTGTTCATCTCTATCATAGGACAGAGCATGTGTACCTTTCAGAGCTTTTATGTAACTTGTGGGTTTCCAAGATTAAACACTGAAACTCTGGAAGTAAAAATTCTGTCTCATTTATATTTTTATCTTCTATATCTCTAAGCAGAAAATTTTACACACAGGAAGCCTAAGTGAATGTCTGCTGAACTAAATCTGAGGCTAAGTACTGCATTCATTAAATACTTGTAGCAAGAGAAAACTAAGCCTTCAGTTTATAAGACAAACTAAATACAACAGAGATCACACTCTTTAAAATGCTTCTAACTGTCCCAAAGTCATGGAACTGCATAAAGTTAAGTATACTTACCCCAAAAGATGAGGAAATTAAGGGCCAGATTAAAGGCTATCACTTGGTCTGGCAACGTAGCTAGTCAATGGAAAATCTGAGACGAGATTCCATGTCTGACTCCAATCCCATACTCTCCCTGTTGTAAAATCTTAAATATCCTCCTACAGCTTCTAAGTGCCCCAAATGTTTCAGGTCATCTCAGTATCAAATGCCCTAACAATCACCCCCAATTACAGATGGGGGAATCATTCCTGTGACTGACCGACTTCACAGTGAAGTCCCATGCCAGATAAGATTATTAAATTTAAGAAATACATTTAATAATGTATTTCTGCATCATGAAGCCCCATGCCCAACTTTTTCAATTAGAAGATAACACGGTCGCTTCATGAAGCCCCATGCCCAACTTTTTCAATTAGAAGATAACACGGTCACTTTAATTTTTCTAGGCTCACTCTTCTAGAAGACATTTATTGAGTTGTACGTAAAGTGAACTTTACATAGTTTGCACGTATCTATAAGCATATGAAAAACTGTTTAGGTAGGAATTTTGCTAATGACAGGCATTTCCAAATAATCTCCCACCCTAAAGTTCTGTTTTTACTGCAGTTGTTTTTTATTTTTTATTTTTTTTTTAATTTTATTTATTTATTTGACAGAGAGAGAGAGAGAGAGAGACAGCAAGAGAGGGAACACAAGCAGGGGGAGTGGGAGAGGGAGAAGCAGGCTTCCCGCGGAGCAGGGAGCCCAATGCGGGGCTCGATGCGGGGCTCAATCCCAGGACCCTGGGATCATGACCTGAGCCGAAGGCAGACGCTTAACGACTGAGCCACCCAGGCGCCCCTGCAGTTGTTTTTTAAACACCAACCAAATAGTTTCATCAAAGAGGTAAAAAGTGGCTGGTAAGCCAAGGTGGATCTGAAGGTTTTACAATGATGAAAGGCTGTCACCCCACACTGGGAGAAGAATGCAGTGAATATACAAGCAGCTATTGGAATTAGGTCCAAAGAAGCCCAGGGAAAGCAAATCAGGTAGGAGACCTAAATGAGAACTCAATATGGAGAATGTTGAAAAAAATAAAGTATTTGGAAAGGAACCGAGCATGTGAGTCAAAGGTGGCAAAGAGAGTGAAGGAGGTCAGCCCAAAAAGTGTTAACATGGTTAAAAGCCATTTGTGAGTACATGGTGTAAAAATAGACTAAGACGGGCTTGGGAGCAGCCAATTAAGACTGGTGCTTGCAACCAGCAGGGGAAAAGAGTAGAGACTGAAATTAGGTTTAGAAGCAGAAGCCAGGTTTAGGCTTCATTAGGTAGGTAAAAAGAGTGGATTAGTTAGTCTTACTTGGGGGCTAACAGGAAGGAGCCTTGATGATATCAGTCTGAAGAGTCCAAATGCAAGACTTAGTAAATAAATCCCTTCCCATCCTTTTTTTTTTTTTCGCTTTTACAGGTAATGTTTTTGATGGTGGTCTGTAAATACTGACACAAGGACACACAGCAGACATAACCAAGGGTTTAGAAGACAGACCTGTTTTTGAATCCTGAATCTATTACATCTTAGCTGTGCCTCATTGGGCCAGTAACCTTAATTTCTATGACTTGTTCTAACCACAGCACTTCCCCACACACGTTAAAAGGATTCAATGATATGATGTATTACAAAGCTTAGAACAAGTCTGATGTATAATAAAAGCTCAAAGATAGTAAATATTATTATTAGATAATTAAAACCACAATACTTATCCTTAAAGACTTTAAAGAGAAGGGGAATTATAGCAAGCTTAGAAAAAAGAAGAGGACATAGATGCACAAAAAAATAAGAAAGTATTACCCCCAAGAAAAAGGAAGGCAGAATGACAGTCTATAGTGTCTATATAAACCTTATTTGAACCCAAAGACACTTCTATTCAGAAAACTCAACTATGCCTGAATAACTTTTCAGAGTTAACTTGAACAACCTAGCACGTAAAATGTCAACTGTGACTTCCAACCTCCCCCTTTCGGCCTTATCGATTTAGAAACAAACTCCGTGATAAAATTAGTAAGGTTAAGTCACTTCACCAGTAAAGGTATCATTATTTTATGTCACTAAAAGGAGAAAAATGATGGAAATAAGAGATGCTAAGAAAATAAGAGTTAAAAAAACCCAGAAACCCACAGGGCTTAGAATAAATTTTTATATATTTATCTTCATATAATTCCCCAGGATATCAGGAATAGTTTATTAGCCATGCACAATAGAAGAAAAAATTTTATAGGTCTGTTAATGAAGACCTTACCCATGTAACAATATCTATAAACAAAGATATCTATTTCCATATCAATCCCTTTCTTATAGAAATATTACAAAAATTATAAGGACATTGGTTGAAATGGAAAGCTTAGACTCCTATGCGTAATTATACACCTTTTTTTTTTTTTTAAAGATTTTATTTACTTGACAGAGAGAAAGAGAGAGCACAAGCAGGGGAGCAGCAGAGGGAGAGGGAGAAGCAGACACCCCGCTGAGCAAGAAGCCCGATGCAGGGCTCGATCCCAGGACCCTGAGATCATGACCTGGCCAAAGGCAGACGCCTAACCGACTGAGCCACCCAGGCGCCCCTAATTATGTGCTCTTAAACACAATGAACTATATATGATCTGCACAGATGAATGAATATTTGAGAAACTGCAGAATTCCATTCTGATTGGACATGACAGAAGATGTGTCAGGCATAGGACGAGGCAGGGCTACAGTGGTTAAATCAGAGCTAGGCTGTAGAAGAACTCAAAAATGATGCAAGGAGATAAAGATTTTGGGTAGATAGAAGGAAGCAAAGGAGTGATGTGACTGGGGATGGCCAGGCTGGCTTCAGCATGTAGGCTGGATTAGAGTTCTGGCAGGCTCAAGAGATGCACATAACCTCCACATGAAGAGTATTGAACACGTGAACTAGGCTGGCAACAATACTAAGAGGAAAAGAATAGATATGAAGAGATTTTGAAAGAACACTGGACATTGACCTAACTGGTTGGAAGTAGGGTAATTGGGAAACAATTAATGGCCAACTTCAGGATCTGAGCCTGGTGACTAGGAGAATCAAGATGTCATTGATAGATACAAATGGGAGGAAAACATATGTTCACCAGGAACATTAATGAATTTCTTCTACCTCGCACATATTGAATTTGAGAAGCCAGTGGGATATCTGGCAGAGATAACCTAGAAAGAAGATGGAGATATAAACAAAGAACTTAGAGAAAGGTCTGAAAATGTAGCGTTGAAAGTTTTTACTCAACAGAAATGAAAGTTTCTAACATGAGAGCAGATGAGCTTTAGCAAAAGGGAAAAAAAAGTCGGGGATACAGTTGTCAGGCTATAGGAAAAGCAGAGATGGCAAGGGAGGAAGGGAAGAGGTCAAAACAAAGGAAAGGGAGGAGGTCAAAGAAGCCAGAAGAAAACCAGGAGAATGCCAGGGCAAATATGTCCAAGAAGAAATGGTGAATAAGGATGAATGCTCAGGAATGAGAAAAAGCAAATGATTTTGCTTACCAGGTGACCATTTGAGATCTTTGGATCATCAATTCAGTGAATAATTGAAGTAAAAGCATAGGTGGACTTGTTAGAAAGAAGATCTCCTTAAACATGATACAAAAGCAAAAGCCTGCCAATTCTGATTTTAATTTTGATAGGACCAAATTATGATAGGATCCTAATTTTGATAGGATCAAATATTTCACAAGACATCATAAACCAAGTTTAAAAGTAAGCTACAGGCTGGAAAAAAATATTTCCAACAGATAAAGGACTAAGATTCACAATCTGTAAGAAATCCTAATACCAAATACAGGCGCACGTGCGCACACACACACACACTCACACATTTAGAAACACAAATTTAAGTAGGCAAAATAACATGAACACATTATTCACAAAAGAGAAAACTCAAATGGCTGGTAAACATAAACATAGATGTTCCACCACACTAAGGAAAACACTCATTTATAAAAGATGCAGTTCTATCAGATTGACCAAAATTAGTAAACCTGATGGTATTAAACATTGGAATAGGTATGAGGAGAAGGGTAAAAGTGCCAAAGAGAATAGCCCCTAGGAGAACAACTAGACAATATCTATTAAAATTTAAAATATTAGTAGTAAGGGCCACTCCCACTCTCTAATAAAAAGAACCAGAGCTCCTTGGTTGGCAGAGTCTAGGGCTGGCGCAGGGAAAAATAGGAGTCTGGGGCAATTTGCAGTATCGGGAAGTAAAAGGGTGATCAAAAATTAAAAGTATGGGGGCATGTCAAAGGGACCCAGGAGCCAACCTAAAAGAGCTCCCAAAGGCCAAAACTGGATCAATTTGAACAACAAAATAAATTAATAACAAACATATAACGTGGTGTTGGATTATAACCCAAGGTAGAAAATAAATACACGAGTCCATCAGATAAAAATAATTGAATAAATAAACAGAAGAAACAAATCTTCCTTATGTAAAAATTCCAAATAACATATATAGATAACACCCCTCTTCTAGGAGATGGGGCTTAACTTCCTCCCTCCCCTTTAAGTGTGGGCTGGACTCAGTGACTTGATTCCAGAGAACAAAATATGGAAAAGAAACAACAGTCACTTCACAGTGAAAAAACTGGCCAACACCACCTTAGCTAAGTGATCACGGTGTGCATCACCAGTGATGGCTGTGGATACCCTGTACTCCTGATATGTGACGGTGTTCTTTCCCAAACCCATCGTCTCAGTCTAACCAGGAGGAAAATATCAGATAAACCCAAATTAAAAGACATTCTAGAAAATGCCTAACTAGTCCTTCTGAAAAATACGGAAGGTCTACAAAACTGTCCAAGACCAGAGGAGACAAAGAAGACACAATGAATGAATGCAATGTAACATCACGGACTGGATCCTGGAACAAAAAGGAACATGAGTAGAAGACCTGGTGAAATCCCAATAAAGCTTGGGATTTAGTTAATATGAATGTGCCAAAGTTGGTTTTTTAGTTTTGAAAAAGGTGCCAGGGTGACGTAAGATAACATGAGGCAAACCTGGAACTGGGTGAAGGGTACATACACAGGAGCCATCTGTACTATCTTTGTGACTCTTCTATAAATCTAAAACTACCCCAAATAAAACATTTATTTAAAAAATGTAAAATAAATATATCCCAGGAGCAGCAACTCCACTTCTTCCCATCCACTTTAAACAAGTCCTTGCAGAACTACACGGGGAAACGTGTACAAGGGTCTTCACAGCAGAATTGTTAGAATCAGAGAAAAAATGTAAGAAACTGTAACAGAATGACACAAGAAACCATGGACTATCTACATTATGGAACAGCAGAGAGCTGTGAAAAATGAGATAGATCTATATGTACTGAGAAGATACAATGCTGAGTGAAAACAGAGACTGTGGGAGGGTACTATAATATATGATGAGAAAAAGGAAAAGATACACAAAATATAACACACAAAACATTTCTATAGACACTCCTGGGGCATTTATATACATATGTCTATGTTGAGATAAAGAGTGGTTACAAGGGTGACTTCTAGAGGGGAAACTGGAAATCGAGGTGGCCAAGGGGATTTGAGCTTTATTCCATGACGTTGAAGTTATTTTTGAGGAGAATGCCTTTATCATTTACCTGGGGAATTATAAGTGATTAATTTTTTTAAGGTAAGGAGATCATTTTCCTCTAACACAGTAGAGAAGATGGCTAGAGTAAGGTTCTTGGGAGTTGCTATGATGCAGTGATGCAGCAGGCGTCCCCTGGAGACTGGCAGTACTGCAGGAGGCCCTGGGCCTGAAGCCCTGCCTAAGTCCCTGAGACAAGCACTTACTCTCACAGATGTTACAATAGCAGCCAGCCTTAACAATGGAGAGACCAATGACGTAATGTTCAGTGTATCTTGTTTCCAATAGAGGCGTAAGTACCTGGAGGGCTCATGCAGCCATCTGGATTTAAAAAAAAAAAAAAAAATTCCCAAGTGCTACTGAAACTGACTTCTTCCCTCTACTCAGTTGACCTTAGAATCCAAGGTTCATTTTTCACTCTCAATTACTAGAATAAAAGCAGAACCAACCAGGACCATTGCAGTTGCTTTAGATGACAAATGTCAAACTGAAATTCTGGCAGATATGGAAGATTAAGCACCTTTTCTTTGATACTCATTATCCCACATTAAGCCAGTAAGTTTCCTTATAAAGTGGGATTACAAAAATCATATGAACAATCTTGAAGAAAATTTAACTCAGAGCATATATTTAAATAAGTGCTTAGCGCTCCATTTAAAGTACTACAGTTTTCCTTAATATATTTAAAAGAGGTAATTTCCCATCAGTAATCTGATATTTTTAAAACAACATTTGAGAAGCTTTAGCTACACAATTAAAAGTAAATGTCTCCTCTACTACAGCTACATTTCAGTAGCTGAGAAGCCAAGGCCCTTTTCCAACTCCCAGTCTTCATTCTAACAGGCGACACAGATTCTGTAGTCCATCATTTTAATAACACAAAAACAACACAATACCCTTTGCATCGAGACAATAAAGCTTGAACCCTGCTGACCCCAACCATGTTTTCTCTGTGCTGATACTGAGGTCAGTGATACAGTGGAACAAGTCACACTCTAAATCCACAACCACAAACCTCAACGGGCAATGAACGACGCCTACCAATCCCACACATCTCTAGTCATCTCACTCACCTCCTCTCCAAATGACCATTTGAATCTTCTCCATTCTCATCAAACTTCCAACTGTCCACTACACCCACCCCTTTTCCTCTTATGCCTCTTCCCCCATCACTCCTACTTAATAGATAAAATAGAAGCCATCACAGGCCGAGACTCTCATTGTCCCCAAACCTAGTATGCAAACCTGTTCCATCCACTCCCAATTCTGTTCTTCCCTCCTGTTACAGAAAGGGAATTATCCCTGTTCCTAAGGCTAGTTGTTACACCTCAGCTGGAGATACCAGCCCCTCCTGTCCTGTCAGAATCAACCACCACTTCTTTCTCATGTGTAATAAACCTCTTCCTCTCAAGAGGATCCTTGTTGTTGGCTTTTAAATAGGCTCAAGAGGGTCTAACCTACCTGCCTAACTTCGGTCAGCTCCCCATCCCCTTCCTATCGCTCCTTCCCTTCAGAGCCAAACTTCTTCAAACAGTTGTCCACACTTGTCTCTGTCACATCCCCTGCCACTCACTGCTCACCCATTCCAATCCAGCTCCCAGTGCTGTCACCTGACAAAACAGTCCCTGCTAAGGTCACTGATGGCTGTGTCAGTCTAAATCCAATACACGTTTTACATTCAACATCTGATCTGACTTCTCAGCAACATCTGACCTCTTCCTTCTTCTTCAAGTACTTTGTTCTTCCCTCAGCTTCTATGAAACAGCACTCGGTTGCTTTCCTCCTACCTCTCCTGCTGCTCCTCTAGCTCCTTTCTAGGCTCACCCTCCTTTTTCTGGCCCATAAAAGTGGGCAGTTCTTTACAGCTCAGTCCTTCCATCCTCTCTTCCTAAACAATCCCACCCATCCTTGGCTTCAATTGTGACCACTATGAAGATGACTCACAAATTTAAAAACACAGCCCAAACCTTTCATCTGAACTCCAGGTCTATATATTAACTTTTTATTTGCTATTTCCTCTTCGATGACTCAAATAGTAACTCAAACTCAACACGTATAAAACCTCATGATCTTCTCCCAAAACTTGATCTTCTTCCGATGTTATCTATCCCAATAAATAGTGGTTTGGTTACAAAACCCAATCAATCACAAACACTGCAATATTACTACAGTATCTCTCAAATCTATCTCAACTGCCATCGTCCACTATAGTCATTTCTCTTGGGCTTCTGCAATAGCCTCCTTTCTGATCTATCATATTCAACTGTTCCTTGGTTGGCAGCCAGAATAATCTTTCTGAAGCATACATTAAACCATCTCACCCTTCTCCCTGGACAAAACATTCAATAGATTCTTATTGTTCTTAGGATAAACACAAAGACAAGCTCTTTAAAATGCCTCTAAGGGGGCGCCTGGGTGGCTCAGTCGTTAAGCGTCTGCCTTCAGCTCAGGTCATGATCCCAGGGTCCTGGGATTGAGCCCCGCATCGGGCTCCCTGCTCCGCGGGAAGCCTGCTTCTCCCTCTCACACTCCTCTTGCTTGTGTTCCCTCTCTCGCTGCCTCTCTCTGTCAAATAAATAAATAAAATCTTTAAAAAAAAAAAAATGCCTCTAAGATCCTGAGTTGGTCTGGCCCCTCCTACCCTGTCCCCGTATCTCACTCTCTCCAGTATAGCCACCTTGGTCTTCTTCCCATCTCTTGCCCTCACTATGCTCTCTCCCACCACAGGTCCTTTTGTACTGCTTTCTTATGGGCAAGCCCAGAGCCTCTTCACATAGTTGGCTTGTTCTCATCTTTCAGACAGCAGTCAAGCATCAGTTCTTCCTGGAATCCTATCCTAACCTGGCTGGTCTCCCTATGATTTGCTCTCTTAGCATTATATAGCTCTTTTTCATAGCACTGATCATTTATTTGTCTTTCCCACTAGACTCTACTAAGGTCTATGATGCAAGGCATCAGATCTCTTTAGCTCAATTTTCTATTTCCAGTACCTAGCACTGTAGTATGAATTTAGTATCTGTTGAATGAATGAATAAATGACCATCTTTAACACCTGACGTTGAAAAATGGGTTCTTGAAATTCTGTCTCTCCTGTCTGGTACCACTGTAAATGCCTTCTTCCCTTTACATCTAAATTACCTAAAAGAGCCCTGAAAGATGAATCCCTAGGTCTAGCTGCTCTCTGATTCACCCTATTGTGTAAAGCTGACAGGATGCTGGGGCAACATCTTCTTACGGGCAATCAAAATGGTAATAAGAAAGGGGACCAAGTGGGAAAAAAGAGACTGCACAAGGAAAAAGAAGCTTGAAACCATTCCATTTGAGGCTATTAAGCTTGGAGAAGAGAAAATCTAGAACTGAATGTCAGATTATCTGAATATTAGTTGTCATATTCAAGAATCAACAGACTGATTTTGGTAGCTCTGGATCAGAGTTTCTGAGAAATAGATCTCAGCTCAATAAGAGGAAGACCATTCAGTCAATTAGAACTATTTCAATGTTGTCAGTCTTGTTAAGTAGGGACTTTGCCATGACCCAGTGAATTCAAGTCCAGTCTGGTGAAATGCACAGCACAGAGAACAGTGGTTCTCAAACATTTTTGTATCAGCTCTGGAACCCTTTCTTCAAACAAAAGCTTTTGATGAGACCCTCAGAGACCACACAGATAAACGAGAGCATCTCTACGGGCAGATAACTGCCACCCTCCACTTCCCACTCAACCCCTCTGCGAGCCACCTGCCACTGCATTGGCAGCAGCCTATTGGAGCTCCCTATGTGAAAACATGCATGCTTTCAGGGCACCGGGGTGGCTCAGTCAGCTGAGTGTCTGCCTTTGGCTCAGGTCATGATCTCAGGGTCCTGAGATCAGGCCCCGCATCGGGCTCCCTGCTGAACGAGAAGCCTGCTTCTCCCTCTCTCTCCCTCTACCCCTTCCCCCTGGTTGTGCACTTTCTCTCTCTCTCTCTCAAAAAATAAAGTCTTAAAAAAAAAAAAAAAATAGGGTGCCTGGGTGGCTCAGTCGGTTAAGCGACTGCCTTCGGCTCAGGTCATGATCCTGGAGTCCCAGGATCGAGTCCCGCATCGGGCTCCCTGCTCGGCAGGGAGTCTGCTTCTCCCTCTGACCCTCCCCCCTCTCATGTGCTCTCTCTCTCTCATTCTCTCAAATAAATAAATAAAATCTTTAAAAAAATAAAGAAAGAAAATAAATAAAGAAAAGAAAAAACATGCATGCTTTCCCTGCCCAGCCCTCTGCAACTTTTACTGGGGTAGGGGTGGAGTGCAGGAACCTACTTCTTAACTCTTTTCCATTTTCTTTGATTCAGCTAATGAATATGATTTTCTATGAAAACCCTTTTAGCATGTATGTAGATTTTGCTCTTTTCAAAGATTTTTTCTTTGTACATGTTGCCTTTACTATAAACTCCTTTACGGCAATAATCTTTGGTTTCCTGCTCTGGAATCACATATAATACCAAGTATAGTAGGAGGTAATAAAAAAAGAGGAAAGAAAAACCCAACCCTTCTAACGTGAAAAGTGAAGACAACTACTTCAGGTTGGACTCATAAAAATATCTAACACGTGATTAGAAAACACAGGAAAGTGAAGTAACAATTTCATACACACATTCTCCTTCCTGCTTTAGCCAATCCCAGTTCCCTCACCCTTTCTACTCTCACAGTTCATGATTATACTTATCTCACATTCTTGCATCAAAAGAGGGAAACCAGATTCTTTACAGAAAGCGATTCCAAGAGATGAATTGCTTTCCACAGGTAAAACCTGCTTTGACTAGCATCTCGAGGGAAAAACCTCACTTTTATTATATGTCACTGTCTTATTTCCTATATTTTCCTTAATGATTATAAATTCATAGATAAGAATTCCAAATAAAATAAATTTGAATTTAGGCCACTGTACATACACAGTGTAATTTTTTCAATTACAAATTAAGGAAGCATGTGCTCAACTTGCTTTATAATGAAGAACAATTTCTAGATGGGTACGTCTAGGTGATAATACGGTAGTAGCAGACAAATGTGTGAAAAGTACTTTCCGAAGAAGCATTTCTTTTCCCAGAATTTGGTAACTTTCCTGTATTTTTAGATTAATTTCCTTTCAATGGATTCCTGTTCTAAGAAGCTAAGGCACTGACTTCTGAAAAAAATCACATTTGTATCCTTAAATTCTGATCTAGAAGATCAGATATGAACATACTATAAATCAGAAGTTTCCACTGCTGATGTTACATATTAAGATGCATAAATATTTACTGAATATAGTATAGTAAGCAGTATATTTTGGGGAGTAATCAAAATGCTGACACATTCTAAACTACCAAAGGAATTGTTCTTGAGGAAGAATATACATTTACAGTGACATTTTCAGATCTCCTAAAATTTTATGGTGAAGGACTACATGATACAATGAAAAAGAAGTGAATTTGGAATCAGGAAAACCTGGCTCAAATTCTGGCTCTATCACCAACTAACAAAGTGACTAACTATTTCTCTAACTAAGCTTCAGTGGACACTCATACCTGAAGTCTAAATTAATCCTATTCTGCAAAAGGAATGCCTCTAATTAAAGTACACTCACAATGTCAGCCTGTGACTTCTATGTGGGGACATAGAAGGCTCTTTAAATGGTTTAATAAAGTGCTCTTTAGGGGTTAGTGACACTTACAAATTCATTCATTGCTTGCTCGTTCATTCTAGCACAGTAGTCACACTATCCAAATGAATTCATGTGAAGTGTTCTAGTAAGTTATATAATTATTAAATAACAGGTCTTAGATATTCTGCTGGATATAAAATTAGCATAAATTAACATTTGGTATATGTTTTCATCAATCAAAAAGGACAAATTCCTCTAAATCTCCTCAAAATCACCTAATTTTATCTTAGGCAATGATAGTGCCTGACACATCAGGTAGGGCACCTTAATTAAGCAAACTTTAGCAATGATTTTATGAGTACACAGGCAACAAAGTAAAAATAAATGGAACTGCATTAAACTTAAAAGATTCTGCGCATCACAAGACACAATCAACAGATGCAATCAAAAAATGCAATCTATGGAATGAGAAAAAATATTTGCAGGTCATGTCTAATAAAGAGTTAACATCAGAATATATTAACTCCTACAATTCAACAACAACAAAAAACCAAACCAAATAACCTGATTTAAAAATGGGCAAAGAACTCTAGAAAACAATATGGAGGTTCCTCAAAAAGTTAAAAATAGAGCTACTACCCTACAACCCAGCAACCGCACTATTAGGTACATACCCCAAAGATACAAATGTAGTGATCCAAAGGGGCACCTGCACCCCAATGTTTATAGCACCAGTGTCCACAATCGCCAAAATATGGAAAGATGTCCATCGACAGATGAATGGATATAGAAGATATGGTATATATATACACATACAATGAAATACTACTCAGCCATCAAAAAAAATATGAAATCTTGCCATTTGCAATGACGTGGATGGAACTAGAGGGTGCTAAGCGAAATAAGTCAATCAGAGAAAGACAATTATCACATGATTTCACTCAGGTGTGGAATTTAAGAAACAAAATAGAGAAGCAAAGATTCGGGAAGGGAGGGAAAAATAAAACAAGATGGAATTAGGAGGGAGACAAACCATAAGAGACCTGTAATCATAGGAAACAAACTGAGGCGTGATGGAGGGGGGTCGGGGGGAGGGATGTGGTAATGGGATGATGGACATTAAGGAGGGCACATCATGTAATGAGCACTGGGTGTTATAAGAGACTGATGAATCACTGAACTCTACCTCTGAAACTAAAAATACACTATATGTTAATTGAATTTAAATAAAAAAATTTTTAATTTAAAAAAAAATGGGCAAAGAACTTGAACAGACATTTCTCCAAAGAAGATATACAAATGGCCAACAAGTATATGAAAGATGCTCAATATCACTCATCAGAGAAATGCAAATCAAAACCACAGTAAGATACCACCGCACACCCATTAGGATGGCTACTATTAAAAAAATAGAAAAGAGGAGCACCTGGCTGGCTCAGTCTGTGGAACATGCAAATCTTAATCTCGCAGTTATGAGTTTGAGCCCCACATTAGACATAGAGATTACTTAAAAATAAAATCCTTAAGGGGCGCCTGAGTGGTTCAGTCGGTTAAGCATCTAACTTCGGCTCAGGTCATGATCTCAGGGTCCTGGGATCGAGTCCCCCATCAGGCACTGTGCTCAGCGGGGAGTCTGCTTCTCCCTCTTCCTCTGCCTTTCCCCCTCCCCCTGCTCATGCGCTCTCTTTCTCCCATAAATAAGTAAATGAAATCTTTAAAAAAAAAACTAAAATAAAATCCTTTAAAAAAAACCGAAAATGGTAAGTGTTGGTGAGAATGTAGAGAAATTAGAACAACTCTTAGTGGGAATGTAAAACGCTGCAACTACCATGGAAAACAGTATGGAGGTTCCTCAAAAAATTAAAAATACAACTACCATTTGATCCAGTAATCACACTTCTGGGTATATATCCAGAAGAACTGAAAGCAGGATCTCAGAGAGATATTTGCATGCCCAAGTTCAAAGCAACACTATTCATAATACACAAGAAGTAACCCAAATATCCACTGAGGGATGAATGGATAAACAAAAAGTGTTATTTACACACACACACACACACACACAATGGAATAGCACTCAGCCTTAAAAAGAGAGGCGATCTTCTTACATGCTACAACATAGATGAACAATCCTAAGGACATTATGTTGAGTGAAATAAGCCAGTTAAAAAAAGATAAATATTCCATGATTCCACTTATATGAAGTATCTAAAGTAGTCAGTGTTATGAACTGAATTGTGTTCCCCAAAAATTCTTATGTTGAATATGAACAGTTAGGGCTCTAATCCCCAAAGTTACTGTATTTGGAGACAGGGCCTTTCAAAAAGTACTTACTTAAATAAGGTCATTAAGAAAGGGGCTCTAATCAGATAGAACTGCTGTCCTCATCAGAAGAGGAAGAGAATCAAGATCTTCTCCTTGTCTCTACTCCTTCCCCATCTAACACTCTCTTTGCTCTACAAAAAGAAGGGGACATGTGAGGATACAGGGACATGGTGGCTGTCTGTAAGCCAGGAAGAGAGGCCTCACCAGAAACCAATCTTGATGGCACCTTGATCCTGGACTTCCAAACTCCAGAACTTTTAAGAAAATAAGTTTCTGGTTTTTAAGTCATCCAGTCTTTGGCATTTTGTTATGAGAGGCCTGGCAGACTAATACAGTCAAGTTCATAAAAACAGAAAATAGAATGGTGGTTACCAGGGGCTGGGAGAAGGGGGAAAAGGTATACAGTTTCAGTTGCAGAATGTAAAAGTTCTGGAGAACTCTTTCACAACATATATGTGAATATACTTAACATCACTGAACTGTATACTTAAAAATGGTTAAGATGGTAAATTTTACACCATGTGGTTTTTACCTGATTAAATAAAATAAGCAGAATTTCAATTTTCCTGCTGAAATAATGAAGAAAAAAAGATTTAAAAATACTACTTCACAGGGGCGCCTGGGTGGCTCAGTTGGTTAAGCGACGGCCTTCGGCTCAGGTCATGATCCTGGAGTCCCGGGATCCAGGGACTCCCACATCGGGCTCCCTGCTCAGCAGGGAGTCTACTTCTCCCTCTGACCCTCCCCACCCTCATGTGCTCCCTGCTCAGCAGGGAGTCTACTTCTCCCTCTGACCCTCCCCACCCTCATGTGCTCTCTCTCTCTCATTCTCGCTCTCTCAAATAAATAAAATCTTTTAAAAAAAATACTACTTCACAAATAAAAACAACTACCAGTATTATTTTATGCATATGAAATGTATACGGGTATGATTTATGTGTTTCTACTTCATTAGAAAAAGCAATAATGGGGGTGCCTGGGTAGCACAGTCGGTGAAGCATCCGACTCTTGGTTTCAGCTCAGGTCCTGATCTCAGGGTCGTGAGATCAAGCCCCAAGTCAGAGCGCAGAGCCCACTTAAGTTTCTCTCTCTCTCTCCCTCTGCCCCTCCCCTCTGTACTCACTTGCCTGTGCTTTCTCTCTCTTAAAAATAAATCTTTTTTAAAAAAAAAAGCAGTAATGATGACTATCTTAAGGCAAAACAATACTTCTTTTTTAGAAACAGTATTTACCAACACAGAGCCAACAAAGAAAAACCTAATTAGTTTGCTAAATATAATCCCTAAATTCACTAAAACTAAGGGTGATATAGCATATCATCATTTCCTCCCTCTATATATTTTGCCAGAAAATGCTTCTACTAATTGTGGAACACAGAACAGTCCTCAGTTCAAATTCTCCAGATTTTTTAATCACATATTTTATCTTTTGAAATGCTACTACCAGTAGCTACTACCAGTACTACCAGTACTCAAGACTCATTTAACTTAAACAATGAAGAGAATTCAATTCAGCTTTTTTAAAAAGCCACTTATTGGGGCACCTGGGTGGCTCAGTCCTTAAGCATCTGCTTTCAGCTCAGGTCATGATCCCAGGGTCCTGAGATCAAGCCCCGCATCAGGCTCCCTGCTCCGCGGGAAGCCTGCTTCTCCCTCTCCCACTCCCCCTGCTTGTGTTCCCTCTCTCGCTGTGTCTCTCTCTGTCAAATAAGTAAATAAAATCTTTAAAAAAAAACAACACTTATTTACACTTAGTGATTACATTCCTGTAAGTTCTTTTCTCTTAAATACATAAGAACAAAGGACTTGAAACCTATAAAATTCTTCATCATTATTACAAAAAAATCTATTTTTCATGTTTCCTTAAGAGAAAATGAGAGAAGTATAACAATAAACATTATATTTGTACTTATCCTGTTTACTCTAAGTTAACATGTGGGATTATAGAGGTTCATTGAGCTCATGCTGCAGTAAAATTTCTCTTATTTGCTGGCCTAAATAAAATTTCAAGAAAATTGTGGGTTGTGACACCCAGAGGGAAAGGCAGACACAGCCTGATTTCAGGAGATAGACTAGGACAGGGTTTTTCAACTTTGGCACTACTGGCATTTGGGCTGGATAATTCTTTGTTATAGAGACTCTCTGAGGCATTATAGGATATTTAAGAGTATCCTGGGCTTTACCTACTAGATTCCAGCAGCCCCTCAAGTCGTGACAACCAAAAATGACCCAGACATTGCCAATGTCCCCTAAGGGGCAAAATTACTCCGGTCTAGAGACTATGAGGCCATGGGTGAATTGATTGAATTAGCACAATTAAACTGCAGACGTTAACTTAGGGTCCAAAGCTACAAAGTTAACATTTAGGATCTAAATTCTGATATGCAAACTAAACAAATAAGTTGTAGGATAACTGTGGGCAGGGGGTAGAGGGATAAAAAAAAACAATAGACTTCAAAATATTAAGAGACATGTGTGCCTATTGCTAGAAAGAAAGAACATTCTAAATATATTACCTGCCACTTTTTGTGTGTGTGCTCAAGGAACTAAAACCAGTTACATTTGCTATTTTCCTCTTTTAGACTGCCATCTGGCAATCCACACTTCCACTAAAAAAAAAAAAAAAAATTAAAATTGCAGCCGATTGGACTAAAATAGTTAATGTACCACCCCACGTGCCAAATATATGCCAGGGAGTCTACAGTTTACTCAGTAATGCCCCCAAAGAAAGAAACTAATGTCTCTTAAAAGACAATGTCCTTAAAGACAAAAGCAAATAATTCGCAGGATGCTTACCCAATTTATGAAGTTCGTTACTACCTTTGGGGGATACAGAGTCAACCAGTAGTAGGAGAAAAAGCAAAACAAAAGATGATATACAACAGGCAAACTGAACTCATCAAACTCATTTATTATGTCCCCAAGACATGATATACAAAATTAAAAAAAAAAAGTCTACTAATCAAATACAGCAGAACACAACTGACTATAGTCATTTTACTTCCAGCATCACAGGGATTTGTTAGGAATGAGTGAAATGAGACAGTACACTGAATCCTTGTCACTCTCCTCAAGAGAGGCAGTGTAAAGATCCTTCACAATAATGAATATAAGTTCACCACTGTAACTGAATCTACCAATTCCCTTTCCTTAGCACCCAAAAGCTGTCAAAAGACAAACTGGCCCATCCAAACTGGTATATCCTTTGAGTTCTCTTTCACAAATCCATAAAGGCAGACTATGGGAACAAGAACCTACAGTCACCAATAGATGAACAGTAACGATCAAATATAAAGATGAGCAGAAAACTGTGAACCATTCATTTAACAAATGTTTTGTCAAATGTGACCATAAATTGTATGTATTAAACACTTCTCCAAGAACTCATCTAGAGGCGCTTGGGGGGCTCAGTCAGTTGAACGTCTGTCTGCCTTCAGCTCAGGTCATGATCCCAGGGTCCTGGGATTGAGCCTGCATCGGGCTCCCTGCTCAAAGGGGAGCCTGCTTCTCCCTCTGCCACTTCCCCTGTTTGTGTTCTCTTTCTCTCAAATACATACATTTAAAAAAAAAAAAACTCATCTAGATGTAGTAATGAGCAAGATAGACAAGGTCCTGATTCACTGGAGTATACATCCAAGCACAAGAATTCTAGTGGAAGCATTAAAGGTTTGGGGAAAGCAACACCATGAAACAAAGTATCAATCACAAAGAATCTTTTCAAAGAGAAGAGAGTTAACACCCAAAAAAAAGAGTTAATAGAGAAAACAGAAGACTTGAAGTATCACTATTATTCTCAGATATTGAGAGAATACTTCATTTGTAAGATAAGTACAGATGTGACATGAGAAAATTCTGAATAAACACTAACACTTAGATATACCTGTATGAAATCTTAGAAAAACAAAGATAAAGAAAAATCCTATAGGTTTTCAGAAAGATATCATATAAGAGATTATCAGGTATTCAACAACTGACTACAGTTCAACTTTAAAAGAACTATGAAAGAGCATATTTCATCAAAGCAAACAATGAAACAAAGACTATGAAGTGAAAAACAAACAGCCAAAAAATACATACTATAATACTATTTATAAATATTTTAAAAACATCAAATTTTTTCATGGAAGTAGACATACAATAAAAATATAAAGACATTTATGGCTGTGATACATGAGTGTAAGAGGTAAGCAAATGGGGTAGGGCTTCTTTAAGAAAGAACCACTATCAGTAGAATCATAAATGATCTCAACATAGAGGAAAGTGCATGAGACAGGGAAAGAAAGAAGAAATACGAAACCTTACTAAGAGTCTTTTCTTGTTCTGGTGAAGAGTATGGGTACTAGTTAAATCTAGAAACTGATAATAAAAAAAAGAAGTTTAAGTACATATATTAGAAGTTTCAGGTTAACCACTAAAATCATCTTGAAATAGATATTTTTTTTACTCCCAAATCATCAAGAAATGATAGAGAAGACAACCAATGTAAAAGACAGTAAACTAAGTTCAACTATATTAATAATCACAGTTAGTGTGGATTAAATTCACTTTTAAAATAGACTGTCACATTGGAGTTTGTTTTCTTCTAATTCACCTGTTTTTTGTTTATTTGTTTTTTAATGGACCATTTATATTTGCTTTATTCCAACACCCCAATAAGTACCTATATCTTTGGCTAATTCTTCTTTTTTTTTTTTTTTGCCACTCATAAGGTGTTTTTTTTTTAATTTAAATTCAATTAATTAACATACAAGGTATTATTGGTTTTAGGGGTGCAGGTCTGTGATTCATCAGTCTTATATAATATCCAGTGCTCATTACATCACATGCCCTCCTTAATATCCATCACCCAGTTACCCTATCCCCCTACCCCCTCCTCTCCAGCAATCCTCAGTTTGTTTCCTAAGATTAAGAGTCTCTTATGGTTTGTCTTCCTCTCTGGTTTCATCTTGTTTCATTTTTTCCTCTCTTCCCCTATGATCCTCTGCCTTGTTTCTTAAATTCCACATATCAGTGAGATCATATAATAATTGTCTTTCTCTGAATTCACCTGTTTTTGTTTTTTTTTTTAATTTATTTTAAGTAGGCTGCACACAATGTAGGGCTTGAACTCACGACCCTAAGATCAAGAGTTGCATGCTCTACCAACTGAGCCAGCCAGGTGCCCCAGTCATAATGAAGTTTTAAAATATCCACCTACAGAGTTTATAAGGTACATGTTAGCAAGACATATAACTAAGATAAAATAACACAGGACAGCTGTAAAGAAAGAAATGGAGAAACATTCCCTTTCTCCATGGGGGTTACATTTCAAGACCCCCCAGTGGATGCCTGAAACCCTAGATAGTACCCAGCCCTATATATATTATGCTTTTCCCTATCCATACATACCTATGATAAAGTTTAATTTATAAATCAGGCATGGTAAGAGATTAACTAATAATAAAATAGAACAATTACAATGATATACTGTAATAAAAGCTATGTAAATGTGGTCTCTTTCTCTCTCTCAAAATATCTTCTTGTACTGAACTCACCCTTTTTATGATGGTGATGATGTGAAATGACAAAATGCCTATGTGATGAGATGAAGTGAGGCAAGTGATGGAGACACCGTGACCTTGCATTAGGCTATGACTGACCTTCTGACCATACGTCAGGAAGAGGATCATCTGCTTGTGGATGCAAGTGACCACAGGTGACTGAAACCACAGAACATGAAACTGCATGTAAGAGGGGACTACTGTATAACAAATTAGCAATTAAAAAAAAAAAAGGAAAGTAAATATAACAATATTAACATCAGGCAGATTGGAATTAAAGGGAAATAGCATCAAATGGAAGAAGAGCAAAATCTCTCATGGATAAAATATGTAATTAGGCAAAGTGTCATGGCACAAACATTTATGTACCTAAAAACACAGCTTCAAAATATATAATGCAAAAGCCGATATAAAAATCAGAACAAAAAAACTTTTCTACATTTAACACACCCTTCTCAAAAATGCACATTTCAAAGAAATAAAAAATGTGAAAAGATTTTAATAAGCTTCACTTTATAAGTCTAAGTAAACACACACACAAACACACACAAGTAAACAGAGGATACAAGCAACCAACAGCTTAAAACTTGACTATGTATTAGGCCACACACACACCAAAGTCCCCAAAGCATCAAAGCATAAGCCATATTCTCTGATCATACCTCAAAACAACACAAGGGTAGTCATCTGAGCTGTTTCATTTAGACTGGCATTAAATGGGCAAAAATCTAAATGGCAGTTTGGGTGAGGCTTCAGGGAAGTGGAATTTATAGAAACTTCAGGTAGGAGTATATATAAACCGGCAATGCTTTTTTACAAAGTAATTTGATATTATCTATCAAAATTTTAAATGTCATACCTTTGCCACAGCAATTCTACTTCTAGAAATCCCTCATAAGAAAAGTACACATAATTACAAACCAAATTTGTGTAACAACACACAGCACAATGCTAATTACAGAAGGAAAACAGTAATAACCCAAGTATCTATCAACAGAAAAACAGTTAAATTATTTATAGTACATCCATTTCATAAAATGCCAAGCACTGATGTGGAAAGAATCTCCAAGACTCTGCAGTGTTGCCTTTTTTTTTTTTAAGTGTAAAAAAATACACCTGTATCATTCAAATCATGTTAAGATGAAAAATAAATAGAAAAAGGAGTTGAAGAAGAGACAACATACTTTTACTTCCAGAGAGGGACATGGCGGAGAATTTTCATATTTTACTTTATGTATGTCTCAACTGTTTGAATATTTTATGATTTATACTGCTTGTATAATCCAAAAAAGAAAAGAGCGATTTTTCAAAATTTCTTATTTACTTCCCCGAAAAAGACTGGCATCTTTCTGTTCTTATTACAAGTTTGATCAAACTCATTGGAGAGTACAAGACAAGTCTAAACTTCCAACCGTTCCCTCTGCCAGAAACACTGTTCTCTCAGATAAGGCTCACTCCTTTTCTTCCTTCGAGTTTTCCAGTTAAATATCATCTTATCTGAGAAAACTTCCTTGACTTTTCAATACAAAATGACGACCTCCTACACCTGTCCTACTACTCCCCAACTACTTTGCCTTGCTTTATATTTCACTAATTTCTACACCTGTGTCTTAGTGTCCCTGTCTCTAAAATGAGGGTGATAATAGTACTACCCTGCAGGGTTGATGTTAGGCTTAAATGAGCCAGAAGGCCTCCGATTAGTGCCTGGCTCTTAGTAGGAGCCACATCAGTCCATGATTTTATGACTCTTTTGCTGATGGTCTGCCTTCCCCCTGTTACAATGACAAGCCCGGGGAAAAAAGGGCTGTGTTTTGTTCACCTTTGCATCCTGAATGCCTGGGAAGTGCTTATCAGTAAATATTCATAGCTGTTGATGCCTGATTTAGTGCTGCAGCCATATGCACAGACAGCTGAGATTACAAGAAAAAGACCAATTATTTTCAGTAAAAGCAAGCTTTCTGCACATTAGCATGAATCATCTGTAATAATTCAATCTACTTTAAAGCATAATATTTAGCAGTATGACTCCTAGAAGCCTCAAACAGGGAAGTGGTATGGTACCATTTAATTCATTAATTTCTCAACACCAAATGGCAAAAGAAACTAAAACATACTGTGGAATGAGAAAACAAAAGCACAACTTACTTTTCATTCCTGTTTTTGATGCATGGCTGGTAGAGGACCTTGACAGCATTCCAGGCAGAACTGGAATCTGCCTTCAAGGTATCTTCCAACAAGGGGAATTTTTTGATACTCTTGGAACTTCCCAAAGATTCAATCACCAAGCTGTCTGAGTTTAAAAGCCACAGCTAAAGATAGAGAGAGAAAAGTCCAAGTATAAGGATATTATCATCACCCTATCCATATCTCATACCACCACTAAAAAACACACAAACAAAACTATAAAAATACCAAAAAAAAAAAAAAAGAAGAAGAAACCTGTATATAATATTTAAGTATGATAAGTCTTTCAAAGTGTAACATCTGGTAGAGCCGCTGAGGTCATAAAGTTAAAAAAAAAAAAAAAGACAACCAACTAGGAGAAAATAGTTAATATGTAGACAACAAAGTTATTATCTGTAATATATAGAGCTCCCAGGAATCAATGAAGGGGCAAAAACAGCCCAAAAGAAATAAAGGCAAAGAATATGAACAGAATTGGGCGCCTGGGTGGCTCAGTCATTAAGCGTCTGCCTTCAGCTCAGGTCATGATCCCAGGGTCCTGGGATCGAGTCCCACATTAGGCTCCCTGCTCGGCAGGAAGCCTGCTTCTCCCTCTCCCACTCCCCCTGCTTGTGTTCCTGCTCTCACTATCTCTCTCTCTGTCAAATAAATAAATAAAATCTTAAAAAAAAAAAAGAATATGAACAGAATTAACAGAAGAAATAAGTGATAAACATGTAAAAATGTTAATATAATAAGGAAATGTAAAAATCATGTGCCACCCTTTTTCACGTATCAGATTGGCAAGTACAAAAAGATGGTAACAGGGACACCTGGGTGGCTCAGTCGGTTAAGCATCTGCCTTCAGCTCAGGTCATGATCCCAGGGTCCTGGGATTGAGTTCTGCATCGGGCTCCCTGCTCAGTGGGGAACCTGCTTCTCCCTCTGCCTGCCGCTCCCTGTTTGTGCACTCTCTCTCTCTCTCTGACAAATAAATAAAATCTTAAAAAAAAAAAATTTTTTTTAAGATAATAGCATCCAGCTCAGTAGAGGGGGCTGGACTGCTGGTGGAAGAGGGTTTCGGGATTTGGATGCATGCTATTCACTGAGGGGCTCAGCTGGAGTCTGCTTCAGCCTCATCCCATGGGGAGCTCTGACACAAGAATGGCACCTACAGAGTCTGTCCCACCTCGAGACAGGAGGCCCCTGCTTTCTGTCCCCCAGGGTCAAATCACTGGCAGTAGACTGACCAGGACAAGGGTGGGGAAGAGGTAACTTTCCGAACAAGGTGGCACCTGTCATGTAAGGGCATGTCTCTGGATATGAGGCAGCTGTGTGCCATTAGCAGCCCACACGTCTCAGCAGCTGGGAACTGGGTGCACCAGCCTAAGTAAGGAGGATCTGGGTAGGGCACCAAGAATGTCTCACTATATGGGATAAGTGAGTACAAGTTTTCTGGAGGGTGATAATTATCAGTTTAAAAAACACAACTTCTAATAGTGTCTTAGACTAGAAAGGTCTATTTCCAAAGAAGTACTAAAATACACACGCAAAGATTATTTTCATCGCAGCACTGTCTTTAACAGCCACGCTGGAATTCTAGACACTCAAGACCCTGGTCTATATTTAAACTCACAGGAAACAATCCTTATGATATACTGTTGAGTGAAGTAAACATGATGAAGAAAAATGCTCGTCATGTGACTCGAATATGTTTCACGAACAGAAAAGCAGAATGTGAGCGTATGAACACAGAGTTGTATATAGAGAGGGAGAAGATGCTGAA
Source organism: Neomonachus schauinslandi (assembly GCF_002201575.2). Lineage (NCBI taxonomy): Eukaryota > Metazoa > Chordata > Mammalia > Carnivora > Phocidae > Neomonachus > Neomonachus schauinslandi. Next base: position 74,874,909 of record NC_058410.1, on the reverse strand, counting down.
GTGCACATACCACACTGTTAGTAATGTTTACCTTCAAATACTGTGATATAGCAAGACAAGGAGTGAAGACAAGATGGGGGAATACCACTTCTTTTACATTCTTCCTGTTGTCTGAATGTTTCAAGAATGTATTACTTTTACAACAAAGTTTTTTTGAATTTTTTTTTTAAAGATTTTATTTATTTATTTGACAGAGAGAGCACGAGGGAGAGCACATGCAGGGTGAGGGGAAGAGGGAGAAACAGGCCCAATGCGGGGCTTGATCCCAGGACCCTGGGATCACGGCCTGAGCCGAAGGTAGATGCTTAACTGACTGAGCCACCCAGGTACCCCCGGAACTTAAATATATCTTAGCAGTAAGTTTTAGGTTTTCAGGTGTTTCCTATTCCTGAGTTTTAACTTGAAAAACCTCACAGTAAAAGAAAATTAAAACTGATTTCAGACTATGACTATGAGGCACACTCAGTATTAACTTCAGTCAACAAGTATGTTAGCTTTGGTAGAAATGATCTGGAATCAGAGAAGCATGGGGTCCCCATAATGGATGGCCAGCTACAAAGCCACACTTAACAACAACCATAACTCTCTCCCTCCTTTTGGCTACCATGTTTTAGATGCAGGGGACGATTCTGCTAACGGCAGGGCCTCTTATCCAAAACTTGCCACTACTTCTCAGACATCAATGTGTTAAAATCAGGATCTCGAAGAGGTATCTGTGCCCCCATGTTCACTACAGCACTATTTACGATAGCTAAGATGCAGAAACAATCTAAATGTCCATCAAGAGATGAATGGATAAAGCAGATGTGGTGCATACATATATGGAATATTATTTTTTTAAAAAAGAAGGAAACCTTGTAATATGCAACAACGCAGATGAACTTTGAGGACAGTATGCCAAGTGAAATAAGCCAGACACGGAAGGACAGTACTGCTTGATGCCACTTCCATAAGGAATATAAAATAGTCTAATTCATAGAAGCAGAAAGTAGAATGGTAGTTGCCAGGGGCTAGAGGAGGGAGAAATGGGGAGTTGCTCACTAAAGGGCATAGAGTTTTAGTTAAGCAAGATGAGTAAGTTCTAGAGATCTCCAAGTAATACTGTGCCTATAATTAACAATATTGTTATCATGCACTTAAAAATCTAAAAAAAAAAAAAAAATCTATGAAGAGGGTAGGTCTCACGTTAAGCATTCTCACCACATACACACATACACAAAAACAGGAGCAACAGGACATATTTTAAACAGAAGAGTATCAAAAGGGAAAAATAGGGAAAAATCAATAGGCGAAAAAAGTGAAAGAAACAGAAGTAAGTTACAGTGACCAAGAAAAGCCTATTAACAACTTGGAGTGAAAAACTTTATTTTGTGGTGTGAGCAGGAATCAGGTTTTATTTCTCTCTTTGTGCTAGTACCTAGCACAAAGAGGCACTTGATCTTTTATTATTAAATTAAGAGAGTTTGATGTGGGAATTAAACTGATATTATGAATTCAATTTTTGATCATTTATTTTCTAGACCTGAGAATTAAAGAAAAGAGAATGGCAAGACTAAAGAATTTCTGAGACCCTGGATTACCAAGCTACAGAAAGCTGGGAGAAGTCACTTCTTACCAAGATGTACACTTTGCCATCATGACCTTGAATAGTGAATCTAAAAGTGCTTCTAGCAGAGGAGAGTTCCACCAGACACTGGGCGATAACATTCTGTACAAACTGAGACCTGTTTGAACAGAAATCAATTTTCACAATGTGCCTTTCATAATAACTCTAACTGGCAAGAGGAGCCAAAAATACCCACAGGGTACCTAAAAGGCAGAGGTGTGTGCAGCCAGACTTTTCTATATGCTACCCATTCCTTCACAGACTGTGCTAATGTGGATTTTAATATATTTTGATGTATTTGTGTTTGCTCCAGTCTTCTTATAACCTATTCTCCAATCCTTAACACACTTCCCACCCCAAACCTAACTATTCCTTTTGACTGAATAAAAAAATACTGTATTAGTCAAGTCAATATTCCATTTGTGCTGTAGCACATTAAACAGTAAGTTAAAAAAGAAGGCGAGATATTTCCTCCCAAACATTAGACAGTATTAAATACAATGTCTTCCATTTGCATCCCCTCAAAGAGTCAGAGCTGAGGCACAGAATCAAAGTATTTACAGAAGGATAAATTTTAAGGTTATATTCAGATTGCCATAATTTTTAGATATCCATAAATAAACTGAAAGACATACTATAGTTAACTTCTGTTTGCAAACTAAAAAGATTCAAAGAGAGAAAACGCTAACGGATGTAGTGGCTAAGTAACTTTTTTTTTTTTAAAACACAGGAGTCACTTGAAAACTGACTCATGTTTCAAATTTTAAATGTCAAATTAATTCCAGAAATAATTATTCAAAAACCTATTGATGATTAAGTTATAAGACCTTGATTATCTGACAAATAGAAGCACAAAAAACTTTCAGATTTAGAAGATTTATATCATGAGCACATTTATTTATGCCACTATGTAATAAACAAACCATAAATGAATCCTCGAGTCTTTTATATGTGTGGTTTGGTTCAACTATCTAAAAGCCTTTTTCGAAGGTTTTTATTTTTCTTTTCCAAATAAAGAAAGGTATAAATAAAAACGAATTCCCAAATAATCAATTGTACCTATCATTCTCCACATTTGAAATTACAGAATAAATTTAATTTGCTGTTTGTACCTTGGTATGATGGAAAAATTTCTTTCAGACGGCTGAATAATTATCTCTGTTATATAAAACTTGGTGGTTTCTAGAAACAAAAATAAGAAAACTTAAAATCTCCTTGCTGCACTAACATTTTTATGGTGGGCATGTTGGTCCTAATTACAACATCCCAAACTAAGTATTTCATACACATACTGGTAAAATTCACATTCTGTAAAAATTTTCCCAAAATGACTTAGTGTAAGACACCAACACATTGATGACTACAAGGAGAGCATCCTGAGACTTGGGAGGGCCTGGTGTTTTAGAAGACATGCCCCAAGTGAATATTGGCACGACGACACTCTGTTCACACGCATGAAAGGTTAGAAAAATCAGCCACATTACAGCCACAGCCCACTTATGTAGAAACTAGTCATTTGATTTCCCCATTTCTATAGTCTTAAACCTAGGAGTCACTGGAAAAGGCTTTTGAATCACGGTGTCCCAAAGCCCATGCAAAGATGCTGTAAACCTCTTATTAGTATTTCCCAGAATCTCACCAAGTCTATTAATGTACAATTCCCAACAAATCTAGTTATCTAATTACTTAGTTTACAGAAGCATTTAAACAGTAAACTAAGTATCTTACAGAAATGAATATAAACATAACCATTCTGAATTTTTTAAGAAATCCATGAAAAATGTTTCTTTTCACTAGTAATGAAGGAAATACAAATTAAAAGGAGATATTCTTTAGCATCAAATAAATATTTGTGAATGACAAAATGCAGCAATGAAGAAGATATGGAGAAATGGGTATACTTGTTCACATATTGCTATCAGAACTGCAAATGACACATTTCTGGAAAGCCACTTGATGAAGACCTTAAAAATATTCTGATGCCAATCATTAAACACCTAAGAATTTATCTCAATGAAATATTCATGTCTATAAAAATTTATCTATAAATATGCTCATATTAATTAAACTGAAAACAAATTGTCTAAAAATTGAGAATGGTTGGGCTAAACAATTATACATTTAGGCAAGAGAATTCCATGCAATAATTAAGAATGGTGTGCCGAACAATTCTGAATTAAGATGGAAGTTATTCTCAGTACATTTTCTGAGAATGTTTTCAATTGCTCAACACACAAAAAAAGGCAGAAAAAATCAATAGTTTAACAGAGTATTACATATATAGAGCCATGATGATGAAGTTACCTATTTCTCCTTTAAGTTCAATTTTTCATTTTACTATTTTGAAATCATGTTACTAGATGCAGAATTGAACCTTTTAACATTATGAAGTGATCCTTTTTATCCCAGCTGCTGTTAAACTATAATTTGATTCTACTATTTTAATCCTACAAGGTATTACTACTGCTTTATGCAGTTAGCATCCACTTAATATTCTTCCACGTATTTACCACTGTCTTTACCAATCCTTCTTAAGCTTAGACCCTCTATCTGGGATCATTTTCTTCTATTCTTTACAGGTAGAATTCTATTCTTCCACAAGTATAATTTCTTTTAATAAAAAACCAAACCACTAGAAATGAATTATTCTAGTTTTTGTCAGAAAATATCTTTGTCTTGATTCTTTCATATAGAACATTTTCACCATATAAAATCCTAGGTTAACTATTTTTTTTTTTAAAGATTTTATTTATTTATTTGAGAGAGAGAGCATGAGAGACAGAGAGCACGAGAGGGAAGAGGGTCAGAGGGAGAAGCAGACTCCCTGCCGAGCAGGGAGCCCAATGCAGGACTCGATCCCGGGACTCCAGGATCATGACCTGAGCTGAAGGCAGTCGCTTAACCAACTGAGCCACCCAGGCGCCCTCTAGGTTAAGTTTTTAACCTTTGTTCTCATTGACACTATCAATCCTTCAAACTTCCATTATTATTGCTCCTTTGAAAGTGATCTGTCATTTTTCTTCAATTGTTTTTAGGATTTTCTGGTTTTTGTTTGTTTTGCAGTATCATTCTGTATGTCTCGCTATGAACTTATTTATCTTACTTGGGTCTCATTTAATTAGAATTCATTGGACCTCCTCAATCTGTTGCTTACTGTTTTCCATCACTTTTGTAAAATTCTTAGCAATTGTCTCTTCAAATATTGCCATGCTCCCTTATATTTCTTTTCCTTCTAGAAGTCTGACTAAACATATGTTAGAGTATGGAGGTTCTTCAAAAAGTTAAAAATAGAACTACCCTATGATTCAGCAATTGCACTACTAGGTATTTACCCAAAGAATAAAAAAAAATACTAATTCAAAGTGATACGTGCACACTGATGTTTATAGCAGCATTATCAACAATAGCCAAATTATGGAAAGAGCCCAAATGTCCATTGACTGATGAGTGGTGGTGTGTATATATACATACACACAACACACACACACACACACACACTGGACTATTACTCAGCCATAAAAAGAATGAAATCTTGCCATTCACAACAATGTGGATGGAGCTAAGTAAGTCAGACAAAGACAAATACCGTATGATTTCACTCATATGTAAATTTAAGTAAAACAAATGGGGGCGCCTGGGTGGCTCAGTCAGTTAAGCATCAGACTCTTGATTTTGGCTCAGGTCATGATCTCAGGGTTGTGAGATCAAGCCCTGAATCTGACTCGGTGCTGGGTGTGGAGCCTGCTTAAGATTCTCTTCCTCTCCCTCTACCCTTCCCCACCCCCACCCCACTCTCTCTCTCTCTCTCTCTCTTAAAAAAAAAAATCATAGAAGGAAAAAAGAGAGGAAAAACAAGAAACAGACTCTTAACTACAGAGAACAAACTGATGGTTATCAGGGAGAGGTGGGTGGGGTGATGGGTTAAATAGGTGATGGGGATTATGGAGTACACTTATTGAATGAGCACCAGGTGTTGTTATGTAAGTGCTGAATCACTAAACTGTACACTTGAAACTAGTATTACAGTATATGTTAAGTGGAATTCAAATAAAAACTAAAAAAACAAAAAGCATATGTTAGCTCTTCTCGGTGTATGTTTTATGTCTCTCTCCTATATTTTTTGCCTTCTTGTCTCTCTGTGCTAGATTACAGATATTTCTTCTCATCTATCTTCTATTCATTAATTCTTTCTCCAAGTTGTACCTAATCTGCCATTAAATCATCCATTAAATTCTAAATTTCTGTTACATATTTTTTAGAAATTCTATTGTTGATCTTTTCCAAATATGCTTGCTCTTGTTTCCTTTGCCTTTTGATACCTTCAAACCTGTCTCTCATATTGTTTAATAGACAAAAGCACGATTGTTCTAGTTTACATCTGATAATTCTAGTAAGAGAAGTCTGTTTCTGTTGTTTCTGTTTTTGTTAGTTCTTGTTGAAGGAAGTCTAGTTTACTTGTGTGCTTATTTGTCTTTGGTTGTATGGGGAACACTGTACTTGACGAATTATTTGTGGGCATGTGAGTTTTACAATGAAGGTATTTTACTCCAGAGTTGATTTACATCTGATTTTGCCAGGCATATGGGTGTTATTATAGCTAGTCCAAGACAGACTAACCAAGTTTAAGACTTGAAATTCCTTAAAGTGCCAAAGGATTGATACCTATCCGTAATTCCACATTCACAGTAAGGGTATGGCTCTTTAGGGTCCCAAATTTTTGTGCAGAGTCGTCCACTAGGTTCCTTTTTTGTGTAGTCTTTATGTCCTTACTTCTCAAAGCAATCAAAATAATTTTAGAGAAGTGGCATATTGCAGGGAAAAGGTGGCTTCAATTTTGCGCTAACCTTTGAGTTTGCTCTTGTGGTAATTTACCCATATATTTTCCATTTATCTTGATCTTCATTCCTTCCTGTGGATTCCAATCACCATTTGGTATCTTTCACTTCAGCCTGAGGAGCTTTCTTTAGCATTTTTTGTAGAGAAGATCTGCTAATAATGGATAACTTCCATCTATTATATGAAAATGCTCTTATTTTGCCTTCATTTTTGAAGGACAGTTTTGCTGGATATAGAATTGTTAGTCGACAGGTTTTTTTTCTTCTTTCTTCCCCACCCCCCCCCCCAGAATTTTGAATATCTCATTTTAGTGTCTTCACTATTTCTGCAAAAAGTCAGCCTTAATTGTATCAGGAAGTCCCTGTATGTGATGTTCCATTTTTCTCTTGTACTTTCAAGATTCTCTTCATCTTTGGCTTTTATCAGTTTAACTACAATGTGCCTGGTGAAGTGTTCTGTGTGTTTATCCTACCTTTCACTGCAATTCTTGAATCTAAGAGTTAATATTTTTCAGCAAATTTGCCAAGATTTCAGCCATTGTTTTCTACAGATACTTTTTCCTGAGTTATTTTTTTCTTCTTACCTCTGAGATTCCATTTACACATTAACTGAAACATCTGATATTGTCCCACAAATCTCCGAGGTCCTGTCCATTTTGATTCAGACTTTTTCTCTCTGTTCTTTGCATTGGTTAATTTCTATTAATATACCTTCAAGTTCAATGATTATTTTTTCTTCAGTCATCACAAATATGTAGTTTAGCTGATCTAGTGAATTTTTTAGATACTGTACTTTTCAGCTCTGTAATTACCAATAGTTCTCTCTCTCAAGTTTCCAATTTGTTGAGATTTGCCATTAGTTCACTGAAGAGTTTTTTTCCCCCTTTTAATTCTTAGCCATATTTATAATAGCCACTTTAACATCTTTGTCTACTAAATCTAATGTTCGTGCTTACTCAGTACCTGTTTGCTGAGTCCTGCTTTTGGGTATCAATCACTCTTTTCTGTTTCTTTGCAAGTCTAATAATTTCTAAATGGAAGTAGGACACTGTATGTAATATAATGTTGCTATTCTGATTTTGTTTTGTTCTTTTAAGGGTTGTTGGTTTATAATAGTCAATTAACTAGCCTGGACTCAAACTATGAACTATGTCTTCCCACAGCATGTAGCTACTAATGTTTCTGCTCAGTTTTATTTTGCTTAGCCTGGCTCCCTAGAAACTATTCACTATACCTGCAGAGTTTAGCTGTCAGCAAATCTGGGGAGAGGTTTTGCTCAAATACCTCAAGCCATTAAGGCTCCTACCTTCTGCTGCCCAATTGTGTATAGATTGAGAAATGAAATCAAACACATGGGAAATGTGCAGGTCTCCCAAGCTTTTAATTCTTATTGGACTCTCTGGCCTCTATTGTATGCATTTAACAGTCAGCCAGAGCTATGTGAAGAAATTATCATCTCAGCCCATCCCCCTGCCTCTTGCTTCCAAAATCTCCCTCTTAAATTTCTAGTTTCTCCTTTGCTTCTTGTTCCTTATAATGACTATAATGATACCATGGAAATGTTCCCTTTCTTGTTCAGCCTGTTTTCCTGCAGTGCATAACTGCTTCCTTTTTCATGTGTTTAGTTTTCCAAGCACCTTTAGCTAATTCCTTCCATATGATAAAATGGCTTATCTCAAGATTGTTATGTCTGGTCAAACAAACTGAAGAATGTATCAGTTCATCTTGTAACTGAAAAAATGTTTATTGCAATCTTCTCTCCTTTGCTTCAATCTAGGCTCTTATTTCCTGGGCCTGCCTGTGTGTCCCTCACCCTAGGATTCCCTTATCTGTGTTAGATAATCTGTTTCCCAAATCCCATGTCTTCTCTCTAAAGGTTAAATCCTTAGGTTTGGTGAGGTATATCCTATGGTACATTCCTAAGGAAAATATAACATTTGAGATCTGTGTTTTGAGACACTGCATTTCCAAAACTGTATGTGTTATCTTCATACTTGATTGATAGTTTGACTGTGATAGAATCTTTTCCCTTCTAAATTATGAAGGCATTACTTCACCATCTTCTAGATTTCAACAATGCTATTAAGAGTTCAGTGTCATTCTAATTCCTGATCTTTTGTATACTACTTGCTTTTTTTCCTCCAGAAACTTCTTCCTTGGTGTTCAGAAATTACTCAATGATACAGCTTTGAGTAGCTTCCCTGCCATCCCATTAGTCCTACTGGACATGTAGTGGGCCCTTTCAGTTGAGAAACCGAAGCCCTAGCTCTGGAAAATAGCCTTGCGATGTTTTTTTAGTATTTCTGTTCTTTGATAATTTCCTAAACTCTGTTGTCTCTAGTCTTTCTTTCTAGAATTTCTATTAGCTAGATGTTGAATATCCTAAAAGTCTCCATTCATTCATTCATTCAACAAATATTTACTGGGTACCCACTATATTTAGTGCTGAGGTTACAGTGATAAATGAGATAGACAGTATCTCTATCCTCAGGAAATTTACATGATGATTTTTTTCCCTATAATTCCTTTCCAATTTTCAATCTCTGAATTTTGGTTCTGATTTATGAGAGAAGATAGTTCCCTAATTTATTCTCTAGTCCTATGATTAGGTTTTTTAGGCAATCACATCTTTCAGTCTACATTCTTTGAATTATGGGGGCAATATTATTCCATTTCTTTAAGAACATTATTTTTGTTAAAGATTTTCTTCTGTTTTATACATGTCTTTCTTCTCAGTGCCTTTATTCTGTTTACCTCATTATTTATTTACTTCAGTCTCTTTTATAGTTGGAGGTTTGCTCAAATACTTGTTGATTCTCATCAATCCATTCATATTTAAGTGTAAGGTAATAAATGCTGACAGGAAACTCTCAGGTGTAGGTACAAGGCTTGTTGACTGTAGGATGGCTGAATCTCATTTTACTATGGAAAGACACTTACAAATCAGTGTCTGCACATCTCTTCTCTGGTTGGTATTCTTCCATTTTCCAAGAAAAGAGTCGTCTAATCTCCTGCCTTGAGAGTATAAGCAAGTTGTAAATAGAGGAGGAATCTTAGTTGTCTTAAGCTCCATATAAAAATTTTGAATTAATCATCCTTCCTCCAGTGCCTCGTCTCAGACTGCTTTCCCTGTTACCTGCTGCCTCCAAATTCTGAGCAGACCAGCTCTGAGGCTCTACAGTGAGTACTGGCTCACTCCTCACTCAGATGATCTGCAGACACTGAAGCTTCAACTTCCTCCATACTGTCAAGTGTGTTCCCACACCTCTCAGCTTTACAGCTTCCAAAAGAGTCTGCTTATACCTCTTGTTTACATCACTGTTGCTTCCTCTCCATTTTTCTTTCTCTGTGGATGTACATCTTTTTTATTCCTTAACTGACATTTTAACTGGCCTTCAGGGAGAAGAGAAAAGAATTTAAAAAAAATCAATTCACCTAATTTGACTAGAAGCCTTAACATTTTCTAAGTTGTTGCTTAGAGCACTTGCTTTCATTCTCCAAAACGACGTTGAAGGTGGCATCCTTTACCCCTACTCATTCTTCCTTTTCTGTTCACTCTGAGCAAGTTAATTACTTACAATATTCTGATAATTTTAAAATACAAACCAAAAAGACCATCTGCCTTCTCTTAGGTACACTAGCTTCACTTAAATCACATCTTCTAGTTAATTATATTAAAAACAATTATTCATCAACCACAAAGCTAATGCAGCGTATTGTAGCTCTCCATTATTTAAACCTTATCTTTAAATAATGATGCAATTTAATTATCAGGATTTTATTATATTTCAAAGTAGTATAACAGACTTTACATAAACATAATGAACAGGATTGGGAAAAGAACAAGGAACAGAGTACAAAACTCAGAATGTGGTTTCTTCCATTTCAACCCCCAGCCCTAACATAGAGCCCTGAGGCAGAGGGCAGCCAAGAAAACTTCTTCATCGTCTTTAGCAACCAACAATTCTGATTGAGGAGTTGTACTGAGAAAAAAGCTCCGCTATGCTATAGGACAGACCCAGGTACAAACTTTATACTATTGCTTTATATCCACAGAGAGGATATGAAATATTGAAAATGACCCGACTTCTTAATGCTTAAAACGCAATACTATGTACTTATAAAGGTCAAAATACACAAACTTCTTGGCATATTAGATGATATATTAGGTGATTTCTATTTTAAAAATCATCAATTCTACAACATATATTAGTTACCTTTCATATAGATTTCCTATAAAATCTCCTTCTACTCCTTTTTAACAAGAAGGCAATCATTTTGGCTTTTTTATTATGAAATTCTTACCTGATGACATGGTCTCTCCCAACATTACCTTGCAACGCTTACAAATTACTTTGGTATTTGCCTTTGGTTTCTGTAGAACAGAAAAATGTCATTTAAATGTCATTCAGCTTTTCTTAAAAGGAATATATAATTTTTACATAGTCTCTAGAGTATACATTGAACTTTACATTTTATTTTGCCCTCTACTAAATACTGGGAACACATTAAGCTTGTATGCATAATTCACATGCACAGAGATCTTTTTTTTTTTTCAAATCTAAAGAAAGAATAATGAACAGACTGATTTTTCCAAACTTAGCCACTTCTTGATAATCTAACTGTTGTAAATAATTTGAACAGGAAGCACCTTACATTTCTAAAAAGCACTTCCAAACAACCATTACCATTTAGGATAGACAGACGGTGGACAACAAAGGCAGAGAGAGTGGGTGACTTGTCCCAATTCATGTTTCTAGAAAACAGGAGAATCAAAACCTGGAGCCATTATTTTGACTCCTAGTCCAGTGTAACTTATGTAAAAGTAATCTGATTCATAACCACTCATCAGAAGTCAAAAATATTTAACCCATTCATCTAATTCTATTTTTCCACTAAGATATGCATTTTAACTGGAAAAACCGGAAAGTGTTCTGAGACAAATTCCTGACGCATTCTTAAACTTCAAAAATCCAAATTCATTCATTTGGGATACAGATTAAATGGCTAGCATCCATCTAATCATTAAGCAAACAAACAAAAATGTTCTCTTACATTCAGAGAACAGATTGGTGGTTACCAGAGGCAGGGGGTGGGGTGGTAAAAATGGGTGAAGGGGGTCAAAAGGTGTAAACTTCCAGTTACAGAACATGGAAGTCATGGGGATGTAATGTACAGCATGGCAACTATAGTTAATAATACTGCATTATATATTTAAAGTTGCTAAGAGTAGATCTTAAAAGTTCTCATCACAAGAAAAAAGATTTGTTGTTATGTATGGTAATGGATGTCAACTAGACTTATTATGGTGAATATTTTGCAATACATACAAATATCAAATCATTATATACCTAAAAGTAAAATAATGTTATATGTCAGTTATACCTCAAGTTAAAAAAAACTTACTGATTTGTAGTTTTTTTATAAGAGGTTATGTTATAAGCAATAGCATGGTGGCTAAGAGCCCTGAGTCTGGGCCAGACTTCCTAAGTTTCAATCCCAGTCCTGTTATTTACTACACACATGACCTTGAGCAAGTTGATTAACCTGGTTTGGTTTCCTCATCTGTAAAAGGGAGTTAATAGTAGTGCTTAACTCATAGTGTTGTTTATTAGGATTTAAAAAGGAGTGTTATAAAGCACTGTCCTGGGTACATGGTAACTACTAAGTGGATGTTACATAAACAAAATATATTTTTGGCACACATCATTCAAGATAGGCTGAAAACCCATACCTTCCCAAAAGGGACCAATTTTTGTCTTTTACTGGACAGCCATTCTGTATTAAGAATCTACCAAAAAAAAATGTTTTTTTCACATCCATAGCAATATCTTTGTTAAAGCCCTTCAACATTCCTCTAACGAAGATACACTGCAACATGGCAGAAGTCGCATAAAAGTGGGCAGGGAGAAGGAATTTCTGCAACTCTGGCCATCTCTTCTGGGAAACCACAGAATAGAGTGCTGGTCTAAGTAAGGAATGAGTGCCTTTCTGATGTGGGATAACGTATGTATTGATCTAAAGAATCTTAACTGATTAAGGTAAGTTTGAGTACAATTACATTTTCCTTAGCATTAATCACTACTTCCTAAAAAACTACATAAGAGGCACATTTAAACTGAGTTCCATGGATGTGCTCCTAGTAACTGATAGAGCTGGTATTTTAATCTAGATCCCTTCGATGCTAAACCTTGTGCTTCTATGTCCACAATAGCCAAACTATGGAATGAGCCCAGATGTCCATCAACAGATGAACGGATAAAGATGTGGTATACATATACAATGGAATACTACTCAGCCAACAACAACAACAAAAAAATGAAATCTTGCCATTTGCAATGACATGGATGGAGCTAGAGGGTATTAGGCTAAGCAAAATAAGTCAATCAGAGAAAGACAATTATCATATGATCTCATTCATATGTGGGATTTAAGAAACAAAACAGAGGATCATAGAGGAAGAGAGGAAAAAATAAAACAAGACAAAATCAGAGAGGGAGAAAAACCACAAGAGACTCTTAATCATTGGAAACCAACTGAGGGCTGCTGGAGGGGAGGCGGGTGGGAGGATGGGGTAGCTGGGTGATGGACATTAAGGAGGGCACGTGATATAATGAGCACTGGGTATTATATAAGACTGATGAATCACTGAACTCTACCTCTGAAACTAGTAATACATTATACGTTAATTAATTTAAACAAATTTTAAAAACAAGTAAATAAAACTTGTGCTTCTAAGCACTATGTCAAGTGTTTTCCAAACTAATTCATAGAATCAGTTCGATTGGTTATGGCCTGCATTTTTTTTTAAAAAAGATGAAACAGAGGGGCACCTGTATGGCTCAGTGGGTTAAGCATCTAACTCTTGATTTAGGCTCAGGTCATGATCTCAGGGTCATGCGATCAAGCCCCGTGTCAGGCTCTGCGCTGGGCATGGAGCCTGCTTAAGAGTTTCTCTCTCCCTCACCCTCTGCCATGCTGGCTCTCTTTCTCTCTCTCTAAAAATAAAAAAATAATAAAAATAAAATAAAAAGATGAAATAGAAATATCACAGTACTTCAAACACAGTGTAAGTACTACTTCAAGAAACTTTTACTTGCTCTTCCCCTAAATGGCCTGAGGTGACCTCTGAAAATGGTTTGCTATTCGCTTGACCCAGAAAACCCTATGAAATCATGTAAATCAAGAGGTTCAAATCTTCGTGTTCACTTTAAGAACACACGTGAAACTGCCCAGGCTATCAAGGGTATGCATATCCGAAAAGCCACCAAGTATCTGAAAAACGTCACTTTACAGAAGCAGTGTGTCATTCCGTCACTACAATGGTGGAGTTGGTAGGTGTGCCCAGGCCAAACAGTGGGGCTGGACACAGGGTCGGTGGCCCAAGAAGAACGCTGAATTTTTACTGCACACGCTTAAATGCAGAGAGTAATGCTGAACTTAAGGGTTTAGATGTTGATTCTCTGGTCATTGAGCACATCCAGGTGAACAAAGCCCCCAAGATGCGGCGTAGAACGTACAGGGCTCATGGTCGGATTAACCCATACATGAGCTCTCCCTGCCACATTGGGATGATCCTTACTGAAAAAGAGCAGATTGTTCCTAAACCAGAAGAGGAGGTTACACGGAAGGAAAAGATATCCCAGAAGAAACTGAAGAAACAAAAACCTATGGCCCAGGAGTAAATTCTGCAGAATAAATGCAAATTTAAAAAAATTTTAAAAAAAAGAAACTTTTACTTGACATGTGTTCATGTGTGTGCAGGGTTATCAGATCTTGATATAAAAAATGTATTTCTGGGGCACGTGGGTGGCTCAGTCGGTTAAGCGTCTGCCTTTGGCTAAAGTCATGATCTCAGGATCCTAGGATGGAGCCCCGTGTTGGGCTCCCTGCTCAGTGAGGAGTCTGCTTCTCCCTCTCCCTCTGCCCCTCTGCTTGTGCCCTCTCTCTCAAACGAATAAATAAAATCTTTAAAAAAATATGTATTTCTTACTTTAATTAGAGGTCAAAAAAAGTCAAAGCCACAGACATAGAAACGAAGGCAGGTGATAATCTGTTCAGGTGTAGGCAAGGATACAGGAAGAAGACAGCTCAGAAAGCAGGTATGCTCAACTGTAAATTTGGGCATTTTCACGCTTTCTTACAATAAAATCGATCTGTATAGTTCCAAACTGGTAGTAAAGACACTTTTTAAAGGATCTATTTTATACAAGTTAAATCAAACCATCTTCATTAAATCTTACCAAAAACAAAAGGCTTTACTAAAAACTAATACCGGGTACTGGAGTAGCAATGCTTGAGAAGAAGAAATTTTTCTATTCAAAGCAGAGAATTTTTCATCAGGTGCTCTGTTACATATTTCATTTATAATTGCTCTTACAGCACATTTTGCTTTATCTTTCAATGAAACAGGAAAAGTGGTTATTTGTTGGTTTAAAAAAAAAAAAAGGAGTCTACCTTTCCAAGACACTGGTAATCAGGATTTTAAAATGTGATCAATAAAAAGCAAATTATCTCAAACAACCAAGTATGTGTATTTTGATTCAAATAAATGGACAGTAGAAGGGACCTTTAATATAATTGGTAAAATCTGTATATGGCCTGTATTTTATCAAGTAATAACTGTTCATTTTGTCAAATGTGAAATGACACTGTGGCTATTTAAAAAAGAAAAATCCATATGGGATAAAATGACATAAAGTCTGGGATTTGCTTTAAAGCACTCCAGCAGGGGGGAGGGGAGGGAATTAAAGGGACAGATGAAGCCTACTTTATGAATCAAGATGATTGGTACACTGAAGTTCACAATTCTTTCCTTTTTACATTTGTGAATGTTTACAAAGTTCAACACATTATTCTAAGAAGATTAAAAAAAAAAAAAAAACCCAGCCTTATGGATTTAACAAAACAAATGACTAAAAATCAATAAATTATTGCCAAGTACCCCAGGAAAGAAAAAAAAAAAAGTAAAGCTGTTAGTCACACTGTGATATAATCAAAGTTCAATTTCATTTGTTCCTTAAAAGATAGGGTGAAGTTACAGTGTGACCATACTTTCTAAGTCTAGAATACTATTATGAATCTTATAAAAGGGTGAGGTGCCATCTTTATCATGCTATTATAAGATGCTGGTAGACGCAAAAAATAGCATGAAATAAATGCAAGAAATAAGGAAATCTTCAGGAGGTATCTTTTGAAAACAAAAGGTATATACCGCCACTTTTTTTTTTTTAAGATTTTATTTATTTATTTGACACAGAGAGACAGAACAAGAGAGGGAACACAAGCAGGGGGAGTGGGAGAGGGAGAAGCAGGCTTCCCGCTGAGCAGGGAGCCTGATGTGGGGCTTGATCCCAGGAATCATGACCTGAGCCGAAGGCAGACGCTTAGGGACTGAGCCACCCAGGCGCCCCTATATACTGCCACATTAACGGGCACAAATAACATCTGTACACTCAAAAGGGGTTTTGAGGGAAAGAAACAAGTGTTGGATTTTGTTTATGCTATTCTTAAAATCAGGCCTTTTTAATTAAAATCTTATAGCATTCGAAATTTTGTTTAAAGAGAAACTCTGTTGCGTAATGCATTTCTCTTGACCGATGCTTAAAGGAAATAATAAAACAAGTTGTGCGATGAAGCAGCCTAACAGTGTGGGAACTCGACAGAGCAAACATCAAAGAAAGACCCTGTTGTGGACTAATTAAATCAATATATCTGAGAGACGGCACCACTGCTCAGAGATGTGGATTAGCCTCCTGTCCTCGTTTTTATTTCCCTTTGTGTTGTTTCAATTTCTAAGGACCCTTGATACTGTCTCGCCAAAAAAATGTTTCCCAAGAGATACCATTGGGATGCTGTGTCACCATGTGACATTTCAAAACCCTGCTAGATGGCTAGACTTGTTGATATGAGAAATAGGTTTTCAATAGCACAGGGCAGCCTTGTTCCCACAGGAGCCTTGAGAGCACTGTTTAAGCAGTCCCTCCAAATATATGTTACTATTTTGGTCACAGGCATACTCTTTCAATGGCTGCAATATGAAATTAAAGAGAACTTCCATCTAGGCTAACTTGGAAACAATCTTGTCAAAGCAGCTTGTCATGACAGGAGTTTCCCAGAGTCTCCTTGATACTAAACACCATAATGTCTGAATATAAAGGGTCTTCCTTTAATGCACAGGATGGCTGCTCACAATTGAGAGAAATTCTTGTAAATGGCATCATATAACTGATAAAGACATAAATGTGAAGAATATATTTCCATATAGAGTGCAGAATTTATCTAAAAAGGGAAACTCATGGTCTCTCTTATTTAATCTTTCTCCTCTCCTCTTCCATTCACACATTGCAAATATTTTAAAAATTTAGAGCTTAATCGCAAGAATGAAAGTTAAAATACATAGAACAGTACAGTATTAGTCTACAAATTTAGATTAAATTTTAACATAACCATTTTAAACATAACAGATTTATATTAACTTCTTACCATTTATTTTTGAAAACTATACAAGGATAAAGTACTATAATTTTAAATGAACCATATTTAGGTAAAGGGATGGGTGTTTATGGTGAGAGATAAGGCACTTAAATAATTCTGATAACATCAATCTTTGATGAACTTCCTTAATCTACCATCAAAATATAAAACAGTTCTAAAAACTAACTTACAACCTGAGAGCTGCCCAACTATTGCACATTTCCTGCGGTGGTTCAGTTTTTGTTACAAAAATTAAATGAGTTTTAAATGAAATTTAATGTGCAATGCTTTTATTCCTACCAATAATCAGATGTTAAAATGAAGATTCTCTGGCAATGATTTTCTTTACTTTTTAAATCACATCTGTATTGACCTGCCATCAGGAGAATGATTTCTCACAAGGGCCAAGTCAATGCCATTGATTTTCTTTTAGAGTAAGGTAAAGCACTTGTTCTCTGCAGTGAAAGGAAACTTCTTTCTCCCTAAATCGACTTCTATAGCAAGAGGCACCTGACCTCACATTGTTTACCACCAACTTGGAATCGCAGCACAAGCTTCATTTCCACATTTTGACTCCTCCGTTTTCTCTGTTTCCTTAAATGGCATCTGCTTTTATGACATCAGCAGAAGTCTTAACAATGGGCAGACACGGGGAAATACCTAGGCCTAACTGTACAGTACTTACCTTGGAATAAAAGAACACTTTTAATTTAAATCAGACTATATAGATTATGGTATGTTGTCCTAAAAACAAGAAAGTAGGGCATTTTGGTTTGTAAAATGGCAACATTCCCAATTCTATGCATGAAAAAGTCTTCTTTCTGCAGCCCCTTAAGCTGTTCTGGTCTAAAGCCATATGCTCTTCCTCTATCAACAGAGCATAGCAGAGCTGGTGAATAGAGGCAGTTGAAAATCACGGATTTTGGTCCTTGGAACAGTCTGTGTAGCATGCTTTAATTAAGAGAAGATAGGAAAAACCAGTTTCTAAGCCAACCTCCAAATTAGCATTTATTTTGAAAAGATATTTTACCAGTTTAAAATGGTTCTCAGAAGAAGGACAGTGTGTCTCCACTGGGGCTAGTTCAGGTCTTGGCTGCCATAAATCACTTCTTAAATTTACCAAGAAGAAAGAGTCTCCAATAAAACAGTCATTCTCTTGTGGATGAAGTGGCTTATCAGCAAAGGGGTCAGGATGACAACACCATTCTTCAACTAGAGCTCCCCAGTTCTCACTCGGCAATGGGAGCACCCTGAGGAGCTTCCTAGTAGAGAGGGGAAAAACAATTTTTTTTTTAATTTTATTTTATTAAGAAGTCAAACTCTCACTCTTTGCAGATGATAGGAAAAACGATTTTTTAAAGAACAAAATGGAAATGTAGCATTTTCTTAATTAAATCAGCATGAAAATGAAAGAAACTCATTAGCTACATTGTCTGCAATGATAATTTCCCCCCCAGATTACAAAAGTAATATATACTTATTTATGATCGGCAGTTTGAAAATGTATAAAGGTATAAAGGAAATAAAAATCATCCTTTCCTTACCATCCAAAGACAGGTAACTACTTTGTAAATGATGGGATATTTCCTCGCAATCCTTTCAAGAAACATAGTTATACCCATGTACACAGTCCGGGATCAGAAGATATACACAAACTGTATCTTGCTTTCACTGTTTATTTAGTTCTATTATGATTCTTAATGATTCCATTCTATTCCTTAGGCTTGCCAGTTAACTCTTTTATTTTTTATTTTTTTAAAGATTTTATTTATTTATTTGACAGAGAGAGACACAGCGAGAGAGGGAACACATGCAGGGGCAGAGGGAGAGGGAGAAGCAGGTTTCCCGCAGAGCAGGGAGCCTTATGCGGGGCTCGATCCCAGAACCCTGGGATCATGACCTGAGCTGAAGGCAGACGCTTAACGACCAAGCCACCCAGGTGCCCCAAGGCTTGCCAGTTAACTTTTAGATCATTCCCTCACTGGTGGATATTCAGGTTTTGAGTTTTTTGGTATCAACAACCCTGTGATGAACCTTCCTATTAAAAAATTTGTATACATACCTGATTATGTCCTTGGGAAAAAAATCTTGCAAGAGTAAGACCACAATCACAAATGATATCCATATTTTAAAACCCCACACATATTGGCAAACTGCTTTTCAGAAAGGCTATATGAATCTCTAATTCTTCTACTTACCTTCTTCAGAATTGAATACTATCACTTTTCCATGTAAGGGGTGAAAATATTCTCCATATATACTGTTTTAATTGGCAACTCTTTAATTACTAGTGAGATTGAACTGGCTTTCATATTTATTGACCAGCGTGTTTCTTCTGTGAGTTGTGATCAGTGACTATTTTCCAATGAGGTGTTAGTATGTTCTTATTAATTTTTAAAAGTATATTCTATCTTAAGAATATTAGCACTTTATCCATCATCTGTGACAAATACCTTTTCAGTGTTACTGCCCTTTAATTTGGTTTGTCTTAAATTTCAAATTACCTAACCCTTTCTTCTGTGATTTCTCCCATTAATTATTTTTCAATAAACTTTTTATTTGGGAGTAATTTTAAATTTACAGAAAAGTTAAAAAATAGTACAGACAATCCTCACATACACTCCACCCAGCTTTCTCTAAGGTTAACATCTTATATAACCATGGAAGATTTGTCAAAACTACAAACTTTATCTGGATTTCCCTAGTTTTTCCATTAATGTCCTTTTTTTACCTTTGATCTAGGAACCAATTCAAGATAACACACTGCCGTTAGTCATCATGTTTCCCTAGTCTCCTTTAGTCTGCTACATTTTCTTAGTCTGTCCTTATTTTTTAGGACCTTGAAATTTTTGAAGAGCAGTGGTCTGGTGTTTCACAGAATATCCCTCAATTTAAGTTTGTCTGATGCTTCTCAAGATTAGACTGGGGTTATGGGTTTGGGAAAGAATACCACAGAAGTGAAGTGACCTTCTCAGCACATCTTACCAGAGGGTACACTCTCTCAATCAATATGACTTATCACTGGTGCTGTTAAACTGCACATTTGGCCAGGGTGGTATCTACCAGGTTTCTCCACCAATAAAGCTACTATCCCTCCCTTTGCATACTCTATTCCTTGGAAGTGAATCACTAAGCCCAGATCACACTCAAGGGGAAAGAAATTGAGCTCCACTCTATTATTATTTTTTATGCTTAAAAGAGCCTTATAATTAAGTAGACCCTTATATTTGCTACCAGTTTTTTTTTTCAATGGTTTCATTTTTTTTCTGGACAACAAGAGATACCTCGGACTTTATCAGAAGAAAAGCTAAACATGATTTACCTCTATTCTACTCTAAATTAGGGAGATCCGTAGTCTAAGAGGAGAAGAAACATGGGCAGGATGATGAGAAACTTCAAAATAATTAATCCTGAGAAAAACTGAGAATAAAAACATGTTCATGGTCTTCCTAATGCCCATGAGCAGTGTGAATGCTTAAAGCAGCCTGAATACTTGCACACCTGTTCCTATGCACAGAAACATGTGCTAAGAGTCAACTGTATTTGATTACAGACCTGTTTATGTCACTTATACCTTATTTCAGTTACATAACTTAATAGTGTGTAAACAAAGGAAATATGAATTGCTATTCCCCTGAAACTAAAGATTTCAGACTAAAATGAAAGCCAGTTGTAAAAAAAAAAAAAAAAAAATTAACTGGTAAGACATGGGAGATACAATTACAGAACATTGGAAAAAGGGAGGAAGAGTAAAAATCTAGAAGAAGTCTACAATTCCACTGCTTTAAGACTGTGTTACTTCTCATTCCATTTAAGAAAACACAAACTAGAAATTGTAGATGATGAATTTTGGATGAAATACCTGATAATAAAAAAAAGCTACTCAACAGTGGAGTCATGTTCAACAAAAAGATATTGGTTCCATAATAAAATATTAGTAAATTAATCTACATTTGCATGTTTCAAGTTAAAATATTTGAGATGCAAATGTATTATTTTTTTAACGATTTCCCCCATGTTAGCCCTTTTTCTTTGATCTCAACTATAAGTCTCATAAAAAGACTCTTAACTACAAAGAACAAACTGATGGTTACCAGAGGGGAGGGGAGTAAGGGGATGGGTTAAGTAGGTGATGGGGATTGTTGTGATGAGCACTGGGTGTTGTAGGGAAGTGTTGAATCACTACATTGTACATTTGAAACTAATATTACACTGTATGCTAGCTAACTGAAATTTAAATAAAAACTTAAAAAAAAAAAAAAGAACCACCAATAAGGAAATGACAGGTGAACACACCACTTTCTCCCACTGGAGTCTCTGGACGGGAACTGTGGAAGCAGGTCTTTGAGCAGCCATCTCCATTACCACCTCACCCAGCTTCTCAAGTATCAGCCCAAAGCCAAGACCCGCCACAGGCCTCTGCCCAGTAATTCTGGATCCACCAGCAACAACAAACCCAGGGAACCCTCAAACATTCCACCTGGAGCCCTGCCAGCAAGTACACTCATGGATTGGTTGGCTATTTGATCAGGGATAGGGGAGGGGCATTTGTGAATATAATGTGATTCCCTCTATTACTGTTTAATGGTCATTCTTCTAGATCTCTTTCTTACTGTTCTTACATCAATATAAAAGTAAAATATACTAAAATGTGTGGACATGGATTTCAGAGAAGTAATACCTGAGCTGACCTTTGAAGGAAAAATAGTTCTTCTGACAATAAAAGGAATTAAGGGTATCACGGGGGGGGGGGGAGTTAACAATATAAAGATGAGCACCATATTCCTAGTGTCTGGCACAGTGCCTGACTCAGTGTAAGTTCTTAAATACTTGTTAAAGGAATGAATAAGCACATTTTGATAACTATAACACGTGAGGCCCCTGGTTGGGTCTGTCACATACTGGGATGAAAGGGTTAACAAACCTTTCCCCTTGCTGCTTGAGAATCTTACCTTTGATTTAACCACGGAGCTCTGTTGCCCTGGAAACCAGGTAGATGGTAGGCAAGAATTATATTGCTAGGCAACATCGCTTATGGTAAAAATGAACCCTGACCGGTAAACTGCATCTGGACTGAAAGGAAGTATGAGTGAGCTGCAAGTATCTGATGAGGGTGCCATGCTTGGGACTTGCCTGAATGCGGTCCTTTGCAAGGAACCCTAGAAACTATGCCAAAGAATTGTTACAAGAGATACGGCTGCTTAGGTCATGAGGCTTATTCTCAGGGTAGCTCCTGCACCTGCTTGATTATGGATCTTGAGCTTTGTACCTGGAACTGTGTCACATGGGAAGACAAGAGTCCCCCGACGGGTATGTGAGCTGTCACTTGCTTCAACTGCAGCAGGACCCCTGCTGAGAGGAACTCTTGATGCTGCCCTGCTGGCAAGCTGGCAAGAAATGTGGCCTGTGGTAGTACTGCGAGCCTGCAGATTTTATTTATTTATTTGAGATAGAGAGTGAGAGAGAGCACGAGCAGGGGGAGGGGCAGAGGGAGAGGGAGAAGCAGACTCCCTGCTGAGCCTGACATGGGGCTCAATCCCCGGACCCCAGGATCATGACCTGAGCTGAAGGCAGATGCTTAACTGACTGAGCCACCTAGACGCCCTGTGAGTCTGCATATTTAACTGAATTTCACAAGACCTCCGGTGGGCACTACACACACTTTACTCTGTTTAATGCCTACTACAACTTTGTGAGGTAAGAATTTCTATTCCCCTGCTACAGAGGAGGAAAGATAGGCTCAGAAATGTTAAATATCTGTATAAGTTCACAGAACCAGAGGTGATGAACAAAAGCAGGATCTTAACCCAGGTCTTCCGGGCTCCAAAACTGAATTCTTTCCCTTGGAATATGTTCCCTCCCCTGACAATGCAGAACATCAGAAAAGGAGCCTTGGAAGGTGGGATGGTGGCAAACTGTGTGGGGTGTTACATGCCAAACTAAGGGGTAGGGACTGGTTTCTGTAGATAGGTGGAAAGCATTACAGAATTTTAAGCAGGGAAGCAAGAGGTCAGGTTTGAATTTTTACAAAGAAGCAAGTAAGAGTACCTGTTTAGAGTGGGAGGCAGGCCTAAATAGGCTCCTAAATCTTCTCCATCACTAAGATTCTCTATCTCTTGACATTCTGCATGTAGTGCCAATGAACAGAGCCTCAATACAGGGTAAAAGACACCCATGCCAAAATCTCACACACAATCACAGAAATGAAACTGCACCAAGACTGACAGAAATATGGGAGACTTGATGCATACTAGCACAAAATGTGATATTTCAAACTGAACTTGACCCCATATCACAGTGAATAAAAGCTTTATTATATCCCATAACTATCTACATAAGACATCAGGAGCAAGAAAGTGCCTAATTCATAAGTCATTGCAAAGATAAAAGTGTTTTTACAACAGAAAGAATTTTTCTGATATTTTGAAAAACATAAAACCTTTTAGAAGAAAGAATGTATTATAATCACAGCTCTACTCAAAGTATATCTGTCAAAAACCCTGAAACTTTGATACGATCTCCTTCCCAAGAGAACTTTCAAAATAAAATAGATACCATTTTTTTTCAAGGCAGTTTTTAGGTAAAAATCTGCCAAAGCTCAGAAAAAGAATGAAATGATTTCTTGAATTATCTCTCAGCTTAAAATAACATGAACAACACATGTAAATTTAAAATAAATTATAATAAATGTTAATTTATAATAAATTAAACTTTGCTAGTTATTTTTAATGCATCTTAACCACAAGCTTTAGGGACAAATAAAATACACAATGTTAATCAATACCAATGCTTGATGATGATTATTCAGAACTTAAACATGTAGACAAGAAAATGAATGCCCCTGAACTTTAAAATGAGCCATTATTCAGTGACAATAACAATGGTAATAACATCGAGCTTTTACAGATTGGATTATAACCAAGTGGACGTTAAGAACATTAAGAACAACAGGGGTGCCTGGGTGGCTCAGTCGTTAAGCGTCTGCCTTTGGCTCAGGTCATGATCCCAGGGTCCTGGGATCGAGGCCCGCATCGGGCTCCCTGCTCCGCGGGAAGCCTGCTTCTCTCTCTCTCCCACTCCCCCTGCTTGTGTTCCCTCTCTCGCTGTGTCTCTCTCTGTCAAATAAATAAATAAAATCTTTAAAAAAAAAAAAAAAAGAGCATTAAGAACAACATCAAACATCTAAAGCTCAAAATATGGCTGCCAAAATTTAGATAAACTCAACTGGTAATATCCAACTGGTAGACAACAAATCCTATGAACCAAGCTTTGCATCTTATTACCATTATGTACATAGTACAGTTAGACCATAAAAGTATCATCCTTTTTTTCCCCAAAAGTTTGTACAATATTACCAACAATCCAATTTGTGCCTGTACTCTTTTTCCGCCTCTTTGTTCTCTTTCAGAGAAAAGTGACTGCATTCAGAGTAGTTATTTTCAGACTCTAATTATAGCTGGTCTGTCAAGTGGACCAACTGGTTGGATATTCTGACATCTCTTATGTTTCCATAAAGTCCATTCTACTTCTTTCCTTCTAGAGTTTCCTAGGCCTCCCTTAACTGCTGGGCTAACATCCAGCTCTGCTGGTGCAGGTAGAATGAGGAAGGCCTGTCCAGAGACCTTAGGAGACCTCACAAATGGACAGAAAATCAAAAGCTTTTATGTTTGAAAGTCTGTTTGGCCAACTGATATAACTCAAGTTTGGCATGAATTTATTCCTAGGAGATACAAACAAATTCTAAACACGATGACCATTCAGCTGTTTCTGAGACTATTTTCAAAAAAGTAAATTTTGTCATTATTGTTACTTGATATTAGGGCCTGTTAGTCTCAATAAGAGCATAATCAATAGCATAACCAAAAACTGTGTATGTTCAGACAAATTTTTTTTTTTAAAGAGGGAGAGCAGGGGAAGGGGCAGAGGGAAAGGGAGAGAATCTCAAGCAGGCTCCATGCTGTGTGTGGAGCCCGATGTGGGGCTCGATCTCAAGACCCTGAGATCATGACCTGAGCAAAAATCAAGAGTCAGATGCTTAAGTGACTGAGCCATCCAGGTGCCCCTGGTCAGACAATTTTTACACAAATACTCTGAACTGGTAAAAATGTAAACTGGAGAATTTTATGGCAAGGAAATGAAGCATTATTTATTTTCAAATAACCAAAACAAATGGCTAAGATCACATGTTCCTAAATTAAGAAAAAGACTGCTTAATAATTAGCAGATTTCATGCACCTTGATTCTAATAGGTATTAAAAGCCATTAATGAGTCTTAATAGACTAAAGAGTCCTCTGCACCTCATTTCTATAATTTGCTTTATGAGAAATTTTTTCAATAAAGAAAAAAAGGAACAAGGATTAGTCTTGCACTACCCAAATGACCATGAATCACAGAACCCAAGGTGCAACTTTATGAAGTTCACTAATCACAGAATTTTCTGGTGGTAGGACTCCCATAGTTGTATCTAATCCAACTCCTCATTTTACAGATAAGGTAACTGAGGCCTAGAAAATTGAAGTGACTTACTTATTCCCATATAATAAGGCTAGCCACTAAGCAGATCTTCACTCTTCTCCCTCCTCTTATTAGAAGAGTTCCCAGTACAGATAAATCAACCTATCCCAAGACACCCTCCTGGAAAAGATGCTTACAATTAGTTGGTTTTGATTATAGAACACACAAACCTCTTTTGGTTTTGTTTTCTATTTAACAAGCACAAAAGATGTCCTTACTACCCACAGGTAACTGAGTGAGAAATGAGAAGACCATTGGGTTTAATATAAAAAGTCAACATGAAATCCTTGTGCAGATACTGGAGGATGCTTGTTTTTCCAACAAACAGGCATGGGGCATGCTGCCTAAGAGTGAAATGTCAGTAAAGCCTTGACTTTCCCACTAAGGATTTCTCTGCATTGTTCAAGAGGCATACACTTGCCAGACACACAGGTGTGACAGGAAAAGGCTTCCAGGTAAACCTTGTTTAAGCGAGGCAAGGGCTAAGTCAAGTCCATGTTTATCTTCTCAGAAAGAAAAAGGGAGAAAGGAGGGTCATTTCCCTGGCACACCTCAAAAATAGAGTCCTGAATCAAAAAGACTTGACACACTAAACAAGATCATTTGCTAGTTTGCTAATAAAGACCAACATGGAAAGGGGGTGGAAGGAGTCTATAAAACCAATTAAAAAGAGCTTGTCAAGCTTTTGCTATTATATATATGACAGCCTTTAACTCTTCTGACAAGTTTGGAAAATAGGCCTTATTATGTCTACTTAAGAAGAAACACAAATCGGAAGCATTATAGAATTTTAAGCAGGAAAGTGATAGGTCAGGTTTGAATTTTTACAAAGAAGAGGAAGAAATCCAATAAAGGGTGCCTGTTTAGAATGGGAGTTAGGCCTAAATAAGCTCTGAAGTCTTCTCCATCACCAAGATCCTATCTCTTGACATGTCTAAGAAGACTCCTTATGTCTACTTAAGCAGCAGCTGAGGTGACATGGACAAGGTTCCCCAGCTACTAAGTGGTGAAGCTGGAGTTCCAACCCAAGGTCCCATTCTCCCACTCCTGCTTTACACCACACAGCCTCCAGAGGGTCACGGTTAGGGAGACTGAAACTGTCCTTCCAGGTTCACCTATGAGCCCTTCTTCTGGTTCTCAATTCCACGATCAGAAAAAGAATTGACACAGGGCGCCTGGGTGGCTCAGTTGGTTAAGCAACTGCCTTCGGCTCAGGTCATGATCCTGGAGTCCCGGGATCAAGTCCCGCATCAGGCTCCCTGCTCGGCAGGGAGTCTGCTTCTCCCTCTCCCGCTCCCCTCTCTTGTGCTCTCGCTCTCTCTCACTCTCAAATAAATAAATAAAATCTTTAAAAAGAAAAAGAAAAAGAAAAAGAATTGACACAAAACAGAAGATATAGTTCCCGCATAGGAAAAATCACTACAGGTAACCATTTTTTATATCATCATCCTTTCCAATGAAACACAAATATCAGCCAATAATGGATGAGCATATCCTTTACAGGGAGTAGTACCAGGAAATAGTGCTACACTGCATTTAACTTGCTCTTCCTGTGACTTCTAAGTCATCCCATTGTTGTAGAGGCATGCATGTTTCAGACACTTCATGTGAAAATTCAACCAAAGCCTGAAATAGACTGAGAGAAGGAGAAGTTTCTGGGTTTAACTACAATGCAAATTGGAATCCTCTGGACATTTCAGGCTACAGTAGGTCTGTCACGGACTGCATACTCTGCAGCAACCTCAGCCCGTAGGTAATCTGAGCAAGGACATTCTCCTCTCTTCCATGGATTTAGTCACCTCATCTCTTACCCAAGATAATCATTCGGAGGTGCTCCATTCACAATCCCCCCACTTATACTAGAGTAACTTTCCATGATCTCATCTACCTGGGGCACTGCCAATCAGAAAGTAAGCAAGAAAGGCTGGAGGGAGGCCAAAATAAGCACCCTACTGTTTATTCAATTCAACCCAGGAAGAATTTATTGAGAGTACACTATTCTTCAGGCACTGTGGCCTGATTCTGGGGCTGATGGTGATGATGCTAGTGATGATAAAAATAATAATTATAGTGGTAGCCATCATATACTGAATGCCTACCATGTGCCAGGCACTGCTATAAACCCTTAAACAACCCCATGAGGTAGCTCCTATTGTCATCTATACTTTTGAAATAGGGAAATTGAGGCATGAAGTGGTTAATTAAGTAACTTGCCCAGAGTCACAGCTAGTAAATGGTGGATGCAAACCAGACAGTCTGGCTTCTGAGTCTATACCACTAGCCGCTACCCTATATTGCACTCTAAATATGAGTGGGGATAAGGGATATAGGTCAGTAAGACTATTCCAACCCCAGAACCTACAGCTCAATTGGGAAGACAGGCAAATAAACCTTGGAGGAGCACATAAACCAACCCAGGGCGCGGGGAAGGCTCCTGGCAATAGATACCCTGTCAGATGAATTCAGGTAGGACCTAACCAGAGGGAGAGAGGGAGTATGAGGCACACCCCAGGGGAGAGAGGAAGCTCTCTGCAGGTAGAGGTCTGGCATTCATTGAGACAAGGAACACTGAAAGAGGAGCAGGTTTCAGATATGGAGAAGGATCCATCCTCAGATAAGTCTCAGGCACCTGGCTCAGTGGAAATATATCTAATGAAGAAATCTAACTTCTTTCTGTAAGGACTGTTAACAACAGTAAGGTTTTGATCTGTCTTTCCAACCTATGAGTGATTAGAAACTGAATATTCAGGGGAAAGGCTTTGTGCCCAGGAAACAAATAGGATGACAGAAGGAAAGGAGAAGATGGAAAAAATAATAAAAAGAGACACCTTGGGAATACAAAGGGTCTTTTGCCATCTCAACAGAGTAATCACAGCACACTGCAAGAACAGGTAATAAGATTAACCTAATCATCAAGAAAAGGTTAATTTGTGCTCTGTATGCTCTGTTTTAATAAGCAGGGAAATAGGAAATGGATTTTAGAAAGGGACTAACAGAAATAGTTCAAATAAAAAGTTGTGTTGCAAGAGCCTCTGGGATTTAGAAAATTCACTTATTGTGGAAGAAATCTCATTCACCAACATGATGGATAAAACATGCACCAGAGCCCCTCTCTTCAGAAGAGACATGCTTCAGTGATCAACACAGGCTTCCATCAAGATAAGCCTTCCTCCCTCAAAGCCAGCATGCTATGTTCCCCTTTGTCACCTTTAGAAGGTCTAAATGCTCTATGATTGCTGGAGAGTTTTAGGGTTGATTTTGCTCAAAGTGACATTAAGCTGGCTCTCATTTTAAGGCCATATACAGCTCCCCTAGTAATTACTTCAAAAATTCTGATAGAAAAGAAGAAAACCATTGCCAGGCACAGAATTAATCAGTGTAAAATACATTCCTTACCTGTTCCTTATTACGACTTCACCGCAGGACTGGCAATAAAATGTGCAACATCCTTGGGCTTGTGAGCTTTGATTAAACACTGAAATCAGTTCTAAAGAGAAATTGATGAAAGAGCAAATCTCAGAAGTGTGGGACAAATATATTAACATAAAGAGTTTAACAGCCACAATAAATTACTGTCAATAAACACTGTTTACGATCCACCCAGAAGTACACATTTAACTAGCATTATCTGATGACTCAACGAGAAGCAAATATTGTGACGTGTTCTCAAAAACAACAGATTGTGCTAAGTGTTTCAGAGCTAGGTATGGCCCTAGATTATCCCTGCAACATACCACTGAGTTATTTCACTCATTCCATAAATACCAACATTAAGGAAGAAGAAAGAGGGCGATTACTTTCACATCAAGCTCACCACAGGGGGCCTCACCATCCTCAGCCTTCCTCGGCGGCTATGTCCTCCGTCCAGTTTTCATCGGTGTGGCTGCAGCTTCTACCCCTCAAATTTAAGTTTAATTTAATTTAAACAAAGTCTATGTCCACTCTGGCCTATTACCAGTACATAAAACAAGAATCATCTTGAAACTGGTCTTTATTGGACAGGTTCCTGGGAATGGAATGGCTCCTAAGAAGAATTCAATCTTCTAAGAGCAAAACTCAATTTCTGATTAAAGCTGTGGAAAAATGTTATTTCCCAAATTATATGAAGCACAGCATTCCCTTAGTTTCCATTATTTTATTCATGAAGAAAGGAAACTTTCATTTCAAAAAGACTCCCCCAAAACAAAAAACCCACACACAAAAATATCTGTCTATAAAAAAAAAAAAACCTTAAAGAAATGAGGTCATACTCATTAGAACCAAGCAATTTGAACTTGGTTTATGTTACTTTGTACATATGTTAAGATTTTAAAGACTGATGTTTCGTAGAAAGTTTAAGCCTCGGCAATTAAAAATTCATCCTTTTAATTTCTAGGGGTATCTGACAACCCCTGTAGCACTAAGGTGAAATAAACAGTATTCTTTAATTTTGAGCAGATAATAAGTAGACCTGGGTTAAGTCATCCATTCTTTTCCAAACCAATAAATTTTCAGAGAAACACTCCCCCCTGCTGGTCACCCAGCATGATCAAGTTCAAGTCAGAATTCCTGACAAGGTGGCATCATGGGAGAGTACTGCCCCCTGTGGATGAGTCTAATGCTGCTGCTGTCTCAGACTTTACTGTAGCCATGTCCGTGTCAAGGGTCATGATCTGACCTATGTTACATTCAGAACAGCACAACAATAGGCTTACTGTGGTCCTTAAAAGAACATTTATAGTTGAAAAATCAACTTCTTAAAAACCTCAAAATACAAATACAACTGAATGCTAAAAATGTCAAGTCGCTTCCTACACTACATTTTGATTCAAGTCAGCATCAGTATGCATCAATCTGGTATTTATTCATTCAGCAAATATTTACTCACCACCTATTATGTGGAAAGCACTAAAGCTATTAAGTACTGAGATCTATTTTGCATACCCTTTCACGCACTGCAGAACAGGGCTTTTAAAGTCTTCCTTTTCAGATATTTGAGTAAAATGTTTTAAAAGTGTAAAGCCACAGCAGACCAATGGAATGCAAGCAATATGCAAACCAACATTTCAGCAGTCAACTTATTGTGTCCTACAGTTACAGTGAAACAATCATGCTTGCTGATTTAAATTTTCTTTACTAGTTCAAGTTTTGCTATTTATTAACTGTTACAGAAGACGGGCAGGCGACAAACCAACTGTGTCTCTAGAAGGCCTCCATACCACCTCCTCAGTATGGGACCTAAAATCCAAATCCAGAAAACTGGCAGATCTGAAAACACCCCAGTGTGGCTTTCGTGCCCGCCTTTGCCCAGTTTCCATTGTCAGTCTATTTCCCATCTTGGTGACCCCATTCTTCTTTCCATGGTTATTACAGTAGTCATTCTTAGCATGTGGATATGTCACTTAAGCTCCATGACATTTCGGTTCCTTACACCTTGTTCCTAAATCCAACTCTGCCCAACTCAAGACTAGTGATTCACTAATTTAAGACTTGAGCAAAAATTACTCTCCAATGAATAAAGCAGCAAGAACTCAGGGGAATGCTCCACATCTCCTACATGGCTCTTCAAATCCACCCTGCTGACCCCACCTCGAGGCTCCACGCAGCTCAAATGAATGGCTTAGTAGAGATGAGGCAGCCACAAAGCCTCAGGGTGCAGTTGAAAGAATCATAATCCTCTCCTGATAAGGAGCATCTCACGGTCTGTTACAGCCTGTTTCCCTTTCACATCATTTTTCATCCTGTGAAGCACATTACTTACATGTGAAGAGATGCAATGAGCCAATAATTTTATTCAATAAGTTATTCTGAGAAACATTTCTACCATCTTACTGAATCAATGTGGCAATAACAAAATACTAGAAATATAACAGGCATAGCAATAATCAAAATCAAATTATGCATCAAACCCAATTTCAGGATCTGTATATATACTGTTCTCTTTGGAAATGTCTCTGCATGGATTGGATCATTTCCAGCATTCAGTTCTCTGGCTACATATTACCCCTCCTCAGAGGGAAGCCTTCCCTGAGCACCTTTTACCCTAGTCACTCCTTATCCCATTACTCTCCCCCTCTTTGACCAGAGCACTTTTTTCTGTATCCAAGCAACTTATTTGTTCATTATCTGTTCCCACCCACGAGAACATAAGCTCCCTAAAGGCAGAGGCCTTCCCAGCCTTTTCAATTCTGTATCCCTAGCACCTAGATCAAAGCCTAACACACAGTGTAGGGCAGTGTTAGTTGAATGGATGAATTTCTATGTAATGCTTTAAAATCCACCAGGTCTTGTACAACTGCCATCTGATTTCATCTTCCTATCAACCCTGTGAGCTTGGTAATTTTACAGTTAAAGAAACAAAGCAGGGGTTATATGGGAAATCTCTGTGTCTTCTGCTAATTTTGCTGTGAACCTAAAACTGCTCTAAAAAATAAAATCTACTAGGAGGAAAAAAAACACTAACTGCTTCACCCCCCCCGACCCCGCCCCCCCGGCCTACAGAACAAAGCTCCAGAAAGGTTAGGTGGCATGTTCAACTGCACAGCTAAGTGGCAGAGCTGACAAAGAACCTTCTGACCAGCTCTTTCCATGGTGCTGCTGAACAGTCTTTTCCACCTGGGAAAAGGTCAACTTTTCAAAGGAAAAATCACCTTTGATCTACAATGAAAAACTAAATGCAGGAGCAGGAGCACTGGGATCACTCACTGGTGTCGTCGGGTTCTGCCTGCACCTGCACCCGCAGGTGCAGTCCATCTCCCGGGACGTACTGCAGCCCGCTGCAGGAGGAAGGCACGAGCCTGACCTCTGCTGGAAGCTGGAGCTCTGCGCAGCCTTCCGGGGTCTTCACCCGGAGTGAGCAGGGCGCTAGAGAAATATCCATGGGCATACCTCCTTCTTTAGGCTCCCTGGTGATTCAAAACAAAACACACACAAAAAATTACCTCTCACTGATGAAAACCACATGATCAAACAGGCAAAAACGGCCAAAGATCTCTCTGTTCCTCTTCAATAAATGGTCTAAAGTCACTGTCCCCCCCCAAAAATAGCAGTGAATAGATCAAAAAGGAAATCATTCTATGTAAGATTTAGATCAGGTCAGAGAATACTTTTCACTGTCACCGTAACATGAAGGTTTTGGAACATATTTTTTATTCTTGACTTTTTTTGGGGCAATGATGCATTTTTATTTTATTTTTTTATTTTTATTTTTTTTTAGACTTATTTATTTATTTGACAGAGAGAGACACAGCGACAGAGGGAACACAAGCAGGGGGACTGGGAGAGGGGGAAGCAGGCTTCCCGCTGAGCAGGGAGCCCGATGCGGGGCTCGATCCCAGGACCCTGGGATCATGACTTGAGCCGAAGGCAGACGCTTAACGACTGAGCCACCCAGGCGCCCCCAATGATGCATTTTTAAATGTGTACTTTTCCCCATTGCTGAGCCCCAATTCTCTATCCTAATGCTTCCTGCAGCTACTCCAACCTGGACGTTCCTGGGGTTGCTCCCAGAACCATTCTGCTCACGCAGCCCACCTTCCATTTCCTAAAGCCCCCTATTTCCTCCCACACATGTCCCCAACTTCAGGTTCTTTGAATCAGCACAATCTAATGCTGGCCTGTCGTACATCATGCACTTGTTCTTTAAAATATTTTGGCAAGAGGATTCAAGGCAGCCTAAGACAGTGGCTTATTCATCTTTGCATCCCTTGACCCTAGCATGGTTTGTACATTCATTCACTCTCTCTCTCATTCATTCAATATAGCTTTTCTGAGTTCTGTAATGTGTCAGGTACTGGGAATACAACCATAAACAAGATACCTTCTCGGCCCCTCACCCCCCACCCCAAGTAGGGCACAGGCAAGTAAACAAGAATGATCAGGGGAGCATTAAAACAACATTGTACTGGCTGGGCAGGGGCTGGGAGCAGCAGGCCACACTGGGAGGGGGTGGGCAGCCCACCACCCCCAGGACAGGTTCCTCATAATCCGGAACCACAGGACCACCATCTTCACGAACACCAAGGAGTGGAGCACCATGTTCAGGCTGAAGCGCATCCTCCAGGGCATCCTCAAGTGGCCGCCCAATGAACAGCAGCTGTGCAAGGATGACCAGCTTCTGGATGACGGCAAGATAGTGGGAGAGTGTGGTTTCACCAGCTGGACGGTGTGGCCGCAGGCCCCAGCTCCTGTGGGCCTGGTCTCCTAAGCAGCTCTCCCCATTCACATGAATGGTTCAAGGCCCTGTGCATGGAGCCCTTCTCCAGCCTTCCTGAGCTGCCTACTGTGATGAAGCCACAGGGCTCAGGAAGCAGCGCCAATGAACGTGCAGCGCGGTAGGGATGTCCCGGGCCCACCCCCAGTGCCCTATCCCCTCCAAAAGAGATATGGCTGTCAAAAAAACACAAAAAACAAAAACTACATTATACTTGTTCATGATAAATAGAGAATACTATGGAAACACACGGAGGGCTGCAGTGACTATCACAGGTCAAGCACTGCTATTTGAACAGTAAATGGATTAGCCAGGGAAATATTCTTGCTTCTGAGATAGCGTTACAATGATGCTGTATTTTACTTACAATAAAGTATTGTCATTTGATATACAGGATTTTGATAAGGAGACCAGGATTACACAAAACAAAAGGAACAGGAGAAAAAAACTTCTTGCCAATTTTAAAAATTAAAAAAAAAAATAAAACAATCTAGTGATGTATGAATACCAGATATGAAAGAACTGGCTAGTCTAATTCACTACAAACACAAATCTCTTGGTATAAGCAACCGAGAGTAAAACACAGTCCATTCCCTGTCCACCAGGCACCGGAAGTACAGCAGGGGACGAAGACATAGAGAAACGATCCTCATATGAAGCTAAAATACACTTGGCATTGTAACAGAGGTGCTGTGCACTCTGACTCCCTTTTAAGTGCAGACAACAGAGACAGGCCAGCAACTTGGAATCACCTAAGTACAGAAGGCAGGCAATCTACTTGAGTATTATCTAAGTACAGAGATCATACCATGTGTTCAGGGGTGAATCTTGATTAGGCCTCTTAACTTGCCTTAGAAAATCTTAAGATTATTTTCTGGCTAGTTCCTTTTCAAAGCATATGGACCTGAACTTAACTGGCAAGAACCTGAATCTTTTCCAAGGAATAGATGCTCAAACTCTTGAGTCAAAAGTTATTTTTTTTTTTAAAGAGAGAGAACATGAGAGGGCATGGGCAGGGGGAGGGGCAGAGAGAGAGGGAGAGAAACAGAATCTTAAGCAGGCTCCATGCTCAGTGCGGTGCCAGATGTGGGGCTTGATCTCATGACCCTGAGAGCATGACATGAGCAGAGATCAAGAGCTAGACACTTAACAGACTGAGCTACCCAGGTGCCCCAGAGTCAAAAGTCTAGTTTTAAGAAATGATGTTTAAGGGGCGCCTGGGTGGCTCAGTCGTTAAGCGTCTGCCTTCAGCTCAGGTCATGATCCCAGGGTCCTGGGATCGAGGCCCGCATCGGGCTCCCTGCTCCGCGGGAAGCCTGCTTCTCCCTCTCCCACACCCCCTGCTTGTGTTCCCTGTCTCACTGTGTCTCTGTCTGTCAAATAAATAAATAAAATCTTTAAAAAAAAAAATGATGTTTAAGAAATAATAATCCTCAGGGCTCCTGGGTGGCTCAGTCCTTAAGCGTCTGCCTTCGGCTCAGGTCATGGTCCCAGGGTTCTGGGATCGAGCCCCGTATCGGGCTCCCTGCTCGGTGAGAAGCCTGCTTCTCAGTCTCCCACTCCCCCTGCTTGTGTTCCCTCTCTCGCTGTGTCTCTGTGTCAAATAAATAAATAAAATCTTAAAAAAAAAAAAAAGAACTAATCCTCCTCTAAAGAAGAGGTCAGAAGGACCAGATGGCATATATTTCAGGTTTTGCAGGCCATATATGGTCTGTTGCATATTATACTGTGTATTTTATTTTTCACAAATTATGTAAAATCCATTCTTAACTCATAAACTGTACCAAAACACACCACAGGTTAGATTTGATCCATGGGCCATAGTTTGCTGAACATTGCTCTAAAGATACACAATTTGTCCATTTTGCTACTTCATTTATTTTCAAACTGGACTGTGCCGTTGGCACTAGAAGTGCCTCAAGGGCTATTACTGCATTTCTAAGCCTCTGCCCCACGCCATCTCTGGTTTACCACTCTTCTTCCCCTTCATGAAAAATTCAGCCAATTAGAGGGCTGAGTAAGGTGGGAGGCATTGATGCAAGTGTGGGAGAACCACAGTGGCCTGGGGTAGGGGTGAGACACCCAGCAGAGTGAGGAAGGAGGGCATCCACCAGGAGGAGTGGGGAGGGTGAGGGAAGCAGCAAAGGATGCCAGCCTGAGATTACTTACATAGAGGGGAACTGACCAAATAAATGTATGTCATGAGAATAATGAAAGCCAGGACTCTCACTGTGGGAGAAAAGAGTTACAAAGAGGGAAAGGGAAAAAAATCAGAATGGATACTACGGTGGTAGACTAGAATTGAAAATACCTGTGTGGACCCATGGTCTTCAATGCATATAGAGATACAGTAATACAGATATATATGTGTGTAGAAGGATGTATTATACACGAACACAAATACACATGCATACATTCGTACATAAACATCATGGATAGGTCACATACACACTCTAGTTTTGTGCATTAGGGCCTGGAAAAAGTGACACGTCAATAGTAATGAGGATACTTTGTGCTCAGATTTTGGTTTCTAAAGGTCATTTTCCACTTTACTTTTTTTTTTTTTTTAAGTATATTTGAGAGAGAGCACACACGCATGTGTAAGCAAGCTGGGGGAAGGGGCAGAGAGAGAGAATCTTAAGCAGACTCCATGCTGAGCGGGGAGCCCAATGCAAGGCTCGATTCCCTGACCCTGATATAGTGACCTGATCCAAAATCAAGAGTCGGATGCTTAACCAACTGTGCTACCCAGGCGCCCTAGTGATTTTCCACTTTAAAACAAATGAACAGGGGCGCCTGGGTGGCTCAGTCGTTAAGCGTCTGCCTTCAGCTCAGGTCATGCTCCCAGGGTCCTGGGATCGAGCCCTGCATCGGGCTCCCTGCTCCGCGGGAAGCGTGCTTCTCCCTCTCCCCCTGCTTGTGTTCCCTCTCTCACTGTGTCTCTCTCTGTCAAATAAATAAAATCTTTAAAAAAAAAAATTTAAAAAATGAACATACACAGAACAAAATAATGTTCCTTGGAAAAATAACTACATCCAGGGATGGAAAAGGAAAAGAATGAGATGAGCCTGGAACATGTTGCTGTGCAAACAAAGAAAAAAAATCAAAGAATAACAGGAACATATTAAAAAAGAACATATTAAAAAAAGAATAATAGGAACATATTAAAATCATCTTGAAGAGACTCCCCCTGGACACATCTGGTATAATTTGAGCAAAAATAAGTAACCCAATGAATAAAAGAAGACCATGGGTCCATACTGATGTAAATAAATGAATGAATAAAATGCAAGCCTGATGAGGAACAAGGGTATTTATACATAGTCACAAAGGACCTCTTCAGTTAATACTTATTGATTATAAAGAGAAAAAGAGTCTTGCCCAACTGAATCAGTAAGAGTAGGAAGAGTTAGAATTGGCTATTGGACTCAGCAAATCTGAGATATCAGAAGTATGAAGAATTCTCCTGTCCTTTGTCAACCTTACAGTATTCTTCCTGAATACTGCAGCTCTTTACAGCGTATATCAAAACTACCCATGAGCATGGGAATACAAAAGGTTTGAATTCCTGTAAATGTGACAAAAGGTTTGTGTGTGTGTGTGTGTGTGTGTGTGTGTGTGCGCGCGTTTACTACACTTCAGATTTGTCTTTCTTCTTTCCTGTCAAAGAAGTAACCCGGTCAGACGACTTCACCGAGGCCCCCGTTCCGGTGTGTATTTACTGGGAGCTTCTGCCTGCCTGTGCTACTTTTACTTGTAAAGCCAGAGCATCCACGCTTCTACCTTCTGCAATATAGAGAAATAGTTTCATCCTGCGCTACCCCTGTTCTGTAGGTACTCTGATGATAGTCGGTGGGGTTCTTAAAGTTTGCAGTATTCTCTTCTCTGGCTGAGGGAGGGGAAGGGAAAGACCATCCTATTTCTTTTACGATAGTGCACATTGACTAAAGTCTATGTTTGTATTTCCTTATCATTAAAATACTGTTCAATTTGTTTTTTATAGACAAGGAAAAATATTTTGCATAAATTGACTCCACTATTTAAAAAGGGATGGTTTAGGTTGAACCATTATAGCTTCGCACTCAATCTTTTCCTAAATAAAAATGTCAAAGCCTCAAAAAAAAAAAAAAAAAGTAACTTTATGGTGGCAAAGGCAGACATCATCTTATCTACATGTTCAAAGTTAATATGAACTTTAATGGAATAAGTCAAATTCATGTGACACCTGATAGGATGTAATGAGAACAGAGCATCACTTCTGTGATATTCCCGCCAAAGATGTATAACCTGAACCTAATCTTGAGGCAACATGAAACAAACCCAAATGGAAGGCTGTAATCTTCAAAAGTGTCAAGATTGTGAAGGTCAAGGGAAATTCAGAATTCTTCGAATTTTAAGAGACTAAGGAAACACGACAATGAAATTGCAATGCATGATTCTGAACTGGGTTCTTTTGCTATTATAGGTATTATGAGACATGTGGGAAAATTTGAGTGAGGTCTGAGTGTTAAGATGGTAGTAACCTATTCCCCAGCTTTGAAGGGTGTATGGTGGTTATATGGGGGAATGTTCTTATTTGTAGGAAATTCACAGTAATGTATTCAGGAGCGACAGTAACTTACTCTCAAGGTTGAAAGACTGTCCAAAAACAAAGTGTTTGCGACCCTAACTGTCCACACCTTTTCCATACTTGAGGCTTTCTTCACTGTGAACTTATATTCTTTCAGGTACCACACCCTGCTTGAAACTATCCAATGACTTCCCATCTCACTCTGAGTACAAGCTAAAATTCTTTCAATGGCCCATAAGACCCAGTAATATACTAGAGACAGATGTTAAAATTCCAAAATTGCAAACTGGTTGACCTCACTTTGGTAGCTTGACATCAGTAAATTCTGCAAATCGGGAAGATTTTTTGTTAGTTTCATTGGCTTTCTCAGAATGCAGGTTGTTAAACATTTACTAACATACCTCTGTAAGACCCTTTACTATGCGCTCCACCAGCCCACCCACATCTCTCTGAACTTGGCACCCCTTCAAACTTGCTATTCTCTCAGAGGGAAACAGTCTTTCACCACATATTATATAGTTCTAAAACTCTCCCCTTTTGGTTTATTACTCAAGTGTTGCTTTCTGATTTGGAGTAAGGGGTTATACTTTTTTCTCCCTATCCCTTTTTGTTTTATTTTTTTCTATGTACTTATCTCCATTCAATATCATATATATTTTATTTATTTTGTATAATTTCTGCTCACCTCTCACCCACTGCCACCATTAGACTATAAGCTCAACGACAGCCAAGTATATTTGTCTTTGCCCTTGTCACTGTTCACAGCTGGATTCCAGCACTTAGAATCTGAGTTTTCGGGATGAGAATAGGAACTCAGTAAACATCTGTGGACTGAATAAATGAATGGCCAAGGTTTACCCCAGGAATACTAAAATGGCTTAACATAAACAGATTTTTCTATTGCAATTCACAGATGTAAATATGAAAGGAAAAAAATGACCATCACAATACATGCACAAATCATTACAGAAAATATAGTATCTATTAATGATTAAAACCCATAGTATGCTAGGAATAGAAAGGAAACATGCAATTTACCACACAGATGCGCCAAAAGTCAATTTCATCATACCTAGTGATAAAATGCTAGAAATGATGGGGTTTTGGAATATAGGTGAGGTTTGGTGGGGTGAGGTCCAGAGCTGACGACCAAGAATTCTTGAGACATCTTTGGTGCAAAATGGTGGTTTATTAAAGCATGGGGACAGGACCTGTGGGCAGAAAAAGCTGCTGCACGGAGGTCTTGAGAAGTGGCTGATTATATACTCTGGAGTTGGGGGAAGTAAGGAAAAAGGAGGTTTCAAAAGAACTTT
This sequence comes from Neomonachus schauinslandi, assembly GCF_002201575.2. NCBI lineage: Eukaryota > Metazoa > Chordata > Mammalia > Carnivora > Phocidae > Neomonachus > Neomonachus schauinslandi. The sequence continues at coordinate 74,835,403 of NC_058410.1, read as the reverse complement.
CATATGCTAAAGAGCTCCAACCTACAAGATAAAAGATATCAGAGGTCTTGCCATTGTCAAGCCAAGGTTGCTTTCCCCTCTAGCAAGGTATTAACATTTAGTGGGAGATTCCTGGAAGAATGTCACACACGTCCTACCCAAGAGTGGGAGGTAGGGGGAGATTGCAGGGTATCAGCTAGCCTTCTGCTCCCTCATCAGAAACATTTCTTTTAAGATTAGGAACAAGAATAAAAATCATTATCATTTACAGTAACTGTAAACAGACTAAAAAGTTTAAAATGCAGAGATTATCAGAATGGACTCAGAAAAACTCCACCCAGCATATGCTTTTTAAAAAATTTATATATAAAGGCATACGTTAACAGTAAAAGGATAGAAAGAGATATGTGATGCCAAACAGTACAGTCAAAGGTTTTCTGACAAAGACATTGTGTTATTTCAATGGGAGAAATGACACTATTTTAAACTAACGGTGATGGAACTACCAGATATCCTTATAGGAAAAAAAAAAAAAAAAATTTGACTATCTCGTTCCAAACACAAAAAATGAATTTCACCTAAATATAAAAGCTAAAACTAACTCCTAGAAAATAAACACAGGAAAAAACTTTACAACCCTGAGGTAAGTAAAGATTTCTTAAGACACGAACAACACTAACCATTAAAGAAAAAATGTAAACTGAAGTTCATTGTAATTAAAAATCTTCTGTTCCTGAAAAGACACTATTAAGAAAATGAAAAGGTAAATTTCTGATTGGGAACAAGTATTCATATATTTACAAGGCATAAATAAGAACAGTCTTATTTCCAGACTCTAGAAAGAACTCTTTAAATTCAACAATAAGACAAACAACCTGATTTTTTATAATGGCAAAAAATCAGAAGACACTTTCCAAAGGAACACGTATGAATTAACAAAAACCAAATGAAAAGGTATAGAATTTTGTACTATTACAGAATTAGGTAATTACCTAAGAGAAATGAAAATGTATGACCACTAAAATGCTACAGCAACTTTATTCATAATAATCAAGTTCTAGAAACACACAAAATACCCAGCAATAGAATGGGTAAACAAATTGTATATTCATACAGTAGAAAACTACTCAGCCAGAAAAAAATAGACTGACATGTGCAATGACACAGATGAAACACGAATCTCAGAAGCACTGCTGAAGGAAAGCAGCCAGAATCAAAAAAGTACATACTGTATGAATCCATTTATATACAGTTCATGAAATGTAAAAACCAATCTTTGTTGAATGAAATCAGAAGAATGGTTGCTTTTGCTTTCGTGAGGGGCAAGTTGGTGATAAAACTCAACAGCCAAAGACCATTAGGGACAAACTAGTAGTCTAGCAAAGTCAGGTTTCTTCACTTGCTTAAACAAGGGAGAGTAACCTAGGGAACTTTGAAGGGCCCCTTTGATGAGAGGAAGTAGGGACTTTGTCTTGTTTTTGTTTTGCATAAGATTGGGGCTGCTAATAACCCCACAAGGTGGACTGGAATTGGAGATACTTATCTGAACTTATGATTTGAGACGGAGAGGGAGAAACAGAGAAGAAAAAGAGAAAGAAAAAAGACTAATAAGTATCACCCATATTTTACAATTGAAAAAATTCAGCTTAAACGATTCTACTCCTGCGAAGAGGCTAGGATTTGAATTCAGTTCTCATGCCAAATTTCCAGACTGCCACACCGATACTTGGCCGATTTAAGGAAAAGGCCGATAAAGGAAAAGAAAGCATCAACCTACCTCTTGAGTGGCTCAGTGTAGTAAAAATTTCAGGATTTTAACATCTAATTTACTCTATTTGAAACGGCAGTCACAAGGGAATAATCGAGGGGGTCACATACTACCAAACAAGGGACCATTTCTCCTAAAAGTTTCTTGAATGTGTAGTGAATAACCAGTTAAACGTTTGCTGACTTTTCATTGGGACGCGCAATGTGAATACAAGAATGAGCTCCAATAAGAAGTCTGCAACCTTTGTTAGTCGTTCAGTGAATGTGTCAGTTTTTCTGCAGACAACAGCCTGGGGAGAAAAAAACAACAACCCGAGTTTATGTACAAAAGAGGAAGCTCTCACATTGGACATTATCCTCTAATGAGGATCCCAAAAAGGCAAGGCATTTTTTTTTTTTTTGCACTGTTTTTGGAAAAGCCTGGCACTGTTATGTTACATCAGTGCTCCTCAAAGTGTGTACTTTGAGTCCTGGAAAGCGTATTGAAATATAAGTTCTGATTACACAGGTCTTGTGTGGGGCTGAGACTCTCCATTTCTAAAAAGCTCCCAGGTGATGCCGAGATTACCGGGGGGGGGGGGGGGGAATAAAAGCACGGGGTAGGAGGGGAAACTCCACTTTGAGTTGTAAATGACAGGCTCTAAGCAACTGGAAAGAAACTCAGAACTCGGTCCTTTTGAGGGAGGCGGAGGCTCCCCAACCGGCAGAAACAACAGACTACGCACTGCGCCTAGCTGCCCACACGCCCAGCGCCGGCCTTACCCCAGGATCAGCAGCGCGCTCTGCAACCGTCTCCGCACCTCCATGAACACGCGCATCCCCGCCGCAGCTGCCGCCATTGCCGGCGCCCAGCAGCAGGTTCAGGCGAATACAGGCCACCACGGCCCGAAGCGGTTGCACGTGCGGCGGCGGCGGCGGCGGGGCGGCGGGGCGGGCCTCCGGGACCACATCGCGAGATAGACACAGCCCGCCAGCCCACAGCGCCACCTGCCGAGCGGAGAACGCGCTGCCGCGAAATCTCGACCTGGGGGCGTGAGCGTTTTTAAATCGGGGCTGGTGTCTGAGCCGGGACAAAGGTGGGCAGGGAGAGCCAAACTTCCTCCCACTCTTCTTCTTGTGGGGTGGCCCGGTGCGTTAGTCTCCCAGGATGTGACCTTAAAAATCCGAGCCCGAGTACACTCCTTTGCCTAGAGTGGGTAAGAATGAGGCTTGAAGAGAGGGGGATGACCCCAGGAGGTTCGAGAGCAGATTTCTCCACCCAAAACACAATCTTGTTTCGTTTTTTAATAAACTACAGTATCTTTTTTACGAACCATGTCAGTCCTTTGGTAGCTCTCCTCTGAGACAACAAATGTCCAGGATTGACCTGGCATGGCTTCTGGATTTAGACACAATTACTCTAAGTTAGAAACAGTTGCAAAAAGTGTTAAGTTTTTTGTTATCTATACAGAAGAGAGTGTGGTTAAATCCAGTACCATGAATCACAGGATTAGCCATTCCTATAATCTTTGAAAAAAGGAGGATGAGAATGATTCCACATGTACATTTCCACTCGCCATGTTTTGTAGAAGAACTGATTCACAAAAGTCAATCTTAATACTCCTAGAAGATAATTTCGGAAAGCTTGACCTAGTAAAGAAAAGGCTCTACTATAACGTAAGTACTTAAAAGGGGGGGATACTTAAAATGGGGAAATACTAAAATATAAGGCTAGGGTGGTAAACTTACAATAAAGAATTCTTTAAAAACAAGAGGCTGAGGGTGCTTGGCTGGCTTGGTCAGTGGAGCATTGGAGGCTTGATTTCCAGGTTAAGTTCGAGACAAGATTGAGTGTAGAGATTACTTAAAAATAATATCTTAAAAACAAAACAAAAACAAAAGGCTGTTAGGTTTTAAAAACAGAAACAATGATGGCTTGTATTCAGAAAATCATGTTAATTGATAGCCTCTTAATGCGAAGATTTTCCAAATAACAAATCCACATCCCTAGAGATACTATTTTAAGACGAATCTTCTTAAAGTCAGTATTTGCAGTTCTTAAAGTTTATTGTGGTGCTTCACAAATTCCTGTATCCACCACAATAATTCAAAATCATGGATGGAGGTAACAACGCAGTTAAAAGAATTAAGTTTTCCACTATTCCACCTCAAATAATGGTGATCATGGGTGATGATTTCAACTCCTAATATCTTCCACCTTTAGTTCTCAAAGCTATTAAGTCTTAAATACTGCCACATTATATCGAAATATTTAACAGTCTCAGCACAACATGCTCTTCATACTTGGTGTTTGATTATTTTTAAAGATTGCTATATTTCAGGGTGCCTGGGTGGCTCAGTTGGTTAAGCAACTGCCTTCGGCTGGGGTCATGATCCTGCAGTCGCCTCATTGAGTCCCACCTCAGGCTCCCTGCTCAGGGAGGAGTCCACTTCTCCCTCTCACTCTACCCCCTCTCGCGCTTGCTCTCTCTCAAATAAGTGAATAAAATCTTTAAAAAAAAAAAAAAAAGATTGTTATATTTAATATACAGTCACACATTTGTAAAAAACAATCTTTTTTTTTCTTTGACCCTACGGTTTAGCAAAACAGTGCAATCTTCCTTGTAGTAACTACATGATTTAGAGAGAGAACAAACTCAAAATGTGTCCAAATCTTATAACAACTATTTATCTCCTAACTTCACCAGTCTCCCAACTTTTCTGGGCCTCAAGTTCCTCATATGAAATATCGAGGAATCGTTTAAATAACACTTAAATGATTGTTTAAATAATATGTAAAAGCTGTCCTCAATTCCTAGCATTCCTTCCAACTCTCCATTAAGATGTTGCTGGCGCTGGCGAGTTGAAAACACCATCCGCGAAGTTGGTGGCTATGGGCTGCTTCCCCGACCGTCCGCTTGAGGGCGCTGTGGCGACAACTAGCGCCGGGAAGCGAGGCACGGACCGGGGGCGGGGATCGAGGGCCGTCGACGTTGACGCCGGCGTGAGCGCGGGCGCAGTGCACACTGGGAGCTGTCACTAGGCCCTTCGGCTCCCGGCCTCTGCGTTGCTGCCGCGGTTGCCAGGAGAGAGGCGCCGGCGGGGAGCGGCCGAGCCCACGGCAGGTAACAGCGTCCCCGCCCCCAGCGCGGTCGCGAGGCTGGCTGCCGGCCCTGAGCGGCCTCCTCGGCCTGGCTGGTTCCGGAGCCGCAGGGACGCCCCGCGGGGCAAGCTGCTGTGGCGTCCCTGGTGTTGCCGCCCTGGCCTCACCTGGAGCCTGGAAACCGGCCGGCCGCCCTCCGGTTTCCGGAGATGCGGGAGCTGCGCGGGGGTTCGGCGGGCCGGGCGGAGGCTCCAGGGCGGCCCCAGGCAGGGGTGGCCGCTCCCGAGCCTCCTGTGCTGGGGCCCAGCGATGCGCAAGGTTGGGGTGGAGGTCGGACCTGTGCGATAAAGGCGCGCAGAGTAACCTCTTTGTTGGTGGAATCCAGGCTTCGTGCGGTCTCATGCATCTGTTGGGTTCTTTTAAGATTGAGGAGACATGAGTGCCTGCCATAGTTAATGTTCCATGGGGGGTGGGGCGGGAGGTTCGAAAGGAGTGCAGAAGTTTATTAGAGGAAGTCAGGGTAGTCATAAGGAAGTTGTTAACCATTATCACCTTTGATTCTCAAGCCTTTTAAAGTTGCAGCATAACAATAGTTCCTTGTTCGGTCTCTTCCATTCTTCTCTCCTACCCTGAGGGGGGAGGGGGGGTGGTACATAACTACTTTAAAGCTGAACGAATTGTGTTTCTTACACTATCTTACAGTTCTGGGGAGTTTGAGAAATATACTGTGATAATCTGATTTGGACACTGTAGTTAAAGCAGTCAAAACATTTTTTTGATAATTACCGAAAAGATAGGAAACTAAGTGTTTGCCTGACAAATAAGCCCAGAACTGTAGAAAGACAAAAATCCCTCAATTTTGATCTTGTTGGCTTTCTTCTACGCAGGCAGATCTCGTCTGTTCTCATGGACAGCATATGTTGACATTATATGCTAAGAAATTCACTTAATAAACAACACAGTGGTTTAGTTGAGCTGACAAGTTGTAACAAGGGTAAATTAAAAACCAGTTGTAATACAAATGCTTTATTCCAGTGATTACTTTAAGCTGCCACTCTGAACGAAATCATTCCTCATTAGTACTAAACAATAGTAATCTCCAGGTGGGTCTAATTATTAGAAACCCAGGTCTTGAAGGAATTAAAAACATCTGAGTTAGTACACAAACCAGAAAATGTGACACCATAACCAAAATGTTAAATGTAAATTAAATGTTTGACTATATACAGTTTAAAGAGCCTATTTTGTAGTTAAAATGAAAAGAGCTCTGGCCTGGGAATGAAAGATTTTGTTCGCATTCTTTTTTCTCCTGCTAACCAGATGTGATCTCTCTAGGCCTCAGTTTTGTCATCCGTTTAAGGGAATTTCATAAGATCAGAATTTTCCAAACTGATGTTTCCCCTGAACACTGTGCTCAGTCCAATAACAGCCTTACTGCCCCCAAAACTGTTCCTTGACAAATAATTTAGGAACACATAAGGTTAAAATGGTCTTACTTGGCCAGAAAGCCTATTTTCTCATGGCCAACCTGTTAACATATAGAATATAATTACATAGAATACCAATTTGAAAATTACTATACAGATTTTCCTCTACTTATGATGGGGTTATGTCCTGATAAACCCATCATAAATTGAAATGTAATTTGAAAAGGCCATCAATACATCTATGTTACATATGCTCACAATACTTATATTAGCCTACAGTTGGGCAAAATCTATCAAAGCTCATTTTACTATAAAAGTTTTGAGTATCTCATGTAATTTATTGAATATTGTACTGAAAGTGAAAAACTGAATGATTGTGTGGATAAAGAATGGTTGTAAGCGTATCAGTTGTTTACCCTCATGATTGCAGGACTGACTAGGAGCTGAGGCTTGCTGCCACTGTGAAAAATTGTAAATCGAACTCTCATGAGTTGGACTGCCTATATTAGAGCTCGGTCTCCTTTCAGCTCTAAAATTCCCTACGTTATGCTTTCTAGCTTTCAGTTTAAGCTTCCTGGGGCATAAGGATATAGTGGCAACGCATTGATGTAACAAAAGGCTTGTATTTTCCTTAGTAAAATATTAAGGATGCACATAGGGTCCAGTGCACTTTAATGCTTTGATTTATGGCAGAGGAAGACTGTCTTTTTTTTTTGCTGGTCTCTTGATGCTTTTCTATAACCATAATTAATTCACATTTGGATTTGATTTTATGGTTAAGTCATTAATTTTATTGAGAATGGCATTATAAAGTTCCAACAAGACTTGTTGACAATGGCATTATTTTTACTGTGCATGAGTTCCCTCTCTAGTCATGAGCTTTTAAAACTATGAAATGTAATAAAAGCCACTTGAAATATACTTAATAATTAATAACTAAATTTTAAGAGCTTAGATCATTGGAAAGAGTTCAAGGTTAAAACAAATTCTAAGGCAGTCATTTCTGAGTTGCTGATAAACGGGATCTAAGTGTTGAATGGAATCTTAAATTATTTTGCTAAATTCTGTCAGGTGTCACTAGCACACAGCCAGTATGGCCATTTTAGTCTGTTCTTTGTTACTTTGTTAGGAGTGAGTGCTATTAATGTGCTCCTTTGTTTGGGGGGGGGGGGGAGCAGGGGTGGGAACAATACATTTAATAGGTAACCCTTAATTCAGGTAGATTTTCTCCCTGAAATGAAACTGTTGAGAAGTATAGAGCTGCAAGTTTTGTGTAATAGCTTACAGGTTTTATTGAAAATTTACGTTATGAAAATAAGTACTTTTGATTCCCTTGTCTTTAAATGGTGATTTCCTTTTATTGTATTTACCTATTTACCCCCCCTCCCCCGCCGCCCCGCCCCGCCAAGCTATCCAAGCCTAAAACCTCAATAAGTTTTCATTGCATAGGTCAAAGACATGGTACCAAATTTAAGGAAAAAATTACAGATAATGTGCATTCATTTTATGTGTACATTATATACATACCTGGGTAACCACCAACACAATCAAGATTTAGAACATGCCACCACTCAGGCCTGTATTATTATGCTTTTGCTTTCTTTTTTTTTTTTTAAGATTTTATTTATTTATTTGACAGAGAGAGGGAACACAAGCAGGGGGAGTGGGAGAGGGAGAAGCAGGCTCCCCGTAGAGCAGGGAGCCCGATGCGGGACTCGATCCCAGGACCCTGGGATCACGACCTGAGCTGAAGGCAGTCGCTCAACCAACTGAGCCACCCAGGCGCCCACTTTTGCTTTCTTCAAATGCATGCTCTCTGCCTTGGCATGTCTACTTCATACTATCCTAGCTCCAGTGCCACCTTGTCTGTGAATCCTTTTTTGAAGTAACTTTGTTCTCTTCTGACTTTCCCGTCAGCATTTATCATTTTCTGTCCTTGATGGCTAAACCAATGGTATGCTCATAGTTCATGGTAGGCACTTATATTTATTTCTTGACCACATGGGTAAGTGTAGTATTTCTCAAATGTCAGTCATTCTTACATCATCTTCAAAATTTTGACCATATCTGCGTATTTCCTGTAGACTTAGTTTCTGTGTTTTTCTTTATATCCGTGTAGTTATTAATATAATTTTTAAAGAAAACTTGAAGGGTGTTCAAGTTGGGTGACTCAGTCTTTGAGCGTCTGCCTTCGACTCAGGTCATGATCCCAGCGTCCTGGGATCGAGCTCCGCAGGAAGCCATCTTCTCCCTCTCCCACTCGCCCTGCTTGTGTTCCTGCTCACGCTCTCTCTCTCTCTCAGTCAAATAAATAGATAAAATCTTTAAAAAAAAGAAAAGAAAACTTGAAATAATCACCATAAAGTATCACTTGCCATCAACAAAAGGTAGACATAAAGTTGAAAATAATGAAAATGAAACTTGTTAAATTCTAGACACTATTGGCTATTGAACACTCTTAAGCCTGAAACTTACTGTTCTTTGTTTAGAAGGGAGATAAGCAAGAATTACAGAGGTATTGATAACATTCTGCCATCAATCTGAGAACTTCCTGATGCAGTCAGAGGAATTAGAATGAAGAGGGAATAAATTCCTCACTGATTTAGTAGTGTCACTTAGCCCTCTCCTTGGGCCCCATAAAATCATTTCATATCTGATTGGTGGCCAAAATTTGGGAAGACACTGGATTAATCAGGGCCTGAAAATTCCTTAGAATTTTATCTGTGAAAGAATTGGGAAATAAAACCTTAATTGCAAATTAAAAGGTGTACTAGAGTTAACTTTAAAAATGCAATAAAAAGACTAAACAATCTTTATTGAATTAGATGTGTCTATTTTTTTTTCCAAAAAATGTTTTTAATGTTACTTTTACAAATAAAACATCCACCCTTTTATTAGGATATCATAGCTTTAAGATAAACCTTTGAATCTAAAGAAATCTAAAAATCAGTGGGCGCCTTTTATAATGACAAAGTGATGACTGTTGATTCAGGAGTGATGAAATGTTGATATGTTTATCTGGCAAAGCTCCTATAAGCATGGATAAGGTAATAAACTTAAGAGAATATAATACCTCCCTTCTTCCTTTCATCACTTTTTAAGTTTGAGCTAGATTTTAATATTTCCATCCTACAAAAGACATTTCTGGCCTTTTTTTTTTCTGAGGTAATGAAAAATTCACCTCTCTTATGGTAAGAGTTTAATGTGAATAGGCAGGAAAATAAATTCCCTATTCTTGTTCTGTAAAAGACATTCTGTATTTCAACTTGCTGTGGTTATTTTCAGGCATATATGTATTGTGAGCTTAATGTTTAAATTACTGTTATTTTGTGTTCTTGAACAAAGAGTTCAGATGAATAGACCATTTGGTTCGGTGTTTCTGTTTTCCAAAAAATAATTTACCTGAATGGTAATACTAGATTTATGAGTATACACAATAATTTGCTATTCAACCAGAGGTCAGGTTGCTGTTAATCTAAGGTTCTGCGATACAACCTCAATTTGGAAGTAAGAAAAGAGCCCTCTTGATGAATAGTCTTTATTTCGTTAAAAGAGCTTTCACCCAAAGGAGTAGTTTCTTTCCTGTGTCTCTACTATAAAATAAAGCAGCAGGATAAAAGCAGTGCAGATAAACTCTTACATTTGAAAGTAACAACTGACTGTAATCAGAAAAACTATAAAAACATAGCAGTCTTAGTCCTTTAAGTTATACAGGTAAATAACTGTTTGCTTTTTGTGTGTGTGTGCTGTATCAGCTGCTTGAAACCCTTAGAATATGTGTTAGTATAATCAGTCAAATTTTCCAGTGTATATTGTACACCACAAACGTCATCCCAGTCTGCTATTACGCTTTCTGCTTGTCTTCAACACGATGTACTTTGCACAGTGGCTTTTCATATACACTTAACACGTCTTACAATGTCTTGATTTTAAAATTTCCTGGACAGAAACTGCCTTCAGCTCAGGTCGTGATCCCAGGGTCCTGGGATCGAGTCCCGCATCGGGCTCCCTGCTCTACGGGGAGCCTGCTTCTCCCTCTCCCACTCCCCCTGCTTGTGTTCCCTCTCTCTGTCAAATAAATAAATAAAATCTTAAAAAAATAATAAAAAAAAAAGAAAGCAAAAGCATAATAATACAGGCCTGAGTGGTGGCATGTTCTAAATCTTGATTGTGTTGGTGGTTACCCAGGTATGTATATAATGTACACATAAAATGAATGCACATTATCTGTAATTTTTTCCTTAAATTTGGTACCATGTCTTTGACCTATGCAATGAAAACTTATTGAGGTTTTAGGCTTGGATAGCTTGGCGGGGCGGGGCGGCGGGGGAGGGGGGTAAATAGGTAAATACAATAAAAGGAAATCACCATTTAAAGACAAGGGAATCAAAAGTACTTATTTTCATAACGTAATTAACCCACACTTATATGATCAATTAATCTATGACAAAGGAGGCAAGCATATACAATGGGGAAAAGTTTCTTCAAGAAATGATGCTGGGAAAAAGGGATGGATACATGAAAACGAATGAAACTGGACCACTTTCTAATACCATACACAAAAATAAAATGGATTAAAGACCTAAATGTGAGACCTGAAACCATAAAAATCCTAGAAGAGAACAAAAGTAGTAATTTCTCTGACATTGACCATAGCAACATTTTTCTAGATAGGTCTTCTTTGGCAACAGAAAGACAAGCAGTAACTATTGGGACTACATCAAAATAAAAACCTTTTGCAGAAAGGAATAACGTAAATTTTCAATAAAACCTGTAAGCTATTACACAGGTTAATTTCTGGGGCTCTCTCTTCTGTTCCATAGATGTGTCTGTTTTTGTGCCGGTACTTTACTGCTTTGATTACTACGGCTTTGTAGTATATCTTGAAATCTGGAATTGTGATACCTCCAGCTTTATACCCAATAAGGGGTTAATGTCCAAAATGTATAAAGAACCTATACAACTCGACACCAAAAACCACCCCCAAACAATCCAATTAAAAAATGGGCAGAGGACCTGAATAGACTGTTGTCCAGAGAAGACATACAGATGGCCAACAGATACATGAAAAGATGCTCAACATCAGTAATCTTCAAGGAAACGCAAATCAGGACCATGATGAGATATCCCCTTACATCTGCCAAAATGGCTAAAATCAAAAAGACAAGAAATAATTAGTGTTGGTGAGGATGTGGAAAGAAAGGAACCCCCACGTACTGTTGGTGGGAATGCACATTGGTATAGCCGCTGTGGAAAACAGTATGAAGGGTTCTCAAAAAAAAATCATAAATACCATATGATCCAGCAATTCCACTGGGTATTTATCCAAAAAAAATGAAAACACAAATCAGAAAGATATATGCACCCCTATGTTTGTTGCAGCATTATTTGTAATAGCCAAGATACAGAAACAACCTAAGTGTCCACTGACAGATGGATAAGGAAGATGTGGTACACACACACAATAGAAAATTACACAGACATAAAAAGGATGAGATTGTGCCATTTGCAATAAAATGGATCGACCTAAAGGGTATTGTGCTAAGTGAAGTAAGTCAGACTGAAAAAAGACAAATACCATATGATGTCATATGAAGAGTCTAAAGAAACGAATGAACAAAAAGCAGGATCAGACCTATAAAAATACAGAGAACTGATGGATGTAGGAGGGGATGGGGATGAGGGGATGCGCAAAATGGATGAAGGGTAGTGGAGATACAGGCTTCCAATTATGGAGTGAATAAATCATGGGAATAAAAGGTACACCATGAGGAATATAGTCAGTGATACTGTAACAGCATTGTATGGTGACAGATGGTGGCTACACTTGTGGTGAGCATACCATAAGGTCTAAACCTGTCAAATCACCTGAAACTAATGTAACATTGTGTGTCAACTATACTCAAAAAATTTATTTTTTATTTTTATTTTTTTTAAAGATTTTATTTATTTATTTGACAGAGAGAGACACAGCGAGAGAGGGAACACAAGCAGGGGGAGTGAGAGAGAGAGAGAAGCAGGCTTCCCGCGGAGCAGGGAGCCCAATGCGGGGCTCGATCCCAGGACCCTGGGATCATGACCTGAGCCGAAGGCAGACGCTTAACGACTGAGCCACCCAGGTGCCCCTCAAAAAATTGTTTTAAGTAAAATATTTTTGAGACTAGTCATCTATGGCTGCATAACAAATTATCTCAAAATGTAGTGATTTAAAACAATAAATACCTCTCAGTTTCTTTCAGAAGGGATTGGGGAGCAGTTTGGCTGTGAGGTTCTGGCTTAAGTTTTGTGAGGTTGCAGTCAAATAGTGGGCTGGACTGCAGTCATCTTTAGGTTCAGTTGGGGTCGGAGAACCCCTTTCCAAAGTAGTTCACTCACATACTAGCAGGTTGTTTCTGGCTGTTGAAGGGAAACCTAAGTTTCTCCCCATAGCGCTACTTAAAGTGTCCTTATTACCTAAAGGCTAGCTTGCGCCAGAATGAGTGATCCAAGAGACAGCATATAGACCAGCTGTGATTTTGTATAGGAGGGGTAACTAAACAAGAGAATGAATATCAGGAGGTGAGGATCATTGGAGGCCATCCTGGAAGCTAGCTACTACATTTTAAAAAGCTAGTATGTGTGCATGTCACTAATAAGCAGTACATACTTAATCAGTATGCAGTTTATACACAGCTCATGGTTTTAGAATATTTAAAGATTAACTTAATATGCTATTTGATTACATTACTAAATGAAGCATGTACTTTATCCACAAAATTCTTAGTTTTTGGGGTTCTGTGGGATGATTCTGGGTTCAAATGTAACACTAAAGATAGAGATTTTATTCATTTTGATTTTCTTTTTGTTATTTCTTAGATGAAGGAGGGAGGTAATGCCACATGTTACCCAGCTGCTATTTGATTTTCTATGGGGACATTACTCCTTTACTTTTTAAAAAAGTAAGCTTATTTAATACCAAAAAGAGGGAATAATTCACATGATTTTAAAAGTATAAAAAAACTATACAGAGAAAAGGCTCCCTTCCCCGGCCCCCATCTATGCAATTTCCACCTGGCCAACTGGAAGTAATCAGTTTTATTTTCTTGTTTGTTCTTTCAGAGCTATATCATATACATGCAGATTATGTGACTGTATTTTTCCCTTTTTATATAAATGGTAGCATACTATGTACACTGTTGTGCACCTTGATTTTTTTTTAGTTCATATATTTTAGCATTTTCTAAATCAATAACGTAGACTTTATTCATTCTTTTTACCAGCTGAGTATATTCTATTGTCTTCAGTTTTTATAATTATTGGTCACTTACTGTGAGTCAGGCAAGGACTAACTAGGAGCTGGGGATGTGAGAGCTAAAAATGATAAATGAGTACTCTATCACAGGGATTAATACCCTTGGGAGTCACACAGTTCAATTAAGTAAAGCAAAGTTCTGTGGTAGATGAAGTACAGTGTGTAGTGGGAATTCACAGGAAGGAGATGTATATGTGACTGTTGGAGAGAGAGAATAGTTAGGGAAGACTTCACAACAGGGGTAAAATCTGAAGCCAGAACCATGAGTAGGTACTGGCCAAGTTAAGTTGGGATTTAGTGTTTCAGGCAGAAGGAAGTTCTTAAGATTTTAAAACATATTACAAAGCTATAGTAATTTTAAAACAGTGTGGTACTGACATAGAGGCAGACATGTAGACCAGGGGAGTAGAATAGAAAGCCCTGAATTAAACCCTGGTGTATATATGGTCAAATAATCTTCAACAAAGAGTGCCAAACCAATCAATCGGGTAAGGACAGCCTCTTCAACAAATGGTATTGAGAAAACTGGATATCCACATGCAAAAGAATGAAGTTGGAAACTTATTTCTCATATGCTATATGAGAAATTAATTCAAAACAGATTAAATACCTAAACATAATACCTAAAACGTAAAACTTGTAGAAGAAATCGTAAGGGAAACCCTGACATTGGGTTTGGCAATGATTTCTTGGATATGACAACAAAAACACAGGTAACAAAGGCAAAAATAGGTAAGTGGGACTACATCAAACTTAAAAACTCTTATGCATCAAAGGATACAATAAAAAATATAAAAAGGCAATCTAGAATGGGAGAAAATTTTCAGAAATGTATCTAAGGAACTGATATCCTGATTATATAAAGAACTGCAACTCAGCAACAAAAACACAGCCCAATTAAAAAATGGGCAAAGACTTGAATAGTCATTTCTCCAAAGATTATATGCAAATGTCTGAAGTATATGAAAAGATTCTCAGCCACATTGGTCATTAGAGAAATGCAGATCAAAGCTACCATGAGATGCTACCTCACACCTATTTCAATGGCTACTATCAAAAAACTGAAAAGTGTTGGCAAGGTTGTGCAGAAATTAGAACCCTTATGCACTGTTGGTGGAAATGTAAAATGGTGCGGCCGCTATGGAAGACAGCTTGGTGGTTCCTCTTAAAAACAGAACTGCCATATGGTCCAGCTTTCCCACTTCTGGGTATTTTTGAAAGAATTGAAAAGAGGATCCTGAAGAAATATTTGCACACTCAAGTTCATAGCCACACCATTCACAATAGCCTAGAGGTAGAAAATATAAATGAACAGATGAATGGATAAATGTACACATAGAATCGAATATTATTTAAAAACTTAAAAGGGAAGGAGATCATTAGGGTCCATTCTGGGCATCAGACTACCTTAAAAAAAAAAAAAAAAAAGGAAATCTTGTCACATACCACAGCATGAATGAACCTTGAGGACATTATGTTAAGTGAAATAAATCAGTCACAAAAAAAGCCAAAATTCTGTATGGTTCCACTTACCTGAGGTATCTAAAGTAGTCAGATTAGAAGCAGAAAGTAAAATGCTGGTTGCCAGGGGCTGGCAAAGAGGGAAGAGAAGAGTTTTTTAATGTGTGTAGAGTTTCAGTTTTGCAAAATGAAAAAATTCTGGAGGTTAATTACACAATGTGAATATACTTAACACTGAACTGTACACTTAAAAATGGTTAAAATGATAAATTTTATGTTTTTTTTTACCACAATTGGAAAAGATAATATTAAACTTTTAGAAACATGAAGCATATATGCATTTTAAAATGCTATCCTGTAATGAAAGTCATGTCTCTAAATATTGAAAAAGGGGCTGATTAAAGAATGAGCCTAGAGGGGTTGAATTGTACTGGCTCAGTTGGTAGAGTATATGACTCTTGATCCTGGGCTCATGAGTTTAAGCCCCACATCAGGTATAAAGCTAACTTGGAAAAAAATATATATACAGAGTTAGAGCATTTTGAATATAGTTTGGTAGAAAAATTTTAAGTGATGAAAGGGAGTATGGGGCATACCCAGAAAGGTATGTGCCTTTATTTAAAGGCACTGAGGTGGGAGGCAGCAAGTCTTATACAGTTGGCTAGTTTTAAAAAATATGTATTGGCTCTTGTTAAAGATAATAAGGCCAATTTTATTAAGGATCATCATGATAGGTATAGGGACCACTGCAATGGGATTTTACAGTGGAGGAGAGAGATCGGCCTCAATTCTGAATACAGCATGTACAAGTGTTGGTTTGTAACCTCCTCAGAGCCATTATCTGAAATCCCTCTCTGTGGTGAGAAAGGAGTGACAGCAAAGGGATCAACCACTCCAGATTTATAGGTGGCAAGTTTAATAACAGGGAATTTACATATGAGGCTTGTCTTGGGTGGCCTCAAAACAAGTAGATCACACCCACTCACCTGCTGGAATCTTAAAAGTTTATATAGATGCCTTTACTGGGTTCAGTCACGTACCCAGTCCAGGTAGCCTCCACACCACGTTTCTTTCTCAAGGCTGTATCCTCAGAGCAGCTTCTGGGAGCAGGGAAGGCAAGCATATCACACATTCTAAGGACAGGGAAGGAAGTGGGGAGCCTCCAATTGCCTGGGTCCAGCTCATGGCTCAACAGGCAGTCACATCTTCTTGATGACCTCCAACAGCAAGTGGGACTTTATAGCCAAGGAGCACGGTGGGAGTCAGAGGATGGAAAATGAGTCTAAAAGGAAACATCAGGGGTAAGGGGGGATTTTGGCTAACAGGATTCTTGTTGAAGATAGATTGGGGTGTCCAAATGATGGAGGATGAGGAGGCTGATCAGATATGGAGGGTGGTCAGTTACTGAAGGTGTGGGTTTCTGGTTAAGCTGATATAGCAGGGTTCTTGATAAAACTACATTTTAGCAGAAAGTGCACAGGTGGGCCTAGGAGAGGATTCAGAAGTTTTACTAAAGTTCGGTCAAGCAACGAAACTTTGTCACCAGGTTTTGCTTAGCTAGGACAGAAATACAAACTATAAGATTGAATGAATAGGTCCAGTTTATGAAAAGACTTTAGTCATATGATTAAGGGGGTTATGTTTCATTTCTAAGTAATTATTACAATTATAGCAATGATAGAGTATTTCTTAGGTGTTAAGTAAGCCCTGGTCTAAAGTGCTTCTTGTGGACTAAAGTTTACTTTCAGAGCTTCCAGCAGGGCGTATGCCCAAACTGTGTTTTGCTGTGTAAAATAAATTGGCTCTTAGAAAGCTGAAGGTGGTGAAAATAGAAGGCTGTTACAATAGTCCAGGTGCAAACTATTCAGGAGACATGGTTAAAAGACCATTCTGAAAGATAGGGCCTACCACAGTCAACTTTGAGAGGGGGTGAGGGGGTGGTGAATTTATAGATAGATTTGATACAAGAATAGGAAATAAGGCCAAAGTGCAAGCTTGTGTGATTGGGAAGATGACAGTACTGTTTATTTCAGTAATGGAGTAAAAACAAAAAAACTGAGAATAATAATAGCAGTGCTTCACAGGTTATATTTCTAGTGTTGGAGGGATATCCTAAAAAAATTTAAGAGCAGAGTATGAAACAAAGTGAGGAGAGGTGTAATAATAATGATAACAGTTCATGGTTTATCAGTGTTTCGGAGGATACCCAGTTTTTGTAAAGAGACTCTGAATAAAGATTTTACAATAAGCAACACCGTATTTTGGTTCTGATTCTGTTAGGTGCTTTCAGAATCTACCAAAGTATCTAGAGTTAATTCTTTTTTCTTGCCAGGTAGGTAACACCTTAGCAAGGTTCTTTTGTTTATTCATGATATTAATACTGTTGCTCTGTTTTCATTTAAACCTTAAAACATGATACGAGATGCCCATTGGAAGAGATCATAGAAGCAGGGTCAGGGGTGCCACAGGTAGTTGCCCATTTTTCTCTGTGAAGTATCTTGATATCTTCAAAATTAATTATAGCTGCTTTCCTTTGCCCATTAAGGGATTTAACCCCTGCAGTGCTACTTACTGTCCCACACTATTCTTTCATAACTTTGAGTAAACTGATGTGCAGACACATGCATGGTTTGTGTCCAGTGTGAGTCCTTTTTTGTATATCCCTATATGTACAATTACTCAGCTAAAATGTTAGTTTCTTCCTGCTCATGTAATACTGTGATCTTATTCTTTAGATGCATAGGCACAGTTGAATTTGCATCTCTGTGTATGTGTGTTTTCCTCCTGATTTTACTTTTGGAACAGTTTTAATAAAATTTACAAAAGAAAATAAAACTCTGCATGGGATTTTTTTGTTGTTTAGAAAAGATTACATCTTTTTTCAAAGGCTAGAAAATTGGTTTACAGATACTCATTTAAACACACTGGGAAATACAGTGTACTGTTCAGTATATATAATATAGCATTTTTTATGTTCATGTAACAACCAGTCTCTCTTTTTAAATTGAATACTATAATTAACAGTGTGTCGTTTATTTTAAAAATGCTGAGAACATTACTATTATTTTAAAAATGATTAAATTTTATTTTCTTGGAAATAATTGTTTAACTTAATATGGTGGGTTTAATTGTACTGTAAATTATTTTTGCTTTTTTTTTTTTTTACATTTTTTCTAGTAGTTTAAGAGTATATTTCTTTCAAAGGTTAAGCAAACTCATTTGTCGTTGTTAAATGAAGAATAATACTCAGCGACTAATGAGCATATTTATTTTGAGAAGGATACTTTCTGAAAGGGGATGTTTTAAATAAACTTGAGGAAGTACTTGGTAGGATAGCTAACATTAGTGTTTCCTTCATCTTGTCTTTCACATCTTTCTTTTTAATCATTCTGTGTAGTCACACACTCATTATTGTTACTTATATTATCTCATATTTTACCTTCTGTTTATAAAAAAACAAGCAGTGTTTTTTTCCTTCTAATTGAAAACCAGAATATGGTCAATCTAAATAATTTAGATTTTCTTTAAGTATATTATGCTGACACTCTCAGGCTGACTTACTCTTGCCCCCTAAAAAGTTAGTTTCATTTCCCACCACCAAATTCAATCAGTGTATATATAGGGAAATCAAATGGATTTTAATATTAGCAAATACTAAACATTAAAAAGATATGTTTGAAAAAAGCATTATAAATCCCAAAGCCAAATTTTTTGTTTGACATTCTCAGTTTTAGATTATTCACTCTACTTCTTTCTATGTGGTTGATACAAATATGATATGACTAAATCAGAATATGTAATTGAATCATCAGTGATGTCCACAGGTTTCATAAAAATGTGGGTAATTTCTTTGAAATATTTGCTTTCTGAACTATTACTTTGTCCCCTCATAACAGCCCTCATGAATTCTATCTCGAGATCCCGAGAAAAAAACAAAACCTGTCTTTCCTGGGTCTTGTTGGGTGCTTCATAATAAAATTTCTAACCTTGAACATACCCCTAATGCAACAGGAATCTTGACATCATCCTTAATTTAGGGACTGCCACACCTATAATTCCGTTTTTGGATGCACAATCCAACCTGCAGCACCTCTCTAGGATTAATCCCACATGAGAGCATATTTTTACCTTTTTGGTATTGTTTTCTCAGGGGAGTAGATTGTGTTCTTATACATCCTGTATAGAGTGCTCCTTCCACCATGGTCATTGAAATAGGATCACTGTTTTACAGATAACCAAACAAAACCCTCATATCAGAATTTACAGTTATTTCTCCTTATGCTTTAACCTACACACTTTCAGTATTGAGCAGTGATGTAGCTTTGGGGTATTCAGAGTTAAGCTTTGGTCCTTGTCCCTAAGCCAAGGTCTAGAAGGAATGACAGAAATATATGTACTTGCACCATTATAGTATTTTATAAAGTAAGTGGAATAGGAAAAGAAAGAACAATGTCTAAAAAATGAGGAGTTAAAGAGTCAAGAAGGGCTATATAGCCTGAAGAGGTTTTTGAAAAGTTGAGTAAGAGAGGAGAGGTAGGATACGTCAGGCAGAAGAATTAAAAGAGTTGTGATAAAAAAATAGTTGAGAAAGGCAGTGATTATGGGCTGGGCCTAGGTGTCAGCCAGCCAGAGTTCTTCCTGGTTCCTCCTCTTAACTTTGTGTGAAACCTTAAACACCAGAATGTTCATATGTACATGGCTGCATGAGTGTACTTGCCTCATGGATTTGTTATGAACATTACATGAGATAATTTATGTAAAAGGACTTAGCATGGTGCCTGCTACACAGTGTCAGTGTGAGCTGCTATTAGTAATCATCATCAACTTGAATAATGTTTGGGCAATATTTATTTGGCTGCTATGGTTTGGGGACAGGATATTACCTTTAACTCAAGGGCATATGTTTCACTGTTATAGCTATTAACATTTGAAGCTTACAAAAGAACCCTAGCTACCCATTAATGAGTTATTTTAGGTGGTAGTATGTGTTCACACTGTTCTATTTTCTAAATTACTTTTCTTCATGATGCTTATGTGTCACAAAAATCAGAGTTTAAAGCTAGAAGAAATCTTTAGTTATCCTTTTTATAGAATTCGGACTATTTTTAAATGATGGATAATTTTTTATATATTGATTAACTTTACTATCTTTTTTCCAAGTAAATAAATCTTGCTGTTTGTCATCTGGTTAGAATTGTGGGATTTTTGATTTTTTGAATCTTAGGTTTTATTTTTATAATTTTCACCAAGATCAAAAGTGAAAATATAAATAAATATATAATTAAAATGCAGTAAAACTCTTTGTCAGAATTTTCTCCAACTAAAAATTTGCATCTAATTAATTTTAAAAGCTTTTAAAATTAATTGCATCCCTGGGAGTATCATACATTTACTTTCATGGGGCTAGAATGACATCCTCCATATTTAAGTAGGTATGCTAAATAAAGATGCTAAACTCAGCTAATTTTTTAAAATGTAACTGGACAAAGCACATTTTTTTATAGGTGTTCTTAGAATCTTTCAATTTTTTAAAGTACTTAATAACCATATGAATATAGTCTGTTTAAAGGGAGTGAGGTCAAGTGTGGCTATCGATTAAAAAATTGAAGTGTAGTTTTGCTCTTTTCTCCAAAGCTTTTCTCAGAAAAAAAAAACAAAGCAAAATGGTTTGTGAGCTGTGTTCACACTGATAGATGCATTTATTCAAAAACATATTTGAGGGCCTACTATGTATCAGCCACTTTTATGGGTCCGCTGATTCAAGAATGAACAAGTCCATTATTGGACATTGGCTTCTGACCTCATGGCATTTGCATTCCATTAAGGGAAAGTAGGTAGGAAACATGCAAACAATGGGAAATTTCAGATTGAAGTGCTAGAAAGGAAATAATGGGATATTCTAAAGTAGATGTTAAGACTGTGGGCTTGGCATAGGCCACTTGACATGGACTGTTCAGAAAAGGCTTTTCTCAGGGTTTGATATTACTTGGAGGATGGAAAGGAATTTGTCACACAGAGTTGACCTAAGAGTCTTCAGGTACAGAGAATAGCAAATATAAAATGCCCTACAATGCAAAAAATATTGGTGTGTTTAGATTTAGATATTCTCATAATGACATAATACTATTTTAAAAGATCTCTGGCTTCTCTGTGGAGAATGAATTATAAGGGCTTAAGAGTAGAAACAGGATTTGGTGGTGGAGTGCAGTGGTCTCTAAGCAGAATAATAGAAAAGGAAAAGTGGTGGTGGAGACATTTAGGATATATTCTTAACAAATGCTATTTGAAGCTATAGGACTAGAGGAGCTGACTCTGGAGAAGAGAGTTCCTGATTGAGCCTTGAAGTACTTCAGCATTTACAAAATAATAAATAAAATTTGAATAGAGAAGAGGAGCTGACATAGACTGAAAAAGACTGGCTAGAGAAGTCAGAACATACCTTGAGAATGAAGAGTCCTGGAAGCCAAGAACCAAGTACTGAACATTGCTGAGAAGTTGATTAATGTGAGGTGCTGGAGAAATGACCATTGGCTTTGGCTAATGCAGTTTACTGGTGGCCCTTATGTGGGTGGTTTCCTTGCGGGGAGAGTGTCATAAGGCATTTTTGAGTGGGCCAAAGAGTGAAGAGGAGATGAGGAAATGAAATAATATAGAAAAATCTTTCAGAAAGTTTTGTAATGAAAGAGAACAGAAAAAAGGGTTGGTATCCAGAAAGTCTGTGAGAAGCTATGAATTTTAGTTTCTCACCATGGGAGATCCCAGGATTTTGTCTGTAGGCTAATGGAGAATAATCCTGCACAGGAAGAGAAACTTAAGACTAAACAAGGCGCTTGAGGAAAATCCTTGAGAAAGCAAGAGGAGAGGAGATCCAAAAAGAGCAAAAGGGTAGGTCTTTGATTGAGGAGGGTCCTTTGTTCTTCAGAACAGGAAGCAAAGTAAAGAATATGGACATAAGTGGAGATAGGTTTGCAGATTGTTGGAGGGAATGTAAGCATTCCTTTTGCTTCTGTTTTCTTTTTTGTTCTTGTTCTTGCATGATCTTCAGTTATTTTTAATGGTTGAATATCTTATTGAAATGGTGGGCTAAAATTTTGTTATTTTTTAATTTAAATTCAATTAACATATAGTTAGAAACATATTATTAGTTTCAAAGGTAGAGTTCAGTAATTCATCAGTCTTATACCCGGTACTCATTACATCACGTGCCCTCCTTAATGTCCGTCACCCAGTTACCCCCTCTTCCTATCCCCCTCCCCTCCAGCAACCCTCAGTTTTTTTCCTGCAACTAAAGTCTCTTCTGGTTTGTCTCCCTCTCTGATTTTGTCTTGTTTTGTTTTTCCCTTCCTTCCCCTATGATCCTCTGTTTTGCTTCTTAAATTACAGATCATATGATAATTGTCTTTCTCTGATTGACTTATTTCTCTTAGCATAATACCCTCCAGTTCCATCCACATCATTGCAAATGGCAAGATTTCGCTTTGATGGCTGAGTAATAGTCCATTGTATGTATATACCCCATCGTCTTTATCCGTTCATCTGTCAATGGGCATCTGGGCTCTTTCCATAGTTTGGCTGTTGTGGACATTGCTGCTGTAAACATTGGGGTGCAGGTGCCCCTTTGGATCACTCCATTTCTGTCTTTGGGGTAAATACCTAGTAGTGCAATTGCTGGGTCATAGGATTTGCTTCTATTTTATTAATTAAATTTGAAGTTTGGTCTTTAGCAACAATGGAGGGAGGCAGTATTAAGAGTTTTGAAAAGAAGACAAGGTATGAAATACTTGGGTCAGGCAAGTACATTTACTAAGGAAACAGTGATTAGAACAGTGTTGAATGCCTATTTGAGGTTTGTTTCGCACTTTAAAATGCAGTCAGCCAGCGTTGGTTGTGATTTTTCTCCAGCCATGTTCAGTTGCTTGGGTTCAGGCATGGAAAAAGCAGAAAATCAAGTTCAATTCAGTTTGGGATTTTGCCAGTTATGTATCAAAAGAGTAAGGAAGACACTTCACTCCCTGGCCCTGAAATAGGATGGGTATAAAAAGGAAAAAAGCCTCCGTGAAACTGAAGAGTAGTGGTTAAGAGAACTCTAGGGGTGCCTGGGTGGCCCAGTTGATTGACGTCTGACTCTTGGTTTTGGCTCAGGTCATGATCTCAGGCTCCACACTCAGCAGGGAGTCGGCTTGAGATTCTCTCTCTCTCTCTCTCTCTCTCTGCCACTCAAAGAGTTAGAACTCTAAAGCCAGACTGTTTCTGTTCCCTGGCTCTGCCGTTTATTTAATGTATTACATAATATTTCTATACCTCAGTCTCTCTTTTTTTTTTTTTTTTTTTAATTTTATTTATTTGAGAGAGAGCACATGAGAGGGGGGAGGGTCAGAGGGAGAAGCAGACTCCCTGCTGAGCAGGGAGCCCGATGCGGGACTCGATCCAGGGACTCCAGGATCATGACCTGAGCCGAAGGCAGTCGCTTAACCAACTGAGCCACCCAGGCGCCCCTATACCTCAGTCTCTTTATCTGTAAATGTGGACAGTAATAATGCATACTTCATAGGCTCAAATAGGATTAAATTGATTAAAATAATGCAAAGCATTTAAATAGTCCCTGGCATGTTATAAACCACAGCATAAGGTTAGCTAAGATGCTGCTATCTCTGCTGCATTAGAGGTCTTACCTGAGAAGGTAGTTAGGACTAGAAGGCAGTCAGATGTGCAGAGAAAAGCTGAAGATCTGTTGGTCACAAATTTGGAGTTTCTTAAGAGGGTATACCATTTTGAAGGTTTGAGATGGGGTCAGATGAGGGGAAGTACAGAACATCAGGGTTCTAGTGGGTACCTTAACTTATTTGTGAAATACCTGGTAGGTGTTGTCTTTTATCCATATTGTTAGCCCTCCTGGGAAGTTTCCAGTTCTCTGGAGTAACTGGATTTATGAGTTGACTGAATAAATTATTTGCTAAAGAGTATTAGTGTGTTAGTATTTGAAACCCAGAACTTTTGACCAAAATGAAATAGATTTATTAATAAGTGTCACATTCATTTGTTAAATGGTAACAGTTAATGATAATTTTTCATTTAGTAAAAAATGTTTGGAAAGAGTATACTATTTATATAAAGCATTTTTTAAAGTACTTTTTCATTTATAATCAACAAGTAGAGTTTTTCCCCCTGAACTGCATGGTACTTTAAGTAATTTATTTATTTACATACTTGGAATGTGATAAAACTCTTAGAAAGTCCCCAGATATATCTGTGGAATTGGCTAATACTGAATAGTCCTTTGTCTCTTCAGCCCTCCTCTGACTTTTCATTGGCAAAGGAGAGAGGGAAGCAGGGAACTCAGCTAGTAATGAGCAAATCAGCCGAAGTATCTTTGTGTGTTTATTTTCTGAAATTAGGTCTACTTATTTTTTATAATGATTTAAACAAATTTTTTAAAAATGCAGATGGTCTGTTGGAATGTTTTCTTTCTTAAATTTTGCCTTTTCATCCTGTAAAATATGAATACCCTCATAATTATCATAGGGCCTAATTTACCTAGAGAAATCTACGCCTTTTTTAATAGCTACTTTGTTTCATTTTATATTTGAATGAGACAAAAACACTACACTAAATCATGCTTTATGACAATTCAGGTCCAATTTATGTAAGTTATAAGTTTGAAAGAACAGCTAAATTGTCAAGGGATATGATTATAGATTAAGTCAAAAAACCTGCTTATTAACAGCTCCAGAAAGAAAAAATTTTTTTTAACAAGCATAACTTTTTTTGTCAAAGTGTTATATTAGTTTCAGGTGTACAATATAGTGATTCAACAATTCCATACTGAAAGAAAAATTATAAATGCCACTTGACTTTACCTGTATCACTTTAAGAAAAAACAAATCACAATTTTTCTTTTTATTTATTGATTTTTATCTACATTTTCAAGTTTCCTAGTTATATTAGTTATTGTATCTACCAGGAAATAGGTTTTGGGTTTTTTGTTTTGTTTTAATTTCAAACCTCATCTGATAGAGGTGGTAGAATTGCTTGGTTTCTTGTTTATAGTGATGCAAATGTTCTATATCAACTCTGGTGAGGAATCTTGATTGTTGTGATGGTTTTATGGGTATATACATTAGTCAGAACTCAATAGGTATGTTAAATATGTACAGATTAATAGAAAAACCCACACATTTGGCAATGACAAATTTTAATTTGCATTCATGAGACAATTAGATATAATTTAGTGAGAGTCTTCACTTTTCCATTTTACTACCTTTATTAAGTTCAAAACAATATCTGGTTCTTAATTATTATTTATTAGTCTGTAAAATTAGCATACTTGCTTCCTAGTACTTTTTGTTTTTATTGGTTCTGATGGTGGCAATAACTTTTTAGAGCATTTTCTGTGTGCTAGGCACTCTGGTAAGTTTAATATGTTCTTTATTTAGTTTTGACAACCGTCGAGCTAGGTATTATCGTCTTGTTTTACAGATGAGGAAACTGAACTTTGACATCTTAACCAAGGTCATACAGCTGAGTGTTAAAACTAGGATTTGGATCCCCAGCTGTCTTGACTTTAAGTCCTGTGCTTTGTGGGTAGCCCACTATCTTTGTGGGCTGGGGGGGGGGGTGGTTCTACAAAACACTGTTTTATTATTGAACATGTGCATTTTTTGCCACCTGTTACTACATTTCTGGAGAAGAGGCAGTGTATGAAGTTTCCTTGATCCAGTATGGGAAATGCTTTATTTGCATTATGATCTAAGCCAATGGTGCTCAAAGTGTGATTTGTGGACCATTTACAAATTCTTTGTTAAGGAAACATGAGATAAATACAGATGAAAGTAAGCATTAGACATTTTTTTTTAAGCTGTATTTATTTGGGAGACAGTGAGTGCACATGAGGGTGAGGGAAGAGGGAAAGAAGCTCAAGCAGACTCTGCAGCTCAGAGCCAACACAAGGCTCAAACGCAGGACCCTGAGATGATGACCTGAGCCGAAATCAAGAGTGGGACGCTCAACTGACTGAACAACCCAGGTGTCTCTCATGTTTATAGCAATTTGATATCCCTACAGCTACATGCATGATTTATATTTATATCAGTAAGCAGTGGATTGGGGGAAAACTGGTTCTTCACCACACTAAGAAGTATAGATCTAAGCCACTTTAAAATAAAATATGGGAAAAAAATACCTGAGAGCTGGAATTTGCATTTATAAATTGGTTGAAAAATTCAAAAGTGATATATCCCTAGACTTCTCTTCTGATATGTAATGAGTAATTTTATTTTCATTAAAAGTCATTGAGGGGGCGCCTGGGTGGCTCAGATGGTTAAGCGTCTGCCTTCGGCTCAGGTCATGATCTCAGGGTCCTGGGATCGAGTCCCGCATCGGGCTCCCTGCTCCTTGGGAGCCTGCTTCTCCCTCTGCCTTTCTCTCTCGCTCTGTCTCTCATGAATTAAAAAAAAAAAAAATCTTAAAAAAAAAAGTCATTGAGGAAGCATAACCTAATTTCTAGTCCCAGGATCGGACCATCTTTTCACACAAAAGAAAGTACCATACATAGCTCCTTGCTGATGAAACCTGCAAAATACCCTTTTCCATTTTTCAGCTGTTTGCATAAGATTTTGCTTTTAATATTCTACCTGATTGTTACATGTGTCCAAACTATATGGATTCTTTTTAGTTACATTTAAATATTTAGATGATTTTTAGCTAAGTAAGAAAAAAAATCAAATTTCTTATCTGAGTCAACTTCTTTTAGCTGCAAATACATAAAAGAGTTCTAAACCCCACAAATTTAGCTGGTCATTATTGGTTGGTTTTTTTATACCAAATTTAAAAAGTATGTTTGAAGAATATGTCAATTGAGGTAAAATGCCTCAAAATTATATTACTACTCTGATTACAATTAACATACTTTCATTTATAGGAATTACTACTAAATCGATTTTTAGGTTAATTTCCCCATGCACAAATACTGTGTGTCTTATCTTGAAAATGATGTGTTATATCTTATACTGGAAATATTGCTAAGGAAAAAAAAGTCCTTGTCCGTAAAAATTATATGTGTGCTTTCTCTACCACTCTTCTTAGGTTTATTGATTAGAATTTAGTTATTTTATACTACTTTTATATGTTTTCAGATAATCCAGTCAAGTTGACTTTTTTTCCCTGAACTTAATTTGGTTTTACAATTCTTTCTTGTATTTCTCAGAAGCAAAACCAGAAATGATTTAGTTTGTGTTCATTCTAACCTTCATTCTTTGTATTTCACTATGTGTTAATATTTAGCTATTTTATCATGTATCAAAGTTTATGGCTTTAATTGTTTAGTATGTTAGTCTCTTTTTTTGAAGAATTTAAGTATAATATATCCATTTAATGAAACCATTAAGAATTATGATTGCATAAGAAGTAATGGGGAAATGGTGAAAAAAAAAATACCAAGACATATATGCTCTATGATCTTAGCTATTTAAAAAATACACATTAACAATTAAGTAGATAATCATGTTAATCACTGTTATTTGGCAAATATATCCACCTGCTTATTTTCAGTTGTTTGCATTTTATTTAATGCATTTTCTAATATATTTCTTTTATTTAAAAAAAATTTTTTTTTAAGTAGGCTCCACTCCCAATGTGGGGCTTGAACTAACAACCCTGAGATTAAGAGTCACATGCTCTACCAACTGAGCCAGCCAGGTACCCCTATTTTTCTTTTATAAAGTAAAACTCAGTAAAGAGAAATATAAAGATCTTTTTGGCCTTCTAGTTTGCCTTTACAATGACCTTTAATTTATATTGGCCTATGCTTTTACTTTATTTTTATTGAAATTTAATTGAAAATATTATAATAATTTTAGGTGTACAACTGTTGATTCAGCAATTATTACTCAGTGCTCACCATACAACATTGTTACAATATTATTGACTATACTTCCTGTGCTGTATTTTTCATCTTTGTTATTTATTTTATAACTGGAAGTTTATGCCTCTTAATCCCCTTTATCTGTTTCACCTATATGCCCACCTACCTCCCTTCTGACAATGACCAGTTTGTTCTTTATTTAAGAGTCTGGTTTGTTTGTTTGCCTGTTTGTTCATTTGTTGATTTTTTTAGATTCAACATGTAAATGGAATTATGTGGTATTTGTCTTTCTCTGACTTATTTCAATTAGCATCCAGGCTCATCCATGTTGTCACAAATAGCAAGATCTGATTCTTTTTTATGGCTGAGAAATATTCCTGTGTGTGTGTGTGTGTGTGTAGTATATACCATATCTTCTCTATTCATCTATCCATGGCAGTTGTGTTGCTTTCATATCTTGGCTATTATAAATAATGTTGCAATAAACTAGTGGTGTATATATCTTTTCACATTAGTGTTTTCGTTTTCTTTGTGTAAATTCCAGTAGTGGAGTTACTGGATCATATGGTATTTATATTTTTAATTTTTTGAGGAGCCTCCATATTGTTTTCCATAATGGCTGCACCAATTTACATTCTCACTAACAGTGCATGAAGGTTCCTGTTCTCCACATTCTCGCTAATACTTGTTATTTCTTGTCTTTTTTTTTTTTTTTTTTTTTTAATTTAGCCATTCTGACAGTAAAGTGATACCTCACTGTGGTTTTGATTTGCATTACCCTGGTGATTTTGATATTGAGCAACTTTTCATTTGTCTGTTGGCCATCTGTGTATCTTTTTTGGTTTCTACTACCTTAGGGCTTTGTTCTTTTTCTAGCTCTTCTAGGTGTAAGTTTAGGTTGTTTATTTGAGATTTTTCTTTTTTGTTTTTTTAAGGTTTTATTTTTTGAAAATAATCTCCATACTCAATATGGGGCTCAAACTCAAAACCCCAGGATCAAGAGTCGCACAGTCCACTGACTGAGCCAGCCAGGCACCCCTCTTGTTTTTTTGATGTAGGCCTGTATCACCATAACCTTCCATCTTAGAACTGCTTTCTTTTGCTGCATCCCAAAGATGTTGGACTGTTGTGTTTTCATTTTCATTTGTCTCCATGTATTTTTTTATTTTATCTTTGATTTCTTGGTTGACCCAGTCATTGTTTAGTAGCATGTTGCTTAGTATCTGTGTATTTCTGTTCTTTCCAGATTTTTTCTTATAATTGATTTCTAGTTTCATTACCATTGTGGACAGAAAATATGCTCGGTGTGATTTTGGTCTTAAATTTATTGAGACTTGTTTTGTGGCCTAACATGTGATGTATCCTGGATAGTGTTCCATGTGCACTTGAAAAGAGTATGTATTCTGCTCTTTTTGGATGGAATGTTCTGTATATGTTAGGTCCATCTGGTCTAATGTGTCATTCAAAGCCACTGTTTCTTTGTTGATATTCTTTCTGGATGATTTGTCCATTGATTTAAGGAAGGTGTTAAAATCCCCTCCTATTACTGTATTACTGTCAATTTCTCCCTTTATGTCTGCTAACATTTGCATTATTTATTAAGAGAGAGACAAAAGGAGGCAAAGAACTTACTGGAAGAATTAATAGGTAAACTCCCCTAATTTGTGGAAAGAAACAGACATCCAGGAAATGCAGAGAGCCCCTAACAAGATTAACCCAAGGACATCCACAGCAAAACACATAATAATTAAAATGGCAGAAAGTAATGATAAAGAGAAAATTTTAAAAGGAGCAAGAAAAAGCAATTACAAACAAGGGAAACCCCATAAGGCTATCAGCTGATTTTTCAGCAGAAACTTTGAAGGCCATAAGGGAGTGGCATGATATAAAGTGCTGAAAGGAAAGAATGTACAACCAAGAATACTCAGTGAGGCTATCATTCAGAACAGAAGGAAAGATAGTTTCCCAGACAAAAGTTAAAGGAGTTCATCACCACTAAACCAGTTTTACAAGAAATGTTAAAGGGAATTTTTTTAACTGGAAAGAAAAGATCATAACTAGAAGAAAATAAAAATTTCGCAGGTAAAAGCAAGCATGTAGTAAAGGTAGTAAATTAATCACTTGTAAAGCCAGTATGGAGGTGAAAACACAAAAGTAGTAAAATCAGTTATATCTAGAAAAACCAGCCAAGGGATACACAAAATGAAAAGGCATAAAATATTATATACATAAAATGGAGGGGGGAGTAAAAATTTAGTGCTTTCAGAATTTGTTCAAACTTAAGCAACCATCAACTTAATATAGACTGCTATATACACAAGATGTTCTATATGAACCTAATGTTAACCACAAATCAGAAACCTACAACAGATAAACACACAAAAAATGATCCTGAGAGTAAGAATTCCTCATAGCAGTGAGATCATATGATACATGTCTTTCTCTGACTTATTTCACTTAGCATAGAGGGACATAAAATGCACATTACTAAAAAACTACATACTGTGTATTTCCAACAATAAGACATTCTGAAAAAGGCAAAACTTATAGACTACAAAGTCAGTAGTTGATGGGGATGGAGATACAGTTGAATAGGTGCAGCACAGAGAATTTTCAGGGCAGTAAAAATATTATGTATGATATTACAGCTATGGATATGTCATTATACATCTGTCAAAACCAATAGAATATACAACATTAACAGTGAACTCTAAGGTAAACTCTAGGCTTTGGGTGACTATGATGTGTCAATGTAGGTTAATTAATCCTTGGTAAAAAATGTGCTGTTTTGGTGAGTGATGTTAACGGTGATAATGGGGAGGTTCTGAATGTGTCAGATTAGCAGGCATACAGGAAATCTCTGTACCTTCCTCTCCATTTTGTAGTAAAACTAAAACTGCTCTTTAAAAAAAGTCTTAAAAAAAGATAAAGGAATCCAAGCATAGCACTAAAGCAAGCCATCAAGCCACAAGGGAAGAGATCAAGAGAAGAAGAAAGGAACAGGGAAAAACTACAAAAACAACCAAAACGCAATTAACAAAATGGCAGTAAGTACATACCTATCAATAAGTTTAAATGTAAATATACTAAATGCTACAATAAGAAGACCTAGGATGACTGGATTTAAAAAAACAAAAACAAGACCCATCTCTATGCTGCCTAGGAAAGACTCATCTCAAACCTAAAGACACATACAGACTAAAAGTGAAGGGATGGAAAAACTGCAAATGGGAGGGAAAAAAGCTGGTGTAGCAATACTTATTTTAGAAAAAATAGATTTTAAAATGAAGATTGTCTTTTGTGTCCGAAGCATATGTTGCTGTGTGTTTGTGCTTATGGTTAAATCCAGTTTTTAAATTTTTTAGAATATTTGGTTGATAATAAAACTGCTTGCAGAATTTTTAACTTATTCCCAGTCTTAACTGTTATACTTATGATACTGTGTATGCATCCAGATTGAGCTTAACTATTTTAAGTTATGTGCTGTCCCACATACAAATATGTATGATATATAGTTCCTGCTTTCAGAGACTTCTTCCCTAATAGGGGAATTGCATAGCCAGTTCTTTATGAAACAAATCAATGTTGAAAGGGAAGGTAGTTAAGATTCATTTTGATTCATTTATCATTTAAGTTCTTATTCATCTTGGATTTCTCACAGTACTTCAAAATACTGCTTTATTTTGTTGCTGTGAGAATCCAGAGTATGAAGATATAACAATAAAGTACAGTTTTTTCCCGACATAAATTTTGCATTATTTTAATTCCCCAATTGGGAGTGAAAGTATCATGAGGGTCAGGAATATTCTTTTTAATCAGTACCCAGACATAGTGCTTGGCACATGGTGTACTAAAGTGAATAAAAGTCAAGTGACTCTGTGTTTAAGGTAGTCTCTCTAGAAATGGGATTTGGAGATTTGTCTGTTTTTATTTTTATGGATAAAAGAAGGTGGAGAATTGGGAAGTTTGTATCATTCTTTTTGTCACAGCCTTAACCAAGAAAATTAGATTTAATAAATTCATAGATTTGTACCTTTTTTTCAGTGCAAGCATGTATTACTAATATAGATTATATTCTCTAGAGTAGTGACTCTTAACCTTTTAGAGGATTTTGTTAAAAACCATTTTTGAGAATATTATAAAAGTAGTAGACTATCTCCCCAATAAAATGTAGGAGGAAAATTTTGCATGTAATTTGAGGTAATTCAGATTCCCTAAGACCCAATATATAGAAAAAAAAATATGTAGAGATATACGCACATAACTTCATTGAGATATAATTCACCTACCATACAGTTCACCTATTTAAATTGTGTAATTTAGTAGTTTTTAGTACAGAGTTGTGTGACCATCCTTACAATCAATTTTATTTATTTATTGAAGTATAATTATCATACATTGTTAGTTTCAGGTGTATAGTATAATCAACAATTCTGTATATTACTCAGTGCTCATCAAGATACATGTAGTCTCGGGCGCCTGGGTGGCTCAGTTGGTTGAGCGACTGCCTTCGGCTCGGGTCATGATCCTGGAGTCCCGGGATCGAGTCCCGCATCGGGCTCCCTGCTTGGCGGGGAGTCTGCTTCTCCCTCTGACCCTCATCCCTCTCATGCTCTCTGTCTCTCATTCTCTCTCTCTCAAATAAATAAATAAAATCTTTAAAAAAAAAAAAAAAAAAGATACATGTAGTCTCAGTCCCCTTTATTTATTTCCCACATACACCAACATACCTCCCCTCTTGTAACCACCATTTTGTTCTCTGTATTTAAGAGCTTGGGTTTTTTTAATCTCTTTTGTTTCTTTGTCCATTTGTTTCTTAAATTCCACACATGAGTAAAATCATGGTGTTTGTCTTTCTCTGTCTGACTTTAACTCAGCATCATACCCTCTAGGTCCATCCATGGTGTTGTAAATGGCACTATCTCATTTTTTATGGCTAAATAATATTCCATTGTGGGTACACATACCACATCTTCTTTATTCATTCATCTATCAATGGCCACTTGGGTTGTTTCCATGTCTTGGCTATTATAAATAATGATGCAGTAAACACGAGAGAATATTTCAAATTCGTGTTTTCATTTTCTTTGAGTGAATTCCCACTAGTGGATCATATAGTAATTCTATTTTTAATTTCTTGAGGAATTTCCATATAGTCTTCCACAGTGGCTTCACCAATTTGCATTCCCAACAGTAGTGCATAGGGGTTCCTTTTTCTCCACATCCTTATTAACACTTGTTATTTTTTGTCTTTTTGATTTTAGCCATTCTGACAGGTTATACGGTGATATCTCATTGTGGTTTCTCTTTCATTTCCCTGATGATTATTGGTATTGAACATCTTTTCATGGGTCTCTTGGCCATCAGTATGTCTTCTTTGGAAAATGTTCAAGTCCTTTGCCCATTTTTTTTATCAGATTCTTTTGGTGTTGAGTTATATAAGTTCTTTATATGTTTTGAAAATGAGCCCCTAATTGGATATATCATTTACAAATATTTTCTTTTCTTCAGTAGGTTACTTATTTGTTTTGTTGATAGTTCCTTTCACTGAACAAAAGCTTTTTATTATGGTGTAGTACCAGTAGTTTAATTTGCTTTTGTTTCCCTTGCCAGAGGAGACATATGGAGAAAAATGTTACTATGGCCAATGTCAAATTACTGCTTTTGTTTTCTTCTAGGAGTTTTATGGTTTCAGGTCTCACATTTAGGTCTTTATTCCCTTTTGAGTTTCTTTTTGGGTATGCTGTAAGAAAGTGGTCCAGTTTGATTCTTTTGCATGTTGCTGTCCAGTTTTTCTAGCACCATTTGTTAAAGAGACTGTCTTTTTTCCATTATATATTCTTGCCTCCTTCGTTATAGAATAATTGACCATATAAGTATGGGTTTATTTGAGCTCTGTATTCTGTTCTATTGATTTATGTGTCTCTTTTTGTGCCATTACCATACTGTTGTGTCTACTACGGCTTTGTGATATATCTTGAAATCTGGGATTGTGATAACTTCTAGCTTTGTTCTTTTTCAAGATTGCTTTGGCTATTCAAGATCCTTTGTGGTTCCATATATAAGTGTTGGGACTATTTTTCTAGTTCTCTGACAAATGCCATTGGTATTTTGATAGGAATTTACATTAAGTCTTTAAATCTAGATTGCTTTGTAGAATATGGATATTTTAATAATATTGGTTCTTCCAATCCATGAACATTGAATATCGTTCCACTTATTTGTGTCATCTTCAGTTTCTTTCATCACTTTTATAGTTTTCAGAGTGCAGGTCTTTTACCTCCTTCGTTAAGTTTATTCTTACGTATTTTGTTCTTTTATGGTACAATTAGAAATGAGATTGTTTCCTTAATTTCTCTTTCTGCTACCTCATTATTAGTATAGAGAAATACACAGATTTCTGTATATTAATTATGTATTCTGTGACTTTACAGATTTCATATTTCAGTTCTAATAGTTTTTTGGTAGAGTCATTATGGTTTTTTATATATAGTATCATGTCATCTGCAAATAGTAAAAGTTTTACTTCTTCCTTACCAATTTGATGCCTTTTATTTCTTTTTCTTATCTGATTGCTGCAGGTAGGATTTCTAGTGCTGTGTTGAATAAAAGTGATAAGAGGTAACATCCTGTCTTGTTCTTGTTCTTCTTAGAGGAAAAGCTTTTACCTTTTCACCACTGGGTATGATGTTAGCTGTGGGTTTTTCACATATGGCTTTTATTTTGTTGAGGTATGTTCTCTCTGAACCTACTTTATTGAGAATTTTGATCTTGAATAGATGTTATCCTTTATCAGATGCTTTTTCTTCATCTATTGTGATGACCATATGGTGTTTATCCTTCCTCTCAATGTGATATACACATTGATTGTTTTGCAAATATTGAACCACCCTTGCAGCCCTGAAATAAATCCCACTTGATCATAGTGAATGACATTTTTAATGTATTGTTGGATTCAGTTTGTTAATATTTTGTTGATAATTTTTGCATCCTTATGTTCATCAGAGATACCTGTAATTCTCTTTCTTGTAGTGTCTTTATCTGATTTTTTTTTTTAAAGATTTATTTATTTGAGAGAAAGAGAGAGAGAGAGAACACATGAGAGGGGATAGGGTCAGAGGACGAAGCAGACTCCCTGCCAAGCAGGGAGCCCGATGCGAGACTCGATCCAGGGACTCCAGGATCATGACCTGAGCCGAAGGCAGTCGCCCAACCAACTGAGCCACCCAGGCGCCCCTCTTTATCTGATTTTAGCATCAGGGTAATGTTGGCCTCATAGAATGAATTGTTAGCTTTCCTTCCTCTTCTAATTTTTTGGAATAGTTTGAGAAGAATAGGTATTACCTCTTTGTTAAATGTTTGGTAGAATTCACTTGTGAAGCTGTCTGGTCCGGACATTTGTTTGTTGGGAGTTTTTTTATTACTGATTCAGTTTCATTACTAGTAATTGGTCTGTTCAAATTTTCTCTTTCTTCCTGATTCAGTTTTGGGAGGTGATATAATTCTAGGTTATCCAATTTGTGGACATATAATTTTTTCATAATATTTTCCTATAACACCTTGTAGTTCTGTAGTGTTGGTTATTTCTTTTCTTTAATTTCTGATTTTGAGTCCCCCATTTTTTTTTTTTTTTTAATGAGTCTGGCTAAACGTTTGGCAGTTGTTGATCTTTTCAGAGAACCAGCTCCCGGTTTCATTTATCTGTTCTATTGGGGGGGTTTTTTTTTTGGTTTTTATTTTGTTTATTTTTGCTCTAATCTTTATTGTTTCCTTCCTTCTTCTGGTTTTGGGTTTTGTTTATTCTTCTTTTTCTAACTCCTTTTTTAAAAAAAGATTTATTTATATATTAGAGCACATGAGTGGGGGGAGTGGCAGAGGGAGAGGGAGAGAGAATCTCAGGAGATTTCCCGATGAGCACAGAGCCTGATGCAGGGCTCGATCTCACAACCCTGAGATATGACCTGAGCTGAAACCAAGAGTCAGACACTCAACTTACTGAGCCACCCAGGTGCCCCTTATTTTTCTAACTCGTTTAGGTGTAAGGTTAGGTTGTTTGAGATTTTTCTTACTTCTCCAGGTAGGCCTAAATTTCTATAAGCTTCCCTCTTAGAACTACTTTTGTTGCATCCCAAAGATTTTGGAGCATTGTGTTTTCATTTTCATTTGTCTCCATGTTTTTTTTATTTTCTCTTTGATTTCTTGGTGTCCCATTCATTATTCAGTAGCATGTTATTTAACCTCCATGTTTGTGCTCTTTCCAGATTTTTTCCTTGCAGTTGATTTCTAGTTTCATGGTATTGTGGTCAAAAATGGTGCATGGTGGGGCACCTGGGTGGCTCAGTCGTTAAGCGTCTGACTTCGGCTCGGGTCGTGATCCCGGGGTCCTGGGATCGAGTCCCACGTCGGGCTCCCTGCTCAGCAGGAAGCCTGCTTCTCCCTCTCCCACTACCCCTGCTTGTGTTCCTGCTCTCGCTCTCTCTCTCTGTCAAATAAATAAAATCTTAAAAAAAAAAAAAATGGTGCATGGCATGACTTCATTCTTTTTGATTTTTTGAGACTTGTTTTGTGCCCTAATATGTGGTCTCTTCTGGAGAATGTTCCATGTGCACTTGAAACAAATGTGTATTCTGGTGTTTTAGGATGGAATGTTTTGAATATATCCATTAGATCCATCTTGTCCAATGTGTCCTTCAAAACCACTGTTTCCTTGTTGATTTCCTTTTTGGATGATCTATCCATTGATATAAATGAGATATTAATGTCCCCTACTGTTACTCTATTACTATCAATTACTTTCTTTATGTTTGTTATTACCTGCTTTATGTATTTGGGTACTCCCGTGTTGGATGCATAAATATTTACAATTGTTATATCTTCCTGTTGGATTATTCCTTTTTTTTTTTTTAAGATTTTATTATTCGACAGAGAGAGAGGGCGGGGGGGTGGGGCACCCACAAGTAGGCACAGTGGCAGACAGAGGGAGAGGAAGAAACAGGCTCCCTGCTGAGCAGAGAGCCTGAATGAGGGGCTCGATCCCAGGACCCTGGGATCATGACCTGAGCCAAAGGCCGACACTTAACCAACTGAGATACCCAGGCGCCCCTGGATTATTCCTTTTATGACTATATAGTGTTTTCCTTTGTCTCTTGTTACAGCCTTTGTTTAAAGTCTGTTTTGCCCAATCTAAATATTTTTACCCACTTTCTTTTCATTTCATTCGCATGGTAAATGCTTTTCTATCCTGTCACTTTCAATCTGCGTGTGTCTTTAGGTCTGAAATGAGTCTCTTGTAGGCAGTATATAGATGGGTGTTGCTTTTTTACCCCTTCTGTCACCCTATTCCTTTATTGGAGTGTTTAGTCTATTTACATTCAAAGTAATTATTGATAGGTATGTATTTATTGCTGTTTTGTTGCTTGTTTTATGGTCTTTTTGTAGTTCTTCTCTGTTCCTTTCTTCTCTTGCTCTTTTTTCTCATGGTTTGTTGGCTTCCTGTAGTGATATACTTGGATTTCTTTCTATTTAATTTTTGCGTATCTATTACCAATTCTTGACTTGTGGTTACCATTAGGTTTGTATATAATATCTTATGCATATAGCAGTCTAAATTAAGCTGATGATCGCTTAAGTTTGAACGCATTCCTTACTCCTCTCTTATGTTTTAGGTATATAATGTCATCCTTTTATTTTGTGAATCCCTTGACTGATTCTTATTGATATACTTATTTTTATGGCTTTTGTATTTCCTACTTATTCCTGTTTATGGTCTTTCCTTTCTACTCATAGAGTCCCCTTTAGTATTTCTTGTAGGGCTGGTTTAGTGGTTATGAATTCCTTTAACCTTCGTTTGGGAAACTCTTTATTTCTCCTTCTATTCTAAATGATGGCCTTGCTGGATAGTCTATTCCTGGCTGCAGTTTTTTCTTTCAGCACTTTGAATATATCATGCTCATCGTCTTCTGGCCTGCAATATTTCTGCTAAAAAAATCAGCTGATTGCCTTATGGGGTTCCCCTTGTATGTAACTGTTTTCATTTCTCTTGCTGCTTTTAAAATTCCCTCTTTAAGTCACTACTTTTTGTCACTTTAATTACTATGTGTCTTGGTGTGGACCTCCTTGGGTGGATTTTGTTGGGGATTCTCTGTGCCTCCTGAATCTCAATTTCTGTTTCCTTTCCCCAGATTCAGGAAGTTTTCAGCTCATATTTCTTCAAATACATTTTCTGCTTCCCTTTTCTCTCTCTTCTCTTCTCTTCTTCTGGGATCCTTATAATGCAAATGTTATTACACTTCATGGTGTCACTGAGTTACTTAAGTCTATTTTCACTTTTTATTATTTCTCTTTCTCTTGCTCAGCTTGAGTGCTTTCCATTACTCTTTCATCTAGGTCACCGATCCGTTCTTCTGCTTCCTTTAGTCTACTATTCCATCTAGTGTATTTTTTTTCCAGTTATTGAGTTCTTCATCTCTAATTGGTTCTTTATGGGTTTTGTCTCTTTGTTAAGGGTCTCATGAGGTCCTCCACTCTTTTCTTAATAGTGTAGTGAGTATCTCTATGACCATTACTTTAAATTCTTTATCAGGCATGTTACTTACCTCTGTTTGGTTTAGCTCTCACTGTGATTTTGTCCTGTTCTTTCATTTGGGATATATTCCTCTGTCTCATTTTGTCTAATTCTGTGTCTAATTTATGTAGTAGGAAAGTTAGCTACGTCTTCTGCTCTTGAAAGTAGTGGCTTATGAAGAGGGCCTGTAGTGCCTGGTAGTGCGTTGTTCTCTGTTGACTGGAACATGGTGCTTCGGGGGTGTCTTCTGTGTGTGTTGCATGTGCTGTTGTGACTGAGCTTCTTTTGCCTTCTGTCCATTCATCTGCTGTGGCTCTCTGCCTGTTGTGGGCAGGATTTGATCCTTTTGTTGTTAGTGAGCCTGTCTGTGGCCACCTTGGGCTTAACTTGAGTCAGAACAAATGTTTGCCAGAGATATGGTAGCACAGAGCTGTAGGAGAACATGAGGGCAGGGTGTAAGGTGTCAGCAAGGTTGGCAGCAACAGAAGGAGACCTGCAGCTGTTGGGAACAGCGACACATGGGTTGGAAGGGACTGACCCACAGAAGCATGTGGGGGCGGGTCAGGTGGTTTTAGCAAGGTTTGCCCGGGTCTGCTGTGGGAGAAGATCTGGAGTGGGGTTCTGGCTGGTTGGGGTGTGTCTGCAGGAGAACAGGTGGGCAGGAGGCACTATTAGTAAGTTAGGTAGTAAGTGTTGGTACCCCACTGGTTCCTGCAGGTGTCTTTGTGTTTATGCTGGTGGGTGGGGGAGAGCAATGGTGCCTGCCAGCTCCTTTGTTCCTGAAGAAGTCTCCCAAAGATACCTGCCCCTCCAGCACTTGCTTTGAGGTTAGTAAGCAAATCTCCCTCCCAGATACCCAGGCTTTTTTCAAACTGCTGCTTCTATGCTGTATCTCACTGGGGCTGTTTGTTGTGCTGTCTCTTTAAGGCTGGGTACTCAGTTTCCTCTCACCCTCGCTGTTCTCTCACAAGCCGCCTGATTTTTAAAGGACCAGGTTTTAAGCCCCGCTGATTGTAAGAACTCACAAAATTTGACCCCTCTGGTTTTCAAAGGCAAATACGGTGATTCATCTACCCCATGCAGTCTCCCTGGTGTGAGTCTGTTTGTCTCCTCTCTGAGGCCTGGGGTGTTCTTCCCTCCCAAGGAGAGTCCCATGGATCCATTTAGCTCTCAACCTATCACCACCCTTCCTACCTTCTTTGATATGGCCTCTTCTCTACACTTAGCTGTGGAAAGTTTGTTCTGCCAGTCTTCAGGTCATTTTTTTGAGTTATTTACATTGATGTGGCTATTATCTAGTTGTATCTGTGGGACAAAGTGAGCTTAGAGTTCTCTCACTCTGCCATCTTCCCTAGAAGTCTCCTCTTTTCCTTTCTTGATGATATCCTTTGAAGCAGAAAGGTTTTTCATTTTGATGAAGTCCAATTTATTTATTTTTTTGTCATTACTTGTGATGTCTTCTTTAGTGTTATTTCTAAGAAGACTGCCTACAAAAACTTACTCCTGTATTTATTCTAAGATCTTT
Source organism: Neomonachus schauinslandi (assembly GCF_002201575.2). NCBI lineage: Eukaryota > Metazoa > Chordata > Mammalia > Carnivora > Phocidae > Neomonachus > Neomonachus schauinslandi. The sequence goes on along the minus strand of NC_058410.1, from coordinate 74,795,448 downwards.
ATAGCTGTTACATTTGGATCTATCATCCATTTTGAGTTGATTTTCATGTAGATATGAGGAAGGAGGCAATATCTTTATTTTACATGTGGTTTTCTTTTTTTAAGATTTTATTTATTTGACAGAGAGACAGCGAGAGAGGGAACACAAGCAGTGGGAGAGGGAGAAGCAAGCTTCCTGCTGAGCAGGGAGCCCAGTGTGAGGCTCGATCCCAGGACCCTGGGATCATGACCTGAGCCTAAAGCAGACGCTTAACGACTGAGCCACCCAGCACCCCTACATGTGGTTTTCCAGTTTCCTAAAACCATTTGTTGAAGAGACTATTTTTACCTTTCATTTAATCATGTTAGCGTCCTCTGAGTCCCATTCTTAGACCCTCCTCCACATCCATCAATCTAGCTCTAAAGAAAGGTACAGCATTAGTTGAAAGTCCTATAGGATACCAAAAAAGTGGAGGAGAGACCACATTGGGTTTTAAGTTGAGCGTAAGTTAAATCCTTATTACTACTCTATTAGTTATCTAGTGCTGTATAAGAAATTTACCCCCAAAATCAGGGGCCTAAGTCAGCGCGATTTATGTAGGTCATGAATTTGAGAGACTTAGTTATGTAGTTTGGCTCAGAATCTCTCATGAAGTCACAGTCAGTATGTTGGTACTGCCATCAGATCAAGGCATGCTTGGAAATGGAAGACCTGTGTCTAAAATGGCTCACTCATATGGCAGTTGGCAGAAAGCAGCAGTCCTTATCATGGGAACCTCTCCATAGGGCTCCTTTAAGTTCCTTTAAGTGTTCTCATCATGTGGCAACTGGCTTTCCCCAGAGCTAATGATTTTAGACAGGGTAAGGGAGGAAGCTGAAGTGCTTTTATGACCCGGTCTTAGCCATTACGCATTGTCACCTCTGCCTTGCTATTTTTGTCAGAACTGAGTCACCAGATCCACCCCAAGGGGCTGCAGGATTTGGAACCACTTTTTAAAATTAGTATCGAAGAATGTGTGAACATGTTTTTTGGTTTTTTTTTTAAGATTTTATTTATTTATTTGAGAGAGAGAGAGAGAAACAGCATGAGAGGGGATAGGGTCAGAGGGAGAAGCAGGCTCCCCACTGAGCCGGGACCCCAATGTGGTACTCGATCCCAGGAGTCCGGGATCATGACCTGAGCCGAAGGCAGTCGCTTAACCAACTGAGCCACCCAGGCGCCCATGTGTGAACATGTTTTAAACTACCATATGTATTTGTCTTTTTTTATTAAAAGTAAGGTTTAATTCTGAAAAGCTAATGTTCCTTTATACTATATGCTCATTTGTTGCCTAATAAAATGAGATGATTTCCAAGTAATTAATATTTTTTCTTTTTCTTTTTTTTTTTTTTTGCATGTCCTTGATGTTTCCAATCCAACCACTTTTAGTGTATCTTAGTATCAAAACAAAGCAGAGGAGTATGTCTATCACAAATGTCATACCAGAAAATATAAGAAAAATAAATGATTTCTAAACAAATAAGTACCAAAATATTTCCTATTTTCTGTCCCTTCGTTCTCATAGCCATTTTCCCGTGCCTGGGAAGGAGCATATGAGTAGTTACCTTTGAAGCTGTCTTTGAGTACTTCATGACTCTATATACTAGCTGACCAGTTTTGACCACTTTGAACTCAAGAAACATTTTAAAGTTAGCCAGTAGTTTTGTAGCAAGAGTATATGAGCCTGTTTTAATACTTTACTTTGTAACTTTGGTTCCTTCTGCAAACTTTTTTATAGGTAATGATTTTACATGAGTTTGGAACTGGTCTCTAGTGGGACGCTGTGGGAGGATGAACACAGAAGAGCTAGAATTACTGAGTGACTCCAAATACAGAAACTATGTAGCTGCAATAGACAAAGCACTAAAGAATTTTGAATATTCCAGTGAATGGGCAGATTTGATATCAGCACTTGGAAAACTTAATAAGGTATGTCCATTTTACTCATTTCATAAAAAGTAAAAATCAGAAATCTGAGTTTGTACTTACTGGATTTCTCTAAAGGTTGAAGTAAAGAATTGTAAAAACATAGCAACAGCTCAGAATTACTTTTGGTACTGCTATTTTACTTCATGAGTTGCCTACCTATATAGCCAGCATATTTTTGTGGCCAAAACAACAACAGTACTTGAAAAATATAGTTATTCCATCATTGCTATTAAAAACACAAGACTAGGAAGCAAATATGCTAACTCCCGAGGGCTAACAAATTTCTGTAATTGATTATCAGATACGGTTCTGCAGTTCCTGACAGCAAAATTAAAAACTGTGTATAGAATGTAGTAACTTCTCTGTCCTTTGTAAATGTCATACATGTAGCAGTAAGGAAAATTTTGTATCCAGGAAATTCTTAGATATATTCAGTACTTTTTACAAAAGTGTCAAGTAGTCACTTAGGCCTTGGAGGTTCACCTTGAGTATTTCCCCTTAATAAGTCTGGTTTTAATCCCCTGTTATAGTGGCATTATGAATCAACTCATAGTTTTAAATTTTAATGCTGTTTTTTGTTTGTTTGTTTCTTAACTTAGATCAAACTTTTCTCACCTCACACCTACAGTTTTGGAGGGTTTTTGTTTTTTGTTTTTTTGGTTGTTTTGTTTTGTTTTGTTTAACAGTTGTTCTTGAATTGGGATGCTTTTAAATATCAAATGGAGTGGAGAAGATAGGAAATGAGAGCTCTCCTGGTAACTTTTAACATCAAACAGCTGAGCATACAATTATTAGTAAAGAAATTGTCTTAAAATGCATTCCAAGGACACTACTGTTCAACCTCATACATACTATGCGTAATTACTTTTGTATCTTCAAAAAAAAATAAAAACTGTCATTTTTAATGTGCCAAGGACTTATCGTAAAATTAGATGCACAAACTTCTGTTTGACATGTTAACTTCTAACATTTATCGTTTGATAAATTCTCAGATTTTTTACAATAGCCTCAAGAAATTGCATTCAAAAGTATGAATATGCTTAAAAGTATTTAGGTTCTTTTTTGTTCTGAAGAGTCTCTTTCTGAAAACTTACTAGGAACTATGTTTAAAAGTAATTTATTAAACTGAAGAGTCTCTTTCTGAAAACTTACTAGGAACTATGTTTAAAAGTAATTTATTAAATTGTGGAAATTAATATACATAACTGATTACATAATCAATATTTATAAAAACATTTTACTGTATCCAGATAATACAAAGTAGGATATGCAAGTCATTGAAAAAACTTACTTTAAGTTGAGAAACAGGCAAGGATTGTATGTTCTATATGTAATATAAATTTGTTGACCATAGTCTAAATACATGTTTTAATATAAAATTTTATTGTTTATTAATATACCTAATTTTTACCTCATTTATATAAGTTTTTCAACTTCAAAATACTTTTAGAAAATGGTGCCATATTTTACTTTTTAAATTTTATTTGGTATTGATAGAATTTTTTTATGAAAACATTTTGTGTTACAGATCATTAAGTTCTCTGCAGAAGTAATTATACTTGTCCTTAAAATATATGTAAATATTGGAGTACCTAACTGGCTCAGTTGAAAGAGCATATGACTCTTGATCTCAGGGTCTTGAGTTTGAGCCCCACGTTGGGTGTGGAGATTACTAAAAAGATAAATTAAAAATATGTAAATATTGACTCTTGGCTACTGTGTTTAAAATTCAAATTAATATTTTGGAAATGGAAGCAGCTAGTTGAAAAATATTTTTCAGGGCTATATTCTTACTGGTATTTTGCCTTTAATTTGCTTTTCATTTATAGATTTAATTTTATTTACATTCATTACATCCAACTTAAAACTGAATTAAAAGCTTGTAGTGGGAAGAACATTGAAAATGGTATATCTAAGTGGACCTCAGCTAGAGCCTGTGGTTTTGTTATAAACTGGGAAATCTACTCCTGACTTTTCTACTGCACTGCCTTTGGCAGGTCATTTTATATATTTTATTTTTTTTATTTTTTGGTCATTTTATATATTTTAACTTCAGTTCTTTGTTTTGTAAAATAAAGGACTTCTTTTATATTTCTTCGAAATTCCAATTCTAGCATATTTTATTGTTTTCATTCTGAGTTTATTTTGTAATTTTCTATCAGCACTTTAATACTTTGAAGAACTTAGTTATAACTTCTTTTTTTACTTAAATAACTAATCTCCTTTGGGTGGTTTGTAAAATAGAATCTTCTATAAATTCTACCTTATTATCTCTAAAGAAATGTTATGTTTGAATAAATACAGTTGTATTTGGTCCACTTGGGAAATTAAGTTAGTAAAAACAAATGGGCAATTATAATCTTAAGTAGATTCTTTTAAGCATTAGAATTCCTTGCTGTCATATGATATACTAAAGCAATGGTTGTCCCTCTTCCCAACTGCATTATTTATGTTGAGATCTGGTTTCCTTCATATCTTTCAAACAGTGTATCAGAAATAGATTGTAGGATAACTGACATTAAAGATTTGCAAAAATTAGGGCGCCTTGGTGGCTCAGTTGGTTAAGCAACTGCCTTCAGCTCAGGTCATGATCCTGGAGTCCCTGGATCGAGTCCTGCATCGGGCTCCCTGCTCAGCAGGGAGTCTGCTTCTCCCTCTCCTGCTCCCCCGTCTTGTGCTCTCTCTCTCTCTCATTCTCTCAAATAAATAAAATCTTTAAAAAAAAAAAATTTGCAAAAATTAAATCATTGCCTCTCTTCTGAATAAATTTGGCAAAATATTGTGATTTTTTTTAATAAAAATATTTCTGTTAACATGTAGTGGGTTTTTTCACAAAATAATTTTTTTACATCCTCAGTTTTAATTTTAAATATGGCATATACTGATAGATATAACTGACTAAGACAAGAATTGTTAGGCACCCTTTATAATTTTTTAGAGTGTAAAGAAGTCCCATAGGATTTTTGATAATTCTGTGCTAGAAAATGGAAATAAAAGATAAAATTTGTTTTTCTCAACTGAATTAAAATGTTTTCTTCAAGGTTTTACAAAATAATGCAAAGTACCAAGTAGTACCCAAAAAGCTGACCATAGGCAAACGCCTAGCTCAATGCCTACATCCAGCATTACCAGGTGGAGTTCATCGAAAGGCACTTGAAACATATGAAATTATCTTCAAAATCATTGGACCTAAGAGACTTGCCAAAGATCTTTTTTTATACAGGTAAGAATTATTTTATTATTTATGTATAAATAAAAAACATTTTTAACTGTTTTATGTTTTGTGCAGTAAAAGCTAAAATATTGAAAACTCCTTAATGGAAGTTTTTAGATATCAATGTCAAATATTTCTATAGTTAAGTGCTTCAGAAAAATTTAGGATATTCCTTAATGTAAGATTTTTTTCTTCTATGTCATTTATGAAAAGTTTTTGTTTAAAATTGTTGAGACTACACTACTTTCTGCCTTTTTAAACTTGAGGACTACACTGAGAAAAAATAAGATACCTTTATCTCTCAGCAGCTTTCAATGTAGTTGACTGTCTTTACCTGCAATAGTCTTTTTCTGTTGGTTTATATTCTGCAGTTTACTTTCTCAGTCTTCATATGGAAATATGGAATTTCTTAAAGCTTGCTTAGTCTCACGTTTTCACTTTATATTCTTTTGTTGGGTGAGCTTATCCACACCTGTGGTGTATCCTTTAAGTGTGGACTCCCAACTTGGTATCACCAGTGTTGGCTTCTGCTTTAAACTTCTGGCTTACTTGTCATCTCTGTGTGGTTCTATAAAAGCAACTGAAGCTCACCCTCTTCCAACCTAACCTCATTTTCTATAAATCCAGCCTTCTGCAAGTGCACTAAAGTTCAGTAAATGGCACCGTTTTCCATCCATTTATACAAGCCTGAAATCCAAGGGTTACACTTAGTATCTTGTTTTCTTTGCCCATATTCTTCTTCCTCCCATGAACAGTCTGTCACCAAGAGTTTTGTTTCTTAGTGGTAAAAAACAGAAGTTTTAGAATCAAAATGGTCTGTGTTTACCACTCACCGGCTCTGTGATCTTGGATCATTTTCTTCACCTCTCTGTGCATATTCTCATTTGCAAAATGAGAATAAGATTACCAGTTTCACAGGATTGTTAGTAGAATTAAAAATGTAAACACGTATAAAGTACTTAGAACAATGCAGCATATGAGAAGTGCTCAATAAATGTTAGCTGTTGTTCTGATAGATGTTCCAGTACATCTACTTCTTTCCATCCTCACTGGCAGCATCTGCTGTAATGTCACTGGCCTCCTAACATGCACATAATATTGTTTTTATCCTTTTATACCCTTTTCTCTACACAGTACCAGAGTAAACTTTTTAATACATTAAATAGATGTTAATCTCCTGCTAAAAACCTCCACTGACTTCTTCCTGTTACTTAAAAGTAAAATTCAAAGTCCTTAGTATGGCTTCTAAAGTTTTATGTACTTTGGCCCTGCCTGCCTCAATTACGTCCAACTCCTACCACTTTCCACCCAATGTACTCCATTCTGTGACACAGGTCTCTTGTTTACTCTTCCTCATTTTTTTTTTTGTTTGTTTCCCTCACCCTGTCATGCTGTAATCCAGGTCTCTGATTAAATATCAAATCTCGGGGTGCCTGGGTGGCTTAGTTGTTAAGCGTCTGCCTTTGGCTCAGGTCGTGATCCCAGGGTCCTAGGATCGAGCCACGCATCGGGCTCCCTGCTTGGCAGGAAGTCTGCTTCTCCCCCCCCCCCCCCCGCTTGTGTTCCCTCTCTTGCTGTCTCTCTCTCTGTCATAAATAGGTAAATAAATAAAGAGCAAATCAGAGAAAACTTGCCTAGCTACCCTATCTGTAAGAGCCTTTCCTCTACATCTTTGTCATTAGTACCCTGTAGTTTTACTGTGATGTATTTAGAGGGAGGTATCTTTTTATTTATCCTGGTTGGGATTCATTGGGATTTTTAACTCTGTGAATCAGTAACTTTCATCAATTCTGAATCTCTTCAAATTGCCTTTACTCCATCTGTTCTCTCTCCCACTTTTGGAACTATGTGTAAGCATGTGTTAGATCTTCTCACTCTGGCTTCCACATCTCTTATCCTCTCTTCCGTGTTTTCAAACCTCTTCTCTGTGTTGCATTCTGGGTAATTTCCTCTTCCCAGCCTCCAGATCACTAATTCTTTCTCTCTTTTCATATATATGTGAAATTTTTTCTCATCCTTATTGAGATATAGTTGGCATACAACATTGTATAAGTTTAAGGTGTACAACATATTTGATATATGTATATACTGTGAAATGATTACCATAAGTTTAGTTAACACATCCATCATAACCTCAGTTAGGATTTTTTTTCTTACAATGAAAACTTTGTAAGCTAAGGTCTACTCTCTTAGCAACTTTCAAATACACTATTGTTAACTGTAGTCACCATCCTGTACCTTATATGCCCAGAACTTATTTATCTTGTAACTGAAGTTTGTACCTTTGCCCACCTTCACCCACTTCTCCTCCCCACCCACCCCAGGCAACCACCATTCTCTTCTCTGTTTTTATGCATTTGGTTTTCTTAGATTCCATGTTTAAGTGAGATCATATAATATTTGTTTTTCTCTTATTTATTTCACTTAGCATAATGCCCTCGAGGTCCATCCATACTGTCACAAAAACAAGTTTCTTTTTTTAATGACCAATTAATACTCCAGAGAGAGAGTGTGTGTGTGTGTACATACACATGCACAAGCACATGTGACAGTTTATCTGTTCATATGTCAATGGATAGAAGTTGTTTCCATGTCTTGGCTATTGTAAATAATGCTGCAGTAAACATGGAGTGCAGATACCTCTTCATGGTCATGATTTCATTTCCTTTAGATATATATCCATAAGTGAGACTTCTGGATCATATTGTAGTTCTATTTTTAATTTTTTGAAGGACCTCCATACTATTTTCCATAATTACTGTACCAGTTGGCATTCCCTCCAACAGCATACAAGGGTTCTCTTCACATCCTTGCCAGCATTTTGTCATCTCTTGTCTTTTTGATAATAGCCTTTCTAACAGTTGAGAGGTGATACCCCATTGTGTTTTTGATATGCATTTCCCTGGTGATTAATGATGTTGAGCACCTTTTCATGTACTTATTGGCCATTCCAATATCTTCTTTGGAAAAATGTTCAGGTCCTTTGCCTGTTTTTTAATTGGATTATTTGACGCTTTTTGCTATTAAGTCACATGAGTCCCTTAAATTAGTTTTGGATATTTATTTTTTATCAGATAATGTGGTTTGCAAATATTTTCTCTCATTCCATAGATTACCTTTTCATTTTATTGATCACCTTTTACTGTGCAGTAGCTTTTTAGTTGGATATAGTCCCAGTTGTTTATTTTTGCTTTTGTTGCTTGTGCGTTAGATTTCATATCTAAAAAATCAATGCCAAGACCAATGTCAGGAAGCTCCTATGTTTCCTTTTAAGAGTTTTATGGTTTCTGGCCTTATATTTAAATCTCTACTCCATTTCAAGTTAACTTTTGTGTGTGGCATAAGGTAGGGGTCTAGTTTCATTCTTTTGCCTATGCATATCCACTTTCCCTCTTTCACTCTTGATGTTGGTACCTCAGACCTTATTTTTGATCAATCTTGTCGTGGGTTTATCAATTTTGTTAGTCTTTTTAAAAACAAAGTTTTAGGGGCACTACGGTGGCTTAGTTAAGCAACCCACTCTTGATTTTGCCTCAGGTCATGATCTCAGGGTCATGGAATGGAGCCCCATGTCTGACTCCATGCTCAGTGCAGAGTCTGCTTGTTTCTCCCTCCCCCCCACCATCTCTCTCTCTCTCAAATAAATAAAATCTTTGAAAATAAATAAATAAAAATAGAAACAAACTTGGGACACCTGGGTGGCTCAGTTGGTTAAGCATCCAATTCTTGATTTCGGTTCAGGTCATGATCCCAGGGTCCTGTGATTGAGCCCCACATCAGGTTCCCCACTCAGTGGGGAGTCTGCTTCTCTCTCCCTATCTCTCTCCCCTCCCCTCCCTCTGTGCCCCTTCCCCTGCTCATGCTGTCTCTCTAAAATGAATCATTTTTTTTTTTTAAAGATTTTATTTATTTGAGAGAGAGTGAGCAAGAGTGAGAGAGCACAAACAGTGGGAGCAACAGAGGGAGCAGGAGAAGCAGGCTCCCCACTGAGCAGGGAGCCCCGTGCAGGGTTTGATCCCAGGACCCTGGGATCATGACCTGAGCCAAAGGCAGATGCTTTAACCAACTGAGCCACCCAGTCAACCCTAAAATAAATAAATCTTAAAAAAAATAAAAACAAACTTTTAGCTTTCCTGGTCTGCTGTACTGTGCATATATGTTTTATCTTTAAATTCTGCATCAGTGTCTTAAAAAACACTATCTGAACTCAGTAACAGGCTATTTTTTTTTTTTTATAAAGATTTTATTTATTATTTGACAGAGAGAGAGAGAGAGAGAGAGAGAGAGAGCACATGAGAGGGGGGAGGGTCAGAGGGAGAAGCAGACTCCCTGCCGAGCAGGGAGCCCGATGCGGGACTCGATCCCGGGACTCCAGGATCATGACCTGAGCCGAAGGCAGTCGCTCAACCGACTGAGCCACCCAGGCGCCCAGTAACAGGCTATTTTTAATAGTAATAAATACTGCATTTCAAAGAACAGCACTTGAAAAGCCACAAATTTCTGAATCAGTGTTGCATGTAATTCTCTAATAACTGATAGATTTTCCTTTCTTTTTTTTTTTAAATCTTTTATTTAAATTCAATTTAGTTAACATATAGTGTATTATTAGTTTCAGAGGTAGTAGATTTTTCCTTTTTAATGCAAGACTTTTATAACTCATGCTTGCTATTTTTCAACTCATCGATAACACAAATTTTACCTTACGAAACTGTTGACTAGTTGGCTTAGTTGGTAGAGCATGCAACTCTTGATCTTAGGGTTGTAAGTTCGAGCCCCATGTTGGGTATAGAGATTACTTTTAAAATAAAATCTCAAAAAGAGAAAGAGAGAAGTTATAGGAGGGGAAAAAAAAGGAAAATGGATAAAGCAGGACCCTGGCAAAAGCTGGCATTGGGCCCTGGCACTTATGGGGGAAGGTAGCTTTGAGGAGGCTTCAACTGTAAATTTAGATCAGACTACCTAAAATTGGAGGCAGAAAAGTGGGAAACTGAGGGAGTTCTCTCTTGATGACCTCTATTTACTATATAAACTAGGAGCAAGGGATTCTTAATGTATTTGCTAAGCACTTAAGTGCAAGAGGGCGTGATGCTAGGACGTTAGGATACAGAAACAAAAAGATAGTCATGGTCCCTTGCTTTCTGATATTTACAGAACTACCTATTAGAATTGTTTAATAAGTACAGAATTACTTCTTGAATAAGTAAGTATTGGGTACTATGGGAACACAAAATAGGGAGCCTAACCTAGTCTAATTAGAAGACAGTCTCCTCCAGGAAATGGCTTAGGCTAATTTCTGAAAGTCTAGGGGTCACCAGACAACAAAAAGTATGTAAGTAAAGGAGCAGGAATTGAACCTGTCAGAGCATCGTGTAGAAAGGCCTGGACACTAAAAAGAGCATGGAAGGTTCTAAAACAAACCTGAAGGGAATTCTTCAGTAGAGCTGGAGCAGAAGGTGCAAGAGCAAAATTGGTGAGCTATATGTGGTCTGTACAGAGGTATGTAGTAGCAAAATGTCAAAAAATGGTAAAAGCTACATTAAACTAGACTGTATCTGAAAGGCAACAGGAAACCAATGAAAGGTTTTACTGAGAACAGGTGCTTTGGGGAAATACCAAAGCAGTACCTGGTAAGTCAGGGTGATTGAGCTCTATATAATGGTTGTGTCTTCTAAGGAAAAATCTGGTAGTGATGGAGATAATTTACAATATTAAAAATATCTAGAAGAGTGACTCGGAGAGAAAACTTAGTGATTGATGACAAGTTAGAGGCAATTTTTTAAGAGTCAAGGATCACTCCTAAATTTACAGCTTTTTGGTCAACCAGATGGATGGTGATGCCATATTTTGAAATTGTGAAATTTAAAGACTTTGTGAAAGTCTAGTCTAGCCACTGGGTTTATGAGTATGAAGCTTAGGTGAGAGACCTGAGTTGATTAAATGGATGTAGAAGTCATCAATATAGAGGATCTCATTTTGAGTTGATCAGTAGAAGTTATTATTTCATCAAAATTTAAATCAAGATTTATATTTATATATATAGGTACATATGAATTAATATTTTGTAGTTAAAGTGCTTCTCCCCACCCCCTTTTGTTTCTATTTTTTTAAACAGTTCTGGGTTATTTCCTCTTCTTGCGAATGCTGCCATGTCTGTGAAACCAACATTGCTAAGTTTGTATGAGATCTATTACCTGCCTTTGGGTAAAACACTGAAGCCTGGTCTACAAGGATTGCTAACTGGTATTCTGCCTGGCTTAGAAGAAGGATCGGAGTACTATGAGAGGTAAGGTGGTGCTGTTATTGGTGCAGCTAAGTAAGCAAAGTCATAGATTTGTCAGTAAGCATCCTTGGATTAATGATGTTTTAACATCACAAAAATTAATTATTCTAGACACTTCAATATATGACCTGAAAGTTTCTATAACAACAAAAAAAATTAGTATATGTAGTTTGTGTATTGCACTGAAAATATAGGTAGGTAATAAGAGCACAGACTTGGGAGGTAGATGGACTGGATTCAAATCCTGGCTCGACAGACACTGGACAGCTTAGGAAAGCTTTTTCAGCATTTCAGAACTTTATTCAGTTTCTTCATCTGTAAAACAAACATAATATTCCATTCTGTTACTGTAATAATGAAATCACTTAGTCTAGTCGTTAGCACATATAAGTCACTCAAAAAACTGCAATCCATAATTTAAAATAATAATATATAGGAACTTAAATTAATAAAAGAATGGGAAATTGGACCATGTGCCAACAGTTTTTAACTTACTAGTGGTGGAAAAGAGCCTAACACCAACTACAGTGCTGTTTCACTAGGTGTGACATGATGCTCTTGATATTTTAACTTTTTAAAGAAAATGAATTAATCTGTTTTGGAGCCTATTACTACTTCTTAGGAAGTTTATACTTATAGACAATGCATGATGGCATTAACTATCTTTAGTAGCTTGTTACTGATATTCTTACCACAAAGGAAATTGTGAGTTGAGGTGGCAAAAACAGAAAATGCCAAGCTTATTTTATGAGTACACTTAATGATTTAAATTTAAATAATTTATTCTGATGCACTGACCAGCTACTCTATTTTATTGTGGTTCCTATGTTCCTATAATGCGGTAAGAATCTAATCCTGAAAACACTGGATTACCTTCCTAAGCTACTTGGAGAAAATATAATTTTTGTCTAAAAACTTTCTTTTGTTAACTTTTTTACTTGCTTACAATTTTAGAAACATACAACATAATTTCATTTAGTGTATAACTGAGTTGTGTTTCTAATTGTTATATTCTAAGGGAAACACTTTATAAGTCTGCTAGTCACAATTAAAAATTTAACATAATAATGATTTTTATGAGTGTGGTATCCCTATGATTTGTCTTGTTACGTGTCTTAGTCCGTTTGAGCTGCTGTAACAAAATACCACAGTTTGGGTAGCTTTATAAACAACAAATTTGTCACAGTTCTAAAGGCTGGAAGTCCAGTATCGGTATCAACAAGGTCATGTTCTGGTGAGGGGCCCTCTTCCTGGTTCATAACTGAAGCCTCCTCCCTGTGTCCTCACACGGTGGAAAGGACTATGGAGTTTCTGTGGGATTTCTTTCATAAGAACACTAATCTCATTCATGAGAGTTCCACCCTCATGACTTAAGCATGTCCCAAAGGCTCTGCCTCTCTTGATGTCATCATTTTAGGGGGATAGGGTTTTAACATGACTTTTGAGGAGACACAAACATTCAGACCATAGCATTATGTTTTAGCAGTTATTCTACACAAATTCTAATAAAGGGATTTATAAACATGTTCTTTTAATCCATAGATCTATTAAGGCCAGAAGGGAGTATAGTGTTAGGTTAAATCATATAGCAAGTAAACAGTAGAACGCATCATCAGATTCTTTTGATTCTGACTCTACTGTACTACAGTGTAATAAATTTTTAGGTGTTATGTTATTCTGTGCTTGAAACAAATCAAATGTAATTTATTTTTAAATGTAGTCCTTAATAAAGCAATAATGCATCTTTGATTTTGTTATAGGTCTGATTCATTAAAGTTTTATGAATTACAGGATGTGAGGAAATCTGGCTGTGACATCTGTCACCGGTGCATTGATCACTAGGGTTGATTCAACTGACCTGGCTGACTAGGCAGGTGGCCCCTTCTTCCTTCACTGTTCCATGTGTGTCCCTCCTGAAGCTGTGTGCTTGATCAAAGTGGACAACCTTCCACAATAGAGGAAGACCATTTTTCGGTCAAGGCTATATGAGTAGCTGTGCTCCCCTGCTAGAATCTCCAACAAAGTTTCAAAGTTATTGTGAATTACATAATATGATTTCAAAGAGAAGGAAACATTTGGAAAACATCCTTTAAGAATTCATGGGGTGGGGAAGAAGGGGCCCATTTGGTTAAGTGTCCGACTCTTGATTTCAGCTCATGTCTTGATGTCAGGATTGTGAGTTCAGGCCCCACGCTGAGCTCCATGCTGGGTGTGGAGTCTACTTAAGGGAGGGGTGCACCTGGGTGGCTCATTCGGTTAAGTGTCCCAACTCATAATTTCTGCTCAGGTCATGATCTCGGGATGTGAGATTGAGCCCCAGGTTGTTGGGCTCCAGAGGGAGCCTGCTTGAGATTCTCTTTCTTCCTTTCCCTCTGCTCCTCCCCCTGTGCACACATGCAGTACACATGTGCATGCTTTCTCTCTCTCAAATATTTTTAAAATTTTTCATAGAGGGGTACCTGGGTGGCTTAGTTGGTTAAGCATCTGGCTCAGCTCAGGTCTTGATCTCGGGGTCATGAGGTCAAGCCCCATGTTGGGCTCCAACACTGGGTGTAGAGCCTCCTTTAAAAAAAAAAAAAAAGAATTTCATAGAAATTCAACAGCAAATACATTCTGCTGTAGGATTACTGGTAACTAAGATGTATAGGACTAGGGGTGTTTTGTTGTTATCTTCATTTTACAGATCAGGACACGGAACTGAAGAAAGATTAAGTGACTTTTCCAAATTACACAGCTAGTAAATGGGGGAGCCATGGCTGAAATCCAGTCCTCTGAAGTATACAGTTCTAGTCTATCACACTTGTCTCCAGGGCAAAGCATGGAACAACAGTGGGAATGCTTTCATACATTCTGGAGGAGAAGAATTTCTTTTTAACAACGTGAAACTAAATGCTTGTTTTCTTAAGCCCCTTTGTTTTGTATCTCAGAACAAACACCTTGTTGGAAAAGGTTGCTGCTGCCGTGGACCAGTCAGCCTTCTACAGTGCTCTCTGGGGTAGTCTCCTCACCAGTCCTGCTGTACGGTTACCAGGAATCACATATGTTCTCGCCCATTTGAACAGGAAGCTTTCCATGGAAGATCAACTTTATATAATTGGCAGTGATATTGAGCTAATGGTACGTCTATGTATGGTTGCTCACGTAACATACTTCTTCCGAGCCAGGCACACTATTCCAGACAGATAGTGAGAATTGTGCCACGAACAGAGTTCCTGTTTTCATGGAACTCACAGTTTTCATCAAGGAAACTTAAAGACCAAATTAGTCACTAAGTATTGTTTTTAAAAGCTTCAAAAAATTTTTTTCATGGGGAAGGAATTGTAGGTTATATGTTATCTCCAGCTGTTATTCAAGCAAATAAATGGTCTTTATTACCATCTTTATAACTGATCAGACCACTATTAACATAGCCACATTAATTATGTCATTCCAAAGGAGACCTTCTCCTCAGTCATAGCTTTCATTATAGGAATGATGGATTTTCAACAAAGTGACAGCCAGATTCTGTATGGAATTTACACAAGAAGATATAATACCAAAGGAGATGGTGAAAGATAGTACCCAAAAAATCACATTGATTGCTTATACTTTTTAATTTCTAGATTAAGAACAGAGGGAAACCTTTTATCTCTGTAGAGTGCTATACTGTGAAAATTAGCAAGGAGTAAAAAACAAACCTTCAACGGTCACTATGAAAAGGTGTTTTTTTTTGTAATTATGGTTAATCATCCTGCACTTTTTTCCCGTATGATTATGAAATGACAGATTTCTATGCAGATTTTTGGTTACATTTATTAAACTATAATTAATGTACACTGAAAATAAAATCTTGTGTGTACAGTAGTATGAATTTTGACAAATGCCTACAGTTGAGTAACCAATACTATAATCAAAATAAAGACTATTTACATCACTCCAAAAGTTCTTCTGGGCCCCTTTGTAGTTATTTCTCTTCATACTCCCAGGCCCTTGTGAACACTGGTCTGATTTCTGTTCCTATAGTTGTACTTTTTCCAGAATATTATATAAATGGGATCATACAGTATA
Source organism: Neomonachus schauinslandi (assembly GCF_002201575.2). Classification (NCBI taxonomy): domain Eukaryota; kingdom Metazoa; phylum Chordata; class Mammalia; order Carnivora; family Phocidae; genus Neomonachus; species Neomonachus schauinslandi. Next base: position 74,779,960 of record NC_058410.1, on the reverse strand, counting down.
AAAAAGAACTACACCAGGATACCAATTTCATATATCAGATTGGCAAAAATGGAAACACACACACACACACACGGGTAAACATGGAAAAACAGAAATTGTCACACAAAGCTGGTGGGAATATAAATATATATAACCTTAATGGAATGCATTGCGTTATTTATATTGCAAATGCATATACCCCAAGACCCAGCAGTTCTATTTTAAGGGATTTATCCTACATGGGTACTTGTACATCTGTATATTGTAGCATTATTTACAATAATAAATATTTACAAACTGGGGCGCCTGGGTGGCTCAGTTGGTTAAGCGACTGCCTTCGGCTCGGGTCATGATCCCAGGGTCCTGGGATCGAGTCCCACATCGGGCTCCCAGCTCAGCGGGAGGCCTGCTTCTCCCTCTCCCACTCCCCCTGCTTGTGTTCCTGCTCTCGCTGTCTCTGTCTCTGTCAAATAAATAAATAAAATCTTTAAAAATAAATAAATAAATAAATATTTACAAACAGCATAAATATCATTAGAAGCCTATTAAAAAATTAGGATTCATCTATGAAATAGAGTCTTTAGCCATGAAAAAATAGTGAAGCTGTGTATGTAGTATTAAGCAAAGATCTCCAAAATCTATTATTAAAAGAAAAAGGCAAAATTTGGGATATATGCATGTGTGTTTTTATTTACTTATATTTGTAGGAAATATTCACTAGTTATACTGGTTGCATGCAAAAAGGAAATTGAGTGGTTGGGAGACAAATATGGGAGAGAACTTTTTGCTGTATATATTCTATTGTGTGCCTTAATTTTTTTTAAACCATCATAATATATTTACCTATTCAAAATAATGTAAATACATTTCATCAGTGATAAGAAACTGAGAAGGATACTTCTGTCTATTGGAGAAAATGAAGCATTCCACTTGCATGGTAAATCTTTCCCAGTGTAACAGGCAATAGATGTTAAAGGCTCTCTTTATTTCAGGTAGAAGCAGTAAGTACTTCAGTGCAGGACTCAAGTGTACTTGTACAGAGAAGCACATTGGACCTCATACTCTTCTGTTTTCCATTCCACATGAGTCAGGTAAAACATTAATAATGACATTAATATAAGGAATTCTTTGGAAAACCATAGATTCCTGATGTATAGTTATTTTTTAAGTTGGATTTAAGTTGAATTCTTTTGTTTTATGAATTGGTAAGTACAATACATACTATGTAGAATACATGCAGGGCTTGAACTCACAACCCTGAGATCAAGACCTGAGCTGAAATCAGGAGTCGGACACGTAACCAACTGAGCCACCCAGGTGCTGTGAACAAGTTCCTTTTTTAAGGAGTAGAATTTGTAGGGTTACCTGGGTGGCTCAGTTGGTTGAGCGTCTGCCTTTGGCTCAGGTCATGATCCCAGGGTCCTGGAATTGAGCCCTACATCAGGCTCCCTGCTCAACGGGGAACCTGCTTCCCCCTCCCCCTCTGCTTCTCCTCCCCGCAACTCGTCTTCTCCTTCTTTCTCAAAGGAAATAAATAAAATATTTAAAAAAAAAAAAAGAATTTATGGAAATTTTGAAAAAAAGTTTATTGATTTGCATAAGAACATGGAAATAAAAATAGACTTTTCATACCTTTAAAAAAAGTTCTAACCTGGGCGCCTGGGTGGCTCAGTCGGTTAAGCGACTGCCTTCGGCTCAGGTCATGATCCTGGAGTCCGGGGATTGAGTCCCGCATCGGGCTCCCTGCTCGGCGGGGGGTCTGCTTCTCCCTCTGACCCTCTTCCCTCTCGTGCTCTCTGTCTCTCATTCTCTCTCTCAAATAAATAAATAAAATCTTTAAAAAAATTTAAAAAATTAAAAAAAAAATAAAAAAAGTTCTAACCTATAAAAAACAAGAGGTAATCATTGCTAGCTTTGAGTGACGCAGGACTCTGTGACCCAGGCCTTCTACCCAGCTGTTATCTCTGTCCTGATGTAATTTACCTTTTCTTAGTTTGGCGATTTGGTGATTTATGTCAGACCCGTAGCAGAGTTCGCTGTTTGAAAGCCAAATATTCAGTCACTGTGACAGTCTCTAGTAGTTTTATTACAAATGAGAACAATTAACAAATCATGAGTGAAGTGTTTCATTGGTGAAAATATAATCAATGTCTTCATTTTTAAAGAGGTGGTCTGAATTCTTTTGAGTTCTAAACTTTGATAAGGACTTATGTAGAACACCAATATGTGAACATTCAGAATGGAAGAACAAAAGTAATAAGATATGGAAAATTTCTACCTTGGAAAGAGGTATTTATTTCTAAAAAGTCATTAGCAGAAAAGACTATTATTTTGGGTTTTTGTAAGAACTATGGTTAGTAGATAACTAATGAATTTTCATTGTGATCTGTCATGCTCACATTTTTCTTTATTACTTTATTCAGTTTGAAATTGAATTATTAATAATTGAAGAATTTTACACGTCATTGCCTGTAGTCCCTAATTGGGACATAAACTGTCCCCATTTTCTGTTTTTGAGATTTTCCATCCTTAAACCAGAGGCTTTTACTCTGCCTCTGGCTTTTCACAGAAACACCTGCTGGGACATAAGTCTAGTCTAAACTTACCAGTATAGGGGTGGGCAAACAGCTTGTCAGGTAGTGTAATGAGTTTGACTTTTTTAAAGACTCATAAAAGAAAGCAAAGAAGAATATGCTAAAGTAATGTATATGGCTCAAAAGCCTAAAATATTTATTACCTGGGTCTTTATTGAAAAAAATGTATTGACCTTTACTCTTAAACTTTCCCATTGTTTTCTTCCCTTCCAAGCATTTAACGTTATTAGTCTTTCAGTATACTGATAGGTGACTTCAGCAAGATCTGAGGGATTAAGTCATGGTAGACTTAAATTGGGAAGAACTTAATTTGTAATCTCATTAGACCAGTGTTTCTCAACCTTTTTTTTTTTTTTTTTAAATTTTATTTATTTATTTGACAGAGAGAGACACAGTGAGAGAGGGAACACAAGCAGGGGAAGTGAGAGAGGGAGAAGCAGACTTCCCGCGGAGCAGGGAGCCCGATGCGGGGCTCGATCCCAGGACCCCGGGATCATGACCTGAGCCGAAGGCAGACGCTTCAGGACTGAGCCACCCAGGCGCCCCTCTCAACCTTTTGTTTAGCTGAATTTCCTTCAGTACTTTCTTAATGTACCACCTCTGTATTCCTACCAGCCAAGATTTTCTTAAGCGTTACCTTATATAATTTGTATTATAAAACCAATAGCTGTATTTAATGTTTTTTTAATACATACCCTACCCAGACCCAATTATATTTTCCCCCTATTACTCTACCAGATTTTTAGATTACCTGAGAATATGGAAAGACAAATCATCTTTGTTCCCCACTTTTCCTCTTTCCATATCTTTCATATATAATCAATTTTAAGCAAATATTGATTGTAATCGTAACTTAAGAGAGCCTTCATTACATTGTCCCAAAAGTGATTGCTGTTAATAGCTTCAGCAGTTGATGGGTTCTTAGACTCTCTCTACTTATTTCATGGAGAGTTGACCCTAATCTCTAATACTTATATCTTTAAGTGAGAGTTCTTTTCCATATTAGAAATGTGTGGCAATGTCAACTGTAATCAAAAAGTGACTTCTTACGTTCTTAAGAGTAGTTTGGGCGCCTGGGTGGCTCAGTCATTAAGTGTCTGCCGTTAGCTCCAGTCATGATCCCAGAGTCCTAGGATCGAGCCCCACATCGGGCTCCCCGCTCAGCGGGAAGCCTGCTTCTCCCTCTCCCACTCCCCCTGCTTGTGTTCTCTCTCTCACTGTCTCTCTCTCACTCTCTAATAAATAAATAAAAAATCTTAAAAAAAAAAAAAAGTAGTTTGGGGGAGAGGAGGGCACATGGGTGGCTCAGTTAGTTAAGCAACCGACTCTTAATTTCAGCTCAGGTCATGATATCAGGGTCCTGAGATGCAGCCTGTGTCGGGCTCCACTCAGCAGGGAGTCTGCTTCTCTTCCCCTCTCTCTTCCCCGGCCTCCCCCCCAAGCATGCACTTTCTCTAAAATAAACAAATCTTTTTTTAAAAATAAAAGAGTTGTTTTTTTTTTTTCCAAAATAAGATTGAGAGACATTAGTACTTAAAAAAAATCTTTTTTTAATTTATTTATTTGAGAGAGAGAGAGGGAGAGCAAGCACATGTGCAGAGGGAAAGGGAGAGGGAGAGAAGCAGACTCCCTGCTGAGCAGGGAGCCAGACAGGGGGCTTGATCCCACAACCTGGAGACCATGACCTGAGCCAAAATCAAGAGTCCGATGCTTAACCAACTGAACTACCCAGGCACCCCAAGACATTAGTACTTACCAAGATTTTGTGAAAATGTCTGTAATCTTCATATCTGATGTTAGATAGAGCAGCAGTTCTCAAATGCTTTAGTTTTAGGACCCTATTACACTCTTTAAAAATATTGAGGATCCTGGGGTGCCTGGGTGGCTCAGCCGGTGAAGCATCTGCCTTCAGCTCAGGACATGATCCCAGGGTCCTGGAATCAAGCCTCTTGTCCAGCTCCCCCCTGCTTGTGTGCTCTCTCTCACTGTCTCCCTCTCAAATAAATAGAATCTTGAATGAATGAATGAATAAATAAATAATATTGAGGATCCTGGGGTACCTGGGTGGCTTAGTTGGTCCTGCCCGTGTGCTCTCTCTCACTCCCTCTCAAATAAATAAATAAAATCTTGAATGAATGAATGAATAAATAAATAAATAATATTGAGGATCCTGGGGCACCTGGGAGGCTCAGTTGGTTAGGGGTCCGACTCTTGATTTTGGCTCAGGCCATGATCCCAAGGTCTCAAGGTCCTGGGATCAAGCCCCACTTTGGGCTCCCCACTCAGTGGGGAGTCTGCTTGAGGATTCTCTCCCTCTTTATCTGTCCTTTCCCCTGTTCATATGCTCACTTGCATGTGTGCGCCTGCTCGCTCGCTCTCTAAGATAAATAAATCTTTAAAAAAATATATTGAGGATCCTAAAAACATATTTTGCTTATGTAGTTTAGATCTGTCTATATCATATTAGAAATTAAAACAGATTTTTAAATATTTACTAATTCATTTAAATATAACAGGTAACAGGAGCGCCTGGGTAGCTCAGTTGGTTGGGAGTCTGCCTTCAGCTCAGGTCATAATCTTGGGGTCCTGTGATCAAGCCTCTAGTCGGACTCTCTGCTCAGCGGGGAGTCTGCTTCTCCCTCTTACTCTTCCTCTGTGCTCTCCCTCCCTCTCTCTCAAATGAAAAGGTGAAATCTTAAAAATAAATAAAAATAAAGATAGCAGTAACAAAGTTATCATGTTAGTATAGATAACTTTTTATGAAAGTAACTCTTTGCCAACACATTAAAAAAAAATGGTGAATAAAGTAGCATTGTTTTATTTTTCCACAAATTTCTTTAATGTCTGGTCTAATAGTACAGAGCAGAATGCTCATATCTGCTTCTGTGTTCAATCTTTTGTGATTTTTTTTCTTTCAATTGAAGTGTATGGAAAAAGATCTCTCACTGATACATGATTGGAAAAGGGAGGAGTGTTTCAGCAGTCTTTTGCTGTTGTTAAAACAGCATATTCTTCGATATTGCACCAAAACTCAATAAGCTGTAGTTTTAAAAAAATTAATTGTAATATGGAATCTAAAACCAAATCAGTGAACTTTTCATATTCTGTTTCATGAAAATCTGATCTGTCTTGTACTTTGAATACATCTTTTACCCAAAGTTTTATTTGTTTGTTCGCTGGGCATGGGGTGGGGCTTGAACTCAGGACCCCGAGATTAGGAGCCAAGCTGAGGTCGAGTCCATCACTCAACCAACTGAGCAACCCAGGTGCCCCCAAACACGCTTTTATAACATCATGATTGGTTATTTGGAAAATGTTAGTTTCCTGAATTATGCAGATATTCCAGAGGTTAACACAATAACAAACTGTCACATTGCTTACTACTACCACCGATCTCATAGGTAAAGTTTTTTAGGTATTGGGAAGCTTTCAAGCCAAATACAGATTTTCTAAAATTTTAATTTTCTTGGGGTGCCTAGCTGGCTCAGTTGGTAGAGCATGTGACTCTTGATCTTGGGGTTGTTATGTTCAAGCCCCATGTTGGGTGTAGAGATGACTTAAAAGTAAAATCTTTTTTTTTTTTTTTTTTAAGATTTTATTTATTTATTTGACAGAGAGAGACACGGCGAGAGAGGGAACACAAGCAGGGGGAGTGGGAGAGGGAGAAGCAGGCCTCCCGCTGAGCAGGGAGCCCAATGCGGGGCTTGATCCCAGGACCCTGGGATCATGACCTGAGCCGAAGGCAGATGCTTAACGATTAAGCCACCCAGGTGCCCCTTAAAAATAAAATCTTAACAATTGTAATTTTCTCTTGGAAGCTCAAAATTTATTCTCTGTTATTATGAATATTAATTGTTTTTCTTGAAGTGACAGTCTCCCTTTATTTTTGAGAAAATATCTGCCAGGTGGTCACGTCTGAGTAATCATAGTTTGTATCAGTCCCTCTTTCAAGTAAAAGTGGTATTTGGTAAAAAACAAAACAAAAACGAGTAGTACAGCTCACAATTCAAACAGTCACACAGTGCTTTTCCTCAAGACATCTGTCTTGTAATGTCAAAAGTGTTTTGTGTATACTCCCCATTTCATTACACAGTATTAAAAGATTTGGGTGCAGGGGCTAATATTTAATAAAATAAACTTTTTTCTGCTTCATTACAACATTCCTAAGGGAAACTAGCTTTTTTGTCTTTGTTTTTAATTTTACTGTAAGTACATGACAGTAAAAAATCCCGACTCCAAGGACAGTAAATGCCACTGCTGTATTGCTTCTGTTCATGCTCAGGTGCTGGCAGGTTTACCCAGTATTGCTCAATCAGAGCAAATGTCAACACATCTCAGAAGGCAGATAGCATCTTGGTATTGTCAGGAATATAGTTTTTACCTTTTGGACCTCCTGAAAGGGTCTTAGAAATCCCCAGGAGTTCAGGAACCACCCTTTGAGAATTTCTTAGGTTAATAAAAGGCATCTGTGCTCAGATGAGTGACCATACTTTTTCAGCTTATGGTGATCTGTGTTCTGTAACATCTTAAATTTCTAAGATTCCTTTAAAATAAATAAGCTGGGTGCATCCTTTTCCAGTACTGTCAAGGAGCATGGTGTAGTGAAAAGTTGACAAGTCAATGATTAAGAAGTCTGTTCTCAAAAAGAAAAAAAAAATTGTTCAAATTAAAAAAAAAAAGGTTCTTTATTCAGGTGAGGTACTAACCAGATATTTGGTTAAGTACTTAGGCCCTGTGAGGCTCTGTTTTTTTATTCTAGAATGATTTTTAGACTGTAGTTGATTTCCACATTACCTTCTAATGCTCAGATTCCACGATTCTATTCTAAAGTCATTATCTAGTAATACTTTTAATAGCAATTCAATTAGCTGTCTTCCTTTTATCTTTCTTTTAACTTCACCTCTTTTAGCTAAAACCAGACCATTAGGAAATCATTTTTTGAACATCTAATTAAGACTATTAGGAAATGCAAAGAAAGAAATGAATTTTCTCTTTAGAAGATCTGGAGTAAAATGAAAAAAAAAAATTAAGATGTGTTAAAGTTGGATATGGGTACAAAAGCATTTCGTTATATTGTTTTCTTTATTTTTCTATATATTTGAAATACAAGATAAAAATGTTTTAAAGATCAGGAAATGAAAGACTTGGAATTGATGAAGATCGTGAACTTCTAACTTAATTACTGCCAATTGACACCCCTATGAATGTGAAAGACTAAAGGCCTACGATTTTCTTGAATCTGTTCCATTTCTCTCCATTTTTTTTGTTTTGTGTCAGATCTTGCTAATATTGGATAGGATAAAGAACTTTAAACTGGAGATTAAAATAATTGAGTTATGCAACTAAATATCTGTGCTACCTTTTCTTATTGTTTCCTAATCTGTAAAAGGGAAGTAATCATTCCTGTGTTTGAAAAGTCAAATGAGTCCTATATGAAACTTACCTCCTAAGCCGTAACATTCTGAGTATTGCAAGGTGGGATTTTTTTTAAAGAGGAAAGAAAGGAATGTGTTTTTGTATGTGATTAAGTAAAACCACGTTTCTAACTTTTTCAGGCCACTCGACCAGATATGATCAGGATCTTGTCAGCAGCCCTTCACGTAGTACTGAGGAGGGATATGTCCCTGAACCGGAGACTTTATGCATGGCTTCTTGGTAGGTGTTTGATGTGTATGGTCTTAGCTGAGGAAAGACAGAGGGAAATTTGCCATACCTAAATATTATCAAGTTTTATGTATGTCCTAAATGAAGAAACTCATAGTCTGCTTAAATAGACAGTAAAAATATAAATAGTATAAACTGTGTATTATATGAAAAAATATCAAAACCTTAACAACAGAGGCTATTTTAACCCATAAGTCATGTTTCCTTTGACAAGAGTATGTAGACAAGGAAAGATAAATTAATAACCAAAATAATAACAATTTCCAAAACTTCGAAGTCATCAAAGGAATCAACAATTACTATTGTCTCGCACACGGTTCCTTACCAGTCTCCCACTCAAGCAATAACTGCTTTGTTCTTCCATACTTTCTGTGAGTGTTTGGCCTGTCTTCATAACTCCTTACTGCCCAGAGTGAAAAGATACAATATAACTTATCTTGGGTTTTCTGAATCCTCAGTTATTTCACTCTTAGTAAGATTGAAAAAAAATACAGGATAATGCTGGAAGAATACTATGATATTCACTTAAGTATTGAACTGGTTTCCCTTTATTAAACTATCTAAAATGATCTCTCTTGCTGACATTGATTGGGCTACTAATTGGTAAGTGTTTGGTGCTGTTTTTGAGATATTTGCTGTTTTCGTATTTAGTGAACAACAGGAGAATTCCATTTTAATTTATTTTGCTATTTGCTTCCATGGAGGTTTTGATAACAACGGTGCTATGATAGGACCCAGAAGCACAAGGCACAGTAATCCTGAAGAACATGCCACTTACTATTTCACTACCTTTTCAAAAGAATTGTTGGTCCAGGTAATGAATGCTTTCACTTTATTTTTTGGTTACTCCCTGATCAGTGGAGTTACTCAACAAAGTGTTAGACAAGGTCATGCCTTAATTGAATTCGTTCATCGTTGAAGGGTGGAGACAAGGCTCACAAATATCCTAAGAATGACTGTAACAAGCAAATGATTACAATAAAACGAGTAAGTAATCTTAAGATAGACTCACTTCTTTATAAGTCCAGAGATCTTTCTTAACTTTGTTCTCATGACTTTATGAAAACATAGTTTCATCTTCTCACCTGTCTGCCCTATGAATTGGAGCTCTTCCAAAAATGAGCTAGGACCTGTGTTACTTCCTCTGAAGTCTCATGGAAATTTTGGTTGCAAGAGGAATCTAAATGTGGTAAAACTACTATTGTAATGGAAAGGTTAAAATGAGCCATAGTTTTATTTTATATTATTTTTACTTTAATTATGAGATATTCAAGATAGTAACAGAAAATACATGGTATCTGAAGCATTTTTAAATGAGTGAGGTTATAAGAATACAGTTTTGAGTTACCAGTGGGAAGACAATTGAATAGTAACAGACGCTGTCACGGTACTGTGCCATACTTTGGGGCCTGTTGATGATATTAAATAGAAACATTTTTATCTTTCAGGCAAAAAGTCAAAGTAACTCATGAATTTATGTTTCTAGATTTTCTTTAACTTTTCCACTTTTTTTCTAGAGAAAATGTAAGCACTCTTTTTTCCCCTCAAATGGATGAATATAACTTTTTTTTCCCCTTAGCAGGGGAAGAAAGCTAACTTCAGTGAAAGAACTTCAGAAAAGCAATAGATGTAAATCTCCATTACATATGGTCGTATTTAAATTTTTTCTTAAGAAAAAAGTCTTTGCATCTGTTTATTTAAATGACTAATATACTTTTTCTTTTTTAAAGGCAATGGTGGGGATCTTACAAGTGAATGGATTTGGAGAAGAGAGCACTTTAATGCAGGATCTAAAACCTTTTCGTATTTTAATCAGTTTACTTGACAAACCTGAACTAGGTAATATATACTGTCCTAGGGCATAAGATCACGTGTGGTTGTTTTGTACTGTTTCATAATAAAAATAAGACAAAATCATTATGTAGAGAAATTGCTGTATTTTGAGGTGGCCTTCAAATACAGGTTCTCAACAATTTCTTAACCTAAAATTTACTCTAGAACATTAAGAAGATACAGATGTATACATCCAAGCCATATGTTCTCATATTTTTACCTTGTGATATATATATAATGGAGGAATCGTTTTAAAGATACTATCTAAGCTCTTCTTAATCCTGATTAAGTTATTGAAGCATTTATGATCTATTATGACTGTCTTATGCATTCTCTCCCTCAGCTTGATTCCCCACATCCCCCTTGTTTTCTGTGTTTTCCCTATCTTCATTGTATATTTCTCAGATATTAGCTCTGTTGGGAAGTTAGTTATGGCACCTGAGACAGAAATTAAGAAAAACCAAAAATATTAGAAACAATAAAATGAAATAATAAAGTATGTAATTTTATTAAATTACATGCAGATGTTTTAGCAAATGTGCATGTCTTCTCACCAACTCAAAGTAAAAATGAAAAATTTTAAATATAAAAATAATTTGAGTTGTTCAGTGGCTTTGAGAATTTATTTTAGCTATTGTGTGATAATAGATGAAGTTCAGAAAATTTTTTTAAGGAGATTAGCATCTGTTGTAGCAAAATTTGCCTTGTGCATTTTTATATCATTTAAAATAACATTAGTAGTAATGTTAAGTATTGAATACTCATTATATTCTGGGAACTATGCTCCCCACCTTACAAATATTTTTTTCCCAACCATGTAACGGCCCTGTAAGTTTGGTATTATCCTCATTCTAGGTGAGGAAACCAAAGCTCAGAGAAGTTAAATAACTTTTCCAAGTATATTGCTATTTTAACTGCCAAAACATACTTCCTTGATTTTGTCATTTTTATTATGTCAACCTATTTTTAAATAAACATTTGTTCAGATCAAAATGTGAAGTTTAGTATAGCTTCCAGAAAAAATTATTTTTTCAAAATAGTTGTTTTAAAGCATCCTATGATTAGGCCAACTTGTAAATAATCCTGAAGTGTCAATGCTAATTAATTATTGCCTTTAATATGTATATTAATTTTAGGACCTGTAATTCTGGAAGATGTCCTAATTGAAGTATTTAGAACATTGTATTCTCAGTGCAAAGCAGAATTGGATCTTCAAATGGAACCACCCTTCAGCAAGGATCATGCTCAGTTAAGCAGGTGGATTACCAAAAACCTAAGCATGATATAAAGATGTCCTCATGGAATTTATGTTCTGAATGAGTAAATCTGATTTTAAATATTACTGTATTCTGGCAGTATGAACTCTCATAATGAACTGCACTGATCTTTCAAATAGGCATTTACAGCTTAAGCATTATATAGTAGAACCACCACATTCCAGGTTGGTTCTCAATCTATCTGGTTAGAATACTAAATTTTAGCAATTAATGTGAAGATATAGATTCCAGGGAATTTATTCACACTTTCCAAACTCAGAAGAGATTAACTGCCACATGTCAGTTAGGGATGGAAGTTGTACCTTGCTTGGTACTAGGCCTGGATGTTTGCATGGAGTTGTGCCTCTTGCTTACTTGACACACTCAGGAGACCAAATCGTAGTTCAGAAAAAGATTTAACGTGGCGTTAAATGAATCAAAGGACACCAGGGGTTCTTTCAACAAGTTTTTTTTCAAGTTACGGTTATTTCTTCTTTCATATATATATAAATATATATTAATCCCTGGGAAAAGTCATGTAATATTAGCATATCCTTTTCTCTAGTCAGTGATAGATTCATGTTGACAAGGTCTTACTTTTTCATTTCTTCTCTACTTTCAGCAGCCTGTTTTCCAGTCTCATCTGTCGTTATGACAAAGGTTTCAAGACTATAGTTTCTTTTACATAATTTGCATTCCATTTGTGTTTCCTTAGTGGGCTTTGGAGATAACCTGGGCTTTCCTAAAACACAGTTTTACATTATTAAAACATTTTAAGACAGTTTTTGATTTCTGATAAATATTCCTGTAATTTTTGTTTGAGAAGTTAATATTGACTACCCTGGTACTTGATTTCATTTTGTACTCTGCCTGATAATCTGTATTGCCCCATAGAGTATTCAGTTAGTCTTTTGTGCTGTGATATGCTAGCTGTATTGACAGTACCTCACTATATATAAAAACAACTGTTTTAATTGTTAGGAAGGTTGGCAGGAGATGGTAGGTAGGTGGGTGCTTAATAGTCCAGATGTTCCCCACTTGAAATAAATTATTTTTCCCTGATGGAATTTCAGTAATCATGGCATTTTACAGTATTATTTTGTTGTTTTTCAGCTAAGAATAATAATTTCCAAGGGAAACAAAAGAATGTAATGCCATATTAACAGGCACTCAAAAGTTCAAAAATAACTTGCTCTTCTTTTGCTGGAAGCACAGATATTTTTTCTTATACGCTAATTTCTGATCTTGATCATACATTTGAGTATGAAAACCTGAATTTGGAGAAGTAACTACACATAAAGTAATAGAGTGTCAGTATATAAAAATTATTTGTTGCGATTTTCTCACTAGCAAGTGTTCTAGCAGCTACCTAGGAATACGAACTGCCCTAACAACATTGCACTCAAATTTAATTCTGAAAAAAATAGATGTTAATATTTTTTCAGTTTTTGTTTCTCTTTTCCTTTTTTAGTAAATTAAGGGAAAATAAGAAAACAGCAGAGCTGATTAAAACTGCCAACCTTCTCTTTAATTCCTTTGAGCCTTATTATATGTGGGATTACGTTGCACGTTGGTTTGAAGAATGTTGTAGGTATGTTACACTATTTCATTTGTCTTAATTTAATAGCATCCCAAGTCAGTTTTTTTAAGTTGAGTCTAATGAAAAGAATGTTCTTATATATATACGTATGTAATATATATATGTACTATCCCCTGAACATAACAGGGCGCCTGGGTGGCTCAGTTGGTTAAGCGACTGCCTTCGGCTCAGGTCATGATCCTGGAGTCCCAGGATCGAGTCCCGCATCGGGCTTCTTGCTCGGCGAGGAGTCTGCTTCTCCCTCTGACCCTCCCCCCTCTCATGCTCTCTCTCTCTCATTCTCTCTCTCAAATAAATAAATAAAATCTTTAAAAAAGAAAAAAAGAAGATATATATATATTCTACTGACAACTATTATTTAATAAACATAATCTGGCTCTGTCATGTCACTCTAGAACATAGAATCATTGGTCATATAATCTTAGAATTGAAAAGGAATTTAGAAAACAAGTTATTTAGTTACCAGCATAGATGAAAGATTTCCCTCTCCAGTCTATAGTAATCTGGTTTTTCTTCGTTGTAGAGAAAATACCAAATTTTGGGGCTGCTGCCTCAGCACACTTTACCAAAATGATTCCCACTTTTAATAACAAATTCCTTGGTCATTCTTGTGTTTCTAAAATCCTAGAACCAACCCATATTGTCACTGGTGAGTAGTAAGTGCCCTCTACCTCTTAGGACATAAAGTTTAAAAACTCTGAAAACCCAAGAATACTGGTGAACCTGAGTGGAATCTCTGGATTCTAGACCAAATCCTCTCAGAACCAGATTAACCTCTCAAGCCTTGGGAGCATGTAGTCAAAAAGTAAGCATGTGCGATCTTGGAATTAGAAGTCTTTTAAAAATACAAAACAGTATAACACCCAGTGCTGGGTGTTATACGCAAACATGAATCATGGAACACTACATCAAAAACTAATGATGTAATGTATGGTGATTAACATAACATAATAAAATAGAAAAAAAAAATACAAAACAATAATCCCTACAATGGTTTATAAAGTTGTTTGCTTACTCATTCAATAGATAATGAGCACCTAGGAATATAGACAGTCCCAGTCTTCAGAGACCTTATAATGGGAACAAGTAAAACATGCACATGCTTATTCCTCGTATTAAATTAAAAGTTACAGATACCTTGGGACACCTGGGTGGCTCAGTCGGTTAAGCATCTGCCTTTTGCTCAGATCATGATCCCAGGGTCCTGGGATTGTGTTCCCAGGTTGGGTCAGGCTCCTAGCTCAGCGGGGAGTCTGCTTCTCCCTCTTCCTCTGCTCCTCCCCCCTGCTGTGTTCTCTTTCTCTCTTAAATAAATAAATTAAATTTTTTAAAAAAGTTATAGATACCTTAATAAATTAAAATGTGGTAGGAATATTGAGGAAATTATGAATGTCTTTTTGCCACCTAGCCCTGGCCTGGGTTTCCTCCTTCATAGTGGAAACTGTACTATCCCCTGAACATAACAGTGCCTGAGCCTTCACTCCTGCTGCTGAGCCTTCACTTGTGCTCTTTCTTCTAAAACATTCTTCTCCCACCCTCCCCCAGCCCCTCTGGGAGGTCCTATAGAGAAGTGACCCACCTTTCAGTAGCCTTCCATGACTCCCTCAAATCTCCCATCAGAATCAACTCCTACACTGCCACATTGGTGTATTTATTTGTCTATATGCTTATATTTTTGCTGGTTAGGGACTCTATCATATCCTTTTTGTGTCTTCAGAGTGTAGGGCAATGTATATGGTCTTATAGGACTTACAGTACTTGGGACTTTAAATCTTACAGGATTTAAAGTGAATGTTTGTTGGAGGAATGATCAGAAGACGCTTCCTGGAGGACATAATGTTTGGTCTCAAACCATAAAGGATGGGTGCATTCTGGATTTGAGAGAATGAGGTTGAGGGAGGACAGCAAATCAGGAGGACAAGTTGGTATTAAAAAAAGGCCCTGAGGTTATAAATCAAGCAGCAAATAATCCATGTTAACTAGGAGATGATATGTATAGTGGGAGCAAGTCCAAAAAAGTGAGATCCACCCAGAACACTTGGAAGTGTAGGATGGGAGCTTCAGGAAATTTAAACCTAGGAATCTTGCTTTGGAAATTTTCCACTTGGAGTTAAGTGTCCTGGGGAAAGGGAATGTTCACAGGAACATCATTGTGTGTGTCCCAGTGTTGACTCTCATTAAAAAGAAAGTTATGTATGTATGATATGAATATGCTTATCACTTATACTTGATAAAGTGAATTTTGTCCTTTTAGGAGGACATTGCACGCCAGACTTCAGATTGGGCCTGGAGATAGTAGTGAGTCATCTGAGTTACAGCTGACGAATTTCTGCTTACTGGTGGATTTTTTGTTGGACATAGTTTCTTTGGTAAGACCACCTTGGTAAAAAAAAAAAAAAAAGTATTGAGGCAGTGTAATAACAATAGTTCAAATATTTCATGTTGGACATAGACCGCATCTTTAAATAAATTTCATCTTTAAAGTTGATTTTTTTCCCTTTTGGCATAACTTTTTTTTTCATAAATTTTTCCAAGTGTTCTGTCCTCTGACATATATATAATACATATATAAGTCTTATATAATACATGGAATATACTTCATAGCTGCATGTTACTGAAATTTTAAATGTTTAGTGTATAGTGGTCTCATGCTGCATTTATACTCACTAATAATTCTTTCTATTAAATGAAGACTGTTGGAAATCTTTTCTCCTTTTCTCTCCTCAATTCTTTGCTTTCTCATTTTGAAGCCTACTAGAAGTATGAGGGTGCTGTGTCAGGTATGACGTTCAGCCTGTCTTTTGTCTTTAACTGATTGTGTTCACTTTTTTATATTATAATTTCTGTAATATAGCAGATGAAACTGGGATTATTTTATATTATATACCTTGGAGTACTTAAATTGAGAATTTGGGAATAGAAATTTTTTGTCAGTAATAAAATGACCATACAATATTAATTAAGAGCATGATACATATAAAATATTGCAGATCAATAAAATTATTTTTGTTATATACATTAAAAATAAATGAAATAATAGAATTTTGGGGTTATACATTATATAAACTTTTGTCATTTTCACTTTCCATCTTCAGGAAACTTACATTGAAATCCAGACAGAACACTTGCCCCAGTTGCTGCTCAGGATGATTTCTGCCCTGACAAGCCATCTCCAAACATTGCACTTGTCTGAACTCACAGATTCACTCAGGCTCTGCTCAAAGATCCTTAGCAAGGTTCAACCTCCACTCTTATCTGCCAACACTGGAGGTGTGTTGCAGTTTCCAAGTGGGCAGAGCAACTCAGTCAAAGAATGGGAAGACAAAAAGGTAAGGTTTGCTATTATTTTTGGCATTAGAACAATTATATTTCTTCAAAGCAGAATAGTTTATATGTAGTCATTTAAATATTAGTGAATTTTTTTCTAGATTCGAGTGTTGTGGCAGTAGACCATCCTATAGGCTTTTGGCAATTTAACTGTCTGTATCAGCCCTCCACTAGAAATACAATGCAAGCAGCATATGTAATTTTTAACTTTCTGGTAGCCACATTTAAAAATAGAAACAGGTGAAAATAATTTTAATTATATTTTATTTAGCCCAGTATAGCTAATATAATATCATTTCAACATATACTCAATATAAAATTGATAATATTTTAAAAATGAGCTATTTCACATTCATTTTTGTACTAAATCTTCAAAACACACTGAAATGTAAAATTTTACACTGAAATGTAAAATTTTTATCGGAAATACTTGATCTGTATTTAATTTTATAAAGTGTATATTTGAAAAATTAGATTCACATATCCAAGTTCTAAACATATTTAAAAGTTTTATCACAACTAAATTAAGTATTACTTTGTGAATTTTAAATTAACTGAAAAAATTTAGTTCCTTTGTCAGATCAGGCATATTTGAAAGCTCAGTAGTCACATGTGGTTAGTAGCTACCATATAGGACAACAGTTTTATAATCTAAACTTTACTCGTCCTTTTCATATATACACTAAATTTTTGGTGTGCTCTTCTCAAAATCTAGAGTCTTTTTGCTCTATTCAGTCTTCCAGATTCTTAATGCTAGCTTTATGACGTTGAACAGAATTATGATAATTTTAATGGCTGGCCATAGTATCTTACTTAAAACACCTGTGATGCACCTATGGAAAAAAACATGTATATAATTCTGTTGAACTTAGGCACAGTGGCTCTCTTTTAAAACAAAGATTTAAAATTTTCTGGCATTTAGGGTTCATTACCTTAATTCTGGGTTTGGGCTTGTATAGTTGCCCTTACTTTTTTTTCAGTTGCTTTTTTGTTTCCAGCCAGGCAAAATATTTTATCAGGATAGTCTAATACAACCTTTCCCATCAAATATTAATCCTAAAACTCTTTTATTGGACCTTTTAAATATATTGCTCTTCGTATATGAAATGAACGTCACTGACCCACAATCAATTTAAATATATCCCAGGATTATCCTACATAAATTAAAATCAGTCTCTTATTTTCCTTCTTACCTGCTTACTATTTATATGTGATATATATACTGATTCTGTTGTAGGAGAATTCATTTTGTATTGCTGTTTCCTTAATTTATGCCTCTAGGACCTTCTTAGAAATAAGACTAAAATAGGTTTTAACTGCTCTGTTTTTTGTTGTTGTTTTTTGAATGAGATTAGTTCCAGTAGGGGGAGGACCTCAGCATTCTCCCAATAGCATATTCAAATATGTGAATATTTACTACGTAGAAAACATCTGGAGGCACTTATCGATGGTTACAGGGTAAGGTAAATGGGAACATCCATTCATATTAAATGAAGGACAATGTAATATACTTTTTTTAACATAATGGTGCATTAACCTGAGTATGCTTTTCCCTCTCTTTGGTTTGTTTCTGTATTCTCAGGCCATATGTTTTTTGTTTTTTGTTTTTTTTTTTACCGCAGCACAATGGTATTGTCTTCACTGAAATGTCTAAAATTTATCATATTTGAAAGCTAAGAGTATTTTCCTTATTCCTTTTTTTAAAAGTATAAGTAAAGGAATGATTCTTTAAAAAAAATTGTGGCTCTAATTTTGTCTCCATGCGCACTTAGTACGTTGTTATAAAATTAGTGTATTGGGTATCTATACCCAAATGTCCAAAACATGTCATTTCTTTCTCTTTTCAGAAAGACATTTTATTATAAAATAATCTGAAACATAGTTATATAATATAGACCATACAAATGTATACAAGTGTAATTGAATTTATAGCTTGAATTCTATTAATGTAACGTCCATTGTTTTATGATCCTTATATGAAAAAAGATTAATACAGAAATAACTTTACCATAATAAGCTAATAACAGTTTTACCATTTAAGTGAGACTTCTTTTCAAAAAGGTATTAAAATACAAGGTTTTAGGTGGTTGTTAACCTTTCAAAGTAGAAATGTCGACAGTTCAATTCTGATAGATGCCTCTAAACTCTGGCATTATAATATGAAAAGTTCTTATACTGTTACAGTGATAGGTTACGGTAAAAATATGAAATTTAGAATCACCTAAGCTAAGCTCTTCTAATAACTACTAACCTTATTTGCTATGTAACGTTGGGCAAGTTTTGTTTTTAACTTCCCTGAGCCCTCAGTGTGCTTACCTTTGAAACAGTGAAAACAGCCTCTCTTTATCCAGTACCCACTCTGTGTATTCAGTGGTGAAGTATGCACAGTCCCTGCCTTCCTGACCCGTTTTTGCTAGTTGGAAGGCCTACATTAAACAAATAATTGCACATTTAATTATAGTTGTGATAAACACATGAAGGAAAACATAGAGTGGTAGGAATATGGAAAATGTGGTGATCTGACCTAGATTGTGGGTGTAAGGAAGGCTTTCTTAAGGAAGGATTGTTTGAGTGAAGCCCTAGAGAAATGGGG
The DNA here is from genome assembly GCF_002201575.2 of Neomonachus schauinslandi. Lineage (NCBI taxonomy): Eukaryota > Metazoa > Chordata > Mammalia > Carnivora > Phocidae > Neomonachus > Neomonachus schauinslandi. The sequence continues at coordinate 74,761,114 of NC_058410.1, read as the reverse complement.
GTGGGATGAGGTAGAAAGAAGAGAGCACTTGAGAAAGGAAGAAGCATTCCGAAAGGCTCTTCGGCAGAAACGAATGCTGTGCACGCAGTGGGGGAGAGATGCAGTCTTGAGATAGGCAGGGGCCAGGTCATACAGAGCCTTTTCACTATACCAGGGCTTTTATTCTTTATTTTAGAAGCAGTGGGAAGGCACTGAAAGGTTAAAAGGCAAGTGACATAACATGATTTGTGTAATAGATAAATTACTTTGCAGTGTGCAGCATGGATCTCAGAAACAGTGTGGATGTGGGGAGACCTGCAGTAGTGCAGGTGAGAGGTGGTAACATGCTAACAAGATGGGGGCCTGAAGACAGAAATAAATGGATTAGCCTTACATTTAAGAGAAAACAATCAGTAACCCTAGTAGCGGATTGGTAAGGGTAATGAGTGATCACTAACATTTATTGAGTGCTTACTAACTGGCAGGCATTAGGCCATGCGCTTTAGATATACTGTCTTACTTAATCCTCACAGCAACTGTAAAATGTAGGAACTAGTGTTATCTCAGTTATATTTATCAGGAGACTGAGGTTTAGAGAGGTTAAATAACTTGCCAAGCTAGTAAGTGGCAGAACCTTAGCCAACTCATGGCCAGTACCCTTCGATGCTGTTCTGAAGTGGATGTAGGGGAAGTGGGAAGGAAAGGTGGAGAAGATCCCAAGAATCACCCCTAAGTTTCTGTCTTCTGATTTGATGAATGGTGGTGTCCTTCACTGAAGCAAGGAACACTGGGCAAGGCCCAGCTTTGTAGCCGCAGAACATTTTTTGTATCTTCAATAATCTTCACTAAGATCACTTTTTAGTTACTAAACAGTACTCATATTCAAATTCAACTTATGCTCTGGCACAGTCCCCAAGCAATTCATGATATGGACAACTTTTGTTTCCTTAAACTAAGCCAGAAAATATGCTTGGCGGTTGTACTCCTGTCTTTTTAGGAAGGGGATGGTTAATGCATTCCAGCTCTACTCAGCAGCTGGTCCATCTTTCCTTGATATTTTAATTGTCTTCCTATCTTCTCTTTCAGATTACAAACCATTCCTTTTATTCCTAGTACCTAATATAGTGTCTGACACATAATGTGCGTTCAATAACCATTGAAAGAATGTAAGATTAATGGCACATATTTTAAATGGTACTTTACACATTTCATACAGAAATTTCACCTTTGTGGGTTCTGAACAGATGACCTATTAGAATTTATTTGTTTTTTAAAATTTCTCATTCTTTGCGTTGTTTAGACATTAGGAAAGTGATTTCATCAAGTAGACTGAATAAATTGTCAGTCATTTGAAAACAAGGATATGGATCCTAGAGATTTGTGCATACACATATTTTGCCCTCAAGAACCCAGCATTAAGCTATGCATGTAGTGAATAATAAATATTTAGCAAATGAGTTTATATTAATATATTCATTAGACCCATACCAGTATTTCCTATTGATTATCATAGACATACGAATCAGTGGTAGAAACTATTCTAAGATTCCAGCAGACATGTAGATTAAGTTTTAAATCATCTAATCCAAACTGACTTCTCTCAAAACATGGCCATTTCTAATTTTTAATTTCTAATATACACACTTAACCACTTAGCCTGTGCTCTTTTTAATGTCTATCAGGTATCATCAGTTTCTCTTGAAAATCCTACTGAAGTGTTTGAAGATGGAGAAAATCCACCAAGTAGTCGATCATCAGAGAGTGGATTCACTGAGTTTATACAGTATCAAGCAGACCGAAGTGATGACATTGACAGAGACCTGAATGAGGGACAGGGGACGGCTGCCATCCCCATCGGTAGCACATCCTCTGAGACAGAAACGGCCTCCACCGTGGGATCTGAAGAAACCATCATCCAGCCCCCTTCCATAGTCACTCAGGGGACAGCACCCCGAAGTGGGAAGACAGCCCAAAAAACTGCAATGCAGTGCTGCTTGGAGTATGTCCAGCAGTTTCTCACCAGACTTATCAACCTCTACATCATTCAGGGTAACACTTTTTCTCAGGCTTTGGCGACAGAGCATCCAGGGGATCTCAGTCGAGAGCGAGAGCAAGGAGAGACTCCAAAATGGGACAGAGATTCGCACGGGGATGTAAAAGAGAGAAACATAAGTAAACAAAAAACTTCAAAAGAATATCTTTCTGCCTTCCTTTCTGCCTGTCAGCTCTTCCTGGAGTGCTCCAGTTTCCCAGTTTACATTGCTGAGGGGAACCATACCTCAGACTTACATTCTGAAAAATCGGAGACTGGTAAGGTCATCTTGGTTTTATTTAAATATTTTTTATGGCACGCCTTTTTTTAAGGAGCACTCAGATATTAAAACTGGGACTTTTTTTTAGCCAGTTCATTTTTTTAAAGTGTTACTTAGTTTGTAGATTTTTTTGATGAAATACTATCGTCATGGGGAGATATATAGTGATATATTAGAAAATGTTGTGATTTTGATGTCTTTCACAGATTGCTTACAAATGAGTAGAAGCTAAGAAGGACATTAACTTCTTTCTCTGGAGAAAAGTAATGTAACATTTAGATCCATTGGTTTCCTTTATTAAGACTAGCATCATATATGTTTACCATTATTTAATTTTTATATATGCACACGCATAGTGCAGTGAGTGCTATGAGTGCTACATCATGTGTGTCGATTAATGTACTATTTTTCAGGGCAGGGAAATAGATTTATGACTTGGCATAAGAAAACTACATACTAAAAAAGTTTATGAAATTCTTGTTGCTGCTTTATTTTCTTAAAGCTCCAGTCTAGGTGAGAAACCATGGTTTTACTAACGAATCAAGGCCTAAAGGTAGTAGGAGGTGCTTTGTTTTTTGAAATTAACCTGGAAGTTGGAATCTGCATGAAAGGTTTATCGTAATGAACCCTGTTGGCGTCCATCTTTTTGTTTCAGACTGGGAGCACGTGCAGCCTCCGCTGTGGCTCCAGACTCTAATGAATGCTTGTAGCCAAGCAAGTGATTTCAGTGTGCAGAGTGTTGCTATTTCTTTGGTCATGGACCTGGTGGGACTGACTCAGTCTGTGGCCATGGTCACCGGGGAGAACATCAACAGTGTGGAGCCTGCCCAACCCTTAAGTCCAAACCAGGGAAGAGTAGCAGTGGTTATTAGACCTCCCCTCACTCCAGGCAACCTGAGATACATCGCTGAGAAGACTGAATTTTTCAAGGTAAATTCTAGGAAGTACATACATGACTAAGATGGTACTTGACCTCGTTTGCTTAGCAGAGATTTTAAAGATGATAATCAGGCTTCATTGAATACCTCTTCGTATTATACTGTATAGAAAAAGATACATACCAGCTTAATCTGCACTGCTTTGCCAATCTTATCCCCAGTTTTGTGAGAGGGAAGAAGATAAGGATGAGAGGAGATGAGGATGAGGTTAGGGAAGGCAAGAATTAGGGCTCTAAAGTCACAGAGGAAATAATTACAGCTAAAAAAGAGGTAAGATCATTTACACAGTAAAACTTATTTCCCCATGATGTGGTTATTGCACTTTTGGTTTTCATAGAGTACAGTCTCAGCTCTCCAAAATTCCCAGGAAAAGTTTTTCTAACTCTGTATTGTCTGATCATCATCTGTAGTGTATGATGCCATTCAGAAAAAAAATGCAGTTTTTTTATTTTGATCACAACAGTTAAGATGATATCCTCTACATAGAACATCAAGTATATTGGATTATATTACATCTTAAGTAGGTAGATTCTTTATATATAAAAAAAATTTTTCTTTATCTCATTTCAAGTCATTGTGCCCCACAGGATCATTTCTCCTGCTAGATTAGAGTTGGTTTCTGTAACAGTATTATAGTGGTAAACCCTAAAAATGGTTACATTTTTTATTAATGCTATCATAGATCATCAAGTGCTGTGTTAACACATGTAACTCTGAAATACATACAACCTATTTTGTGTGTGTTAAATAATTTGGATATTTGGACTATGAATTAGATTTCATTTTGTAACATATAACCATAAATATTAAATTATATTCAATGTGGGGTTTGTATCCTCTTAAGGATAATGTATTCTAGCAACACTTTACTAAATGTCACTAAAATAGTGAAATGGGGTCTTCTCTGGGCCCTGTAGAAAGTGCTTCCATGTTTGATGTTTAAAACAATACCATTAGGGAGGGACCTTAAAAAAAATGAAAATAATCAGTCAATCATTAAAGGTCTATCGTAAGAGTTTCTAATTGCCTGTATGACCAAAAAGTGAGCACATGGAAAGCTACACTTGTAAATTTCATCCTAGTGGCGTAATGGATATTGAAGACCTTCGAAGTCTGGCCTTCAGAGGCTTGTTGTACCTAACAGGAAATGCTTGTTAAAGAAGGTTTAATTTATGGTTTCATAACACTGTCACTTTTACATCTTTTTCTATAGCATGTAGCTTTAACATTGTGGGATCAGCTGGGAGATAGGACACCTCAGCACCACCAGAAAAGTGTGGAACTGTTCTATCAATTACATAACTTGGTTCCTTCTTCTAGCATCTGTGAGGATGTTATAAGTCAGCAGCTAACCCACAAAGATAAGGTAAATTTTTTTTTTATCTTGTCCCACCCCCACCCACCCCACTCCCATTATACCAAAAGATAAATTAAAGAAACTAGGAAAATTATTGTGGCTAGTATCTGATTAGAGATTATATAAATTCTTTCAGAGTGATCTTCATGTCTTTAAAACAAATTTGTTCTGTCCTTTTTGGAAGAAAGTTCTTTGCAAAAGCACCAGTAATCTGAAAAATCAAGTAATCCACAATCAGATACTGGGTTTATTTCTTGGTTCAGGACACAAATTGTGGGCAGCGATGATTAAAGTTGTTGCTGGTCCAAGTTCTTGGATCATTTAAAGAGGAAGCAGTGGCCTTGGTTATCGAAGTATGGATACATTAACAAATGCATGTGAAATGAAGTGATATGTGTATCAAGTTACATTTATAAGGCACAGAATGCTAATACTGGAGATATTATTTGCATTATAATAAATATCCAAAATAAGCATTTTGTATCCTAATGTATACGAAGTAATCCGTAAGTCAGTAAGAGTAAAAGTGATAGAGTTCTGGGTGCTCCTGAGAAGAAGCTGGAATTGTCATTCTGGTTGACCTCTTCAGGCAGTTCAGTGAAGAGTGTGGTCTTCTCATGCCTGCTCTTGAACATCAATCCAAGATTTTATCAAACAGCTTTTAGAGGTGCATCACCCTAATTTTTTAAGAACTCTAAATGCTAGTGGGTTTCAGTGGGCCCCCAAAAAAGGCATTGTGTAGAGTAAATGAAGCTTTTGGCAAGGAGGGAAGTGGCAAATGAAGGAGTAAAAGAGAGGAATAAAAAGTTTATTTTATTAAAATTCTGTTTCTACTTTAGCACATTCTTTGAAAATTGTTTAGGAATAAAATGTTTAATAAAGCCTTGCATTTAATTTCATTTGTTTACATTAAGTGTAAATCTAGGATAAATTATGTACCTGTTTACTTGTGTAACATTTTTAAAGAAATCATAAGTTCTGAATAAATGTATTATACAATACTTTTTTTTTTTTTTTTACATGCTTGTATTGGTTGATGTACAAACACAGCCTTCATAGGAAAAGCATTTATTAGGCCTAAGGAAAAAAAGAAAGCACTCCTAACTGATCACAAGCAATTTAGACAGTTTCAGTCCCTGATTTTGGGAGGCCTTTACTTGAAGGATTCCACAGATGCTAGAGGAAGACTATAAAAATCTTGATAACTTCACATTTCCTACCTGATTTATGTTAATTTATGTTCATTATCACCAAAAGCTGCTCTTTCTGAAAAATGTATTTTTCCATGGTTCTTTCCATTACTACCATAACACTTAATGTTTTCAAGATAATCTCAAAGTGATGTAATGTTTTTCCTACAGAAATAATTTTGTAGGTGTTTACATTTTTGAATCTAATAAACCAGCTTTGTAAGTAGTGACAAATTCATTTGAGATTAATATATAATTTCTGGGAGCAAAAGTAAATTGTATAGTGTAATAAAATAAATTTTGACTACTAAGTATTTATATTAAAACAAGAGAGAAAGTGCTTCCTATACTGAAGACATAATAACATGTGCATTACTAGTTCTTTCCATCCCCTGTTATACAGTAATCTAGAAATCTGGTTACCTAGTCTAAACTAAATTCTAATGATTTATGAGGTAGCGTGAGATGATCCTTCAGGTTTAATATTTCTGCATATATTTAAGTCTTTTTTACATTTCTACTTTCATAAAAACAGTTTATTGTGTTGTGTGTTGAGTACTATGAACATTGAGCCTAATACTGCCTCTTAAATTGCTACTTCGATTTAGTAAAATCCTTTAATATCTTCAAGGGAGAATAAAATAATTTAATCTCCCATATTCCTCCTCAGAAAATAAGGATGGAAGCACATGCAAAGTTTGCAGTTCTTTGGCATCTCACAAGGGATCTCCATATAAATAAGTCGTCATCTTTTGCACGTTCTTTTGACAGGTTGGTTGCGTTTGATATTTGGATTTACAGTCAGATATCTCAGTGTCTCTTTTCTTGAATCCTCTGGCTAGTTTGGCAGGGGTAGAAAATAAGAATTTACAGATTTTATAAAGAGAACTTATAAATTATTTTTTTAATCGAAGCTATATTAAAATGCATGGCATTGAAGCACCCAGAGCCCCATTCTTTCACTAGATGACGATTCATCAAGACCCTACTGTGTGCCAGACACCATTCTAGGTGTCGGGGATACAGCAATGAATACAGCATTTTGAGTCTCTCTTCATAGTGAAGTTTCATTAAAACAGTAGATTATGTAACTGTTTCTCCAACAGTTATTTTCAATCTTCTGCCTGAAATGGACCTAATAGATCTATAGCTAAAATACTGACAGACCACTTCATGTGGATTCAGAGAACCTGTAGCTGCCTGAGAGTGGTTTTGCTACTTGTCTAGACCACTTAAGATGACTCATCCCCCAAATATGAGATTTGCATTAACTTCCAAGGAGATGCTGTTACGTGGTGGTTCAGATATTGGCACAGGATAATAGCAGTTTCACCAGCAGCTCTCCTAGAGGAGGCCACAGATCTGACTATGCTTATAGCCCCAGCTCAGGACCAGATGTGTGCTTTACTGGACACTACTTTTTCAACAGCATCACCATTTTTAAATCATCTGCTGTTGAACTAGTACAATGGACTAGGCCCTTGGCCTACGTACTTTACATACAATTATCTCTCATTTGATGCTTGCCTTTGCTCATCATACAAACAAGGCACTGAAGGACCAGAGAAATTAAGTGGCTTACCCAAAACCACACATGAGGTCGGGTGGATAACCGACATTTGAATCTTGGGTTTTCTGATTCCAAACCACACCTCCATACCTTTCACAGGTCTTTCCTTGAATTAAGCTCATAGGTTTGACTCCTAAAGAGATTGGGTGCAGAAGAACATGGGAGCAGTGCTGACTTGCAGGGAGTTCAATATTTGGTGACTTGAAAAGGAATATGTTGCTAAAACAAGACTAAGGTGTTTTTTTTTTTCTATTTTATAAAAGTAACGTATGCTTGTGAAATTTAAAAAAAAAAAAATGCAAGTATATAAGAAAAGGGGAAAGACGATTTTCTCCTTTCTCCTATCTGCTGAGACTGTAGGGATTAAGATTATTAAAATACTGTGGTCAACAGTTATCCTGAAGTATGACTACTTTTAAAAAAGTTAATTCAAGGGGCGCCTGGGTGGCTCAGTCGTTAAGCGTCTGCCTTCGGCTCAGGTCATGATCCCAGGGTCCTGGGATCGAGCCCCGCATCGGGCTCCCTGCTCAGAGGGAAGTCTGTTTCTCCCTCTCCCTCTGCTGTTCCCCCTGCTTGTGCTCTCTCTCTCTCTCAAATAAATAAAATCTTTAAAAAAAAAAAAAAAAGTTAATTCAAAATAATAACACTTATAATAATATTGATTTAAGAAAAACTAGAGTGTTACAATTCAAGTAGGTGTTTTGTTCTTTTTTTTTTTAATTATCGGTGTTTATTGTAGGTCGCTGTTCATCATGTTAGATAGCCTTAACAGCCTCGATGGTTCTACCAGCTCAGTGGGACAAGCCTGGCTGAACCAAGTGCTACAAAGACATGATATTGCAAGAGTTTTGGAACCATTGCTATTGCTCCTGCTTCATCCTAAAACTCAGAGGGTTTCAGTGCAGCGTGTACAAGCAGAACGCTATTGGAATAAGGCTCCCTATTATCCTGGAGAAGAGAGTGACAAGCATTTCATGCAGAATTTTGCCTGCAGCAGTGGTGAATATCACATGGAAGTAGAACAGCTTTATTTAGAATTAAGTTATGAAAATAAAGTGAGAGGTGAACACAGCGGTGATTGGCGACAGTGAGGTGTTCTGCATGGGGTTCCCCCGCCCCGCGTGCCATGGCGGTGCTCATGTGGGACGTGTCAGAATATCCTTCATCAGTGAGCACCTTAGAGGACTTGGATCTCTCTTATGAGTTGACTCTTTCAAGGGAGGAGTCAACACAGGTCTGGGCAAAGACAGTCTTCCAATTTTGATGAAAATGCCTTTAGAGTGTAATTAGCAGTTTTGGTCCTGCAAGGCTGTGGAGCTACTTCACTGGGAATGTGTAATAAGTTTGTAGTGCACATTTAGCTTTCATGAGTCATTTTCTTCCTCTGTGAAATGGGGATCGTAGCACCCACCTTTCCAGGCTTCACTGTGAACATCAGATGTCATCCTGTTTGTGAAATGTTTATTGCAGACTGGCATATCCTAAGTGTTTGTTAAATATTCACTATTATTCCTTGAAGTCCACACTTTACAAACTGTCGAGTGATGCCATCTGTAATACAGTGATAATGGCCCCATAGATTAGATTAGTTTATTACACTTCAGAGACAAAAGATGCTTACATATCTCATTTGTATCTTCACAAATAACCCTGAGCAGGGAGCTGCTGCTGAGCGGGCTGTGGCTTTCTCACAGTCCCATGGCTGCTGAGTGATGAAGCTGCGACCGAGCCGGTGTGCTCCTACTTCATCTTTAGTGTGTCTCTACAGAGCCTTCTTTCCTTTCTCTGCCTTCCTTTCCACCGCTTCCCCTGAGTGTTCTCAGAGCATGCCCTACCCTGCTTATCGCCCCAACTTTGTGTTAGCATTTTACCCGCTGCAGTTCCTGCCTGTCTGCTGAATTCTCACCTTGTCTTGAGATCAGTCTCCTTACCTGTAGGGTCACCATGCTTTCCCTGAGTTTCATAACATTTGCTTGGTACTATTCATATGGAACTAAGCCTTCTGCTCTTTCTAAAAAGAATGCCGTCAGCCTGGTATGCCCCTCAAAAAGTATAGAAATGGATGCATGTGTTTGTGATCCCCTACTGAGTTCAAACTCTATAGAGAGCAATGATGTCTTTTCCTTCTCTCACCGCCATTGTCTACAGGTTCAGGGCCTTACTCATATTAGATAATTCATAAATGTTGAATTTTATTGAAATCAAGGAACTACATATATGTATATATATATATACCTATTCCCAAACTACTTGAATTCTTAGAAATAGCATAGCTAAAGGGAAGTATCACACAGGGAGGAAAAGAACTAAAATTTTGAAGTGCAGTAAAAAAGATACCTTATTTGGGGATAAGGGCAAATTTTTACATTGTATCTGTTTTAAATGTGTTGTTCTGTTCAATTCAATTGAATTAATAGGCTTTCTCTTGTTGAATTGTCTTTACTAAATTCTAGTTAATAGTCATCTACATAATTTTCTAACTTAAAGGGTCTAAAATAGTAATAAATTAAAATATAATTTTAGGAAAGTATAAGTTGGTGATGAAGCTAATGATTAAAAATCTTGAATTCGGTCTACCATTTCAATTATTTTAATATGTCTTCTATTTTTCCTTTGCTATTTTCTTCATATGCCAGTAAGCCAAGTACAACTCATTGCATCTAAAGGGAATGGTGAAAAGCCGCTTACCATGGATGAAATAGAGAATTTTAGTCTCACTGTTAATCCATTGAGCGACAGACTTTCCCTTCTAAGTACCAGCAGTGAGACAATTCCAATGGTTGTATCTGATTTTGATCTTCCAGACCAACAGATAGAAGTACTTCAGAGTTCTGACTCTGGATGTTCACAGTCCTCTGCTGGGGACAATTTGAGTTACGAAGTCGATCCTGAAAATGTGAATGTCCAAGAAGATTCCCAAATGCCAAATGCGAGCTCCCCGGATGATGACATTCAGCAGGTAGTGTTTGACCTGATATGTAAAGTTGTAAGTGGCCTCGAAGCAGAATCTGCATCACTTATATCTCAGTTAGAAATTGAAGCTATGCCCCCAAAGCATAGGGACGTAGGCCCAGGCGAAGAGACACTCCAAACTGACGATCAGTCCGCTCCGCAGAGCCAGAGTGCTGTGCTGAGTAAGGACAGTTCCCACTTTCTGTCTGTGTCTGCGGAGGGAGGCCATGAGTGCGTGGCAAATGGAATCTCCAGAAATAGTTCCTCACCTTGTATTTCAGGAACCACACAGACTCTCCAGGACTCTAATGTTGCTTCCGTAGAAACCAAATCTAGACAGAGGAGTCACAGTAGCATTCAGTTCAGCTTCAAAGAAAAATTATCAGAAAAAGTCTCCGAGAAAGAAACCATCGTTAAGGAGTCTGGTAAACAACCAGGAGCAAAACCTAAAGTAAAACTTGCCCGAAAAAAGGATGATGACAAGAAAAAAACTTCAAATGAAAAACTCAAACAAACCAGTGTGTTCTTCAGCGATGGCCTGGATTTAGAGAACTGGTACAGCTGTGGAGAGGGAGAAATTTCTGAAATTGAGAGTGATATGGGTTCTCCCGGATCACGGAAATCTCCCAATTTCAACATCCATCCGCTCTATCAGCATGTGCTTCTGTATCTCCAGTTGTATGATTCATCGAGGACTCTCTATGCTTTTTCTGCCATCAAAGCCATCTTAAAAACTAATCCTATTACTTTTGTAAATGCCATTTCAACCACTAGTGTAAATAATGCATATACCCCTCAGTTGTCTCTCCTTCAGAATCTCTTGGCCAGACACCGGATTTCTGTTATGGGCAAAGACTTTTACAGTCACATTCCAGTGGACTCAAATCATAACTTCCGGAGTTCTATGTACATAGAAATCCTTATTTCCCTCTGCTTGTATTACATGCGTAGCCACTACCCAACTCACGTCAAGGTCACTGCACAGGACTTAATAGGCAATCGAAACATGCAGATGCTGAGCATCGAAATTTTGACGCTTCTCTTTACTGAGCTGGCAAAAGTAATAGAAAGCTCAGCAAAGGGTTTCCCGAGTTTTATCTCTGATATGTTATCTAAGTGCAAAGTTCAGAAGGTGATTCTTCACTGCTTGCTGTCCTCCATCTTCAGCGCACAGAAATGGCATGGCGAGAAGGTGACAGGCAAGAACGTGGTCGCCGTCGAAGAGGGTTTCTCAGAAGACAGCCTTATCAATTTCTCGGAGGATGAATTTGACAGTGGCAGCACACTCCAGTCACAACTTCTTAAAGTGCTTCAGAGGCTCATTGTTCTAGAACACCGGGTAATGACTATCCCCGAAGAGAGCGAAACGGGTTTTGATTTTGTCGTCTCGGACCTGGAACACATCAATCCCCACCAGCCCATGACTTCTCTTCAGTATCTGCACGCTCAGCCAATCACGTGTCAAGGCATGTTCCTTTGTGCAGTGATACGAGCTTTGCACCAACACTGTGCTTGTAAGATGCACCCGCAGTGGATTGCTTTAATCACGTCTACTCTGCCTTACATGGGAAAAGTGCTACAGAGGGTGGTTGTTTCTGTGACGCTGCAGCTTTGCCGAAATTTAGATAATCTAATCCAGCAGTACAAATACGAAACAGGATTATCCGATAGTAGGTAAGGTTGATTTTTAACTTTATCGTTGACATCTTTCACATCATGACACAGAATTGTCCACAAAGTCACTTACCGTTTGAGTAAATAAATTAGTGGTTATCAGTAGGTTACAGAAAGTATGTTATTTTCACAAAGAACAAAATTCAGCTTGAGAAAGAGTATCGATAAAAGAATGCAAGAATGGCGGAGAGGAGTATTTAAACAGACCTTTTTTTATTCTAAGGGTTTTAATTAATTTTGATGTTCTTGACTGAGCTGGCGAAAGTAATGCAAAGCCCAGCAAAGGGTTTCCCTAGTTTTATCTGATAAGTTATCTAAGTGGAAATTAATATCACACTAAAATTAATTTTAAGGGGCGCCTGAGTGGCTCAGTGAGTTAAGCATCTGCCTTCGGTTCAGGTCATGATCCCAGGGTCCTGGGATCAAGCCTCTCATTGGGCTCCTTGCTCAGCGGGGAGTCTGCTTCTCCCTCTCCCTCTGCCTGCCACTCCCCCTGCCTGTGCTCTCTCTCTCTCAAACAAATTTTTTAAGAAATTAATTTTAAATTAAAAATAATTGTTTTCCCATCTGATTTTATTTCTTGTTTCCGATTTTCATGTTTAGTGGTGAATTCCATCTGTATCCCCATGTTCAGTTAGTCCGTCAGAAATTAACCAGATGTTTAATAGATTAGTGTCTGGTTTATCTCCTGTATAACCTTCGCTACTACGTGTAAAGTATGAGAGAACTGCCTGTATCATTTAATATTGATATGCCTGCTTTTACATAGTTACTAGAAATTTACTGGCTATATTTGTTTATTTTGTATTGAGTTCTTTAGCCAAAAAGAACTCTAGTACAACTCACTTATTTTAGAGATTAGGATATAAAAGCTTCTAATATGTGCTCTTAGTCATTTATTCCTGTACTATTTATTGAGCACCTACTATGTGCCTAGCACCTGCTGGACATTTACTATTGATAAAAACATGAACTTTTCTTTCACAGAACTTGTGTTCAAATGAATACATTTTATTTCAGGCCTCTGTGGATGGCATCAATCATTCCACCAGATATGATTCTTACTCTTTTAGAAGGGATCACAGCCATTATCCATTACTGTTTGTTGGATCCTACTACTCAGTATCACCAAGTAAGACTGCATGAATATTTGGCTAGTTTGAAAAGAATGAGGTCCAATAAGTACCCATTTGTAAACCTCAGTAAGTGATACGTGTTTTTCCCCCCGATTTAAGCTTTTGGTCAACGTAGACCAAAAACACTTGTTTGAAGCCCGCAGTGGAATCCTCTCGATCCTTCATATGATCATGTCCTCTGTGACATTGCTTTGGAGCATCCTGCATCAGGCTGATTCTTCAGAAAAGATCACTGTTGCTGCCTCTGCATCTGTTACCACCATTAATCTTGGAGCCACAAAGGTTAGACAATTCACACTTCCTCTGTGGAGCTCAGAAGTTGATTCAGGGACTTTCCTAAAGACTTTCCTAATTTTGAGTAATTAATTCCCAAATAATTTTAACTGTTTCATTGAGAAATGACATATCACAGAATTCACCCATTTTAAGTATATACAGTACAATGATTTTTTTTCCTACTACATTTCTAGAGTTGTGAAACTGTCACCACAATCATTGAACGTGTCCATCACCACAAAAAGATTCCTGGTGCCCAATTTGCAGTCACTCCCTGTTCCCCTCACTAACTCCAATAAACCACTAATCTGTTTTCTCTACATATACATTTCTTTTTCTGGACCTTTTTAATAAATGGAGTCATGTGTTACTTGGTCTTTTGTATATGGCTTCTTTCATGTGACATAATGTTTTTGAGTTTCATTCATGCGTATTATAATTTTATTCCTTTTCTTTAGGACATCTTGACATTTTAATATGCAAAACTCTCCTAGAAAATAGTTTAGCAATATGCACAGAGAGCTTTAAAAGTTTTGTAGTCTATGACCTAGTAATCTACTTTAGTAATGAATTCTAAGGTAATCAAAATTATGCAGAGATACATACATATCATTATAGACTTATGTAGTGGCAAAAAAGAGAGATCCTAAACAGCAAATATGGAAATGGTTAAATAAATTACACTTTTAATGTTACATTACATAGCTACTAATAATTGTGGTTTTAAAGAAATCTTAGTGGATAGAAAATGTGTAAAACTTCAGTGAAACAAGGACATTATGTAATTGAACAAATCTTGTATCTATAATTCTATAAAAAATTATATGCAGAAAAAGAAATTAATGTTAATAGTGATTATCAGCATAATATGATTAATGGTTCAGTGTCTAAATTTTTTTGTTACACTCTGGCATTTTCCAAATTTTCTACTTTATACTTAGAGGAAAATTCTATTTGAAAGCATGTTATACAATGTCAAGTTGTTGAATTGATATCCCTCAGTTACCTAATCTTACTCTTAGACCTGACTCCCTAGATCGGGGAGTAATGGGAGCACAATTGAAATTAGGGGAAGAGGAAGGGTGGAAACTATTTTAAAATTTTACTTAAGTACTTACGTTTAGATTAAACTATGCTTTTCCGTTGTATAATTTCACTTAAATATAGAACACTCCCTTTCCTTTTTAAAAGAATCTACTAATTGGATTTCATATATAGTGTTTTCCTATTATGTCATATAGACTCCTGCATTTGGCTGACTGGCAGTTGTCATTTTATAGGGTTTTTTTTTTTTCTTTCCCAGTTAAAATAACCATGATTGCCTCCTTTAACACTATTAAAGTGTCCTCTACTGTTACTTGGGTGGCAAAACATGAAAGCACTATATAGTATTTAAAAAAAAAAAAGCTAAAAGTGCAGTCTATTAATGTTCCATAATTTTTAATTCACTTGTTTATTTAAATTGTTTTAGAACTTGAGACAGCAGATTCTTGAATTATTGGGCCCCATTTCAATGAATCATGGTGTTCACTTTATGGCTGCTATTGCGTTTGTATGGAATGAAAGAAGACAGAACAAAACCACCACCCGGACCAAGGTACATGTTTAACTGTTTGGTACTTCTGTTGTGTCGTTTGAGAAGCAGTGAGTATATGTGAATTTTCAATTCCCCGTTAGTTGCAATGGGCCTGGGGTGGGATGGGGAATAGAAAAGCAGTAGTTTTTCTACAGGTATAATGATGTATTTACTGCCCAAATGTCTTAAATAAGTATAAAAAGCATCATTTTATGGAAAAAAAGAAATTCGTATATTAACTCTATTTGAAATAGAAAAGTTAACATAGTACAGGGTATTTTTTTAAATGTTAGTCATTCAGGGTATGGAGAGTTTTCATCTTGACTAGATTTTCATTAAGACATGATAGCTTAGGGCTCCTGGGTGGCTCAGTTGGTTAAGCAACTGCCTTCGGCTCAGGTCATGATCCTGGAGTCCCGGGATCGAGTCCCACATCGGGCTCCCTGCTCAGCGAGGAGCCTGCTTCTCCCTCTGACTTTCCCCCCCTCATGTACTCTCTCTCATTCTCGCTCTCTCAAATAAATAAATAAAATCTTTAAAAAAAAAAAAAAATGATAGCTTAAATAGTTTCTAAATGTAATCCATATATTGGCTTAACTGGATTATATATACGAAATTTTTGCAGCTTTGTGAGTTCGAAAGCTCAAAAATGTTCTATATGGGAAATAGTGACTCATAAGAATATTAAGGCTATTAAATAATTAACATTCACAGAAGATACATGATTTATCTAGTTAAAGGTTTCTGATCTGTTATTTTTGTGTTGATTTCACATTACATATATGTTGAAGTTTCAAAAGGAATAAAAATAAATATGACATTTTTTACATGGTAGGATTCAGTAACATACTACATTAGACAGAAGTAAAATCCTTAAGTATTTAAAATCAGTCAAGGACCTGTGGTTTGTTATTAACAAGGCATAACGAACACATGCATTTTTCTGTGCTCTTTCAAAATTGAGAATAAAAGGATTTAAAAATGCATAAACCCACAACGACAAAAAATTGAGAGAGTTGACCACAGAAAAATAAGAAGTGTCAGCAGAATTTTACGAGAAGAAAAAAAACACATGTCTGTGTGGTAACTGATTTAATAGAGAAAATTGATAACTAAACTGCTGCAAGAAAGGAAGCAGTTTCCACTGTAAAACTATAGATGGACTCTGGAATTCGAAGTGTCAGGTACCTCTAAAGGCACAGGGTTGGGATGCGGCTGAAATCTGGAGGATTGATTGAAAATTTATATAAGGAGCAGCTGGACGACTTCTAGATCCCTTTTCCCCAGCTCAAGCAACCACCCGCTCTTAATTAGCATTAAGCACCCAAGCAGGAGATTGGAGTTAAGTTTGCCCTGTAAAGAGTTGGTCAAGAAAGGCTCTGAACCCAAGGGCACAAGATTCACACAGGTACACATTAGACTTCATGGTGAAAACAGGAGCATTTGCAAAAAGTTTATATACTGAAAACTGGGCACCAGCCTCACCCCAGTAGGTAGCAGGAAGCAGTATGGCCCTTAGGTAGGAATTTTGAGGATTCCCTTCTGGGAAGATGACCTGACCAAGAAAAAAGACATAGCTACTAAAGTTTTTGAGGCTACTAACAAAACACTAGGCTGCAGTCACCACACGGGGAGGCCTCCCTGCCCACTGGTCTTGCACACAAATGCTTGACTTATCACTTTTTAATTTCTTTTTCAAAAGCAATAATAGCAGAGTTGTTACGAGCACAGACTTTGAAACCAAACTCTTACTTTACTAACTGTATGACCCTGAGGTAGAAATACTACTTCATGAGGTTGTGAGAATTGGAAGAATATAGATATGTGGCACTTAGAGCAACGCCTGGCACTTAATAAGCACTGTAAATATTAGTCGTATTATTATTCCTGACATTTAAATATGAATAAAGAGCCAAGGATTACCAGCCACATGAAGAAAGCCTCTACTATTGATAGACAGTGACCAAAACAACTAGATAAAGTCAAAAGAATCAGTGCAGGTAACAGAATAACATGTAAGTAATAATAGTGATGCCCTTGCAAGAGGTGAAGCTATATTGCATCCATGATATAAGAAGATTCTAAGAAAGACCTTTGCAAAAATTAAAATTTTTCTTGGATATAAATTTTTTTTATAGCAGAAACGAAACAAAATCAGTACAAGTGTTGGAAGAGAAAGTGGATAAATACCAGAAATAAAATATAAACTTAGAGATATGGGAAGTAGGGGAAAGGAGATCAGAAAATTAGGAGAGTGATACTGGAGGGTCAGTATCTTTTTTGCAGAAAGAACAGAAGAAATGAAGGGAAAAAATATTAACGAAATGGTACAAGAGAATTCTCCAGAAATGAAGGAAATGAGTTTCCACAGACACTATGAAAAGAGATTTACACAAAGATCAGCATGCAGTTTCAGAACACTGGAGATCAAAGATCTGAAAATCTTCTTAAGAGAAAATACTGTTCCTATTCAGTGGAATCATGATAAGACTTATCAAGAGCAGCGCTGGAAATTGTGATGGGAAAATTAATTTCAACCTATAATGCCTTATCCTGTCAAACTGTCACTCAAGGCATTTTGAACCATGCAGTATCTATTTTTTATAAAGGTATTACATACCATCAATTCACCCTTTCTTGGCTACTGGAAGATGCATCTCCATTAGAGGAGGAATAAACCAAGAAGGAAGAAGACACGGGATCCAAGAATGAGGGGTTTGGACACAGAAGACAAGGAAAGGGAATTTCTAGACTGATGGTCACAGAAAAGATATCAAGATGTTACTTTGTAGCAAGCCTAGGGAGTACCAACCCAGGGTGGAGCATAAAGACCTCTAACAGATGTCTCAAGGAAAAAAAAAAAAAAAACATGAGGAAAAGGGTAGAAGATTAATTATCTAATATATTCGAATATGTAATAAGAGGTTTACAGTTGTTGGAGTAATTTGGGGATGAATTTACGATAGAGATGGAGAAAACCAAACAAAAATAAAGCAGTTTATTAACTCTAGGAAAAAGAAAAAGTAAAAGAAATGTAATGACAGTATAATACACAGTACAACCGTAAATAGTTAATGAATATTAGATATTGATTTAAGTAAAATTATGACATAACTATGTTGGGAGGTAGGGAGAGAAGTGTAGGGGAGCTAAATTTTTGTCTTCTGGTGTAGGAAGTCAGTAGGAAATTGAAAAAAAAAATCATGAAATGGGGGAAAAAGCTGTGTATCACTCAAATAATAGAAAAGAGCTAAGAGTTGAGTAGGGTTGCTTTGGGAATGTGAGATATAGGATAGGACACTGCTATCTTTTCTTGTAAGGCTTATTGTCCTATTTGATTTTTTGAAATGATGTATATACATTGTATTGATAAAAATATATTTTTTTACCTAATCAAGAGACTTGCAAAGTCCTTTATATTAAAAAGAGCCCATGAGGGGCGCCTGGGTGGCTCAGTCGGTTAAGCTTCTGCCTTCGGCTCAGGTCATGATCCCAGAGTCCTGGGATCGAGCCCCGCATCGGGCTCCCTGCTCGGCGGGAAGCCTGCTTCTCCCTCTCCACTCCCCCTGCTTGTGTTCCCTCTCTCGCTGTGTCTCTCTCTGTCAAATAAATAAATAAAATCTTTAAAAAAATAAAAAAATAAATAAAAAGAGCCCATGAGATATTCTCTTAATTCTGTGACTTCTCTTAAAAGACTTATGTACCCACCTACATACAGAGATACAATGATGTGTTTATCCAGGTCATTCCTGCAGCGAGTGAAGAACAGCTTCTACTAGTAGAACTGGTTCGCTCCATCAGTGTCATGAGAGCAGAAACCGTTATGCAGACCGTGAAAGAAGTTTTAAAGCAGCCCCCAGCCATAGCCAAGGACAAGGTAAGAAGAGCTTTTCTTTGCATTTATTGACAATTCTGTTTCAAAAATGCTGCTGGGAGGTAAGATATTTTTTTGTACAGCATTGTCCTTTTACAGATTGCAGAGAGGAAGGCATGTTGGCCTCACACTACCGTAATCAAAACATTTATCAGTATCTGCAGTGACTGTTATTGTGATCATTCCCATAGCCGGTGAAGAGCCATTCACTGCTTAGATCTCTTACGTGAATGTCTAAGGCCGTTCAGACTTGTATGACCAAATTCTTAGGGGAGGTTTTTCTGGTCATTTAAAGGAAGAACACACAAGCCAGAGCCCAAGGTCGACTGACCTCAGTTGTTTCCTTATTATTATTATTATTATTATTTTACAGCTTCTTAATTGCTTTCTCTCTGGAATGAATGTCCAACATTTTGCCGTAACCTTAGTTCTAGTCAATGTCATTTCTTGACCATGTACAAACCCGTGCTTTGCAAGGGCTACAGAAAATGAATAATAATATAGTAATACTAATACAATACAGTAATAATAATACATTGCTCATAGCACATTGTCTCTAATTAGGCAGATATAAAAGTCTGCAAATGAGTAAAATTATGGACTTCTCTACTTTCTTCTGTTCCTTGTTCCAGCAATACTGAGGTCATATTTTCTGAGAAAACAAACAGAATTGTTACACATATCTGAAAATGTTTATTTTTTAAAATTTTATCTTTTTCTTGAGTTGCCAATGGGAAGAGTATACTTGCATGTGTGAATAGCTAATATCCGTGTTAACTTCTAACATGCTAACTATTCTAACATCACCCCTGCGGCATTTGCGATAGGATTTTAAATTTGCATGTGAAAGCTCAATTCAGCATAATATTTTGAGCATCTGCTTGTGCCAGACATTGGACTAGGCATGAAGGATATGAAAACGAGCAAATTCCACCACCACACCTTCCAACGGCTGCCTCCTTGCTCTGAGTCTAAATTCTGAATCCATTAGATACTGGATTTTTCTTTGTGTGTGATAAAGGGGAACCTTCAGGGGAATAGTTGGTACTAAAAAGGAACAAATCGGTAAATGTCAGTGGACATCAGTATCATTTTCTTGCCTGTTACTAATTTATTTTATTTTATTTTATTATGTTAATCACCATACATTACATCATTAGTTTTTGATGTAGTGTTCCATGATTCATTGCTTGTGTGTAACACCCAGTGCTCCATGCAGAACGTGCCCTCTTTAATACCCATCACCGGGCTAGCCCATCCCCCCACCCCTCTAGAACCCTCAGTTTGTTTCTCAGAGTCCAGTCTCTCATGGTTCGTCTCCCCTCTTTTACTACCAGTTTCTGCTAACTTAGTGTAGTGCCGAGTATAACATATAATAAAAAAGAAAACACTTGTCGTTAGAAATTAGCACACTCGGCACTATCTCTAGTTAAAGACTACATTAGGAGGCTATTAGGAGTTGGTCTCAGATTTGAACAAACTACACTAAGTTAGCAGAAACTTGTAGTAAAATAGATTTAAATTCTAATTTTGTAAAAATTTTCAACCCAGTTCTGCTAGCACCACCCAAGTATAATATAAGCTGATTAAAACTGATGTTGATGCTTACAGAGTAAATGGATCATTTAAAAATAATGGCTGGAGTATCAACTTTTGATGTGTGGTGGGGGAGGTTTGAGAACCTTTTGATTTCTTCTGTCCATTTTCAACTTTTTAAACAGATCTTGGGTTAAGTTTTTTTCTACTAAATGAGTTCGCATGGCTTTATTTTTTTATGACAAACTAGTGTTTTTGTTTTCTTTTAATGTTTTATATTAAAAATTGGCAGTAAAGTACAGAGTAGTTGCAACAATAAAAAAGCTAAAGCAGCGTTTTTCTTCAATGTAAAATTGATTTCTTTTGTTTATAGAAACATCTTTCTTTGGAAGTCTGCATGCTTCAGTTTTTCTATGCTTATATTCAAAGGTAAGATAACTGATAATAATCTCTCCTTTCTGCATTAGTAATGTGTAAAAGTCAGGGAATAGAGGAGACAAGCACCTGAATCCTTTCAAGAAGTTGCTAATTTTTCCTTTTAAAACTAAAAGAACAAATGCTAGCAACATTGTCTATGGATATATTTATACAAGTCAATGGGTATGTTAATGAGCCAGCCAGGCAGATCCTGCAAACCTAAAGACCTAAGTGTATTAGAGATTCTATGGCTACTGAAACAATGAATTGTAAGAAAATCATTTAAGTATAAATGAAATGCTGAATCCAACTCTTGAAACCATGCCTGTTGCCACTGAATCCATTATTACTTTAATATGGGTGAACATGTGGTAATCTAATCTGACTTTTTTTTAACGTTAGGAATGATGATAAAATATCTTCTTGTTCTGGTATTCCAGTTTTGTGTTCCCCTGAACAGAAGTCAGTTGAGTTTTGATAAACTTCTTACTGAAGACCTCAATCTTAATCCTCCCTTATAAGGCAGTTCCATATTAATCACCAAACTTGGCATCAATTTGTGATCTGTGACTAACATTTATAAAGTTAGGTTAGGTAGTATATTTAAACTGATTGTGATTTAGAGCAAGGACTACCTAACGTCTGAACTTAGATACATAGAGGTGTTATGGTTAAGGCCAGACTGAAACAGAGATAATCTTAATTTCTCTAGATGTGAGACCACTTGGTTCAGGACAGATTGGTAACTCTCCCTTCGATGAGATAAAGACTCATAGGTGAAGGAAAAAGAGCTAATATAAATGGAGAGGACAGGACCGAGAGCAAGTGACTATGATGTCAGTAATTAAACTGAGACTTACTGCAATTGTATTTTACTTCTGAGAGTCCATGTAATTAAAACTGGGATTTCTCTAGCAAAATTTCTGTACTAATAAGTCACACTGTATATTTTAAATGTGTTGGGTTTTTTATATATATATAATATTAATAGTAAACATAAGGCTTTTAGGAATTTTGTCCTATCATAGTCTATACAAATTTAGGGAATGTTTCAGAGAAACTAGTAGGAAAATGTGTTAAAGGCTGTGGGAAAATATAAAGAAAACTAAAGTTTGCTGTGCCTCTCTCTATATATACGCAACTATATTTATCTTGCAGAATTCCAGTGCCCAATTTAGTGGATAGCTGGGCATCACTATTGATACTTCTGAAAGACTCTATACAACTGAGTCTTCCAGCCCCAGGGCAGTTTCTTATACTTGGGTAAGCAATTTCGCTTAAAAATATTATTTTGAAGAACAGAATAATGATCACTGTCCTAATTGCTGAATAACAGATGTTTTGGGTGACCACGCGATCACTGTCTTCTCATGGAATTCTCAAGGTATAGAACTAGGCATATGGTATGAGGCCTGAAAAAAAGGCAGGAGGCCGTAGGGAGGAAACAATGCATGTTTATACAAAATGTAAATGTACTAACATAAAACTTGTAATAGTAGTTACTTTCGGAATGAGTAGGATGGCTGATGGGGAACTTCATAGAGGAAAGTCATTTGAGTTCAGGGCCCTGAACATAAACAGGCTTTACCCCAGACCACCCCAATTAGAATCTGCTTTCTAGCAAGATCCCCAAGTGATTTGAGTGAGTATACACTAAAGTTTGAAAAGGACTGCTTAAGATATAAGGGGCGGGGGGGAATAGAGTAAACTTTTCCCCAGCCTTTTTATATTACGTCAGACAGTCCAGTGAGGTCTTCAATGGCCAGTGACAGTCAACATGTTCTCATATTGAATGGATATAAATTCAACCAAGTCCAAAGAACTTTGACCTTTTGGTTGACTTCTATAGTTCTGATGGGGATTTTACATGTGTAGATGTGTGACTCTATATACAAAGACACAGCTTCGACCCTTATTTTCCTTATGGGAACTAGCAGTTCTGGTTTGGCAACCAGTGGTCTAGAAAATTTTGAAGTGGAGAAGAAGGAAGGTGAGGATTCTTCAGTGCGATGGCCTCAAGTTTTCTGGTAAATGTGGGCATGTACTCGCACTAGGAAGCAGAGAGGAGGTAGAGAAACCGTGGTGAGAGCTTGGTGAGAGCAGGTCAGGCTGAGGTAGCTGAGTAACACTGAGGTCCCAGCCCAGCCAAAGTGAGCCAGAGCCCCTGCCCAAGAATTTCAGGCATCATGATGATTCCCAGTCCCTCACACTATCTGTTTTGAAAATTATCTAAATCAAAAAGCTGAAGGAGTTTTAGATGTTGAAGATATGATGAGAAAAGAACAGCCGACTCAATGTCTGCAATTCCTGGATCAAAAGTTAAGGTAACTGGTGTGTATGAGTTCTAGTGATTGAGAAGATAAATATAAATCCTAGAAATCAAACAACGTACTCATGAAGATTTCTAATTCTCCTTTTCTAATCTCTAGTTCCAGCCCTCGTCCCTGTGACCTTGGGTACCTCAGTAAATCTCTCCAAGGCTATTTTCCTGTCTATCAAGCAAAAATAGTGGCGCCTGCCCTACCTACCTAAGTTATTTTAAGGCTCAAAGAGGGACTATACGTACAGTTCTTTGAGTTATCAGCAAATAACCCTGCTGCCTAATTTCATTAGAAATTAAAGCTATTTATTGTCACCTGTAGCTTCCCCACAGGAGACTCTCCTCACCTGCTTTTTCTTCCTTTCTCATTTCTCAGAAAATAAGGATCTTACCTCCTTCTCAAGTGTATATACTCAGATTGTTTAAGTAAAAAGTTGGACATTTCAGTTAGACTAGAAACTTAATTCCCTTTTTAAATTTCTGGTTGTGTGTTTGTTTACTACCGACCATTCCACTGATGTTCTCAAAATTCTTAATTATAAAATAGAAATTGATATGAAGGTTGCTTTTCAAAATAACCTCACATGTTAGTTTGGAAATAATTATGCATATAATTTATCTTAATAAAAGATAAATGTCAGAGTAAATATCGAGTGGAATTTTAGCAAACAACAGAAGTTGAAATTTTTTTTCATTCATGAAGTATTTTTAATCTGTTACATACACACAGGATTAGAAGCCATTTCTGTTACAATTTAAAATTGCTGGGGTTTTTTGGTTTTTTTTTTACTTTTTTGTTGATATATAAAACAGAAAAATATACAAATAATTAGTACACTACCCCACAAGTTATTAGAGTGAACACATCAACTATATAATTCAAGTCTAAATTAAGAAATAAAACACCATATGTCTCCTCAGTTCCCCTCCCAATCACTGTCCGAACCTTCTCCCCAAAGATAACCATTATTCTGGCCTCTAACACCACAGATAAATTTTGCCCTTTTTTTTGAACTCTAAGTATATGTAAATATTTTATTTTGTGTCTGCTTCTTTCACACAACTTATGTTTATAAGATTCATCCGTGTAATTTCATGTAGCTATAATTTATTAAGTTTCATTGCTGTTCAGTATTTCACTGTATGATTATGCTACAAATTCTCTTCTGTTGCTGGACTTTGGGGTTCTTTCCAATTTGGTGTTTTTATGAATAAGCTGTCAGGAACATCCTTTACATGTGTTTTTGTGCATATGTTTATTCCTTTCAACAGAGTCATAGGATACTCATACATTCATTAAACACATAAAATAGAAGTTGAGGACACAAAGCCACTTGGTCACTGGGAGAAATCAGATTGCATCATTTCCTTTACACTGATATTTCCTGTTTTGTTTTGTTTTTTTCCCTTTGGCCCTTTTAGGGTTCTGAATGAGTTTATTATGAAAAACCCTAGTTTGGAAAATAAAAAAGACCAAAGAGACCTTCAGGTAAGGCATTCTGAATTGAGGGCCGTTGCCAAAACTCTGTGTCTCGGTGCCCTCAGCTCTAAAAAGATAAGGTTAAATAAGATCATCTCTGAAGTTATGAGCACGTGTGTGTGCGCACATGCACACATATACAGGGAGTGTTTTTTTTCCTTGTTTCTTTAGGATGTGACTCATAAAATAGTGGATGCAATTGGTGCCATTGCTGGTTCTTCTTTGGAACAGACAACATGGCTGCGACGAAATCTTGAAGTTAAGCCTTCTCCCAAAATAATGGTGGATGGAACCAGTTTGGAATCTGATGTTGAAGGTATTGATTTCAAACACTGGGGTTCATATTTATAGGCACCTGTTTACTACGAAATCCTGGCAACTAGCACTGTAAGCACCATAAGATCATCCCTTTCTCATGTTAGCAGGTAGCTTTTTTTACGGGGAAAGGGTCTAACTGTACCTTGACCTGTCTTTTCTCTTATTTAGATATGTTATCACCTGCAATGGAAACTTCAAACATAACTCCTTCTGTATATAGTGTCCATGCATTGACATTACTTTCTGAGGTAAATATCAAGTTTTTTCACATGAACTTCCAAGTAAACAGTGTCACAATTCAGTATTAGCAGGTAATTCTGACAGGAGTTTTTAATTTGAAAAACCATTTTGTACTTCTAGAGATCACTATAAAGAATAAAGTTTTGGGCGCCTGGGTGGCTCAGTTGGTTAAGCGACTGCCTTCGGCTCAGGTCATGATCCTGGAGTCCCGGGATCAAGTCCCATATCGGGCTCCTTGCTCAGCGGGGGGTCTGCTTCTCCCTCTGACCCTCCCCCTTCTCATGTGCTCTCTCTCTCTCTCATTCTCTCTCTCAAATAAATAAATAAAATCTTTAAAAAAAAAAAAAAAAAAAAAAAAAAAGAATAAAGTTTTGACTTTGTATTCAGACTATTTAGTTTGTTAAATATTAGTGATAGCTTTAGATACTGCTTCCTTCCCCATGCACTGTTTTTTTAAGTATGATTTTTAAAAAGAAAAGTGCTTTTGTATCACAGTATGATCAGGAGGGTTAGAGGTGGTATAATGATGCTTAATGATGCTTGCCACACTGAAATATTTTACAGTTTACCAAATATTTTTAGATCTATCCTCTGACATGCTGTTTTTTTAATATCCTGTTATATAGCCTTGTAGGTCACTTTTGTTTCCCCTTTTCAGTTGTGGATACAAAGTCTCATAAAGATTAGAACAATATGACTAAGGCCAAAGAGCTATTAATTGATAGAGTTGGGACTTAAACAGCTCGGTTCATTTGGTTAGTTTATTTCAGGCTCTCTTTTAACTGTCAGAGAAAGAGAATACTGAGTGTCTAGTCTTTAATTCACTGTTTACTCACTGTCACATTAGAAGGTTCTTGATCTCTCTTTTTCTATACTTCGCTATCTCAGTTGGAAATAGTAAAAATTTGCTCATACTCCTATATTTATAGTGGGCAAAAAACAGAGTGACAGAAACCATTCATATAAAAATGGCTTAGTGACATCTGATTTTAGATTTTTATAATTTTAAGGTATTCTAGGTATTCGACTTACAGACTGAAACCCACCTCCAAATGCTGTCAGTTTTAGCTGCTAGATTATACTTCAT
Source organism: Neomonachus schauinslandi (assembly GCF_002201575.2). Lineage (NCBI taxonomy): Eukaryota > Metazoa > Chordata > Mammalia > Carnivora > Phocidae > Neomonachus > Neomonachus schauinslandi. Next base: position 74,734,882 of record NC_058410.1, on the reverse strand, counting down.
TTCTTATGTTTTTTAGGTTTTGGCTCATCTTTTGGATATGGTTTTCTATAGTGATGAGAAGGAACGGGTTATTCCTTTACTTGTAAATATTATGCATTATGTTGTGCCCTACCTCCGAAATCACAGGTACTCTTATTAAAGTAGTTTTCTTAATTCAAAGCCTATTAGAAACAAATTGTGTTCCTTTATTGCCGTTTTTGGAATTACCACAAAATGACATTATTTTTGCTTTGAATTGTAATGATTTTTAAAGAAAAACATTATTTCTGTTATGGGGCCGTCATTTCATATCATCGTTTTAGGTGAATGTGAACATATATGAATCACATGATTCAAGTTAGACCATATCGGTTAAAGTGGTTCTGGTTCTCCTTCCTCCTAGTGCGCATAATGCCCCTAGTTACCGGGCCTGTGTCCAGCTGCTTAGCAGTCTTAGCGGGTATCAGTACACACGGAGAGCTTGGAAAAAAGAAGCCTTTGACCTCTTTATGGATCCCAGTTTCTTTCAGATGGATGCCTCTTGTGTTAATCAGTAAGTCATGGTCTTGCTTTCATTCAGTGTGATAATGCATCTCACTGAAACCAGCGACTGTCCTGCAAAGTAGAACACTGTGTTTTTAATGGTAACAGCAACAAAATCTTAATTACGTATCGTAATCCTTGTTTCTTTCAGTTGGAGAGCAATTATGGACAATCTGATGACACATGATAAAACAACATTTAGAGATTTGATGAGTGAGTATTATGGGAAGCCTAAGCAGTGTATTTCCTGATCATGACCCATTCTTATTGTTTACCTTGTTCTTCTCTAGAAACTACTGAATTAGCTCTTTGTCAAGTTATACTTAATATCCTGTAGGGATGGAATGTTAAAATTGAAAGAGGATGGGACGCTTGGGTGGCTCAGTCAGTTAAAGGGTCTGACTTTGGCTCAGGTCCTGATCCTGGGTGAGTCAGGCTCCCCACTCAGCAGGGAGTCTGCTTCTCCCTCGCCCTCTGCCCCTCCCCCTGCTCACGCTCTCTCACTCGCTCACTTGCTCTATCAAATAAATAAAGTCTTTTTAAAAAATGTAAGGAGGACAACAGGTGATAAATAATCAGTAGAACTGTTTGGTCATGTCTAATTTGTGTCTAAATTGTTCCCCCAGCACACAGCATAGCACTTGGCACATTGTGAGCACTCCATGAGAAATGATTAAATGAATGAAAGACTGACAAGTTGAGGGGGCAGGGAAGGGCTGACAGCTGGGTTCAGCCTGTCAGACAAGTCACTCTAAATGCTGGGGCTCTGTTTATCTCCTCTGAAGGAAGAAAAAGAAGGACTGAGAAGATCAGAATCACTCTCTACCCGCCTTCTACTCTGTCTTGATTGGTTTTATATAGTAGGGTTCCTATAGTATTTCATCTGAAAAAAGGGTTTTCTTGTTTTTTTTTAATTTTATTTATTTATTTTAAGTAATCTCTGCATCCAACATGGGGCTCGAACTCACCATCCTGAGATCAGGAGTCACAAGCTCTTCCGACTGAGCCAGCCAGGTGCCCTGGGGTTGTTTTTTGTTTTGTTCTGTTTTGTTTTTTTTAAGTATAAAGTTACTAAACTAATGACTAGCACTAAAGCAGGGTAAGTCTGATGATTTCGTGTAAGTTCTTGAACAAAAGCTGTAGTTTCCCATCTGGAAAAGGGGCAGCATATTCTCCATCCTCTGATCATCACAGGGTTGTTTTAAGGTTCAAATTCATCTGTTCAACAAATATTTATTAAAAGACAAAAATGGGCCAGGCCATTATGCTAACCTTAATCAAATAAATAAGATTATTTCAGGGAGTCAATAGTTGTGAAGAAAGTAGGGTGATATGATAGATTTTAAGTAACACCTAAAGAGCTGACAGGTGAGGTGAAACTAAAGAAGCCAACCCTGGGAAGGCCTAAGGGCAAAGCATTCCATGCAGGGAACAAAAATTACAAAGGGCAGGCCAGATATTATTTTTAAAGCAATGAGGCATTAGGCAGATGGCATGAAATGTGAAAGGGTTTTATAAAATGCCATTGTTGGTGTTCGGAATTTTCTAAATCTTCCTCTCTCTCCACATTCACAATTGCTCCCCTGTGCTGGGTCTGTTTGCCAGCCCTTCTGCCCCAGAGAAGAGCCGAGAATCCTCTACCCCAAGCTCCTCCCACCCTTGGAAGTCACAGGGTGTCTAGCCATTTTTAAAAACAGATGACAGAATAATTGGAGGGCGGAGCAAGATGGCGGAGGAGTAGGAGACCTGGATTTCGTCTCCTCTCAGGAATTCAGCTGCATAGGGATCAAACCATTCTGAACACCTACAAACTCAACAGGAGATCGAAGAAAAGAATAGCAACAACTCTCTCATCAGAAAAGCGACCACTTTCTGGAAGGTAGGACGTGCGGAGAAGTGAATCCGAGGCGATATTCGGGAGGATAGACGGCGGGGGAGGGGCCTCCATCCGCCGCTTCTGGCAAGTGATAGAGCCGCGGAGCACAAAATCGGAACTTTTAGAAGTCGGCTGCGCTGAGGGACGTCACTCTGGTGGCTAAGCGGGGAGTGGAACCCTCCGGGACAGTGTGGTCTCAGGACCCTCGGGGTCACAGAAAGATCAGGGGTGCCTGAGTGTGGCAGAGCTCCCAGGTAACGGAGCAGGGAAGCCGGCTGCAGAGGCGGAGCCCAGGCGCGGGCTCTCAGCTCGGGGTTGCCATAAACCGTGATCCGCGGCACAGTCGGGCCCCTGCTCCTCCAGCAGGGACCCAACAAGCGGCAGATCCGGGGAGACTCACCTTCCTCCCCTGGGAGGAGCCGTGCAGGAGTGTGCCGCAGGGATCTGCTGGGTTTGGAGACTCCACCCGGGGTCGGGTGCCAGAGATAGAAACGCACGGTCACAGGCCGGGTGAGCACGGAGGGCAGCCGGAGACCGGGGAGACGGGAGTGACTGACGGCTTTTCTCTGGGGGCGCACTGAGGAGTGGGGCCCCGAGTTCTCGGCTCCTCGGGCGGAGATTGGGAGGCCGCCATTTTCGCTCTCCGCCCCCAAAGCTGTACGGAAAGCTCGCAGGGAACAAAAGCCCCGGAGAACAAACCCGAGCAGATTACTTAGCCGGGAGGGGGCAAGGGCGGGGCAGTTCCGCCTCCGGCAGAGACATTTGGAAACCACGGCAACAGGCCCCTCCCCCAGAAGATCAGCGAGAACAGCCAGCCAAGACCAAGTTTACCGATCAATGAGAACGGCAGAACTCCACCGCTAGGGGAATACTGCACATAGAATTCATGGCTTTTTTACCATGATTCTGTAGTCTTTCAAAGTTAATTTTTTTTTTAACTGTCTTTTTTTCTTTTTTGAATTTTTCTTTTTCCTTTTTTCAACCAATCCCTTTTTTTAAAAAAAATTTTTATTTTTCATTTTTAGAGTCATATTCTATCCCTTCGTAGTAGTTACCCGTATTTTTGGCTTATATATGTAAGTTGTTCTCTCTTTAAAATTTTGAGATAGTTTCTTCTAACAGATTAAAATATACCCTAAATCTCTAGTATATGGTGTTTTCTATTCCCCTGCCTGATCACATTCTCTCCCTTTTTTTTTCTTTTTTCTTTTTTTAAATCCTCTTCTTTTTTCAAACAACTTCTTATCAATTCCTTTTATAAAATTTTTTATAGTTTCCATCTTTACAGTCATATTCCATCCCTTCATCATATCAACCCTTATTTTTGTACATATGTAAGTTTTTCTTTCTTTAAAATTTTGGGAGGCACGTTCTTCCAAAAGACCAAAATACACCCCAAATCTAGTGTGTGGCACTGATCTATATACCAGCCTGATCATATTTGATCACATTCTGGTTTTTTTGTTGTTGTTGTTGTTTTGTTTTGTTTTTGTTTTTATCTTTATCTTTTTCTTTTTCTTTTTTTGTCTCTTTCCCTTTCTTTTCCCACTGCTTCAGGTCTTTTCTGATTTGTTTAAAGTATATTTTCTGGGGACGTTGTTACTCTGCTAGCATTTTGTTCTCTCATTAATCTATTCTCTGCACAAAATGACAAGATGGAAAAAATCACCTCAACAAAAAGAACAAGAGGTAGTACCGACTACCAGGGACCTACTCAATATGGACATTAGTACGATGTCAGATCTAGAGTTCAGAATCATCACTTTAAAGATACTAGCTGGGCTTGAAAAAAATATGGAAGTTATTAGAGAAACCCTTTCTGGAGAAGTAAAAGAACTAAAATCCAACCAAGTAGAAATCAAAAAGGCTATTAATGAGGTGCAATCAAAAATGGGGGTGCTAACTGCTAGAATAAATGAGGCAGAAGAGAGAATCAGTAATATAAAAGATGAAATGATGGAAAATAAAGAAGCTGAGAAAGAGATAAACAACTACTGGATCACGAGGGCAGAATTCGAGAGATAAGCGATACCATAAGACGAAACAACATTAGAATAATTGGGATCCCAGAAGAAGAAGAAAGAGAGAGAGGGGCAGAAGGTATAATGGAGCAAATTATAGCAGAGAACTTCCCTAATTTGGGGAAGGAAAGGCATGAAAATCCAGGAAGCACAGAGAACCCCTCTCAAAATCAATAAAAATAGGTCAACACCCCGACATCTAATAGTAAAACTTACGAGTCTCATAGACAAAGAGAAAATCCTGAAAGCAGCTCGGGAGAAGAGATATGTAACCTACAAGGGTAGAAACATTAGATTGGCAACAGACCTATCCACAGAGACCTGGCAGGCCAGAAAGGACTGGCAGGATATATTCAGAGCACTAAATGAGAAAAATATGCAGCCAAGAATCCTATATCCAGCTAGGCTGTCATTGAAAATTGAAGGAGAGGTAAAAAGCTTCCAGGACAAACAAAAACTAAAGGAATTTGCAAACACAAAACCAGCCCTACAGGAAATCTTGAAAGGGGTCCTCTAAGCAAAGAGAGAGCCTAAAAGCAACATAGACCAGAAAGGAACACAGACAATATACGGTAACAGTCACCTTACAGGCAATACAATGGCACTAAATTCCTATCTTTCAATAGTTACCCTGAATGTGAATGGGCTAAATGCCCCAATCAAAAGACACAGGCTATCAGACTGTATTAAAAAACAAGACCCATTGATATGCTGTCTGCAAGAGACTCATTTTAGAACCACAGACACCCCCAGATTGAAAGTGAGGGGGTGGAAAACCATTTATCATGCTAATGGACACCAAAAGAAAGCTGGGGTGGCAATCCTTATATCAGACAAATTAGATTTTAAACCAAAGACTGTAATAAGAGATGAGGAAGGACATTATATCCTACTTAAAGGATCTATCCAACAAGAAGATCTAAGAATTATAAATATCTATGCCCCTAACATGGGAGCAGCCAATTATATAAGGCAATTAATAACAAAAGCAAAGAAACACATCAAAAACAATACAATAATAGTGGGGGACTTTAACACCCCCCCTCACTGAAATGGAGAGATCGTCTAAGCAAAAGATCAACAAGGAAATAAAGACTTTAAATGACACACTGGACCAAATGGACTTCACAGACATATTCAGAACATTCCACCCCAAAGCAACGGAATACACATTCTTCTCTAGTGCCCATGGAACATTCTCCAGAATCGATCACATCCTAGGTCATAAATCAGGTCTCAACCGGTACCAAAAGATTGGGATCATTCCCTGCCTATTTTCAGACCACAATGCTTTGAAACTAGAACTCAATCACAAGAAGAAAGTCAGAAAGAACTCAAATACATGGAGGCTAAAGAGCATCCTACTGAAGAATGAATGGGTCAACCAGGAAATTAAAGAAGAATTAAAAAAATACATGGAAACCAATGAAAATGAAAACACAACTATTCAAAATCTTTGGGATGCAGCAAAGGCAGTCCTAAGAGGAAAGTATATAGCAATACAAGCCTTTCTCAAGAAACAAGAAAGGTCTCAAGTACACAACCTAACCCTACACCTAAAGGAGCTGGAGAAAGAACAGCAAATAAAGCCTAAACCCAGCAGGAGAAGAGAAATAATAAAGATCAGAGCAGAAATCAATGAAATAGAAACTAAACAGTAGAACAGATCAATGAAACTAGGAGCTGGTTCTTTGAAAGAATTAACAAGATTGATAAACCCCTGGCCAGACTTATCAAAAAGAGAAGAGAAATGACCCAAATCAACAAAATCATGAATGAAAGAGGAGAGATCACAACCAACACCAAAGAAATACAAACAATTATAAGAACATATTATGAGCAGCTCTATGCCAGCAAATTAGATAACCTGGAAGAAATGGAGGCATTCCTAGAGATGTATCAACTACCAAAACTGAACCAGGATGAAATAGAAAACCTGAACAGACCTATAACCACTAAGGAAATTGAAGCAGTCATCAAAAATCTCCCAAAAAACAAAAGCCCAGGGCCAGATGGTTTCCCAGGGGAATTCTACCAAACATTTCAAGAAGAATTAATACCTATTCTTCTGAAACTGTTCCAAAAAACAGAAATGGAAGGAAAACTTCCAAACTCATTTTATGAGGCCAGCATTACCTTGATCCCAAAACCAAAGACCCCATCAAAAAGGAGAATTACAGACCAATATCCCTGATGAACATGGATGCAAAAATTCTCACCAAAATACTAGCCAACAGGATCCAACAGTACATTAAAAGGATTATTCACCACGACCAAGTGGGATTTATCCCTGGGCTGCAAGGTTGGTTCAACATCCGCAAATCAATCAACGTGATACAATACATTAATAAAAGAAAGAACAAGAACCATATGATCCTCTCAATAGATGCAGAAAAAGCTTTTGACAAAGTACAGCATCCTTTCTTGATCAAAACTCTTCAGAGTATAGGCATAGAGGGTACATACCTCAATATCATAAAAGCCATCTATGAAAAACCTACAGCGAATATCATTCTCAATGGGGAAAAACTGAGAGCTTTCCCCCTAAGGTCAGGAATGCAGCAGGGATGTCCACTATCACCACTGCTATTCAACATAGTATTGGAAGTCCTAGCCACAGCAATCAGACAACAAAAAGAAATCAAAGGCATCCAAATTGGCAAAGAAGAAGTCAAACTCTCACTCTTTGCAGATGATATGATACTTTATGTGGAAAACCCCAAAGACTCCACCCCAAAACTGCTAGAACTCATACAGGAATTCAGTAAAGTGGCAGGATATAAAATCAATGCACAGAAGTCAGTGGCATTCCTATACACCAACAAGACAGAAGAAATAGAAATTAAGGAGTCGATCCCATTTACAATTGCACCCAAAACCATAAGATACCTAGGAATAAATCTAACCAAAGAGACAAAGGATCTGTACTCAGAAGACTATAAAGGCTCATGAAAGAAATTGAGGAAGACACAAAGAAATGGAAAAATGTTCCATGCTCATGGATTGGAAGAACAAATGTTGTGAAGATGTCAATGCTACCTAGAGCAATCTACACATTCAATGCAATCCCCATCAAAATACCATCCACTTTTTTCAAAGAAATGGAACAAATTATCCTAAAATTTGTATGGAACCAGAAAAGACCCCGCATAGCCAGAGGAATGTTGAAAAAGAAAAGCAAAGCTGGCGGCATCACAGTTCTGGACTTCCAGCTCTATTACAAAGCTGTCATCATCAAGACAGCATGGTACTGGCACAAAAACAGACACATAGATCAATGGAACAGAATAGAGAGCCCAGAAATGGACCCTCAACTCTATGGTCAACTCCTCTTTGACAAAGCAGGAAAGAATGTCCAATGGAACAAAGACAGTCTCTTCAACAAATGGTGTTGGGAAAATTGGATAGCCACATGCAGAAGAGTGAAACTGGACCATTTCCTTACACCACACACAAAAAAAGACTCCAAATGGTTGAAAGACCTCAATGTGAGACAGGAGTCCATCAAAATCCTAAAGGAGAACACAGGCAGCAACCTCTTTGACCTCAGCCGAAGCAACTTCTTCCTAGAAACATCGCCAAAGGCAAGGGAAGCAAGGGCAAAAATGAACTATTGGGACTTCATCAAGATAAAAAGCTTTTGCAAAGCAAAGGAAACAGTCAACAAAACCAAAAGACAACCGACAGAATGGGAGAAGATATTTGCAAATGACATATCAGATAAAGGGCTAGTATCCAAAATCTATAAAGAACTCATCAAACTCAACACCCAAAGAACAAAGAATCCAATCAAGAAATGGGCAGAAGACATGAAGAGACATTTTTCCAAAGAAGACATCCAAATGGCCAACAGACACATGAAAAAATGCTCAATATCGCTCGGCATCAGGGAAATCCAAATCAAAACCTCAATGAGATACCACCTCACACCAGTCAGAATGGCTAAAATTAACAAGTCAGGAAATGACAGATGTTGGCGGGGATGCGGAGAAAGGGGAACCCTCCTACACTGTTGGTGGGAATGCAAGGTGGTGCAGCCACTCTGGAAAGCGGTATGGAGATTCCTCAAAAAGTTGAAAATAGAGCTACCATATGATCCAGCAGTTGCACTACTGGGTATTTACCCCAAAGATACAAAAGTAGGGATCCGAAGGGGTACGTGCACCCCGATGTTTATAGCAGCAATGTCCACAATAGCCAAACTGTGGAAAGAGCCAAGATGTCCATCGACAGATGAATGGATAAAGAAGAGGTGGTATATATATACAATGGAATATTATGCAGCCATTAAAAGGAATGAGATCTTGCCATTTGCAACGACGTGGATGGAACTGGAGGGTATTATGTTGAGTGAAATAAGTCAAACAGAGAAAGACATGTAGCATATGATCTCACTGATATGAGGAATTCTTAATTGCAGGAAACAAACTGAGGGTTGCTGGAGTGGGGTGTGGGGTGTGGGGTGGGAGGGTTGGGGTGACTGGGTGATAGACACTGGGGAGGGTATGTGCTCTGGTAAGCGCTGTGAATTGTGCAAGACTGCTGAATCTCAGATCTGTACCTCTGAAACAAATAATGCAATATATGTTAAGAAAAAAAAAAAGAAGAAGAAGGTAGCGGGAGGGAAGAATGAAGCGGGGCAAATCGGAGGGGTAGACGAACCATGAGAGACGATGGACTCTGAAAAACAAACTGAGGGTTCTAGAGGGGAGGGGTTGGGAGGATGGGTTAGCTTGGTGGTGGGTATTGAGGAGGGCACATTCTGCATGGAGCACTGGGTGTTATGCACAAACAGTGAATCATGGAACACTTCATCTAAAACTAATGATGTAATATATGGGGATTAACGTAAGAATAAAAAAAAAAATGACAGAATAATCTTTTTGCATATGACTGCAGGAGTGTATCACAACCTCTCGCTTGCGTTCCTCTTTCAGCTCGTGTAGCTGTGGCTCAGAGCAGTTCCCTTAACCTCTTTGCAAACCGAGATGTGGAGCTAGAGCAGAGAGCCATGCTTCTCAAAAGATTAGCATTTGCTATTTTTAGCAGTGAAATTGACCAGTACCAGAAATATCTTCCAGATATACAAGGTAAATAGTGAAAACCTATTTTCTGTGTCTTCCAAACTATGTTTTTTTGTTCCTTAGGAAATACTTTCCTTAAGCTATAAGTTGGGGTGAAATATACCCAGTGTAGGTGGATGGAGAATGTTGTAGAAACAGAAATCTGTTCTGCAGAATCAACAAAAATTACCATCACCAGCATGTAAAAAAACATCAAGCACTGAATTTATAGTATTTGCCTAAATATGGTCTCTATTTTTGTTTGGTTTGAGTTTCCTAAAGAATTCATGTTTAAAGATGAGGCATAAGACTATTTTGCTGCGGGCAGACATGTTAGTGGGATTTTTTTTTATTGTGGGTAAGGGGCTGTTTAAGGAGAGCTAAAATATAGGCAGAGCCGAGACATTTTGGCCAGAAGTAACATTTGAGATCTGTCATTTGTATGGGGGATTGCATAAGGTTTTTGATTATCAGCTTTACCAAATGGGTTTAGATGAACTTGGCCTGGGGCAGAATTGTTCCATACCGAGGTTCGTGCACGTATGCAGCCACCAGCTTCAACAGCCACCACTGGGGACTGGGTGGGCTGGGAAGGACAGTTGTCATCTCTTTAGTGAGATCATTTCTCTCAGAAGATAAATGGCTGCGTCTTTCCTAACCCTTTCTACCGGTCTGATAGGCAACATTGCACACTATTTATCATGTGATTTTATTTTTAAAGCTGACCAAATCAGTGCTACTCAAAAGTGTGGTCTCTGGACCAGTACCAGGCTATTATCCCGTCCATGATAAGTACAGAAATTTAGAGTAAGCATTTTAAACTTACTTATGAAAATTTGACAGAATCTGTTGAATCTAATAAGAAAATGGCATCTGTATTTTATATCTTCCTTTGACTTTTTTCTAGTAATTCATTTTTATTGTATTTTATTAAAGTAACAATCTGCAACAGTTTGGAAATTTATTTTTTAAATTGATCCTTCACCAGATAGTTCGAGAAGTAGTAGGCTAGCTTATATGGAAAAGCTTACATGAAAATGATCGTCACTATTAACCTATTGAAAATACACTGCATGTCTTTCAGAGAGATTGGTTGAGAGTCTCCGTTTGCCCCAGGTGCCAACTCTTCACTCGCAAGTATTCCTGTTTTTCAGAGTGTTACTTTTAAGAATGTCTCCACAACATCTTACCTCACTCTGGCCTACCATGATTACAGAACTTGTGAGTTAATTTTAATCCTGAGGTTAAAACAGTGTGATTAGCATCAGCAGGCTTACTGGATAAAAATTAATCTTGGAAAAGAACCGAACTCTCGTTAATAAGCTTGTTACTGACAATTTTTACAGTTGAAAATGGTAAAACTAGGGGCGCCTGGGTGGCTCAGTCGGTTGAGCGGCTGCCTTCGGCTCGGGTCGTGATCCCGGAATCCTGGGATCAAGCCCCATGTCGGGCTCCCTGCTCAGTGGAGAACCTGCTTCTCCCTCTCCCTCTGCCTGCCTCTCTGCCTGCTTGTGCTTTCTCTCTCTCTCTCTCTCTCTCTGTCAAAGAAATGAATAAAATCTTTAAAAAAAAAAAAGAAAGAAAGAAAATGGTAAAACTAGTCAGATTCCATCTCCACACAGCTGAAACTTCCTTGGAAATCGTTACTTCGTCTGATCTGGTTTCATGTCTTCTCTTTAAGAACACCAGATTTTTGGTCATGGCTTCCAGGCCTGGTTGCAGGCCGCTGTGGCGGTGCCCCTGGAGGCCTGCGAGCTGGCTTCGCTGGGTTAGCTGCCATGAGGCTCGTGCTCACTCTGGAAGGGCAGCACTTACCCGAGCTAAGCTTCCTTTATGGAGACTTTCATAGATTTTGTAATCTCCCAAACAATCAGCCTTCCTGAGTCCCACCACACCCATCCATTCTCCTCCCTGGACCATACCATCACCCTCACCTGAGTGATTTGGGGAGCTGGGGAAGAGGACATGAGTAAAGAAAGGGAAGTGAATCTGTAACTCCGAAAACCCAAATCTTTATAATCCTCACAAAGACATTGGCTTTAATATTTTTTTAAAGTAACTGTAACCATGTTCCATCATCACCAGACAAAAGCCTGGCTTCATCCCAGGTCAGTCAAGTTATTAGGAAGGCTCTGTGCTAACTTTGCAGTTTAACTTTCAGAAACTAGGTATGGTTTAATTTGATCGGACCCTAAAATTTATTTTTGGTTTAATGAAAATATATCCTAAAGAGAACTTGAAAGAAACATTAAATGTCAAGTTTAAATATTTAACGTGAATTTCATGGTCTTCAGGTACAGGTATTTTTACTGATGGAGCAGGAACTCACCGCTGACGAAGATATTTCACGGTAATATGTAATACATTTCCATATTTTCTTGTCAGTGTTCAGTATCCTAGTCATCCCGAATGTTACAACTAGGAGAGTATAGATACTGTTTTATATGAATACTTTGTATATTCATCTGTTATTTGGATATAATTGATCCAAATGATCATATTTGGATATAATATAGTGTCATTTATTCCTTAACCATTTTAGACTAAACTGTCAACACGCATGGCCTTTGTCTTCGAGACAAATTTAGTTTAAAGCAATATTATTTCAGCTCCTGAGCTGTGTTGGTTTTGGTAGGTCATATGTTGTCCCTGAAACATCAGCAAAACCTATCATGTCAGGTAACCTGTAAATAACGTATCCATATATCCAGATCTTCCAGCATGATCTCAGTGTACTACACTTTATTCTTTTTAGTACAGGTAATGTACTAATATGACTGAATAGTTTTTTATATATGTAGGAACTTTTGTACAAGTAAGTTTATAAATTGAAAAGTTTCCTTTAACACCATGTGTCTTGAATATATTTTATTCTTCAGTGCTAGGTCTATTTAAAAAAAAAAAAAAATTCACCAGTCCTAATAACTGTTTTTATAGAAAGACCTCCCCCCCAATCTTTACAGAGAGACATCGAGTAATAGGGAGGTCTGTTGGTTTTACAGCTTGTATTTTTCTATTTCTTGAGTGTAACTTGTTATTCTGTACTATTTTTACATTTTCAACATAAGTGAACTTTTTAGGGGCACCTGTGTGGCTCAGTCAGTTAAGCCCCCCGACTCTTCATTTTGGCTCAGGTCACGATCTCAAGGTCCTGAGATCGAGCCCCACATTGGGGTCTGCACTGGGCTTGGAGGCCGCTTGAGATTCTCTTTGCCTCTCCCTCTGCCCCTCCTCTGCTCACTCTCTCACCCCGCCTAAAAAAGGGTGGGGAAGGGGGGGAGGGGAAGCTTTATTGGAAAAGAGCAAAATTAATTTAGTCATGACCTTGCTCAGCAGTTACTGGTACACGTACCGGAATGAGAACTGTTAGCTGGCACTTTGGGAATCACCTGTAAGGAAATGGGTGCAACTGCTGACATCACTGTCTGCTGCTTACAGGACTTCAGGCCCCTCTGTGGCTGGTCTGGAGACAACCTACACAGGAGGTAATGGCTTTTCTACTTCATATAACAGCCAGCGGTGGTTAAACCTCTATCTCTCTGCTTGCAAATTTTTGGATTTGGCTCTGGCATTGCCCTCCGAAAATCTTCCTCAGTTTCAGATGTAAGTAAAAGCAAGGATCTTAAATGGGTATTTTTGAAAATGCATTTGCTTTGGTAACTGACATCTAGGACTAATTTAAAAGTTTTTTGTGTAAGTTGAAATATTTTGGGGGGAGTGCAACAGTTAACTGGAAGTAAATGGTTGCTGTGGATAAATTAACAGCATTTAGTTAACAAATTGAATACCTACCGTATGTGAGGCAGTGGGATATGTGACTCAGCAGCTTCCAGTCCAGTTGAATGCATGCTGGGTGTTCTGATAGCTGACATGCAGGAGGCTATTGAGGTCATACAGCAGAGACCCCCTCCTAGCTTTAGGCCCCAGTGCAGATTTATCCTGACATGGTGAAGAACAAGGGGGACAACACGTGGAGTCTGGGGGGTTGGAATGGACCTGGTTTGTGTGAAATGCTGAGGAATCAATATTGTAGGAGCAGAATGTTGTGAGAAGAGGCTGGAAAGGGGCTGAATAATGTAAGGCCTTGTGAGCTGTATTAGAGCATTTGACTTGAACCTAAGGACAGCAGGAACCCACTGAATCATAATAAGGAATGAAGTGATGTTACCAGACTTGCATTTTAGGAGTTTTACTTTGGCTGCATAGTTTGGACAGAGGACTGGAGATGGGCAAGCCTGGAATCAAGGAGGCTTTCATTTCAGATGATAGTGAACTGAATTGGAGAGATGATAGCAGAGGGGACTAGGGAGAAACTTAATAGAAGTAAATTCTCATAAGTGTTCAAAAATCTTTCATTATGGCTTTTCATATTTAAATTTTTTAATAGGCAAACTATGTAAGATTGTTTTATCAAATGTAGCTAAGATAACTTGAGAATTTATCCATATGATTAAATATGTTTTTATATATAATGTGTTTTATTTTTCTTCTGGAATGGAGTTATCGGTAGGATAAAGAGTAAGCTACCAGAATCTGCTTTCTATACTGGCTGGACATGCTTAAGTCTCTAAAAAGTGCTGTTTCACAAGCTTACTTTTCACTAAATTTAATGGTAAGAACTAGAAATTCTTTATAGATTATTTCTAGTTCCTTTTTTCCTTCCATTTGAAAAGTACACCTACTTCTTAATAAATTTGAGGAGTCACATATCTTTAAACTGATGTTACTCCTGAAGAAATTCAGAAAGGGACCCTAAGCAGAATTGTCGGAAAGAGTGGCCAGAATTCATTTAGGAGGCTTATCGTCACAAAAGTGATAGAACTATAGTCTTCGGGGCTCTAGGAAGAACATTAAGTAGTATGCTCATGGTACTGATTTTTGGCTTCCGTGATCAGAACCAAAATGAGTTCATCCTGTTTACTTGTTAGGACAGCCTTACTAAAGAAAAGGGATGAAACAGGCTGTAATACTAAAAAAAAAAAAAAAAGTACTAATTTTTTTTTAAACTGTTTTTTTAAAAATCTATAAAGTAGTAGAAGATGACATGGAGAATTTAATCTTGAAAGAGTAATATCTTTCTACACATGATATATATTTCAGAAGTTAAAGATATTTAATAACCATAAAAAATCTTAAAGGTTTCTGTGTGACCAAAAACTACCATGAAGTGGAAAAGGCAGCAATGAGTTGGGGAAAGATATTTGTGAACTTAATATGTAAAAATCAGTAACCCAGTAGGAAAATGAGCCATTGACAGTTAACAAATGGTTCATAGAAAAGAAATGACCTGTAAACACTGGAAAAGCCATACTCATAAGAGAAGTTCCACTTACAAATAACCATCATAATGGTAAAGATCTAAAAGTATATTTCTCTGTAACCTTAAGAGAAGCATTATTCTAGTTGCAAGCATACACAGATACTGTCCAGTAATTCTCCAAGGAAGTTGTATTTACCAAAATTCAAGATACACTTTAAGCCAGTAATTGTTTCCAAGAACTTACCCTATCGCTATACTGTCAGATGTGTACAAAAGTCAGCATTACGTGAGGGTAGCCGTTGTGGCATTATTTGTAATAGCAAGAAATGGGACAATCTAGGACGGGTAAATTCAGTTCATTCCAACACGGGAGTTCTGTGTAGTTGTTAAAGAGAATGGGGTTTTTATAGGATATTATCTCCAAGATATCTAATTAAATCAGAAAAAGTAATAGTCATGCTTTTGTAAACTTCATTAAAAAGGAGGATGGTTGTGGGCAGATGTGCCCTATTCACGAACCCTGGGTGGACACACAGGAAACGTGCTATTCATGGATCCTGTGGTGAGAGGGAGACAGACCCCTTTTCTTTACTATGTCCTTTTATACTGTTTGAACTTTTCCCATAGTCAGATATTAATTTCACTTATTGAAGACGAAAATAAAAACAAAAATACAAGGGAGGTATGAAAGAAGTCCTACTTAATTTTTTTATTTCTTTGCCTCCTTGTGTGTGTGGGATCACCTGGCCAAGTACATGGTAGAGATTTTGCCCATTAACAAATGAGGATGGAATCATTTCAATTACTTGCTTTATGCTCCTGACCAAAAATGAACACTTTGCTTATTTACAGTTTACAACCCTGTGAGGTACTTAATAGTATCTTTATTTCATGGGGAAGAAAAGGGTCAGATGAAGAATCCTGCCCTGGGTGACGGGGCTGCAAGCAGCACAGCTGCCACTGGAATCTGTTTGAGTGGTGGGGTCGTGATCTTTCCACTGCACTCATGTGGCCTCGTCTTACATGGCACATCTTGTCTTAGCAGTGTTGAAATTCTTCTATACGTAGGTACCGATGGGCCTTTATTCCAGAAGCCTCAGATGACTCCGGTTTGGAAGTCAGAAGGCAGGGCATACACCAACGAGAATTTAAACCTTACGTGGTTCGACTAGCAAAACTTCTTCGGAAAAGGGCAAAGGTATTGCATTCTTTTTAAGTATAAGACAAAATTTGTAAAGTGTATTTATAGCCTGTTTTACGTACTTTATATCTTTCAGTATGCATCAGGCTAGAGATCTTTGCCGCAGAGGATAGTGAATTTGGCATGCTCATCAGTGAGCCTTTATTCCAAATCTTTTGTCTTTTTTTAACATTAAAAAATTTTCAGGGACACCTGGCTGACTCCATTGGTCACGCATCCAACCCTTGATCTTGGGGTCATGAGTTCAAGCCCCACGTTGGGTGCAGAGATTACTTACAAAAAAAAAAACAACACAAAATTTTTAAATTTTTTTATTCTTTTCAAAAATGTAAAGTTTGGGGATGTGCTTTTGGGGTTTGCAATATGTGCTTTGAGTGCTCAGAAATTTTCCAGTCTTCTGGGGTCCCCTAATCAGGCAGCTGCCCCTAAACTAACCCACATTCCACAAACAATGGGATGGAAGAAAGTGATTAAAGAGGAGGTTGTGCTTGAAGGATCTGAGGAACTTGATTTTAAAATTCTTTAGGAACTAAGTGAAAGGGCAGAGACGAAGATGAAAGTTGGATCCAGAGTTTAGGATAGGACTTGAGTACTTCTCACTTTGATATTACAGGGTTTGAAAAAATAATCGTGACGATAAATCCAGAAGCCATGTGATGATGTATATGACCCCAGGCACATGCACTTTCTGTCATCCCTACATCTCATTAGTATTGACCGTTTCTATAAGACCCCTCTCTGTATCTAAGGGATAAACAAGACAGCCTTTTGCTGAAAACGTGTCCCCCAGAAGAATAAAACAGTTTTGATTAGAAAGCATTTTCTACACTTTAAACAAGGTCTTCATGGCCAAGCATACTTGTCATTGGAACAAAGGCTATGAGTTCTCCTCTTTCCTTCCACAGGACAAGGAGGAGGACTTTAAGACAGTGATTTTGGAGGGATTGGAGATGGCCAAGCATCAGGTGAGGGTGGCTTTTTGATGCTTGTGATGTGGCAGCAAAAGTTGCCACATCTGGACCAAATACTGAGACACAAACCCAGGTCTGGATCTCAACAAATACAAGAGAGGTAAACAGGAAGGAAGTCTGTCTTCAAGTGTAGACTGGTGAAGTGAAAGGAGAAATCATTTTTATGGAAACATGTCTGACTTTTTATTTATTATTGAGGAGGTGTTACAGTTCTGATGAAGAGCAGAACACCAAAACAAGGGCACTCTTTATCAGTCAAGAGCTTAGTAGTAAAAGTCCCTCTCTTACAGGTACATCTTGGCAGGAATATAAACAAAAGATTACACCTCAGTTACATTTGGAAACTAGTTGTATGGAGGGTTCAAGCATATTATGCCTTTTCCCTCAGGATAAATTCATCTCTTTACCCTTTAATTACTTTTGGATTGCAGTTTAATTTAGGGGACTGGAAAGGTGGTATGGTCAGCCACCGAATGGTAGTCAGTGATGGGAAAGTCGGTCCCGGGACTGTCATTAAAGCCAGTGTCCTAGTTAAGCAAAAGGAAGACGTTTTCTATATCCTGTATTTTAGATTGGAGGTTAAAGAATTGCTGTTTTTTTCTTTTTTTCTGGCTCTAAAGAACTGGATGATCTTTTTTTGTTTGCTCCTGTTTTAACTTAAATCTATTTTCCTTTCTCAGGATTTCATTTTTAAATAAACAAAGCTTGTGATCACACATGACAAGCTGGATTTTGCATCTGCTTTCTCCACTAGGAAACTAGTGTTACTAAAAAGTAGATTAACAGTGAAAGAAACATCTGATCTGAGAAGGCAAACTCCATTTGTTAACCAATAGGACAGATTGTAGTAGTTCTGCTTTTTAAGTCCCCCTTGATGATTTTTTTTCCCATTTTCTATCCAGTCCATGTCTGTTTTCATTCTCTCCACTCTGTGTTTTTATATCTGTGATTCTGCCCAAACTCAGACATCTCCAGTTCTCTCGTAACTTTCCCTAGATAGGCTGATGTCTACATCTTTATATAATCTAGTTGGCTTCTTAAACCAGCCTCTTGGTACACAAATTATTTTAATTGCATTTACATTTAGTTGACAGTTTTCACCTACATTCTCGTTTGACTTCTCTGCTGGAAAATAGATCGTTTCCCCACTTTTTAAAAGTGAGGAACCTTTCTGTATCTTGCCCACGGATGTCCCCCAGGGAGTAAATATAGAGCCGTGACACCCACCCCGTTATTTTGACCCCAGGTCCAGCTTTCCTCCCCGTGTTGTTTAACACAAGAAGCAGATGGCAGTGTCTCTGCTGAGTGCTCCTTTCCTTTCTCTCGTACTGAGTTATTCACTTGGAAGCCTGCTACCACACTGTGGCAAGCTTAAGCCATTTGGCTAGAAGGGAACTACCTGATTTACTAGTGGTGATGTGGAGAAGGCTGCTGTCTCTTCCTAACCTTCTTCTGTGGTTACTTTGTGACTTAGTCCTGGGTCACCTTAGCGGGAGTCCAGAAATCTGGGAGCTTTTTGAGTATATGCAAAGCACAACATAAACTGTTAATATTTGACTCTCCCTCTCCAAAACCAATTCCACTAAGAAGCGTACTTACGCATTCCAGTTGGAAAATGTGACTACAGCATTGGACCCTTCTACCCACACTTCATAACTGGCACGAAGAGGCTTCAGTTAGAAGCAGGAGTTTAATCAAGTCTGGAATGGAGACTTAAGTATTTGTTAACTGTTGCTGATGTTTATACCCTTTGAAATGTTCTCATGGACTGTATTCATCTGTATAACAACCCCTTGTGTTTTCTACAGAAGAATCCGGAGGAAGACAACTCAGGGAGAACGTTGGGTTGGGAGCCGGGGCACTTGCTGCTCACTATCTGCGCCGTGCGCAGTATCGAGCAGCTCCTGCCGTTCTTCAATGTGCTCAGCCAAGTCTTCAACAGCAAAGTCACCAGCCGGTGTGCAGGACACTCAGGGAGCCCCATCCTCTACTCAAACACCTTCCCTAACAAGGACATGAAACTGGAAAACCACAAACCATTTTCCAGCAAAGCCAGGCAAAAAATAGAAGAGATGGTAGAAAAAGATTTTCTGGAAGGGGTGATAAAAACTTGAGGCATTACAAGTGGTCCATTTAACTAGATGTAAATGTAATTATTTAAAACTAAAACATTGCTCTGAGTTGTATAGTTTCTTTTTTTCTTTTTTGTATGTAACAAAACACATTTCAGGTTGTATTTAATTTAAATATTTGTAAATAAGAGCAAAAATGTCTGAATGTGGCCTGAATCAAGTTTAAATATTGTTGGCTCATATTGATTATGGTGCCTGAGAGAGATCTATATATACATCTATAGTCCATTGTTTTACTGTCCTGAATTGTCTTAAACCTGCAAAATACACACTGCACATTTTTTGCTATTGGTTTCAGGCTTTGTTTAATTTAGATTTGTTGGGATCTTCTATTACTGACCACATTCTAGTATCAGAATGGCGTCACTTTTCTGTCGGAGGCGTGGTAAGGTATGACCATTAGTTTTCTCCCACATGCCTTCACTAAGAGGAGTATAGAATAACTGGAGCCCAGGCCATGCATCCTCCTAAATGTAGCATGAGCATCTCAACCTCCATACGGAGTAGAGATGCACAGTCTCCATCTCACACCTCTGAATTCCTGGTGATGTTCATCGAAGAGGTAAGTCATTTAATAAAGAATCATTCTAAAAAAATTGTTTGTATAAAGTCTTTTCCACCCTCCCCATTCGTATCAACAATGGTGAATCCTGCAAAACAGCAAGCATGGCTAGGTAACGGCGATGGAAAAGACACTCCAAGGAGCTGATAATAAGGTTTACTTTTCCAGCAGCCCTCATGAATTTTCCCTGCATGTATTAGAAAGTTAATGACTGAATCACATAGCGAAGCCCAGGTACTTTACATTAGTGAGACTGAAATTCGGTAAGTTTCGCTTTTTAAAAACTAAATTTAACAAGAATAAGGCTTACCTACTTCTAAACAATTAGTTATGGTAGTGTTTAAGAAAAACAATCTGTTCTAGAAGCAGTCTAGTAAGATGCACTGTAAACGTTTTGATTACAAATGTGTTTGAACCTGTCACCATAATGGCAGTACTATTTTGTAAAAAAACTTTTTAAAAATCCAGTTTCTCATGAACATAAAAAATTGTCTTCAGAAACCTGGTCGGGGTGTTTCTCCAACTCCTCCAGCCAGCTGAAATACTGCCAGGCTCACTGCATGTGCGAGGCTATCCGCATTTTCCTGCAAATTACATGAAAGGAGATTAGATGAGAACTAGCATCAACTCTGAGGGAAGGGGAAGGATCTTCTTGATTTTGTTTCACTAACGTATTCAAATGAAAAATTTTTTTTTGAATCTTTCAGTAACAAATTCCAAGACTCTGAGAAGAATTTGAGTTTTCCATTTATTTAAGGCAGGTGAGCCCTTAACTGATTTTTACAATCTAATTTGATTATTCCCAAACTGAATAATTCAGTAAAACCTACTCCTTTAAAAGGAAGGCCACAACTGGCCTAAGAGTAAGGAACCATTCAGGTCCCAGATGGCCTCTCCCCATCCACCAGGGATTTTTATTCACTATATTCTGGGACGGCCTAAGCTTCTGCCAAAAAGCTACCAGCTCCCTTATAAAATGCCTCCTTCTGACTACCTGTTATCAAGGGTTTAAGATGACGGTGTGTGAAGAGGGCAAATTTTAAAAATCCAGACCATGAGGTCTTGTCCAGAGATAAAGGGGTGCCTGGGTGGCTCAGTCAGCTGAGCATCGGACTCTTGGTTTCCACTCAGGTCATGATCTTGGGGTCCTGAGATCGAGGCCCACATCCAGCTCTGTGTGGAATCTGCTTGTCCCTCACCCTCTGCTCCTCCCCCCCCCACTTGTGCACACTGTCTCTCTCTCAAAGTCCAGAGACAAAGATGAATTTCAATCAGCATGGCTGATGGTACCGGTTAATTTAAACACGGATCTCAAAGCTGGTTGTTTTCATAAAGCAGCAGGATTATGTTTTTAAAGGAGGGGAAAGAAGGATAATCCACTTCAGGCCACATAAGGCAAACCAAGTCTCTATTAGTTATTCATGCCATAGCTAGAAATAGGGCAGTTTCAGGAAGTCTGGAGTAAATCAAAAGAAAAATATTTGGGGAAATAAACTAAGTGCATCTAATTTTGTTCAACTACTGATGAAAATAATTTTGTAGTATTAATATGAACCTAAAAATCTGCATAAACAAATCTCAGACATTAAACCCTTAATTATCAGTAATAGTTTTTCTCTCCTGCCACCACCCCCGCTACCCATGTTGTCAGACTCTCACTGCACATTTTTTCAATAGCACTGCCCCAGCTTACCTGCGAGTCCGCTTCTGCATATACTCGGACTATATCTTCCGTACCAGAAGGCCGGACAAAAGCTCGGGAAAGCTTGTACTTCTTCACCAGGTCATTGATGGCCTCCTGTAGTCCCGGAGGTGTAACTACTTGTCTTTCAGCATCAGTGGTGCTAATAACTTGCCTGTCTGCAATCTATGCAAAACATTTTGTATTTGTCACTATTACACTTCCTTTCAGAAGCCTGACCTCTTCAACACAATTCCTACCAAAAGACTGTGGCCATTTCATTTTAATAGTAAGACCTACATTTCAGCTTACTGTACCCCCAAGTGCAACACTGTCAGACAGTAAGGTAACCAGAATACGCACAGAATGCAACTGCATTAAAATTTCATGGGGCGCCTATGACTCTTGGTCTCAGCTCAGGTCATGATCTCAGGGTTGTGAGATCCAGCCCCACGTCACGCTCTGCGTGGAGTTCGCTTGAGATTCTCTCTCTCCACCCACTCACGAGCTCACACTCGAAAATCTTTAAAAAAAAATTTTTACGATTTTTATTTCTGACAAAATCAAGGTTAATTTCAGTTATACAGGTTCTTTTATCTAAAGAATTACCTCAAGCAAAAAAGAGATACCATTTCCACAGTCTTATAGTTACCACTAAAATAATGGCCAGTAAGTACTGTAGGCCTTAAGTCACTGATCAAATAACCCTAAGTATTTCTATAAAGTGGAAAGTGGCAGTTATGTAAGAGGGTCATGATAAAAATTGCCTAAATATGCCAAAAACTAATCTGAACAATCAGTAGCCATTTGTGTGAACTTGGGCCTTACTACCTCTAATTATCTTTCTGTACAATGGCGTACATCTGTATAGATAACAATTAACATTATATGAAATGCCTTTAAAAAAAATTCTCTCCTACTTTGCAGCATCTAGCCCCAGGAAAGTACTGTATGAACCAATAATCATGCAAAGGAAATATTTTCACTCGAAATGATAGGCTATCAGGATTGCTTCAAAATTAGTTGAAATCTGTTGAAGCTGAGCACGTGGGGGTTTCATTATTTTGTTCTCCCCACACTTCTGTGTTTTAAATTTTCCATAATAAAAATCTTCATTATAAATAATAATATGTATCACCTTTTCTTTAAAGTTTGTAAAGTGAATACTTCTCAATTAAATGGTTATGCCATAATTTTTAAGATGTGACAAAACACAGATGATATAAGGCATTTTCTATGCAATATATGTACATAATGAAATATGACACAAAGGAACTACTTTCATATAGAGATTGGAGATAATATATTTTAATTTTCAGAAAAGAAGTAATTTTAAAATCTCGCTCCCACCTTAACTTTGAGCTGTCTGTTTGGGAGATCCGTATAAAGAGCATCCCACTGCTGTACAGTCAGGCCCTTCAGAATCAAGATTGCCTCAATCACCAGCATGTCAGAAATAGCATCACCAGCTGCCTACAAGACACAGTGGAAGAAAGTACTTTAACGCCAGCAAAGCTTGGAATTAAGAATGCTCTTAGAAAACCAATCACAGTATCCTGTGCTTCCTCCCGGCCCCACACGGGATTATTAAACTGGAGTGGATGGAGAAATAAAAAGGGAATGGAAGACCATAATGAATTAAAGAACACTGAAACTAGCTCTTGGGAAACTTGCCTCTAATCTTCCTCATTACATATATAAGACTGGCTAACTCTTAAGGTTCCAGCATTAACATTCTATGATTCAAATTTTCCTTTATAACTAGATCCCTTTTGAGATTTTATTACCATGAAAATGGAAGGCATCATGCATGGTAAAGTGGTGTAAGACACACCTGAAGTTAGATCCCTACTCCTCACTTAGTAGCTCCGAGCCCTTTGTTCTTTCATTTATGAAATGGGAATTATAATAACCCCCCCCCGTGGTATTATAAGGATTACACAACGAGGTATGTCAAGTGCCTCGTATGTGCAAGATACTCAAATATTAGTTCCATCGCTTTTTCTGGTCCCACTCTTTGCTTGCTCTTCCATTGCCATATTGTAGACTCCCAATCTCAGCGATGCAACACATACATATATAGACTCAATAGCTGAATCTTGCCTCTAGGTGGAAGCAACTCATTATACTTAAAAATTTTCATCATAAAACGTAGGGCCAAAGAAGCACATCAATGTTCTATCACTGCATTTCAGTGTAAATCTCAACTGTATATACATACCACTGTGGCAAGGAGGCTGCCAGGACTTTTCTACTTTAATGTTTTATTCAGGCGCGCCTGGGTGGCTCAGTCGGTTAAGCATCTGACTTCGGCTCAGGTCATGATTGCAGGTCCTGGGATCGGGCTCCCTGCTCCCTGGGAGTCGCTTCTCCCTCTCCCCTTTCCCCCCACATACTATTCTACCTTCTGAATAACGTAAAAGTAACCAAGAGCCTGCCACCCCACCAGCTCTGACCTGGTTAAACAAGTCAATAACATTTTCAAGCATCTTAGCAGCTTCCCTTTTCTTATCTTCTAATTCTTTTGCTAGTTTTATCTTTGTTTCAGCAGCTTTACTAAACAGTACCTGTAATGAAAGCATAAAACACAAAGTCACAAACCACTATCCATGCCCCAGGCATCCTAGCTAAACCACTTTTGAAACTCACAGTGAATCTGGAAAAACTGAGGGGAAAGATAACAGCAGCCTTCGAATGAATGAAATTAAGATCAAATCAGAACCCAAAAGATATTACGGGGGGAGGAAGGATTCATTTATAAATTTTGAAACTGGTTATCAAAAGCTAAGATTACAAAGAAAGTACCACCCTGGCAGAGGCAAAGTACATGATGAATTCATTATGTCTGCCCCTCGGCCAGCTCCATCTGTCCTGTGCAACCAGATTCTTGAAGCCTATCTGTGTCCATTTTACTTGGAAGAATATATAATTCAACATAAGCAGGCAGTTTTCTTATCCTAAAAATTTTAAGGATATAAGCTAGGTAAAAGTAGAAAGAGGTTCATCGTATTTATCACGTTATGGCAAATAGTACCATGGATATTATATACATCATGTTCCTCAGGATTCCTGTCATTTTAAAATTCTTTGCCCATGATTTTAGTGCCTTCCAAGGCTCAATACTACAGTCAGCACTTGATGAAATAGATGTTTGTTGGTAAACTAAAATACACTGGTCAGTTTTTGCCGGAATACGGCCATACCCACTCACTCACCCTACACCAGCAACAGCGACCTTATGGCCCAAAGACTAGAATATTTACTATCTGCCCTTCAAAATCATTTATCAATCTCTGCATTAATTAGATTACTGAAGTTATATTTTAACTGCATTTCCTAAGAACTTATTTTTCTTGCGTTCAAGGCCTCTAGAAGCCAGCTCAGAATTAATGAGGAAAATAATCTGACCTAGTTAATATTTTTTGTTGGCCACCTCCAATCCATTTATGAAATGAGGTGAGATATAAAAATGTTTTAAAAAAAAAATCAACCTTATGAACATACTGAAAGCTACATAATATACTTCAAAATGGTGAATTTTAAGGTATGTGAACTATATCTCAAACTTTTTAAACATTCTACCTATAGAAAGCCCCCTAAAAATTTTATATGCTTATTGCTAATTACATTCATTTCTAGTTGTTCATAACTTAATTCTCAAGCGTTCCAACACTTCAATTCACCACAGCTACTGAACTTTCCTTGTACCACCTGCGGCCCGTTCAGAGAAAAGATTTTAAACAATATATAGATGATCTGCTTGTAAAAAAAGAACTGCATATTTTTTTAAGAAACTGAGAATCATCTCTTCATACTCCAAGATCATGATCAATCTAAAAGACAACCAGTTTCACAACACATAAGAATACAGTACGTTAACCAAATGATCTTATTCTACCATCATACCAGATCATTTAAAAAAAGGGGGCTATAACCTATTACCATCCAGATACAGAACTCCCATCATTAAAAAACGTCCAGCTAAAGCCGGTTGTAGCTGATTAAAAGAACTTACCGTGCCATGCCCATTTGCTTCAAAATAAACTCCAATGTCAAACTCTTGAGCCTTGTGGTGCAAATGTTTTACACCAGTTTTAGTACAATAGACAGGCACCTATAACGTATATTTAAAGAAACATAACAGCAGTTATTCAATGGGCAGATATTTATTATGTACCTACTCTCCCAAGGACACAATAGGGAACAAACCTCCTGGAGCTAGCTAGTGAGGAAGACAAGCAATTAAAATACAAAGTGGTATCAGTATGGGGGAGAGAAGGCACTACAGAAGCCCACAGCCAAGGAAAAAGAGAGAGAGAGAGAGAGAGTGTCCCCTGATGAGATAATGAAAGATTCCAAGTGGGGGAGTGACATGATCTAATTGTAGAAAGCTCAGTTAGCTACAGTGTGGAGAATGGCTTACAGTAGGGGTCTGCAAGCTTTTACTACAAAAGGCCAGATGATAAATATTTTAGGCTGTACAGACCATACGATAGAGACCATATCACAATGGCTCACTTCTGCCACTAGCGTAAAAGCAACCACAGCTGATATGGCAACAAATGCGCATGGTTGTGTTCCAATAAAACCATAAACACGTGGCAGACTGGATTTGGTGCACAGGCCCGTTTGCTATCCCCTGCTTTAGAAGGGTCAAAGAGATGGGTTAGGAGGTTTCTAGGACTAATCCCATTAAGAAATTATAGTGGTAAGACTAGCAACACTGGGCAGCCCAAGTCTTGGAGAGATCTGAACGAGAAGAGTGGTTAAGACTGAGAGCGGCAAAACTAGAGAGGAGACCAAGATCAAGTCAGATCAGCATCTGACTGGATTTAAAAGACCTCAGGAAAGGCTAGAGCTCAAAATACTTCATCCACCCCTAGGAGAATGGGTTGATGATTAACAGTTTCTGGTGGATTCAGTTTCTTAAACAGGGTATCTTACCTACAAAAAATTTTTAAGACAGAACATGAGAAAATACTAAAACGATAACCCAAGTACTGAGAATAATCCTCATGAACAGCGGGCCACTAGGCCAGATGGAGTGCCGAGTGTGTTTACTGCAACCTTATACTTAGGTCACAAACTAGCAGCCTCCTGATGTGTTTTATTTTGCCTACCTATTTCTTTGGAATTTTGCATCAATTGCCAAGACTAAAAAAGTAGGAGGTTCACACAAAAATTCAGATTTTCAGCTTCTCTTGAAGAATCTGACTAAAGGAGACAGCAGTGGGCCTGGTGGGCACTGTTCCTAGTCCTTACACCCCTGCTGTACTTATTCACCTCACCTATTCTACAAGAATTTGACTTTGCCATTCTTGCTTAAAAAAGAATGAAAAGGCAACAAAAACTAGTAAAATGCAGCAATCTGAAAAGGGATACACAAAAGTTGGAAAACAATACACTAGCTAGTGAGAAAAAGAGAAAGACAAAGATCTAATTTTGGCCATGGACCCTCTAACTCACTCTTAGAGCAGGTGATGTGGTATAGAGGATGGTCAGTCATCTGGGGGATGTTGGGGGAAATAATAAGATACAAAACTAGTAACAAATTCCATCCTCACTCCAAACTTGCCCTGTGAGCCTGAACAGGTCCTATCCATGGGCGCGTCTCCCAGAGTCCAACCTCAGCAAGAATGTCCTACCTTCGACAACTGATCAAAGTCCTTACGCTGTACCATCTCCCAGGTAATATCTAATCACGCAGCCTTCAGGTAGTTCAGGAGTTCAGGTAGATTTAGCCAGAATCCTCCCTGACCCCTGATGACTACTCTGTAATTTTCCATCTGCCAACCCCCTCCACCCTTGCTCCTTGGCTCCAAAATCTCCACTTTTCCTTGTTGTATTAGGAGTTGAGCCCAGTCTGTCTCCCCCACTGTGAAACCCCAAAGCAACAGTCCCTATGCCTACTGAATAGGCCCACTTCTCAAGAAGACTTCACAGGACCATTTGTCACACACTTTGTCTTAAATGTGCCTGATAACTGTGGTGGCAGTGTTTAGTCCTTACCAAAAGAATAATAAAACCTCTCATATCTCTATAACAAGCAGATAAGTGGCTGGCTCCAAGCTCTAACTAACAGAAACTCTCAGGAGCCTGGAAGACAGGGGTGCTATCTTCCCTTAAGTTCACATTTCAATGAGGGGACTCCAGACCCTTATGGAAAACATTCCCGAGCTATAAAACTTGGCTTAGCCTTTAAAAAGATTTACATTCATTATAAAGAAGGCAGAGAAAGAATTTATAAGTTTTCTAAAAGAAATGCTCTAAAAAAAGAGAGGGGGGAGAATCTCTCTTTTCACATCAGGGACAATATTTTTTTCCTATTTTTGATTTCTACTTACCCTTAAATGGGTAACAGCTCAGTTTCATGTATTACAACCTATTCACTTATATGAGGGCATTGTTTTCCTCACAGAAATATCTTAGAATATATTAAGAAGCTACCAGAAAATTGAAATGGTTCAATACCTTCATAACTTCTTCAAGATATCGTGTTGAACTTCCATTTGCATACGCAGTTTGTACAACACCAATATTCAAACTTTCTCCAATCTAGATAAAAATAATGATAATTGCCTGGCCATCAAAAGTAATGACACTAACTACAAAAGCAAACATATAATGAGAGTTCTAAAGGATGACAAAATCATCGCCCAGGTCAGCTGTGTCTTAGTTTATGCAATAAATGCCTAAAGTGAAAATTTACATGAATGCCAGAAAAAAAAGCTAAAATACTTTTGAGCATTAAAAAGTATTTAACTGAATTCTCAAAGTATATCTTTCCCAATATTATAATAATTACTTCTCATTACGTTCTATACGTATAGCTGGCCTAGGATTTCCAAAAGAGCAAAACAGAATACACCTCTCACATTATTAAGCATATTATAACACAGTATATACAGCTCTCAGAGGATGAGATTTTCTGTTTAAACTTGAGGCTTTGGGACTGATAATGGGAATTCTCATTAAAGTGTCAGTTATGAAGAAACCACAACTTCATAAAGCTTCAAATCACAAACTCTGCCAGTATAAGGAAGAAAAGAATACTACCTTCAGGTTCCAACTGCCCCATGTTGAAATGACTAAAATTACCGTATCTTCTTGTATTTTCTGGCCACAAAGGTAAGGAACTCTGTAAGAATAGTGCCTCTGGGACATTCAAATGCCTGTTAGTCACCAGTAAGTCTTGTTTTAAAGGGCAGTCGATAACCCCACCATACCTCCAACAGGAGCTCTTTAAGGAAACTGCTAATTAGTGTTGCTATCTTGTCTCCATCTATGAGATGAAAGTGACCATCTACATCAAGGTAGTAATAAACAATTCTGTCTGCATCTCCATCAAAGGAACAGCATCTTTCATTAGACTTCATTTCCATTCCTAGCAGACAGAATTTTAAAATGCATTTCAGTCATAGAAATGGGAATAAACCTCCATATAAAAGTTTTTTCTCTTACATTAGTTACACGGGAAAAATATTTCACTAAAGTATGATCATAACTGGCCTTGTGGTACTTAAAAAATTATCCTTCCAAATAAAAGCCAATGTCTTAATCTTTAAATAGTATAAAGGTTTATTGGTTGTTTTTACAGGGTAAATACTTTCACAGCTAACTGGAAAATAATTCTATGCTGAAACTTGATGTAATATTAAAATAAAATTCTGTTTTATAAGCCAGTTGGTTTGGCAAGACAGGTTCCCATATAGTTTTTTGAAAGCTACAGATACTTGTGAATGCAACTGACCTAGTACTATGACGTCCTTTACATATAAAAAGTAATCAGCAATAGGGGCGCCTGGGTGGCTCAGTTGGTTAAGTGTCTGCCTTCAGTTCAGGTCATGATCCCAGGGTCCTGGGATCGAACCCCGCATCAGGCTCTCTGCTCAGCGGGAGCCTGCTTCTCCCTCTCCTCCCCGCTTGTGATCTCTTTCGCTATCTCTATCACTCTCTCTCTCTCAAATAAATAAAATCTTTAAAAAAATAATAATAATCAGCAATAGATGAGGTATGTGCTTTAATTCTAATAGAAATGATTTTTATTTGTTCACACCATCAGTAACAAGAAACATTGGTAACTAAGAGCGAAGAATTATAAACTGTGAGAGAAATATGGCTTGTGTAATTTGCATAAAGCTAACAAAACCTCAGCAACTGTCATGTCAAACTTATTAGAAAATTCTGCTGTTCCTTAGCCATGACAGCAGCGGGTGGACAAATCCAACATGAGACTTCCGTGAGGAATATGAACATAAGGTTGACTAAGGGGCATAACACAAGCTTCAGGAAAGTGAGAGGGCCTATGCTTTTGTTCATACGGTAGCTCTGGGATGTGGGGCCGCCAGTGCATGAGTCAAGAAAGAATTCTTGAGACATTTTAAAGTACAAAAATGTGCTTTTATTATAGCAGGGGACAGGACCCATACCAGAAAGAGCTGCGCTGTGATTGTGAGGAGTGACTGATTATATACTTTTAAGTTTGAGAGGGGGAGTGATTAGAAATAAGTTTCTAAGGAATTTCTCCATGCTGAAAGTGAGGTTTACAGGACCTTGGAGGTCTGGTTATTGTCAAGATAAGGTTGCTTTTAGAACATCAACATGAAGGCAGCCATAAGTTCCTTGAGGTATGTCACACTCTGCATGTCTCAGGTATTAGTGGGCTACAAGTTGTAAAGAGATTAATTTTAGCTACCTTTCTCTTGCCTTTGTTCTCCTTACCAGTGCCTACAGCAAGGGAGAGGAAGAGCTCAACATTTAGTGAATGGACAGAACCAAACTGTCAGTAAAGGTCAAAACAAGCAATTCAATAAAAAGGAGTTCAAACTGGTTGATTCAACTAAAAATTTAAACGCTTACTACAGTGAGGCAGGACCATATAAATGAGAGAGGTGACTGGATGAGGTCTGTGGAGTTCTGCAGAATGCATGTCCTGTCTGAAGTGGGCAGGAGCCACTCCACAGCAGCTGATTACTGCCATGTGAGAAGGGACATTTTCTGATTTTGGTAAAAAGAAGCCAGAGTTTCTAATATTTAAGTAAAATCACGGAGTTTTTAAATGGCGACAATTACACACAGCAGACCAAACAAAACACATCTGCAAGCCAAGCGTGGCCCACCCGCTAACAATTTAGTATCTGTAATGCAGTTAAATATAGAACACCTCTTACTACAACTACAGTCTATAGAAGTTTTCCTCCTAATATACCAACTGTAGAAAATAGTGATTTTTGCAGACAATTATAATTAAGCAGAGTTGCATTCCCTTTCCATAGTGTGTCTAATTCAGATAAGGTGAAAAATGCTACTTACTATTGCTGTCCTTTAGATCAATGATTCTCAAAGTGTGGTCCCAGGAGACCAGCACCATTAAGGAAGGCTGGGTACTTGAGAAATGCAAGTTCTTATCATACCTAAATCCTACCCTAGACCTACAGAATCAGAAACTCTAGAGTAGACCCAGGAATCTGTGCTAATAAGCCCTCCAGGTGATTCTCATGCACGCTACCGTTTGAGATTCACAGCCCTAAAACACCAATTTCTGATTTTGCTTCCCCCCACCCCCACACGGTAGGAGTCGTGTGACTTACGGCAGAGAGTCGACCATGTTCTAAATGGCACTGACAAGTGAGGAGACGCCCAGATGTCTCAAGCAGCAGCGCCAGGACTAGCTGCATGACTCAACTCGGCCACTCTGTCTGGAAATAAGATTGGTTTCAAAGAGCTCTAAAAACAAATTGTCTACATACCCTGTGGAGGCTTCTGATGACTTTTCACAAAGTCAGCCCCACATAAATGGTTGAGTTTCCCTTTGGTTCCATCATTAAACAGCTGAACTGCCAGACCCTGGGAAATGTAGTGTTCCATTTCTCTCAGCTTCAGGGCCCCTATGCCGTTTGCGCAGTCCACCTTAAGTGATCTATATTCATCTCCACTGCAGAAAGCCTTCAAAGGAAAACACACATGGGAGAAAAATGTCAAGGTATAAAAGAGTGAAGCATAAAGCAAATATAGGCATATGTAAACATCTTCCATTGTTTCAGTTAACTCATCTATTTTAACCTGGGAAACAAAAGGGTACACACATTCAGGTGAAAATTGTAGAAAACCGAAGTAAAATTTCAAAACCTTTAAAAACTTGTTTTTTTGAACACTGACACTAGAGCAGTTTCACTGATTGAATAACTTATGGAAATGGAGCTTTGTCAAAATTTAGCCTCAGTTAAGCAGGGTCCCTTCAAAATAATACTACAGCCTATATTACATGACAGGCATTCAAATGTGGGAATAAGTATATAGATGGATGAGCAGAATGACGCCTGTCATTCTCTTCACAGCATATAACACCCCTGGGCATGTCTGGGTTTTTCCTTGTCAGTCTCCTCTCTGGCCCATCCTCCCTTCAGAATATAAATTCTATGAGAACAAGGGCTTTGTTTTGGTTAACAACATGCATTCAATATCTGTTGGTCAAATTAATTATACCCCCCAAATCTCAACCAGGTTTAAGACGCTAATCTACTCAGGAGATAATCTTTCTCAGCAGTAGACACTTCAAGCATCACGCCAATAGCACCTAACATTAACCCTATGAGAAAATTCATCTGAATGAATAGGAAACCACAAGAACCCCATGTTTTCTCTCCCAATTATCTCAGAATGTACTACGTGCCTTGCCAAGTAAATGCCAACAGATATTTAGCAAGATACAAGGGTCAAACCTTGTGGAGCCCTAGAAAGAAAAAGGAAATACACCGCATTTTTGGAAAAACAAGGAGTGATAAACTACCTAATTAAGATAAATTATTCAACTGATGTTACTCATTTGCTTAAACTCTAACCGTGTTCAAGAGCTTTTCACCTGTTTGGTAAGCTCCATAAAGGCCTTAGAGAGTTTCTCATAATAACCTTCTATGGTTGCCTTTCCATATTGGCCGCTGGTATTTCGACAGTACACCATGTAGTGTAGCTGGGGCGTTGTTAACAAGCCGTAATCTGTCAGAGAAATACAAAACGCAATTTGTCACATTTCTTTTTTTTTTTTTTTTTTTATCTATTTTTTTTTTTTTTTTTAAGATTTTATTTATTTATTTGACAGAGAGAGTCACAGCGAGAGAGGGAACACAAGCAGGGGGAGTGGCAGAGGGAGAAGCAGGCTCCCCGCCGAGCAGGGAGCCCGATGCGGGGCTCGATCCCAGGACGCTGGGATCATGACCTGAGCCGAAGGCAGACGCTTAACGACTGAGCCACCCAGGCGCCCCGCAATTTGTCACATTTCTTAATAAACAAAAAAAAAGTTTAAATGGATTCATACCATACGAATTTGACAGATCTTCCTTAAAAAAAAGACATCTCAGAAAACTAAAATGCTAACTTCCAAACTATTCAGAAATATGCATAAATATCCACTGAAATCATTACAACTAACTGTTACATTATGATGTTGTGATTTATAATAAGAAATAGAGATTTCGTCTTTGTCTCCATTCCTGGCAGGGCTTCTAACCCTTAGAATTTCTAAGCGATGAGAGCAAGGAATTGTCTTTTGTTATGCTAATGAGATGACAAGGAAAGCTCCTAGAGCACGCTAGGATAGGGCCAGGTTGGTTGCCAGGGAAACCAACCATGTGATTAAAGAGTTGAAACTTTCAGACCTCTCCTCTCTTATTCCTGGGCCCCCTGCCACTCCAGGGAGAGAAAAGGACTAGAGATTGTGTTCAAATAGCAATGGCCAATCACTTAATTGATCGTGCCTATGTAATGAAGCCTCCATAAAAACCCAAAAGGATGGGGTTTGGGTTGGTAAATGTGTGCAGACTGGGGAGAGTGGCTGCCCAGACAGAGAGCATGGGAGCTCCATGCCCCTTCCTGCATACCTTGCCCTGTGCAGCTCTTCCCGCTGGCTGCTCCTGAGTTCTATCCTTTATCATAAACCAGTAATCTGGTAAGTGAAATGTTTCTCTGAGTTCTGTGAGCACTTTAGCACATTAATCAAACCAAGGAGGCGGTCGTCAGAAGCTCAGGTGACTGGATTCTGAAATGGGGGGAGGGGAGGAGACATGGCACTGAGCCCTTTACCTGTGGGATCTGACCCTATCTCTAGGTAGATAATGTCAGAGAATTAAGTTAATTGTTTGGTAGTGTTAGAAAAAAACACACATTTAATATGGATAGGTAACATAAAAAGAGAATATAGAAAAATAATAACTGAGTTCTATTTCCAACAACACTGCCAACTATTTAATTCAGATGAACCGTACTCCTGAAAACAACCAAAAATGCTAGATAAAAGAAAAATCACTTTTAAAAAAGCATTGCTGGGGGCACCTGGGTGGCTCAGATGGTTAAGCGTCTGCCTTCGGCTTAGGTCATGATCCCAGGATCCTGGGATCGAGCCCCGCATCGGGCTCCCTGCTCCGCAGGAAGCCTGCTTCTCCCTCCTCCACTCCCTCTGCTTGTGTTCCCTCTCTCGCTGTGTCTCTCTCTCTCATATAAAAAAGAAAAAAAAAAAAAAAGCATTGCTGTGCCAACAAGTTACAGAGGACTAAGGCCAAAACCTCTGTGAAGAGAGAACTCCAAAATTTGAGCTCTGGGAAGCCAGTTTGGCTTTGAGGGCATTCCTCTACAGCAGAAATTAACCTACTGCTTTTGGTGCAAAAAAAGTCCTTGCTGACTTAAGATGGGAAGGAAACCCAGTAGAAGACCAGCCCCTCATGAAGCTGAAGCCTCAAAGAACTATTCTTCAGTGCAAGGCTGAGTCAGAAGTGAATTAGCTCCAAGTGCCCACTCCTAGGAGATTTGTCTTGACATCAAGAAGAGCAGGAGATAACCCATCCCTGAAGAGCTGTCACCAGAAGCACAGGCCTCCCCTGGATTTCTAGCCCAAATCACGTAACCACAGGGGTCCAGAAGAACTCCATCAAGAAACTTGTCATCCACCCATCAGGTAGCACCCCCAGGCACCCAGCAAAAGCAATAACCAAACTCTGCCACAGAAATAGGCCTTCACCATAAACCTCAAAAATGTCCCACAAATAATTTCCCAAGAAAAATAAACAGCTTATAGTCAAAAAGAGCAAACCACACAAGAAAAGCACCAAAAGCAAGAACAAGAAACAGGAGAAATAGCAGAGATGACCAATATCCAATAAATATTCTGTAACGAAATCCATCAGAGGTCTTCAAAGTCCAGCACAAGAGTTAAAAGTCATTTAAGCTACTGAGCCCTGCAGGTATCCAGCGGAAATGGTATGTTATGAAGGCAACCATGGCTCTGATACAAGGATCGGATCGAAGGAGAGGGAGGAGCTCAAAGTGGATCAGCACTTAACCTAGTTTAATGGAGGTGTATAAGGAGAGGAAAACAATATTCCAAAAGACTTACTCAAGGACGGAACAAAAGGATTTTGTGACCAATATCAACATTAGCAAATAAACATTCACTCAATAAATTTTTACTTAATAAAAAATAACTATTATATAGTTACTCATCTGTTCCACCGATCAACCCAGAAACCTAGAAGCCATTCTTCACAGCTCTAGCCTCATCATGTATCACAAAATCCTTTGAAGTCACTACTAATTTCAAACTTCTCCACTTCTCTCGCTATCATCACTCTTGCATGAACTGCTATACCGTCTCTTTTCCTTACAAACTTCCTCTCTACACAAAAGTCAGACTGAAAACCCAGAGTGACTGACTTAAAATGGATATGTGATCACACTTCCATGTATAAAACCCTTCCATGGAGCTCCTGTGCATTTGAAATAAAACCCAAATCTTTACTACAACCTCGGGATGATATGGCTCATGCTTACTTCCCTAACCTTATCTACTAGCTTCCCCCATTCTCCCTATGCTGTGGCTACATTAACCTTTCATTTCCTCAAGTACGCTAAGCTGAAGAGAGAAATGACGGAAAGGTCCAAAAAAAAAAAAAAAATTACTTTCATATTTTTCTAGATTAAAACATTAGAACAGTGATGGTTCTAGAGCTAGAATGACAGTGCAAAAGGTGAAGCATTCTGAGGATAGTATAAACAATAGTTTTAAGCCAGGTGAAGCTGGAGTAAGGGCAGATCACCTAAATGGAGACCTCTCAGACTAGTGCTTACAAATTGCAGACCTGAGCCCATCAGGAATCATGGAATCCACTTAGTAAGACACAACCAGCATTTCTGCATTTTTTTTTAAATAAAACAGATGAATGCACGTCATGCAGTGTGGGTATTATTTACTGATACTTTTGTGTCAGTTACACACACAAGTACATATACACACATCATGATACAAAATGGGTTTCTTACTTTAAGTTGTGAGCGGCATGAAATAGACTCCCTGGAGGGTTGTGTATAGAAGGCAGTCAAAAATGTTTGATGGGGGCGCCTGGGTGGCTCAGTCGTTAAGTGTCTGCCTTCGGCTCAGGTCATGATCCCAGGGTCCTGGGATCGAGCCCCGCATCGGGCTCCCTGCTCAGCCGGAAGCCTGCTTCTCCCTCTCCCACTCCCCCTGCTTGTGTTCCTTCTCTCGCTGTGTCTTTCTCTGTTAAATAAATAAATAAAATCTTTCAAAAAAAAAAAAGTTTGATGAACTAATAAATAAAAAATTAAACTATACATAGCTGGAGCTTTGGCAGTAAAGATGATCATTCAAAAATCAAGCAGAATCAAAGAGAGAAATAAGGAACACCCATATGAAGAGAGTGAACCCATACAGAAGACCAATAAGAATGAGTGGCCAAGGAAGTAGAAGCTTCAAGAAAGAAAGGAAGAGGTCACAGTGTGAAAGCTATCAAGACAGCAACTGAAATAAAAACTTCAAAATATAAATTCTGAAAGTTATTTTTATGTCACAGATCCCTCTGAGTATCTAACGAAAGCAGTAACTCTTCTCCCTAGAAAAGTGCGTGTGCTGGTTGGTAACACTCTGCACACTGTTACCAAGAGATCAACCAGGTCCCTGCAGCTTAACCACACATTTCCCAGGGAGCCCTAGGCCCCAGGCTGAGAATCCCCACTTTATAACAGCCATTGGATTTGGCAATTAGAATTCAGGTGAGTGTTGAGAGAGACACTTCACCGAAGGGGCAAGGACGGAGACTTTGCCTGCAGTGGGCTAAGTAATGAGTTGAAGAGCAGAGAAGTAAGCTCCTGGAAGAGGCTAAATTAACTCTGAAGGACGAGCACAGAGGAGCTGGAAAGGAGGTTAAAGAAGTCTTTAAAATGAGAAACTAGGGAGATACTAGGGAAATTCACCTCCAAGCAAAATGGAGTCACTGCATTCACAAGGGGCATGACTGATGTGAGAGGAGGATTCTAGTCTCCATTTTCTGTCATGTAATTCTTCATCTGATAAAATAGGAAAAACTACCTGTCAAAACTTAAAATCAGATTATAAGCAGGCCAAAGACATTTTCCACCACTATTTGATAGGTAACAGCTGATTCCACATGTGATCAGCTATTTGGGAATACATGATATTGACAAAAGCTCCCCAGAATGAACATCTTCAAGTTAACTTCAAAGGTTTTTATTTCAGGAAATTTGGCCTTACTAAAGTAAAGAAAGTTAAGATCAGTATTTCTTACATATAATCTCCTATAGCTAAACCAAAATATGCACACCCAGAAAAAATTTTTAACTGTTTAAATTTAAAAAGCTAGTATTTTATACCCAGTTCATTTTTTTTTTTAAAGATTTATTTATTTGGGGCGCCTGGGTGGCTCAGTCATTAAGTGTCTGCCTTCGGCTCGGGTCATGATCCCAGGGTCCTGGGATCGATCGAGCCCCGCATCGGGCTCCCTGCTCAGCGGGAAGCCTGCTTCTCCCTCTCCCACTCCCCCTGCTTGTGTTCCCTCTCTGTGTCTCTCTCTGTCAAATAAATAAAACCTTAAAAAAAAAAAAGATTTATTTGAGAGAGAAAGAGGTAGAGAGAGCGTATGCTCGTGCAAATGGGGGGAAGGGCAGAGGAAGAGAATCTTTAAACAGACTCCTCACTGAGTGTGGAGCCCAGTAAGCGGCTCTATCCCAGGACCCATGAGATCCTGGCCTGAGCTGAAAACAAGAGTCTGACGCTTAACTGACTGAGCCACCCAGGTGCCCCGTTCATTTTTTAAAAAGTTATTTTATCTGTACTTTCAAACTCTTTTAAAATAAATGGTACTATTTTTACAACTTTCTTAAAAGTTATTTAAGTTTTTTAAAGTTTAATTTACAACTCAGGATAGCTACATACCATGGAATTGACCTTCTAAAACAGTCACACCATCTATTACAGACTGTGAAAGTTTCTTGCTGCTAGGCCTAGAAAAGAAAAGGAAGAAAATAACACATCCCATTCTGAAACCAAGAGTTGCTAGTTCTGAAAGCAAATGCTACAAATTCCAGGATAATAGGTTCACTGTATTTGAACTAAAACCTGTAAAGTCTGAAAACTGCAGAGATAAGAGGTAGAGTATAAGCATTTTCCAGCAGCCTTTCACAATACATTTCTTGGAAAGAGTTTGGCTTTTAAATGAATTTAGAAAATAAATATAAAAATACACTAACTACATCATACCCAAAAACCTTTTCAAGTTTGACTGTAACAACATATACACTACCTAAAAATAGTAGCAATAAATACTGAATGCAAACACTTTGCATAATGCAGTACTGGGTATTAAACCACCAAGGATACAGAACCTATTTTTCATTTGAAAAAGTCAGAACAAATTATCTATCTGAAAATAAAGTAGATCATTATAACTGCCTTGTAGAAAATGATGTTTTATATCATTTAAACTAGTTAATTGGTAAGAGGCAATTACATGTGGGATGGCCTTACTGTAGGATAATAATTTGTTTCAGAACATAAGTC
The DNA here is from genome assembly GCF_002201575.2 of Neomonachus schauinslandi. Taxonomy (NCBI): domain Eukaryota; kingdom Metazoa; phylum Chordata; class Mammalia; order Carnivora; family Phocidae; genus Neomonachus; species Neomonachus schauinslandi. The sequence continues at coordinate 74,696,735 of NC_058410.1, read as the reverse complement.
ACTAGGCTACTTCTGATACTTATAAATCCACAATCAATGGTATTTAGAAGTCTCTCTGGTAACACATTAAGGATAAAACACCATTGTCCTAATGTCCTATCATTAAGACTATGACTAGAAATTTCCTTTAGAAAGAATCTCTGGCTAAAATGAAATCTTACAGTAAAGAGAATGCTAGTGTTTCAAAGTACACTTTTAATCTAACATTTTACAATAATATCTTTTTGTAAAGGAAGGCAAAAGCTGCCAAATATGACAAGTAGCCCCCCCTCTTGTCCACGGTTTCGCTGGCCATGGTTTCAGTTACCTGAGGTCAACTGTAGTCCAGAAGCAGATGATCCACCTTCTGACATACTGTCAGGTCAACAGGAGCCTAACACTACATCACAATGCCTACATTCACCTCATATCCTCTCTCACACAGGTATTTTATCATCTCACATCATCACAAGAGAAGGAGGAGTACAGTACAGTAAGATATTTTGAGAGAGAGACTACATTCACATAACTTTATTATAGTATGTTGTTACAATTGTTCCACTTTATTATTATTTATTGTTGATCTCCTACTGTGTTTAACTTATATATTAATCTTTATCATAGGGGCACCTGGGTGGCTCAATGTTAAGCATCTGAACTCTTGATTTTGGCTCAGGTCATGATCTCGGGGTCCTGAGATCAAGCCCCACTTTAGGCTCAGCGCTGGGCGCAGAGTCTGCCTGGGCTTCTATCTCTCCCTGCCCCCTGCTCCTCCCCCCATTCGTGCTCTCTCTCTCAAATAAATAAGTAAAATCTTTAAAAATTAATCTTTATCATAATTATGTATGTATAGAGAAAAACATGGTATATAGAGAGTTCAGTACTATCCATGGTTTCAGGCATCCACTGGGGGTCTTGGAATGTATCCCCTGCAGATAAGGGGCAGGGGGAATTACTGTATGTGAAATAATATATTGTTAATGTTTTCCAGTGAACTCCAGCATGGGAAAATAATATAAATATATGAACCAACAATAATGTAGATTATGAGGTAAATCTCTATAAATATTGAATTACAATCACATGTTCTTACTTTATAGAAGAAAATAGTAAATCTACAGAAGTAAAGGGGTGGGAGACATATGTTAAGTACTTCTCTCGGGTCAGGAAATAGGTATTTTGCATACATTATCTCATGTAATCCTCACAAAAGCCCTGAGTTGGGCTTTAATATCAACAGTTTATAGATGGGCATATGGAAGCTCCAAAGGTTAAGTAACCTACCCAGTCATACAGTGTTAGAGTTGGGGTTCAGACTCCAAAACCTAAGATGCAGGAGCGGATTACCTCCTCCATCCTATCAAAAATAAAAAGGCCAGGTAGGTGGAGGAGCCTCTCAGTTCCACTTAATTTTTTCAATTTATCATGGGTACTAAAACTAATGCAATCGTTTAGGTCCAGTTCCCAAAGCTGCTTTCACCAGTAACTCTGATGGTCACCTGGTATCTCTACCAATCACTACGAAGGCATCTTGTTGCAGATTCACGGCTGCTTTCACACTGATGTCCATCAACATTCTCGGCATCTCGTGTTCCTCAGCATTTGCCAAACAGGTAGCATGTTCCTCCCAGGACGGTGCCAACATTTCACCCAAAGGATCAACCAACTTTACCCCATTGTCTTCCTTAAAAGAAAAGCGAACAATAAGCCATCTGTGCATATTCACAAGGGTGAGTTGAGGAAGTAAACTCAAGCTGTTTTCCCCTAAAAAAGACACTGATGGCTGAGTGGCTTTACCTGTGACCGTATGGAATGCCAGGCACTGGACTAGGTGTTTTATATAAATCCTCATAACAAACATCAATCCTACTAATAATCCTATTTTTATTCCAATCTTACTTTGAAAAAAAAACAGATTCGTAGCAAGTAATCTGCTTATGTTCATACAGTGTCAGTGCTGGTATTAAAACATCAAGTCTACATGACTCTTAAACCCACCAGCCACTATGCTACACTAGTTTTTTAAAAAGGCTGTCATCTGTGCATTCACCATCAATTACATGACCAGGGCACGAATGGAGTAGAATGAAGGCACCGAGAGATCCTCCTCACTATGACTCTGGACTCTTTAAGAACATACTGGCCAATATATCAACCAGCGGGTGACAAAAGCTGAAAACTGACTCCCAATTCTGTTCTGCTCAAATTTTGGGGAAGAAATAAAGTGTAGTTCAGAGTGAATGTCAACTGAAGGAAAGAGTTCAGTATTGTTTTAAGAAGTACTTCTAGAACTAGCAATAAATACAGGCTTCAGCCCACAAGTCATTAATTGTGGTGATTTAGACATTCAGACACTTACACATTTATAATAATGATCCACATTTACAAGCTGGACAAGCTATGTTCTCTTGTGTGGGGGGAAGAGGAGGTTATAATCCTTCACAGACCTACACAGCTTTAACTTGCTGCTAATTTAGCTACAAAGGCAAAAGTCTCATGCTCTTGCAATCAAACAGAGGCATGTTATTCAAACCACATATTAGTGAGCTATAGGCAATACATAATAAAACAGTTAAACTGCGTCAAAAAGAATACTTTGCTTAAAAAAATTGGGGGCGCCTGGGTGGCTCAGTTGGTTGAGGGTCCAACTCTTGGTTTTGGCTCAGGTCATGATGTCAGGGTCATAGGATCAGGATCAAGCCCCACATCAGGCCCTGCGCTCAGCAGGGAGTCTGCCTGAGAATCTCTCTCCCTCTCTCTCTGCCTCTCCCTGGCTCGCACACTCTCTCGCTCTAAAATAAATAAATATATCTTTAAAAAAAAGAAGTAATTCTCAAAACACTAGAATCATCAGGCCTCATCAATAATCTGCCCAAAGCTCACTTTTGTATACGTGGAGCCACCTGTTTGGCTGTTCATTCAGAACAGGAAACTCTTCCCTAATATTCCCTAACTACAAAAAACGGGTCTAGGGGTGGCTGGGTGGTTCAGTCAGTTAAGTGGCTGCCTTCGGCTCAGGTCACGATCTCAGGGTCCTGAGATCAAGGCCCACATCGGGCTCCCTGCTCAGTGCGGAGTCTGCTTCTCCCTCTCCCTCTGCTGCTCCCCCTGCTTGTGCTCTCTCGCTTGTGGGCTCTCTCTCTCTCTCTCAGATGAATAAAATCTTTAAAATAAAAAAGAAAAGAAAACCAGTCTAAAAAATTTTCAAAATGCACTAAATCTTTTCAAATGTTTGCCCTTCTCCCCACCTTGGCTTCAATCTCTCTAATCTCTACCAAATTAACACAAGTAATACTTTTTGTTACTTATTCTGTCTCAATACAACTAACTTGGAAGGACATTCTGTTATTTCTCTAATATGGACACAGTCCAAGAAATGACTCTCAATTTCATTCTCTCCACACCCTCTACAGTCATGAGCTAAATGACCACTCATCAAGAAAAAGCCATTTCAGGGGCGCCTGGGTGGCTCAGTCAGGTAAGTGTCTGACTCTTGATTTCAGCTCGGGTTGTGTGTAGTCTTAGGCTTGTGGATCCAGCCTGGTGTCTGGCTCCACATTCAGTGATCAGTCTGCTTGGGATTCTCCCTCTCCCTCTGCCCTTTCCCTCACATGCACTCTCTAGTCTCTCTCTAAAATAAATTAATCTTTAAGAAAAAGCCATTTCAAATCCAAAGGCACATACCGAGTAGGCACATTCCTAGAATTAGAATTTGTACTTGGGGTCAAACTGCTCAGACACTAAGATGTGTTCTTGTAAATAAAGGTTTGCTTTATAAGAGCACTAAAGGCATTACCTCAGGATTGTGTGATGCCGTTACCATGACTCCTATTGTAGACTTTGTCTGTTTTGACCTCAGGACAGCTAATAATCCCATGCGAAACATGACATGATCAAGATGTTCTGCTTTTGTTCGAAAGCCAGCGGTCCCATATTGAAGAACGAGTCCATTGGGTTTGGCATGTAATGCTGAGTATTCTCTAATAGCATCTAAATCCATGTCTACAAAATTAAGGAATATTTTTCAAGCATAAGAAATCTTTCAAGGACCATTTGCTTCAAAAACTGCCACCTTAAACTAACAGGTCTGCCTCGTTCTGAACCCCAACAAAGAATGTTTGAGAAAGAAAAGAATGGTACAGGGGCGCCTGGGTGGCTCAGTCGTTAAGCGTCTGCCTTTGGCTCAGGTTATCATCTCAGGGTCCTGGGATCAAGCCCCGCATCAGGCTCCCTGCTCGGCGGGAAGCCTGCTCCCTCTCCCACTCCCCCTGCTTGTGTTCCCTCTCTCGCTGTGTCTCTCTCTGTCAAATAAATAAATAAAATCTTTAAAAAAAAAAGAAAAGAAAAGAATGGTACAATAAGTCCTGGTGGTAGGCATTACCTACAAGATCCTGCCCAACTTGCATCATCCACTCCAGGGCAGATGGCAGATTACCCCAACTCATCTCTCATTTTGGCTCCAGGGCTATTCCTGAACACAGGGTGAACTTAAAATGGTCCACTCTCAACTAAAATGAAGATTCCACACATAGATTCACAGACTGCTACACAATCAAAGATTACCTCATTTCACAAATGGAAAAACTTAAGCTTGGGCCTCAGTTAAATAACCTAAATTTACATGGGTAGCTGGTGACAGACTGGGGCCTAAGGTCATACTGTCAGATGGACTGGGACTACATATCCAAAATATCTGGGAAATCTGTTGGTTCTTTTGTTATTCCTCCCACACCACAGAGACATACACCCAAAGGAAAAGCAAAGGACAACAGCCTCCTAAGACCGCCCAGACCTCCTAATAGTGGATTTTTCTATTTTCATAAGGGAGGATCAGGACACCCTTCTAAATTAAGCTCTGAAAGTAACATCTTTTTACCTTTAACTGGCCCCTAGCCCACTAGTACTTCCTTCTCTGGGATACTCCAATTTTAAGTGGAACTTGGGGTTTCCAACCTCAGTTGTATGTACTGTTTATTCAATTCTTGGGTCAGTCCCATTCCCAATTAGCCCAGAGATGAGCAGCAGTCCTATCTTGTTTTCTTCATTTTCTTTCATTGCTTCAATGAACAAAAGTTAAAGGAAATGGTGAAAAATTTTTGCTTTTGCCCAGCTAGAAAAAACTGGTATTCAGCAAGCTTATTTAGTTTGGTCCAAAGTGATCAAATCTCTTTCACAAGCATGAATACACTTTGTTAAAAACTGACCATTCGGTAATATATCATGATTATTCATAAGGGCGTAAACCAGTGGTGTTAAATCCAGAAAATCTTTTAAAAAAGAAAAAATGCTTCCACCCTTCAAAGCGTTTTCGGTCCTAAACCTACGTTCAATGAGTGGGCGAACGCTTTTATTCAAAGCTTACAAGCCCAAACAGTGACCACTCTAAAAAAGTTGAGAGCATCCCCCTTCCCTCCATTCAATTATCAACCGCTTGCTTGTTCCGCTTTCTTTCCAGGCCCCAAATGGCCGCACGTTTCCCGGCTCTCAACCCTGAGCCACCACCCCCCGCTCCAGGCCTCTGGACCAGAACACCCAGCATGAGACCCTCGGGCCCGCTCTGAAGGCGCAGGGGCGGGTGTGTTCCGCGCGCGGTCCGTGGGTCAGTCCGCTAGCCTGCCCGCTAGCCTACCCGCAGCCCATCGGTAGGCCGAACCCCTACGGACTGGAGAGTCCCATTCCCGTCGCCAAGCCTAAGGGCCCCACTCACCTCCGCCGGAGATTACTCCTCACCTCCACCTCACAGAGCAGCTACCCAGCGCTACCCAGCGGCGGCTCCTCCTACCTGACTGAAGCTCTCCGAACCTGCAGACGTGGCGCTGCGTGACTTCCGGCCCATCGCCACGCCCCCCAGCCAATCACGGAGGGGGGAGGATCCGCTGGCCCCGCCTCGCCTCCTTGCGGATCATGCGCAGCTCGCGCCTGCAGAACTGCGGATCCGGGTTCTGAGAGGGCTTGGGGCTGTTTCCTTTGAATGACCGGGAAGGGTGAGGCCCCCCGCGGTGGCCCGGGGGTTGGGGCCTAGGGTCGTGGGCCATCAGAGTACTGCCACCGGCAAAAACGCAGTCCCCGCCTCCAAATTTGGGTCTCAGAGGGTGGCAGTCTTGCGTTCCTGGGAAGCCAGGGTTCCTAATGATCCCAGATGGGGGGTACCAACCCTGATTTGGGGCCTCTGACAAGGTGGCCTCGGCCATCTCCCCTTTTCCCGCATCCCCTTCTAGATCCTCGAGGTTCATCTCCCCAAACTTTGACTCCGGGAGCCTTCTCGAGCCGCTACTCACGCCCCATCTCTCCGCACCAGCTTGCACTAAACATCATTTTATTCATGTACCTGTAAGACTCCCCGTTAGCCTGGGCCCCTCCACACACAGGCCAGATGGACCCAAATCGTCCGGAGCTATCAGGATGCCATCCCGGGGTGATGTGGCTCGCGGTTGAGCCGTAAAGGCCCGCTCGGGAGGGGTCCTTGGCGCTGGGGCCGAGGAGCCGCAACTGCCGTTGCGGGCGGCGGGGCCCTCAAGACCCCGGAGCCAAGGGATGCGACCACAGCCTCGCCAGACTGCGGGCTTCCCTCGCCACAGGGCGCAGCTCCGCCCAAGCCCGAGACCCTAGTGGGATTGCAAGCTGGGCTCCTTGCCTTTCCCAGAATTCAGGCTTGCAGAGCATCTGCAGGTGTTTGCCAACCACCTGCAACGGAATAATTTGGAACACCTGTTGAAAGTCCAGATTCCCGGATTTAAATCGGAAGCGGGGGTGGGGGTGGGGAGATCACGGACTGGGAATCTGAATTTTAACGAGGTGTCTTGAGGGATATTGTGCATACTAAATTTGTGGGTTGGGAGATAAAGCGAAGAAAGAGTTTAAGTGTCCCGGTTTGTGCCCCTAGCTGTCGGTGCGTAGCGTTACTGCAAAACTGCTTCCACGGAAAGGGACCTTCAGGAAATTTCTCTGGACACCGCTGAAATTAACAAACCTAGTGCCCCTGGGCCTTTCCAGTTTTCCTGGCAGGTGGATTTCGAGGCAACATGTCTTCTTCAATGAAAGAATGCCTGCAGCTTCAGCTGCTAGAGATGGAAATGCTGTTTTCTATGTTTCCTAACCAAGGAGAAGTAAAACTTGAAGATGTAAATGTCCTGACGAATATAAAGCGATATTTGGAAGGCACAAGAGAGGCGCTGCCGCCAAAAATCGAATTTGTGATTACCCTCCAGATTGAGGAGCCCAAGGTAAGTACCCTGAGTTGTTTTCATTGTTGCCGGGTGCCCGGTTTTTAGTGGAAACACTTGGAACGTGAGATTTCTGTCCAGGAAGCAAATAGAGAATATTCCAGATTCGTATATCCTTTACTTGTTTGAAAGTGAAATATGTAAAATATGGGATGCCCTGTAAATTGTCTTCAATAAATATCTTGAAATTTCCATAAACATGCACATCTTTTTTTTTTTTTGGAAAAAAATCTGTTTATAAATTTTTTTATTCTTATGTTAATCCCCATACATTACATCATTAGTTTTAGATGAAGTGTTCCATGATTCACTGTTTGTGCATAACCCCCAGTGCTCCATGCAGAATGTGCCCTCCTCAATACCCACCACCAGGCTAACCCATCCTCCCACCCCCCTCCCCTCTAGAACCCTCAGTTTGTTTTTCAGAGTCCATCGTCTCTCATGGTTCGTCTACCCCTCGGATTTGCCCCGCTTCATTCTTCCCCTCCTGCTACCTTCTTCTTCTTCTTCTTCTTTTTTTTTTCTTAACATATATTGCATTATTTGTTTCAGAGGTACAGATCTGAGAGTCAACAGTCTTGCACAATTCACAGCGCTTACCAGAGCACATACCCTCCCCAGTGTCTATCACCCAGTCACCCCATCCCTCCCACCCCACCCCCCACTCCAGCAACCCTCAGTTTGTTTCCTGCGATTAAGAATTCCTTATATCAGTGAGGTCATATGCTACATGTCTTTCTCTGTTTGACTTATTTCGCTCAACGTAATACCCTCCAGTTCCATCCACGTCGTTGCAAATGGCAAGATCTCATTCCTTTTGATGGCTGCATAATATTCCATTGTATATAAAGAACATGCACATCTTTTTAACAAATATGTGTAGTGGTTTTTATTAAAAACATCTTGCAGTCTCATACTACCATTGTTATTCTGTTCACTCAACCAATTTTTTACCATTCCAGCTATTGTAGTATGTACTGCCTTGTACATGTATCGTGATTTTTACAAATCTAAGTATTGCCGTTAGCAAAACTGACTTGAGTGGATGAATGTTTCTTTGGTGGTACCATGACACAAAGAAAATACAGACAGGAAATCTAAATACTAAAAATGAATTTCCCTTCATCTTCTGATCCCTCGTCTCCAGCAACATGAGCATAGCATAGGTCACAAGTGGACTAGGCTTTTGAGAAGCCCTCCTCTAGTGATTTCCTGCTTATCCTTCAGCTGTCATTCCCTAACTGAAGAGCTCCTGGTTCCCAGACTGACTTCTGTCTCACTGGTTACACATTTCAGCGGAGCCCTGTTCTTCTCATCATTGAAATTAAGTACTTGTGATGTGTAATTATTAGTTTAATGTCTGTCTCCTTCACTAGGCTCTAGTCTTCATGAATAGCAGAAATTGTGTCTAGCTTCTTCACTTCTTTATCCTAGCATGGGGTCCCTGACACATGGTGGGTGCTCAGTAAATATTGGAATGCGTGAATGCGTAAATGGAAGGAATAGTGTATGTGACATTCTCAGTACAGTCTCTGGCCCATAGCTGACACTTAATAGTAGCAACACTGTTATATTTATCAAAATCATGCCGTTGCCACTGATTAACCAGCTTAGGTGATTTTTATGGTACTTAAATCTATTTGATTTTCCTTTTAAGGTGAAAATTGATTTGCAAGTAACCATGCCTCACAGCTACCCCTATGCAGCATTGCAGCTATTTGGACGGTCGTCTGAGCTTGACAGACAACAGCAACTACTTCTCAACAAAGGTCTCACTTCTTATATAGGGACTTTTGATCCAGGTGAGCTCTGTGTATGTGCGGCAATCCAGTGGTTGCAGGACAATAGTGCCTCCTATTTCCTGAACAGAAAGCTTGTTTACGAACCATCTACACAAGCAAAGCCAGTCAAGAACACATTCCTCCGAATGTGGATCTACAGTCACCACATATATCAGCAGGACCTAAGAAAAAAGATTTTGGATGTTGGGAAAAGGTTAGACGTGACTGGATTTTGCATGACAGGAAAGCCGGGTATAATCTGTGTGGAGGGCTTCAAAGAGCACTGTGAGGAATTCTGGCACACAATTAGGTATCCCAACTGGAAACACATTTCCTGTAAGCATGCTGAAAGTGTCGAAACCGAAGGAAATGGAGAGGATCTGCGCCTTTTCCAGTCTTTTGAAGAATTACTCCTTGAGGCCCATGGTGACTATGGATTAAGGAATGACTATCACATGAATCTGGGCCAATTCTTAGAATTTCTGAAAAAACACAAAAGTGAGCATGTGTTCCAGATACTATTTGGTATTGAAAGTAAAAGGTCAGACTCCTAGGAAGCTTAATTAAGAGGCCTATGCTTGTAATTTCACTAAGGCAGTATTTCTGTTAATAAGACCAAAATAAAAGGGCCAGTGGCTGTTTAGTATCCTCTGTGAGACACCTAGCCCCCAAATTTTTACCTGGTAATGAAACACAAAGGCCTTTTAACTTTATAACAGTGCAATTGTGATGTAATCTCTATGTTCTTGTGTTAACTGAAAACTATTTAATTGTAAATTAATAAAAACAGTCAATTTAACCAGTGAAGCTGACTTGATTAAAGAGGAGTCCAAAACCCGTAATTAATACTGATAGTCAAATTGCAGCTCTGAACTCATAAGTAATATTCCTCTCTTTCATGATATTAGCACATGATGAAACAGCACATTTTCTTTCTTTTGTTATCGGAGAATGAATTCTCAGTCAAGCTTAAAGTGAGAAGAGTTGACTACATTTCTTACTTTAAGTCAAACCCTCTATTTCTAGTTTTTTCTTTTAGTAAAACTCAATCCTAAGTGCGGTGGCAGAGGAATCAGAACAATGAAGTCTCAAGAGTAATGAAGACGACATGTAACTCTATGTGTTGTTGGCTGTTTTCACCAGCTGATTAATGATACTAAGGATAAGGATACCAATATTCTTCGTTATACACACAAAAAAGATGCGGTTTCGTGCCTACAAAGTGTTCCACAAGTAATGTGTACTGGCAGCCTTCCCCTGTGCGCCAGGATGCATTGCTTTGTAGGGCGGGAGTGTTGAGGAGGACCACGATGGATGGCTCTGCTCCCATCACCTTGGGGGGAAAAAATCAAGCTCTGCGTTTTGGTGAGAAGTCACTGCCATCTCCTCTGAAAATTGCCGGCTTCACCAGCCTTTGTCAAAAATGAGAGTTTATTTTGATGACAGTGACTTCTATTTAACTAGCACCTGCCACACCTTTTCCTTTTCATTGCAAAGTAGCCACCGTCTCCAGGAATTTCTGGGAGTCCCATCTGTGTTAAGAGATGTCCTGAGCTGACTCTGCAATTTTCTCTGGTTTCCATGGTCTCTCTTTAACCACTACTGCCCTTTCTCAGGGAGCATTTCATTCTCCGGCTGGTCTCAGGCACCCCACTGATGCCCTGGTCCCACCAGGATGCCAAAAATGGATGCCGAGAGTTAGTACCTCAAGGGGAATGAGTGCCTCACTCCCTATGTTGTGATACATTCTCTTAGATGCCAAACATTGCTGCATGTGCCGGGGGGGCTTACAGAATTTTTGGTGAAATGGTACATTCTGGTTTTACTTTCTGTGTCTAGGATATAGACACATGTCCTTGAGCTAGGGCAAGGATATAATGCAACAGCAGACCCTGCACTAAGCTGACTGTCTTGACCTTGAGGCCTTGGAACTGGGTCTACTCTGCCCTGCCCACATACTCATAGCTCAGAATGAGTTTCTTTTCAGGGCACAACTCAGACCTTCAAACCAAGGCTCTCGTCATGGGCCTGCCCTGCCAGATGATCCAGCTTGCCCATTCATGCTTTAATCCTAGCCTTGGATGTGGCTGGGACCCAAGCAAGGGCCTTATACTTTACCTTTACCTATATACAAAAGGAATAAATAGGACTTACATTGCCAAAGACTCATTTCTCAATCTTTGTCCGGGACTGAAAACAATATAGTATAGGAGTCAGTATCCTACGTATTGTCCCCAAGACCATCAGTGAGTAGCATTCACAAGTTTTTAGGCCCTAAACAGATGTGACTGTTAATTTTTTTTTCCATATTAGATGCCATCCACCTAATAATGTGCCTAAACTTCTCATAGAGGATTTTTCTTCTATGATTAAATTAGCAGAAGTAGTGATGGAAAGATAAAGAAGCTTAAAGAAGTATAATATAGGATAAAAAATTACATAATTCACTAAATGAAAGGAATAACTTATGAACTCTTTACTGCTTCTGGAGCTATTTCTGGTGGTAATTTTTCAGAACCTATTTTTACATGCTTGGTGTTACCATGCAGCAATACTTTTTTTCCTATCAGAAACACTAATAATAGACATTAATTATGGGAGAAGTATAGGTTTTATAGAAAAAAATAGACATATATGATAATTCAAAGCTTAGCTTTGTATGTATAGTAGACTGCTAATTTTCTCTGCCCAGCCTGATAGGAGCACAGACCACCCTCCTTCTCTAGCACCTCCCATCCCCCTCCACCCCGCCGGCCACACACACACACAGAGACACACATACAACACTTACTCTGAGGAACCGCCCTTTCTCTGTATGGTTTGGGAGAAGTAATTGGGAGCCTTCTAGAGAGATGGTTTTGAGCTCTTGCTGCTTAAATCCATAGTGCCACCCTCATTTCTGGCCTACTGAATGTTCAGCTGTTCAACACTTCTTTTGAACTACCCAACATCTGCCCTTTTTTTCTTGAGAGTCAGAATCAGTCTGAATCGCTTGGAATTTAAGAATCATGATATTGTATACTTTATATTTTTAAATGGTTATTTGGAAAGAATGCTCTTTATAAATATTGCAGTGTCTTTTTAAAACTTACTGATTAAATCAACCTTTCTTCATGTATGTTCTCTGCCTCTCATTCCTTACTGGTCTGTCTTGGGCTAAAGGCTGAGGATATTGCATAGTGGATTAAGGAGTGGACCAGATGAGTTGACGGACATAATACAAGGACCTCTAAAACATCCCTATATTAAATCAGAAGTATATTGCCTATGAATTTGAGTTTCCATATATGACTGTTTAACATGCCAACCATCCCTTCAGAAAACTTGTGAAGGCCTGAGGGAGCCTACTTGAGGTCTTCACAGAACCCTTTTGAACAGAACAATTTTCTTTCATTTGCTTTATCTTATGTAGCCCAGTAGTAAGTTGAAAGAATAGGTATTTTCTGAAGATGACATGGTTTGTTCAAAAATCCTTGTTTTATACAGAATCCTGATTTGCCTCAAAATTCTGAGCCCACTGGGTCTCCCTCATAAGGTCTACATGGTAGAACGACTTTCCCTGCAGCCTGGGCCAGCTAGAGCAGCCTTTTTCTGGGCCCAATTAAAGCTAGAAGCATTTGGATCAACCCATAAATCAGTTGAGCAGTGGACACAAATTTCAAAGAAGCCCAGCAAATAGTGAGGGGCCTTCTTAGTCATAGATGGAACAAAGTACACAATTAGTTTATTCCCTAAGGTCACATCCTAACATGCATAAGACATTCGACCTCCACAAATTTGGCTGAGGTGGCAGACTCTTGTGCTTTCATGAGATCTTAGCAGGTATTCAGGAAATCTAATGATGCCTGTGCTCTAGGCCCAAGAATATAATGTCATCATCAGTTTGTTAGACCAGCGTGATACCCTGTCTAGCAGTGAGATGATCAAGGTCTGGTGTCAAGAATTATATTCTGGCATAGAGTCAGAGAGTTAATGGAACATTGAAAAAAGACAGTCTGTAATATTGTTTATTGGTAGAACAAACTGCTTCGGTGGCCCTCTACTTAATGGAATATAGGGAAAAGAAAAAAGCATTGGCCTAATCAGTAGCTACAAGAAAGATAACCTGTCTGTCAGCTACAGTTGGAATCACCATCTGATTATGTTAATATGATCCAAAGATCATATTGAGTCAAGATGTGATAAGAATCACACCCCTGTTTCTTTTAAAGCTTTTGACGGTGAGACTTACCGCTGCAAATCATTGGATAGTTCCAGTCAGAATAACCCTTTTGTGTGTGTGATTAGGAATCCAAAGTGGTGATAGATGATGAGGAAATTAATTCTAACTCTTCACTGAGAAAATGACTAGACGATGGATTTGTTCCTATATAAACTTAATCCTAAGCATACACTTAGTCCCATAGACCACAATAATTTCTGAGACCCTAGAAATTTGTATTTGTTCAGAGCTCTTGTTGCCAGGTGATTTCCAAAAGGACTAGTGGTTTCCTTTCTGCAATGTATTGTTATTCTAGTAAATGGAACCTCAAAGGAAGATTTTGGATATTACAGAGTTCATCACCTTAGGGTCTTTCATTCATATCTATGCATGGCAATTTGCTGAAGGCCTTGACACCCTATGTTGGTGGCTCTAGTCAGGTTTTTCTACTGCTGTTGTTATTCATAGCAAGTAAGGCCTACATTGGGTTGCCCACCTGTTTGGTCCTAAGCCCAGCTGATATTTAGCTGATATACACTGGTGTGTTTGTACCAGTTGTATACACTGGCACTCGTTTTTCTTGGTCAATAACTGTGCTATCCTAGTTGTTAGATTTTTCAACGTCATTTCAGGCTATGAGACCCAGTGATTTACTGGCCACCACCAAAGATTTCAGTAGGCCAAACTATGCCAATTACAGTGGACCAGCTTCCTTTTATAACTCTTTCCACTGTGTCTCCATTTGGAAGCACTGCTATTCAGCCTCTATCAACCCTAAGATTCTGATATCTCCATTAAAATAGGGAGCCCATTAAAAAAATAAAATAAAAAATAAATTAATAAAATAGGGACCCCATTTTAACCACGGCATTTCCCACAAGTCTCCCAGAGTTATTAAAATGTCCTCAATTTAAAAAAAGTCCTCAATAAAATGCTGATTCCATTAATACCTTAAAAGGGTCATATACCATGAACAAGTGGGATATATTCGAGGGATGCAAGGATGGTTCAACATCAGCAAATCAGTCAATGTGATACATTACATTAACAAAATTAAGGAAAAAAATCATATGATCATCTCAATAGATGCAGCATTTGACAAAATTCAATATCCATTTATAATAAAAACTCTGAACAAAGTGTTTACAGAGGGCATAAAAAAAGCCACATATTATAAGCCCATAGCTAATATTATACTCAATGGTAAAAAGCTGAAAACTCTTCCTCTCAATCAGGAACAAGGCAAAAATGCCCATTCTGACCACTGTTATTCAACATAGTATTGGAAGTCCTAGCTAGAGCAATTAGGCAAGAAAAATAAGAGGCATCCAAATTGGAAAGAGAAAACTGTCTCTATTTGCGGATGACATGATACCATATAAATAGAAAACCTTAAAGACTCTACCAAGAATCTTGTTAGAACTAATAAATGAATTCAGTAAAGTTGCAGGATACAAAATCAATATACGAAATCTGTTGCATTTCCATACACTAATAACAAACTATCATAAAGAAAAATTAAGAAAACAATCCCATTTACAATTTCACCAAAAAAAAACAACCCTAGAAATAATTTTAACCAAAGAAATTAAAGATCTGGGGCGCCTGGGTGGCTCAGTTGGTTAAGCGACTGCCTTCGGCTCAGGTCATGATCCTGGAGTCCCGGGATCGAGTCCCGCATCGGGCTCCCTGCTCAGCGGGGAGTCTGCTTCTCCCTCTGACCTCCCCCCTCTCATGTGCTCTCTCTCATTCTCTCTCTCAAATAAATAAATAAAATCTTTAAAAAAAAAAGAAATTAAAGATCTGTACACTGAAAATTATAAGACATTAATGAAAGAAATTGAAGACAACAAAAATAAGTGAAAGGTATTCCATGCTCACAGACTGGAAGAATTAATATTGTTAAAATGTCCATACTGCCTAAAGCAATCTACAGATTCAATGCAATCCCTATCAAAATTCCAATGGCATTTTTCACAGAAACAAAAAATAATCCTGAAATTTGCACAGAACCACAAAAGAACCCAAATAATCAAAGCAATCTTGAGAAAAAAACAACAAAGCTGGAAGCATCATACTCCCTGATTTCAAATTATATCACAAAGCCATAATGATCAAATAGTATGGCACTGGCATAAAAACACATAGAGATCAATGGAACAAAATAGAAAGCCCAGAAATAAACCCACGCATGTATGGTCAATTAATTTACAACAAAGGAGTCAAGAATATACAACAGGGAAAGGAGAGTCTTTCAATAATTTTGGAAAAACTGAACAGTCACAAGCAAAAGAATGAAACTCAGCCACTATCTAACACCATTCACAAAAACCAACTCAAATGGATTAAAGATTTGAATGAAAAACCTGAAACCATAAAAATCCTGGAAGAAAGCATAGGTGGTAATAAGCACCTTGATGTCAGTTTTGGTGATGATTTTTTGGATTTAACACCAAAAGCAAAGGCAAAAAAAGTAAAAATAAACAACTGAGACTACATCAAAACTAAAAAACTTCCACACAAAGAAACCATCAACAAAATGAAAAGGCAACTTACTGAATGGGAGGAAATATTTGCAAATCACATATTTGATAAGAGGTTAATATCCAAAATATATAAAGAACTCATACAACTCAATAGAAAAAAATCCAGTTAAAAAATAGAGAATCTGAATAGACATTTTTCCAAAGAAGACATACAGATACATGAAAAGATGCTCCACATCACTCTCATCAAGGAAATGCAAATCAAAACCACAGTGAGATATTATGTCACACCTGGTAGAATGGTTATCATCGAAAAGAAATAAGTGTTAGTGAGGCTGTGGAGAAAAGAGAACATTTGTGCACTCTTGGTGGGAATGCCAATTGGTATAACCACTATGGAAAACATATGGAGATTCCTCAAAAAATTAAAAATAGAAATACCATATGATCCACAATTCCACTTTTGGGTATTTATCCAAAGAAAATGAAATCGCTAATTTGAAAAGGTATCTACACATCTATGTTCACTGCAACATTATTTTCAACAACTAAGATATGGAAACAACCTACATGTCCAATAGCAGATGAACTGATAAAGAAAATGTATAATACTGTGTATATATTCATATATACATATATGTAGTTCAGTCATAAAAAAAAAAATCTTGCCATTTGTGACAACATGGATGGACCTTATGGGCATTATGCTAAATGAAATAAGTCAGAGAAAGACAAATACTGTGTGATTGCTCTTATATGTAGAATCTAAATAAATAAATAGGGATGTTATGTACAGCATGGTGACTATAGTTAATAATGCTGTATTGCATATTTGAAAGTTGCTGAGAGTAAATCTTAACAGTTCTCATCACAAGAAAAAAAATTACTGATGGATGGATGTTAACTGGACTTACTGTGGTGATCATTTTGCATTAATATATACAAATATCTAATCATGTTGTGTATGTGAAACTAATATAATGTTAATTATACCCCAATATTTTAAGAAAATGCTTTTCATGGATGCTGATATTCCCATCACCATTGTATTTCTCAAGGCTTTAGTGAAAGGAGGGTCAGTGATAGGTCTTCTTGGGAGACTTAGGAGATCACCAGGCTTAAAATGGTCTGACTGCACATGACAAATCCACTCCAACATTCCTATCACTGAAATCTTTGAATTCCTCTAACATTATTTCAAGGAATGCTTGCATTCTCGATTTCATTTAATGTGGGCCATTATTAAGTGTACAGTTCAGCCAACTAAAAGTAGAACCAAAAGTAGAATGACTTTCAGCTACTCAAGGCAACACACTGAATCCAGAATCTATGGCAAGTGCACCCCTATCAATCAATTCTATCCAATCCAAAATTGCGCTTCTCCTTTCTCAGTACATTTCAGAATCCCATATATTTTCCCTCAGGTTTTGAAAATATAAATAAGCTAAGTCAAGAATTCTTTTGGTGGGAGTCTTCTTATGGATTTCCCTTTCTAACTATCTACCACAGCTCCTCTCTGGCATCTGATATTTAGTGTGTGGAGGTAAAGAGGAATAATGTGGGAAGAGCAGGAGTTAAACTGAGGGAGCTGATTACAGGATCTTCAAGCAAGGCAGTTAACAACCTCTTTAGACAGGAAGAGCTCCCACTTTGATTAGCAAGGGAGGACGTGTCCATTCTTCCAGTTTGCCTAGGGGAAGAGGGGTTTCCTGGGACACAGGACTTTCAGTATTCAGACCTGGGTTATTGTTCACACTAGCTTAGGGTATCACACATCTTCCAAATCCCTCTACCCATAAATCCCCTTTCCAGATCAAGGTCCTCCTGTTTCTGATCAATATTCTTAAATACAAGGCCTGGTGAAAGCTGTGAATGCAATTCCTGGTGGAATCTGGCAACCAGTAGGATCAAGAATGTTCTTGTTTTCAGTTATTTCATCCTTACAGCTAGCAAGACAGAAAAGATTCTTCTGGCAAAAACATAGGCATTTTTCTAGTTTTTATGCCATGCCTTGAGCTGATTTAAGCCTTTGAGCCTCGATAATCGCTTTCTTGACGAACCCATCTCTGTAGAAGCAACCACCCTTTCCCACAGTCCTGTATTTCTCCCCACTTTACCCTGTTTGATGGCAGCAGCCGTTTGTCGGCCTTAACCTTCCCAGCCTCACATAATGCACTCCAGCCATTTTTGCTTCATGGTTGTGTTTTTGAGGTCCCAAAGATATTTTGCTACATTAATTTTTAACTTTATATTTTTACTATTTATATTTTAATTCTTTAACCCATCGGAAGTCTCCGTAAGGTAGGGTTCTAGTTTTGATTTTCTCCATGTGGTAGGCCTGTTTTCCCAATTCTTTTATTAAACACCCTATTCCTTTTATCTGTTGATTTTTGGGCTACCTTTGTGATTCACATACTCAGGGGGTCTGTGGGCTTCCATGACTTTGATGTACATGAAATTATCTGGATTTTGGAGGTTAGTATAAGGTAATGTAAAATATTTCATTAGTACTTTCATATCAATTCCATATTGAAATAATATTCTGGAGGTGTCAGTGTACATAAAATAAATTATTAACATGGATTCCACCTGTTTCGTCTTTTTATGAGGCCACTAGAAATTACACAAGTGGCCCACTTCCTTTTTCTATTGGACAATGCTATTCTAGACTCCATCTAGTGAAGACAGAACAGACTATGAAGCAAGATTAAACAGGGAGCTCACCTCCTTCACTGATTAGCTCTGTGGACTTGGTAAGTTCCTTCAAATACCTACTTTGTAAGGAACTTGTAGGGACTACAGTAAATAAGATAATCTATACAGAATACTTGAAACCTAGTAAGAAATCATCCAATGCTTGTTTCATTATCTTTCTCTGAGGATAAGAAAGTAGTTCATTTATCATAATATACAGCAAATATGACAACACATGTATTAAACGAAGGTCATGCTGAAATTACCTATTAGAATATTTTTAAAATGTATAGCCTGTCATATGACTGCTGAGATGCAGCATTATCATTTTACAATGTAACAATATTTTAAGAGAAACAGACAATCATAATTTTATTCATTCACTTTCTCTATGCTTTAATCAATCTTTTGCATAGGTAAATACATTTAGTTAGAGCTACAAGACAACATGAAACAAGAAATCAGCATTCTGGATCTTTTCAAAGTAACTATATTGAGGAAACTCTTGACTAAATGTTACTTTCAGAAATACCCCCACCCCTTCTATTCACACCTAAAACAATCTGTGTAACCATCAACCTTCAATAAATCATTTTATAGTATAGTTTATCTTGAACATCTTCTTATACTTTTTAAAAGCTTTACTTCAAAAACAAAATCCTCCAAATAATTCTACAAATAAATAGCAAATGTTACTGCACCTGAGCTTAAGAATTTAAAATTGTTTCCATTCGTTCAGTTATGAACATCTAAAGTAAAACTTGAAATTAATATTAATTTCTGGGCTAGAACTACTGATGGTAATTAGAATATCTCAATACCTGACGTCAAGATGATTTCGGATACTGGGGAACTGGTTACAAAATTTCCTCCAAACCCAGAGGAAAGTGAGTTTGTTGTAACAAGTGAGCTCCTCATTACCTGAGCTAATCAAGGAAACACGACGGCAGGTCATTCATGTCGGAACCCAGCTTGTCTGGGAACCATGCTCTCGATCCTGACTCTGGAGATCTCTGTCCTAAGAGGTCGGCTCCACAGGCAGCCCTTTCTCAAGGAGATTATCTGCTCCCTCTCTCAGCTCTTCCCATGGCTCGAGCTATGCGGAACTGAGGATACCAACCTCAGGACAGGGACCACAGGCTGCAAATGCCTGGCAGCAACAGTGCGAGGAGAGGACATTCAGCCAGGGGCCGAAGAAAGGTGCTTTTAGAAGGGATATCTGACTGAGGACCAAGGTGATAAGGAGATGTCACAATGGCGGAAGAATATTAAAATCTAAGGCTGCACAAGGCATTGTAAACAGCAACGATCTTTCTTAGAAATGTTAGAGTTCAGTTGCACTAAAAGAACTAATATAATCTAGGATTGGAATAAAAATACCTGATAAGTTATTTTTCTCTAGGCAACAAAGTAAGTGTCGTTTCTGTTTTTAGCAGAAGTTCACCTATGCCTAAATTCATTTGTCTTTATAAAAAGAGAGTAGATTTTTAACAAAACAGTCAACAAAAGAACTATGGATTTTAATGTTGAGTATATCAATTTATTACTAATTTTGGTCTTTCCATTAGTTCCCTGTATAAAAATGATGTGTTTCTCAGTAGTAGGTACAATAGCTTTTAAAGAGAACTTGGGCAAAATAATGAACAGAGAAACCATAAATAACAAGAAAGTAAATGAAGCAAAATTGTCTAGAGTGATGTTTACCCTAAAGTATATTAATATCCTTCCATGAACTTTTATTGTTAAAGTAAAATTCTTAGTCTAATGAATTATTATAAAAGATTCCAATCTTTAAAAATTATGAAAGACTTTAAGATCTCATTAACAGAATTAGAAATGTCAGTTATTATGCCACTGGTCAAGTTTGGTCTGTATTTTCTGGGCCTCTTTAGGCCAAGAATAACAATCAGGTAGAATCTGGTCATAATTAGTATTATACATCTGAGAGCGGACAAAGGCTTCCTTGTTTGGGGGTTCAGGATAAACTGTGGCTGTCTTTTCTTGGTAAGCATCATTCACAATCTAGGAATAAAAAAGAATATTAATTATTTTAATGAATAGAGTTGATGATGAGTACATGTCAGTTTGTATCTGTTTCAAAAAATTTATGTCTTGTCTAAAAAAATTAAGTTAGATTATAATAAAAGCACACCACAAAGAAGGTATAAAATAAAAATGCAATTTTAAATCATATAGCAGGAGGAGAATATGATCTCAGCAACGGAAAGTGTGCACAAGAGCGATTTATCAAATGTAATCATAACAGGATTTCACAGATAATTCAGTGGTAAAAGTCTTGACATGACCTGAATGATAATAAACTTGAACTAAATACCTTAATATTCCTGCTAAGTTTGAACTCAGTGTGCAGTTTCAACAATCCCTATGCTGACCACAGCCTCCTACAAAATGTCCTTATTATAACCCTGCTCACCTAATCAGCTGGGCTCTGCGGTCAGTTTGAACGCTCCTCGCCAGTATCACAGAATCTCGTCTCCCTGTCTTGCTGTCACACTTGCCATTCTGGTCCCCGGTCTGGGGAACCCTCAGTGCTGGCTTTCTTCCTTCATGGCTGCCTCCTGAGATGCCATACTTTTCCTAATCCTACCTGGGTCCATGTGGTCACACATTATCCTTTTATCCTTTTCTTTAAACAAATAAGAACCCTTTCTCTCCTAGTTCCCACAAGGCAATTTCAAACCTTCCTCTGTCAAATCTGCATTTGACTGTCATCACTGGAATGAGAACACTGCAGCTAATCAGAGAAAACAATCTCAATTTCCCCTTCCAACAACTCAAAACTATCTCCTCTGTATCTTTAAACATTCGCTCTTCCTTTACTTTCTTTGAAAAGAATGGATTCTCCCTCTTGTCAAAATTAATCACTCTATGCTCTTTAATTCACTCCAGTTGTAAAAAAGTAGTCACTGGGGGTTATTTATGTAATAGAGTTATTTGGATAAGTCCAATTTTGAAGACTACTGGAATGATTAAGTATCTCTTCTCAATGCAAAATTATGCATTTATGAAAAATTATGGTTACAAAGACTGTGCCATATTATGGAGAAATGTTTGTGAAAAACATGAAATAGATGTATACGCCATGATTAGGATGATGTTAGCAAAGAAAGCAAGCAAATGAAAAAAGATCGGAGGCGAATACACCAAAACAATAAAACTGCTTATGTTAGAAAAATAGAGTATTGAGTAGTTTCTTCTCTTTTTCCCAAAGTACCTATAAATTACTTTTTAACAGCTTTTTTGAGGTATAATTCAGACTACAAAATCCAAACATTTTAAGTGCACGATTAAATTATTTTTGTAAATTGGCAGAGTTGTGCAACTGTTATCACACCCAGTGATCGAATATCTCCATCACCCCAGAGGCCCCCTGTGCTATGCATTGTTGCGTTCCTGACATAGACTATGTTCATCCCTCTTTCTGCTCCCAGGACACAGTGTACCAATGACGTCCTCTCTCAGTGACGTCTTCACTCTCTCCTTGTCAATGCCAGACTCCGCAAGAGCAGCTTGTATTCTCTTGCGTTCCGAATTCTCCCTAACTTCTGTGCTACTGAAATTGCTTTTGTAAAAGGTTTTGATAACTTCGTAGGCACTAAAAAGTTCACCTGTGTTTCTCACTACCACAGCTGTGTCGATCATAACTTCCACACCCATCCTGACACTGTGCCTTGTCTAATTTCTGACCCGCTGCTCCGTTCTGAGTCTCTTCTTAAAATCCTGACTTCTCTTCACTGGCTTCTTGCCTCTGTCTTCTGGACAGTATAACAAACCATGTTCTATCCTTGGTTCTTATCTGTCTATACTTGCTGTCTTGGTAGCCCCAACCACTCCTGGCCCTTCCCCTGTAACCACACGGAAATACTGCCCACACCTGTATATCTAGTGTCTCTAAGTTTCAGTCATTTCCATAGACTTGCTGGAATTGTGGGAATTGTATACGAACGTGCCCCGAAACCTCAAGCTTGAGGTCCACTTAGACCATCTTCCTCCCTCAACTTGATTCTTTGTCCTGACTTGCTAGTTTCTGTCTCTGCTCTCTGCGTTTTCCCATTATTCTAGGTGTAATATCTGAGTCTGTCTGAACTCCCCTGAGGTTCCTTGCTTTTGTACTTTCTCCTCTAATCATAAGCTAGCACCTTCTCATTTAAATCTTCATATTGAACTTAACATGATAATGTCCTGTTCCGTGCATTAACAATCCAAACTTGTTAAAAACTAGGAGATATAAATAGTAGAAAATAGGATACTCTTTCGGGATAGGTAACCAAGCAGATTATCTCAACTTTTTTGAAATATTATATGGTTTTTGAAGCATGTGCCCTCAATCAACAAGACAAATAATGGTATGTGAATCCTAAATATGGTATTGCTTTGATAAATTTGCTAATGGTTTTGATTTTCAACCAAAAGTAATTTTGCCCCTGAGGGGACACTTGGCAATGTCTGGAGACATTTTTGGTTGTCACAACTGGGCAGAGGCTACTGGCATCTAGTGGGTAGAGGCCCGGTATGCTAAGCATTCCATAATGCCCAGGATAACCTCCACAACAGAGTTATCCAGCCAATATGTGCATAGTGCTGAGGCTGAGAAACCCTAGTTTAAACATAAAACATATAAACATAACCATTATGGGCTGACTTCTGTCACCCAAAACTCATTTGTACTAACCCCCAGTACCTCAGAGTGTGATTCTCTTTGGAGACAGGGCCTTTAAAGAGGTAATTAAGTTAAACTGAGGCTGTTTGGTGGGCCCTAACCCAAAGTGAGTAGTGTTCTTATAGGAAGGGTAAATTTCTCATACCAAGAGAACCAGGGATGTTTGTACACAAAGAAAAGACCACACAAGGACACAGTGAGAAGTCATCTACAAGCCAAGGAGAGAGCCCTCCAAGAAAATCAAGCCTCCAACCGCCTAATCTTAGATTTCTAGCCCTCAAATTGTTGTTTGAGCCATCGGGTCTGTGGTATCTTGTTATGGTAACCCTAATAGGCTAATACATTTATATTGCATAAAAAAAAATCAAATTTCTCACTCATCTTAATTAAAGAAAATTTCTCTGAGTTTAGGAGGTTCTTCTTGGCTAATTGTTCCAATAGCTCATCTGTGGCCCAACAGCTTTGAGTTGCTTGCCCTCATTGTTTTGCCCCCTGCCCAGTATTATCAGTTGTGATCTTGAAGATGCCATACATCAAGGCCACATGGATAAGACAGGTGACTCAAGGTCTAAATATTACTCTACCACATCTGCAGTATTTTGGTGACTATCCCAAGTGTGATATGGAAAACAATAAGTAAAAAAAAAAAAAAGATGAAGTGGGGAAACCTAACTGAAATGAAACCCTACTAACTTAGATTATGGAAGAGAAAAAGAATGATAGGAAAATTAATGATTCAGACCAATTCTTCAATTCCTAGGGATGAAGTGTAGTTCTTAAGTTCTGCTGAGGCACTGTGTCTCACTTCTCTGACTTCTGACGAAATAAGTTGATTCAGATATACATTTCAAGGAAGTGGATTTTCAGTACCTAAAAATGCATATTTAGCAATAGAAGGGAGGAAAAATAATGAGACTCAAACAAGTGTGGTTTTACCTTTGCTGCGATTTTCAGAGAAACATCTCTAATGGTGTCCAAAGGAGGATAAAGCCGGCCCTCTTCCAAGTGTTTATCTGATACTTGCTGGGCTATAACCTTTCAAAAAAAGAAAGACAAAAAATGTTTTACTTATATTTAAAAGGATAACTAGGTGAACTGGTCACATATGGTGATGTCTAGAAGTGGGTCACATTAATGTGATCACCTAATTTCGTCTCCCCCTTTGTCAATGGGAAAACTGAGCCCAGAGAGACTTGGGGATTGGTGGGATCACACCATTAGTAAGACGGGAATAGAATCTGCATTGTCTGCTACTCCAGTTCCTTTTCTACTGTGCCATGAAGTGCTGGAAGCTTTCCTTCTGATATACTAGAGGAACGGGGCGGGAGAGGAGCAAGGAAGGCAGAGGAGGAGGACGGGAAGTGAGGGGAAAAGTAGCCTGAGTATAGGAGGGAAGGGGGCCAAGGCTGATCACGCTGCTTCTCCCGGCTCACATATTCTTTTTTTTAATTAATTAATTAATTTATTAGTTTTTAAATTCAATTAATGAACATATAATGTATTATTAGTTTCAGAGGTAGAGTTCAGTGATCCATCAATCTTATATAACACTCAGTGCTCATTACATCACATGCCCTCCTTAATGTCCACTACGCAGTTACCCCATCCCCCCATCTCTCTCCCCTCCAGTACCCCTCAGTTTGTTTCCTACAGTTAAGAGTCTCTTATGGTTCGTCTCCCTCTCCGATGTCGTCGTGTTTTATTTTTTCCTCTCTTCCCATATTCTGGCACAAGCGGTAGAGCAGGAGGCTGAGACAGCCATGTTGGAGCCACATTGCAAAGAGGATTTCAATTTACCCAGATTCTGGATTATCTAAATCACCTAACTGGCCGGGGCATTCACTGTCCCCAGACCCTTCCCTATTTCTAAATCAAACGGCATATACTTAAACATCTGCTAAGAGGGTAGATCTTACGGTAAGTCTTCTTATCTCCCTCTCTCAAGCACTCTCTGTCTGTCTCACACACACACACACACCACAAAATAATAACAATAAAGAGAAGAGGAAATGGCTTTCGGCAGTGATGGAGGTATTTATGGTACACGTGTTGGTGATCATTTCACAGGTGTATTCTTATCTCCAAACTCATCTAGTTGTATAACTAAATATGTATAGCTTTTTGTATGTCAATCAGACCTTAATAACATATTTTTTTAATTAGACAGATTGACATTATATGCCTCCTGAGGTAGGATGCAATTATTAGGCCGTTGGCTCCTAACAAAACCGCACACCAGGAATTCAATCATGAGGAAACAATCACATCAACCCAAAGTGAGGAACACTGTAAAAAACAACTGGCCTATATTGCTCCCAAATGTCAGTGCCATAAAGAAAAGACTGAAATATTCTTGCAGATTAAAGGATTAGTCTAGAGGCTAGAAAGGCCTTTTCTTATGGATAATTGGCAAAATGTTAATTTGGACTATACATTAGATAATACTATTATATCAGTGTTAAAGTTCCTGAATTGAAAATGGTAGAGAGACCACGTAAAAAAAAAAAAAAAAAAAAGTCCTGAAATATCTAGGGGTAAAGGGACATAATACTGTAAGTTGCTCTCAAATGGTTCAACAATAAAGTTCTATATGCTCAGTTATTTGCGAAACCTTCTGGGGCACAGAGGCAGACTCAGCAACCTTGAAGTTCCCTCCAGCTCTAAGACTTTGATTAGGTATTTCAGCAGGGCAAGTCTAAACCAGTGACAGACCTGAGGATGCAGAGAGGAAGGAGAAAATCTTCCTCGTTTGAAACATTTTGAATAATCACTTATTTTTCAGTATCTCTTAATATCTTTGAGATTTTTTAATCATGAAATTATTTCTGCTATTCCATCAGCAAATATGAAAGACACTAGGCAAGCATAACACCAAGAGAGGTTAAAAAGGCAGTTGCTGCCCTTGAGAGAGTTATAATTTAGTGAGGGAGAAAAAGAAAATGCTGAGAGAGGACAGCCTAGGCTAAAGGTGAAATGTGAGTGTTACGATATCCAGAGGAACACTGGAGGGGGCTTGAGTACAGGACTGAAGGAGAGCTAGAAGTTATACGAACAGGGAAATGGTGGCCCTCCAGAAAGAAGATTCAGACCAAAGGCAGAGATATATGAGCGGGACTCAGTGAGCTCAAGTGACCTGATCTGTGGGGGGGGAACTGTATAGAGAATAAGGATTGGAGTATTGTCAATGCCAAATTAAGGAGTTCTGGTTAAATCCTATGGGTAACTGAGGACTTCTGAACAAGGATATTTAGGCAGGTGTGTGGGGTGAAAGAGAGCAAGATGAAGTTACTAGTATAACTGTTATCTGATTAATAGAACATCGCATATTATGCAAAATATTATAATGTATAATTATATTCACAAAAGTTGATCATAAAGAATTTTATAATAAAGACACTGTTTAACTCATTTATTTCTTGTCTTTGTAACAGGATGTTGAGTAAAACTTCTCCTTTGCCCCAGATTTGGTGATCAGGGCCCCCAACTCTAGCGCAAAGAGAATTAAGTGTTTGACATTATAATGAAGCCACTAAATAAGTGGGGACTGCCATCTCCCTCAGAACCTAAGAGGTGGCAGAATCAGCCCTGCCACCCCCACAAACACAGCCACCCCTTCCCAGAGGCTGAGATGGGGAGAAACAGGGAGAGTCGCTAGAACCATGATTTGGCCTAGTCGATAATGCAGTGGCTTTTTCTCCTTCTTGCTGCATGCTGCCTCCTCTCGAAAGCTTGAGGTGCCTTCAAGAAGGAGAGACTGGCATTCTGTTCTCCACTTAGCCTGAGCAGTTATAGACCTATGTATATAAGGAGAAGTGAAGAGAATGGGAAGGGGGGGTTGCTGGGGAGCAGCCCATACCCCTAGAAGGCATGTGCTTCGAAGGCTGAGTGACCACTGCAGAGGATGATCCAACAGGCTGGGAAAGCTGAGGAAGGGGAGGGAGGCTGAGCTGGAGCCAAACCGCTCATGTCTTGCCCTAGAGGGTCCTTTAAATACTTGTATACGTGCCCCATGAGAAAGCCAGATCTTGGCCCCTGCTTCCAATGGTTTCATGGCCTAAAAAAGTGGAGAGTTAATAAAAGCCATGTTTGCCCTTTTCCGTACCCTTCTTTTCTGTATCCAAAACATTTGAGGAGATAGGCCTTGATGAGAAGAGGGAGGAGGTTTTTCAGAGCCTGGCCACACTCTTTGCCCCAAGCCCCTCGAGGTGCTGGTATGGAGGGGGAAGAGAAGGTGGCTCTCTGCCAGCGGCTGTTGTAGGCCTCTTGTACTGAAAGGAGAGGGCATGCTATCTGAACCAGGTACATATTCTGAACTTGACAGATGTTTAATTATTGTTCACTGAGGTAGCCCCAGCACCCAGAATAATGCCTAACACGTAGTAGGTACTTAATTAACACTTGTTAAAAGAATGAGTGAATTGAAACAGAACTGAATGTTACTGAGATGCCATTAAGAGAAAGAAAAGAGAGACTTGAAGGAGAATTATTCCAAACAGCGATTAGGGCAAAATAAAAACATTTTATGTTGATTCCCCATTGAATATAGGCTGCTTAGAAAATCATGTTAGTTCTTGTTTTTCTGCAAAGGATTTTTAGCAGATTTAAATCAGTTGGCATTTCTTAGATGTTAAAGCAAAAACTTGCACGGGGATCCAGTATTGTTATTTACCCGGATAGAGAAAAAAATGAGTAGCGCAATCTTGAAAGGACAGAATTTCATGGTGGTTGAAAGCTCAGGCTCTGATGGGAGGTAGGTCCATATTCAAATTCTAACTGCAATAATTACTATTTGCTTGAATTCAGGCAAATTAATTAACCTTCCGAAGCATAGTTTTCTCTTCAGTGATATAAGACTAATAACAATTCCTAAATCAGGGGATTAAATGAAATAAACACCAGTAAGGAATTTACCACATTGTCTGGGAAAGTAAGTGTTCAATAAATCTTAGCTATTTCACTTTTAAAAGAAGAGTTGGCAGCCAGCATGGTAGAATGGAAGAAGATGGCTGAGTAGAGAAGAATCAGTCTGAGTCTTTGCTCTCCATGGATGCCTGTCATACAGAGAGGGAGCCAAGAAACCATGGAACAGAGTCAAGCAGCAACAGGTGACAACGGGGAGCCTACTGTTAGGAACGAAATCACTAAAACGGAAGGGACTGACCTGGGGAAAAGAGAGTATAAAACAGTCTTAGTGTCACTCTCACCTATTAGCTCATTCACTCAAAAATTATTTGCTGCTCTTGATATGCCATTGGTGTCTCTCTAACTACACTGGGTCCACTTTCAAATGATATCTCTTCGTTTCATTTTGACAATGTTACAGCGGCTAGATTTTCACTTATCCAGTGACTTAAATGAATCCGTTTCCTCCAGATGCTGTTGTCTATTGTGATCATCTCTAGTGTCCTCTGGACAAACATCAGAAAGGGGTGGGCGAGCCAGGTGAGAGGACACAAAGCAGGTGACTCAGGAGGAATAGTGTAAGGATAGGAGGCCAAGGCTTGCGTCTCAGATGTGGACAGGAGGTGAGGAATCTGTTCCCAGGCTGCTGTACAGACAATGCAGGGCCAGGGGGGCTAACCCAGGGGAGCACTAAGTGTTCTTATCAGAGGTCCAGAAGGCTGCCAGAGTACCAAGAAAGCCAGAAATCTCTTTGTGATATAAAAATGCCCAGAAAATCTTCAGGACTGATGTTGATCCATGAGATTTCCAGTTCCATTAAGAGACCCAACTAGTATTTCAGCAATAATCCTAAATTAACAAATTTTGGGTTGCCAAACAAAAAGATTCACCTAGATCTCCCACATGTAACTTCTGTTAACTACAAAATATAATCTAGACAAGGACTTCCCTCTTTGGGCCCTCTAGCAATGAGCATCTGTGGTATTGTATTTATTCTTCTTGCTAAGATATATGACTAGTTCTATTTAGCTCCATTCAGTATTCACTAAGTTTCTATTATGTGCTTTAGCATTGTACTAGGTGCTAATGGTGTTTTTAAAGAAGTATACGAAAGACTGTCTTTAAAGAAAATAATTTACAATTTAATTGTAAGGCAACACTTAACTGCTTAAAACATAAAGCTCTCAAGAGCATAATACAAGTAGAAATTAAACTAAATGTCAAAGTGTTTGATAAAGACAGCCATGGCTAAGGACAAAGATCAAGATGAGCCACAGTAGTCACAAAAGGATTCAAATGTGAGGTGGGACCTAAGCAGTGTCCAGAGGGATAGGCTTAGATAGGTGGAAAATAGTTCTCAGAGTTTTCCAGGCAGGATAATAGAGCAGTTATACAGGCGTATGTATGCACAGTGTGTTTGAAGCTTTGGGATAAGGGAGAATGAAAGAATGTCAGGCTTCTAAGTTTTAGTGTCTGCTTAGAAAGGGGTGTCACTAATAGCAATGCAAATATTGAGGGTGAGAAGGTTTTATGCATTTGCGTTTAAGGAAAGAGCAGGGGATTTCTGTGGAAATATCCATCAGGTAACTGGAGACGTGGGAAAAGATGAAACCAGAAATACAAAGATTTGGCCACTTTTAGAATTAAGATAATGGAAACAAGAGAATGGATGAGATCCCTAAAAGCATAACAAAAAGGGAAGAAAAAAAGGACAAAAAAAAAAAAAATGCTAGAAAAAAGCTCTCAGTTTAAGGGACAGAAAAGAAGACAAAGAAAACAATGAGGTGGTATGAAAAACAGGAATGTTGTGTTGAAGCCTGAGAGAAAACCAAGGGAAAGGTCAAAAAGATTTCACCAGAGAGATCACTATCTATGATAAGAATAAGACTATTGACATTACATTTTTTTTTCTTCAAAATTTTTTGGTAGTGATTATTACTTTGCCCGGATAGTAAATGGAGGATTTTTTTCATGAACCTTGTCACTAGATGGTGCTGGAGTTATTTAGGAAAGCAAACATGGACGGCAATGAGTAAAAGATTTTTTTTCCCCTTTGATATGTCAGTTACATAGAACAACGATTACATTTTCCTTAATGTGCAGTCAAATGCTCTACCACTGAGCTATACCCCCTACATTTTCCTTAATGTATAAACAGCTTTGAAAAGCTCTCTGAGTAATTAGACATCTACTTATGTTTAACAAGATTTTTGAGTTAAAGAAACTCTGAGACATCAGCTGTCATGCTTTTAGTGCAGTGAAGAAAGAAAGGAGCAGAACATTATAGCCTTCAGACCCCTGTTCTCACAGAATGAGGCCAAGTGTTAAGCACTGGGATTATAATCCTTGGATCACATCAATAGCATAAGACTCTTTATCTATATTCTTAGAGTTCCCCTTCAAAAAAGAAAGAATAGTATGTTTGCAAGATGAAAATATTTGAATTTTAATCAATTTTTATTTTTATTTAGCTCGGTTTAGTTATAATGTTGTATAGTGGTTTAATTTTAGAGGAAATTCACTCAAATTTCTCAATCATGAATTGCATCCTGTTCAAACATGGTATCAACCAGATGAACATTCTGATTATCAAAAGCTCATTTTACAAATACATGCCCAATCATTGCATCATCCCCCCTGAAGCTTGTGGGATTAGGGGAAGTGATGGGAACCTGAAGTTTATGGTACCTCTTATGCCATAAGTAATAAAGGCATTTGTCTCTGACCTAAGGGTTTTGTGCCAGTATCTATGAAACTATGGCAAGCTAACTTGTTAGCTTCCAACTAAGGTAAATTTTAGATCCTTCAGTTCCTAAGAGTAGCTTAAGAGTCCCTCTAGTGGGTCTGCTCTGTGATATGTTGAGAATCTTTCCCGAAGGCCCACACTCAAACCCACATCTGTCCTTTTAATGACTTTATAAACACTAATTCCCTGTTTTAATTTTCTTTCTGCTTAAAATATTAGAGTATTTTCTGTTTTCTGCCCTGAACCCTCAATGATAAATAAGACTTTCATCTTCAAGCTCCAAAATGCTGTTATTTAGGAAGGTTTGGAGAAATGGAGAAATACTTACCACTTCATTATGATGTGGAAACAGTATTTTTAATTGTGTCACTACCGTCACAGAATTCGATTGGAAGTGTGAAGACAAAAAAGGGTTCCTTGTAAGAGATCAGAACAATTTTTCTACTGGCCGCTGAAGAACAGTCTTCTATTTAGTGACTCAATATGCACCTGCTACCCACCCCTTATTGTCCACTAGGAGAGATTTTCTTCCCCTTTCGACTTTGTACCTTATAGGGAGAGAGATGAGGTGCTAATAAATCATTAAACCACCTACACTGAGCTCATTTGGTGTTTTATAGCCTCGGTGAACACAGAGTATTTTACAATACCTCAGCAGTTGTGAGAAAAATCTTATCTGTGATATGTCTCAAGCCACATGCCACGACACCCAGAGCCACTCCGGGAAACACATAGGAATTGTTTCCTTGGCCAGGATATAGGGTCTGTCCATTCGGAAGAGTGACTGGATCAAAAGGACTGCCACTGGCGAAAACTGCACGCCCCTACAACACAGACACACAACCAGCTTTAAAAAGAAGCACGGTATTTGAAAACAAAGGTATCACACCAGAACTACGCCATAGTTGAAGTACTGAGTGTTTAAGACTAATTTTCATTAACTCTCTAATAAATCTGGGCAAGTTTATATGATGTTGGCAGTAAGTTCTATAGTGGGTGATTACTACTCTTCTCTGCCTCACTCGCCTCAGAAAAGTGTGCAAAGCACAGGATACCCCAAGACCACCACTCTGTTCTCTGCAGGGGTCCAACCCAAAAGCCCATCAACCATTTCTATAGGGGCTTCAGATTATAGACTTCTGAAGATAAAAAAGTGATAGGTTAACATTAGAGCACTGGAAAGAATGACATTTTAGGTTAGAGTTTAGGGATCTACGCATTTCAACATAATCACTGGGACAAATTTTATGTATTTCTATATTGTAAAGAATTATACAGAAAATCATGTAGGAAACAAACTCATTAGCACAAATGGGAATGGCAAATAAGAGGAAGGTTAAATTATCAATAATTGTCAAAAATTATCATGTTTTCCCTAATCTTCATATTTTGTCACACTGTTTTTGAGAAACCTCATATATTGCATGCTTTAGATGGCAGTGACCTAGGGCCTACCAGGTGCTGCAATTCCATACTGCTAATCAAAAAGGAGGAGGGGCACCTGGGTGGCTGTCAGGTAAACATCAGACTCCTGCTTTCAGCTCAGGTCATGATCTCAGGGTTGCAAGCCCCATGCTGGGTATGGAGTCTGCTTGGGATTCTCTCTCTCCCTCTCCTTTGCCCTTCCCCACTGCTCGCGTTTTCTCTCTCTCTCTCTCTCTCAAAAAAGAAAAAAAAAAGGGAGTCTGTTTGATCTGCGAAGATGAGGGTGGAAACATAGCTGAGAACAGTCAGGCTTCTAAAGTAGGTATAGGAAACCCTTGACAAATAAAGCATCACAATCTAAGAAATCCATTTGAGAGGTCCACAGCACCAAATCCCCAAAGCATCATTTAAATTATCACAGGCTGGGCTGTAACTTTCATCCCTATTTAGAGTCTAAATCCATTATAATGTTAATAATATTAACTTAATATTCATTTTTAACAAAGACCACAATATGCTTTTTGTATATAGGTAAAGTTCAACCTTCATCAGGGTATAAAAAGATGAAGACAGATGAGAAAGAAAATTGAAATTCTCATCTAGATGCCTGTAGGACACTTCTATTTTATAGAACATTAGGTTTTGTTTTCAGACAAGTCTGATACCTTCAGCTCTGTTTAGCAGATAAAATAATTACAAGCAACTTTCTAATATAGCAATATTATATATATGTTTATCTCCCTCCCTGCCTTCACTTCCTGCCTACTGTTTTAAAATCACCATTTTGGGCGCCTGGGTGGCTCAGTTGGTTAAGCGACTGCCTTCGGCTCAGGTCATGATCCCAGGGTCCTGGGATCGAGTCCCACATCGGGCTCCCTGCTCTGCGGGAAGCCTGCTTCTCCCTCTCCCACTCCCCCTGCTTGTGTTCCCTCTCTCGCTGTGTCTCTCTCTGTCAAATAAATAAATAAAAAATCTTTAAAAAAAAAATCAGCATTTTAAGGAGGAAGGGCACTCAATAAATGACAGCTATTGGACATTCTCATGGATATGGATTGTTAATATGGAGAAGAAAATCTCTCCATACTATTTTTGGATTATAGTGTTTCATGATTCAATAATCTTTCTTTTTTTTTTTTAAAGATTTTATTTATTTATTTGAGAGAGAGAGAATGAGAGAGAGAGAGCACATGAGAGGGGGTAGGGTCAGAGGGAGAAGCAGACTCCTTGCTGAGCAGGGAGACCGATGCGGGACTCGATCCTGGGACTCCAGGATCATGACCTGAGCCGAAGGCAGTCGCTTAACGAACTGAGCCACCCAGACGCCCTCAATAATCTTTCTGCATTTTGCATTTTTAACCTTTCCTAATGACCTTTCACCTGTGCCTGAGTCTCTACTCGTCTTTGCTTTGCTGTAATCCTTTGGCTGAACCAGTATTTAAATTTTTAGCTTCAAAATGACTTTCAATTTTATTTCAATTCTTTTTTTTTAAGATTTTTTAATTTATTTGACAGAGAGAGACACGGTGAGAGAGGGAACACAAGCAGGGGGAGTGGGAGAGGGAGAAACAGGCTTCCCGCGGAGCAGGGAGCCCAATGCGGGGCTCGATCCCAGGACCCTGGGATCATGACCTGAGCCGAAGGCAGATGCTTAATGACTGAGCCACCCAGGCGCCCCTATTTCAATTCTTTTTAAACAACACAGAACATTAAGTAAGAGGATAAGGAAGAGTTTAGGCCATTTATATCAGACACATTCAAATTTAAAAATACAACTATATAAATTTGGCTAATTTTGTTTATGTCTATTACTGGTGAGTCTATAAACTCTTCACACCTATTGAAATAGGAGACAAAATAATTACATAAACATTTATTATGTGCAATGCACCATGCTAAAATTTTATTGCCCAGAGGAATCTGATTTCCCTTGTAAAGACTTAAGAAATACTGGAGGGATGCCAGGCAAATTCCCCAAATCTTGAGATGGGTTGAAAATTAAAATTAAATTTTAATTAAATTGAAAATAAAAATAAAAATTATTGAGGACACTGATGTCATTCCAAATAGATAAGAGAGTAGCTCCTTGCCAACAATTTCAATAATTCTAGTAATGAGCTTTTAAGGTTGTAATATTAAAGAAGCTGAGCCATCAAGTTCTGATTTGTGCAGAGTGACTTAACTTTGTGTCATGTTTACCTTTTCTAATTCATTTTGGATTTATTTCCAAAATAAATGTGCTAGATATATATGACTCAACCTCTATTTTGTTGTGATGACATTTTCAAGTCTTTGAAGGGAAGAAAGCTCTTGTCAACCTATCAGTCAAATATATATTAATACAAACGCAGTATAAAATAAGCCATTTTTTTGGAAACAATAAAGTACTGAAGCTCTGAAGACTCCTATCCCAACCTGGCTGGATGTCAAAAGAGCTGCCCAAATGTACCACCCATGGCATCAAAATTCAAACCCAGGCTTTAGCAAAGCAAAAATAAGACTGTGGTTTTATACTGTATGCTTCAATGTTCAGAAATAGCTAGTTAAGAGTTATTTTATTTATTTATTTTTTAAGATTTTATTTATTATTTGAGAGAGAGAATGAGATAGAGAGCATGAGAGGGGGGAGGGTCAGAGAGAGAAGCAGACTCCCCGCCGAGCAGGGAGCCCGATGCGGGACTCGATCCCGGGACTCCAGGATCATGACCCGAGCCGAAGGCAGTCACTCAACCAACTGAACCACCCAGGCGCCCAAGAGTTATTTTAATAAGCGTCTAGAATCAAACTTTTTCCTTTTTAGCTTTCATATGTAAATCTTAGATACTTCCAAATCACTTGGGAAAAATTATCAATAAACACAGCAGAGTTTATTTTGTTTTACTGAAGAGGAGGATTTATACGACAACATTCTAGAAAAGGAAATAGCTCTTATCCCTTCTGACTTACTCACTTTTCTTTCAATCTTGGTTGTTTAATTTTTAAAGATTAAGTGATAAGAACCTTAGATATCCTTGGCTCCCCTATAATGGATAAGAATTAGATTATTAAAATATCAGAGTCTACGCCAGCATTGGTGGAGTTGGGGAATGGGGGGGGGTAGAAATCAGTTATACTTTTGCTTTACCTTGGTTAGTTTATAGCACTGCTCTGCAGTACATTCTGCTTTGCTAGTTGGATTACTCAAAGCAAAAATAATAGGCCGTTCATTGAAGGCAGCCATATCTTTGAGAATTTGTTCTGAGAATGCACCACCAATTGCAG
This sequence comes from Neomonachus schauinslandi, assembly GCF_002201575.2. Lineage (NCBI taxonomy): Eukaryota > Metazoa > Chordata > Mammalia > Carnivora > Phocidae > Neomonachus > Neomonachus schauinslandi. The sequence goes on along the minus strand of NC_058410.1, from coordinate 74,661,359 downwards.
CAACTCCTAATGTAAAAATGAGAAACCAGTGAATAGACTATTATTGGTTAATTAATCTAAGAAGTTCATGCCCTCAAAACAATGAGACATGTCAGGTCACTGTCGAATAGACCCTAAACAAACTATAGAATATTTGCATTAAAGTGACAAAAACAGGTAAGTTTACTAATGCCAATGATCTTGAGGCTTACAAATCTACAAGTATCTATACAAAAAATCACAGATATAACATTTGGCTCATAATACATTGAGTTAGTGACCCATTTACTAGGTATTTTAATTACAAACATATCAGGAAATTAAAATGTGCCTAATATTTATTATTTCTCTATAAACAATTCTATGAGTATATTCCAGTCTCTCAAGCTATAAAGTAATTATGTTTTATAAACCAGCGCTAATACTTAAGACAATCATCCAATTCAATTGTAAAATTGAAGTTATCACTCAATGAGAGAAACCTAACAGAAGAATAAAGCAATTAGCATAATGGAAATGGAAAAAAATCATATTCCTAATATATTTGGTTAAAAACAACAATAAAGGCTTATTGCAGTTTTTGTTATAGAGTATTTGCTTTTATTATGATTATCATAATTGTTCTCAATACTGTCATCTGTTTCACAAGAGCTTCTAGGTATGAAGTATAATACAAAGTAAGGACTAACATCATATACACACAAAAATAAGGCATAAAGTTTTATAACTTGGACTCAGTTTTTTTAACCACATTAAATTTATTGACTATATTAAAGATCATATGTGCACATGCACTGTGTAAGCTACTGTGTTAAGTGCTATGAGGATTATAAGTATGGTCCCTGTCTTCAAGGAGGGTCCAGTTAGTTCAGTGTTTCTCAACCTCTGGGATATTAACATTTTGGGGTGGATAATTGTTGTCAGGGGGAGGGCTTTCCTGTGCATTGTAGGATGTTGAGCAGCATTCTTAGTCTCTACCCACTAGATGTTAGTAGCCCTGACCACCCTACCCCCGACCCCTCCAAAGTTGTGACAAACAAAAACATCTACAGACATTGCCAAATGTTTCTTTGGGGGCAAAGTCACTCCCATTTGACAACCACTGTCTATCTGGAGTTATTAAGCCTGGTGAAGAGTTGATTATGCCAAGGATCAAGAGGTTGACCGAGTTAGTAGAGGGGGACCCCCCACTTCAGCTGGCATCAGTAAAACTGAGAAGACAGTAAGTACTAAATTTATAAATCTAGGTGTCCATGGGGTACTGTTGATTCAGTAAACATGTAATTGTGTTTGTGAATTCCAAAGGTTAAAATTTCAAAAAGTTAAATTATGCCTCAAAAATCAGTATGAAAATGAATCAGGCCAAAATGGGGTTAGGGTAGGGTTTACTGGAAAGAGGGAGAAGTTTACCTATGAGGGCAGTTGGTTTTATTTCTCGAACAATGGCTTCTAGGTTCTTCATTTCTTCATGTTCATGGGCAAATTCCTCCTTCTCTTGTGTTAAGGCAGCTCGTCCCTAAGTAAAGCAAATAAAAAGAAATGTTAAATCTGCCAAACATATGTGAGCCAAAGAAATTTCAGAATATTACACATATTACTGGTATTTGTGTTTAACATCTTCATGTATCATGTTTTACAGCTGTTCTTAAACTCTCTTCTCCAATTATCGGAGTATTCTTTCATTCAGTCTTTCAACAAATACTGTGCCTCAGACAATGTTCTAGGCAATGGGGATGTAACAGTGAACAAACTAAAGTCTTTCCCTTTCTTAACTATTATTTAATATTAAAAATTTTAATTCTACAGACATTTGTGAGAAACTGGCACTAATAAGTAGCAATGCGAAATGTCATTTAAATATCATTTACAAAACATTATTTGTGTTAAATAACACTGTCTTAGAATGCAGAGCTGGCTTTAGCCACAGCACTTCCAAATTATGTACCATTGAGTAAAAATAGAACTTGATGCCATATTTATATCATAGTTTTTCTTTTTTTTTTATTAAAGATTTTATTTATTTATTTGAGAGGGAGAGAATGAGAGACAGAGAGCACGAGAGGGAAGAGGGCAGAGGGAGAAGCAGACCCCCTGCCAAGCAGGGAGCCCGATGTGGGACTCGATCCCGGGACTCCAGGATCATGACCTGAGCCGAAGGGAGTTGCTTAACCAACTGAGCCACCCAGGCGCCCCATAGTTTGATTTTCTGAACAAGAACTAGCTTTGTGTATTTTTATTTTAATGTTTTGTTTATGAATGTATCATGTATTATCTAGGAAACATCTAATTATAATTTTCTAGCTGCAAATTTTTAAGATTTTGACTTAAAATAATAAAGCACTGCCTAATATTATATCATACTTTAGGACTTACAAGTTGTTTTCATATATTTCATATGATCCCCTCAACAATTTTAAGAAGTAGGGCAACTATGGAGTGCCTGGGTGGCTCGGTCAGTTGAGCATCAGACTCTCGATTTTGGCTCAAGTCATGATCTCAGGGTCGTGAGATGGAGCCCCTTCCAGGCTCTGAGCTCAGTGGGGAGTCTGCTTGAGAGTCTTTCCCTTTGCCACCCCTCCCACTCCAGTCCTGTCCCCGCCCTGCTCGCATGCACTTCTCTCTCTCTCTAAAATAAATAAGTCTTGAAGAAAAAAAAAAAAAAGAAATAGCGCAACTAATTAGAGTCATTTTACATGAGGAGACAAAGGCTCTGAGATGTTAAGGGACTTGCCCAAGGCAGATGCTGGAACTCAGTCTCTAATAATACAGCACAGTCCTGGAGAAAAAGCTTTACAAATGGTATGTTTGTTTTGGTACATTTGTTTTTAAATGGTATATGTCAGATTGCTTATAAACTGTTACCCCTGAAGATGGTACAATTTTCTTGTTTTGAAAGGTTACTATTTTATTTCTGTTTTTAAAGATTTATTTATTTTTTTTAGAGCGAGAGAGAGAGAGAGAGAGCGAGAGAGAGAGAGAGCAGGGGGAGGGGCAGACGGAGAGGGGGGAGGGAGAAGCAGACTCCCTGCTGAGTGTGGAGCTCCATAGGGATCCCACAACCCTGAAATCAAAACCTGAGCCGAAATCAAGAGTTGGATGCTTAACAGACTAAGCACCCCTAGGCGCCCCTATTTCTGTTTTTAAAATACACGTGGAGGGTGCCTGGGTGGCTCAGTTGGTTAAGTGACTGCCTTCGGCTCAGGTCATTATCCTGGAGTCCCTGGATCGAGTCCCGCGTTGGGCTCCCTGCTCAGCGGGGAGTCTGCTTCTCCCTCTGACCCTCCCCACTCTCATGTGCTCTCTCTCATTCTCTCTCTCTCAAATAAATAAATAAAATCTTTAAAAAAATAAAATAAAATAAAATAAAATACACGTGGAGTCTGCTTGGGATTTTTCCCTCTTCTTCTCTCTCCCCCTTTGACCCTCCCCCTGCTCGAGCTCACTCTCCCTCCCTAAAATAAATAAATTTTTAAAATCTTAAAAAAATAAATAAAGTACTTAGGATTATGCCAGGTTTTTCTTTCTTTGTGTGTGTGCCAGTTTTTAACAAGAGCTCAACATTAGTTGTAGTTGTAATTAAAATTATTGTGAAGAAGAAAAAAGTCATAATTGCAACAGTTATAATTTTGGTACGTTTCTTACAGTTATCATCATTAGTCATTTCTGAGTTCTACGAGGTTATCTTACCTTTTCTTCTGAGACACTGTGAAAAATAATCTTAACACTAACTAGAAAAGATACCTGTATCCCCATGTTCACTGCAGCATTATTTACAATAGCCAAGACATGGAAGCAACCCAAGTGTCCATCAATAGATGAATGAATGGATAAAAAAATACACACACACATATACACAAGCACACAGAGAATACTATTCAGCCATAAAGAGTAATGAAGTCTTGCCATTTGCAACAACATGGATGGACCTTGAGGGCATTATGCTAAATGAGATAAGTCAGACAGAGAAAGATAAATACCGTATGATTTTATTTATACGTAGAATCTAAAAAAAAAAGGAAAAAAGAACCAAAAAACCCCTACAACCCTGAATTTATAGATACAGAGAACAGATTTGTGGTTGTCAGAGGTGAGGAGTGGTGGGGGGAGGGAGCAAAACGGGTGAAGGGGAGGTCAAAAGGTATGAACTTCCCGTTACAAAATAAGTCAGTCTTGGGGATATAATGTACGGCTCGGCAACTATAGTTAATACTGTATTGTATATCTGAAAGTTGCTAAGAGAATAGATCTTAAAAGTTATTACAAAAAAAAAAATTTCTAACCATATGTGATGACGGTGTTAACTAGAGTTACCATGGTGATCATTTTGCAATATACACAAATACTGAATCACTGTGTTGCATACCCGAAACTGGCACAAAATGATATGTCAATTATATATCAATAAAAAAATCTTCATTCAGAATCAAATTTGAAGCTTACCATTTCACATTCACTTGAGAGAACATTCTAGTTTTCAGTAATATTCAATTGAATATAGTTAGGTCATATTCATCTTATTTATTAAGAAAAAGCCAAAAGCGTCATATGAATTCAGTTTCCAATTTTATCAGGAAGCATCAAATTGTTCAATAAAACCTATCTATCACCATAGGCTTTACAGAATTAGTTATAAGTCTAACAACAAATAGCTTATGCAAACCTAGACTGATTTCATGAGTTAAACACTAAATATTCTCAATTTTTCTTTTGTATTTATGAGACAAGATTTTTTTTTAAATTGCCTTTTAATAATATAAAGAAATGTATGACAATACTGAAATCTTTACAACTCTCACCAAATTGAGGGGAAGGCCTACCTGGTGCCCCCATCCTCGTCTCTCTTAGCTTCTCAACCAGAAAATTTATTTCACTTACATATCTCAATTACAGAGATTACTTCAACATTATCCTAGTACATAGACAAAGGCTAGGTTTAATGATAATTTATTAGTCACAAATGAAAAAAGAGAGCCACTTGGAGTACCTCAGAATTCCCTCCAAATATTTTGATAGTTCAGACTTTGACTCAGGCCCCAATTCCTCATCATCCATTTCCTGTGTCAATGTTGTTTGTGCTGTAACCTGACAGTTCCTTCCACAAAAGGCAGTTTATACTTTCCAAGCTCTCGTCTTTGGACTTGTGCATGTAATTTCTTTGGTCAACAAAATGTATGCTGAAATCAGAGTGTGCCAGTTCCAAGCTCAGGCCTTAAGAATAACTGGTGTTTCTGCTTATTCTCTTGTGCCTTTGCCATTGGGCTTTAAAAGTGCGTCACCTGGCTAGCCGGCTGGTCCAACGAGGATGAGAACCTTGTGAAAAAGACCTGGACCCAACCTATGACTTAGAGCCACCCAGCCGACATCATCAGAGCTACTCTACCTAGCACTCAGGGGTGTGAGAAATAAATTATTATTGTTGTAGGTCACTGAGATTTTGTGGCTTTTGATAACCCAGCAATAGCTGAGTGATACAGGGGATAATTTTAATTTTGATTATACATCCCATCATTTTTTTTTACTCATTGTTCTTATCTGTTGCTTTGGGAATAAGAGGTTCCCTTTCCTGAAATGATTTAATGAAAGGAAAGCTTTTGCAATCTATCTGCTACCTCAATGCTCTTATTACTGCTTAGTTATTTGGCAAAAAAAAAAATAATAATAATCTTGCATTATTGGAAAAGTAGGAAAAATTCTGGTCTTGGATAGGAATAAGAACTTGGAACCATTTGAGAGTTACAGTATTTAAATTATTTCTGAACTATTTCTGGAAGTCATATAAGCTAAAATTCATGACTATTTTTGTTCTCACAACAATGAAATTTCTAGGACAGGTACTAAATAAAGTTGCAGCTTGGGGAGACATACTTCCTGGGAATAATAACTTTTAGCTTCCAGCATTCTGAACTAAACACGGCATAGTTTTGGCTTGTTGCTCTTTCCCAGAAATGCATATACTCTATTTCAAGTATAAAGGCAAGTATCATTTTCATTTCATATCTGAAAATAGCGTCTACCTGAGGCTCTATATGGCAAACACTACAGAACTCCAAATTGCTTTTGGCATGGTTCCTGCACACTTGAGGCTAAAGGGCTAAACTAGATCTTGCAGCCAGAGTTTCTACTTTCAACACAGCAATCACCAAGCTGAGGAACCTTCATAGGATCTTGAGGGAGAAAATGCACATCACGAAGTAGTGGCCATATGGCTCTTCCCGAAGCTTGTGGTAGTGCTTTTTATTTATTTATTTGAGAGAGAGAGAGTGAGAGCAAGAAAGAGCACATGAGCAAGGGGGAGAGGGAGAAGCAGGCTCCCACTGAGCAGGGAGCCCAACGTGGGGCTCCATCCCAAGGTCCTGAGATCATGACCTAAGCTGAAGGCAGACTAAGCTTAACGCACTGAGCCACCCAAGTGTCCCATGTGTCTAGTTCTTCTAAGGTTTAAAGATTTGCACTTCAGAATGTTTTTATGGACAAGGGAACTTTAATGTGTGCCATGTTCTCAAACAGAGAAAAAGATCTCAGGATAATTATTCAAACTACTCCAAACCGGCTAGAGTCACCTCAGCACAATGTTATGTAGTCTCGAGAGCTGCTGAGAAATGGATAACTCTTAGAGAAGACAACGTATCACAGGGTTTGCCTACTGGTCTTTTTGATTTTCCACCTGACAAAGTGTTAAGTATTATGCAAATATAATTCAATAAATTTACTATCGTATCTGAAAATGTCATATTACATTTTTTTAAAGATTTTATTTTTAAGTAATCTCTACATCCAATGTGGGGCTCAAACTTACAACCCCCAAGATCAAAAGTCACATGTTCCACTGACTGAGCCAGCCAGGCACCCCTTGAAAATGTTATATTAATTTTATGTCCAAATCCTGAAACCCTTTTCATGCTATGGTAGAGAATCCTAATTGCCCACCAATATTCATGCTCTCCTTTTTTAATTCTTTTTTTTAAGTTTTATTTTTGTAATCTCTACCCAGTGTGGGGCTCAAACTCATGACCCCAAGATCAAGAGTTTCATGCTATTCTGATTGAGCCAGCCAGAAACCTCGTGTTCTCCTGGGTTTTTTTAAATTATATTATTGTGAAAATACAATATGAAATCTTAGATTTTTAGGTGTATAATCTCTCCTTTTTTAAAAAAAAACTTTTTTTCATTCACTCCTTTTTAATACTAAGATTTTCCAGTTTGGGCCAATCACATTGCTACCCAGGTGGAGACTGTTTCTTAGACTCGTTGCACGTCGAGTGGCATGAGACTATCTCTGGTCAAAAGGATGGAGTGGAAGTGATGTGTGTAACTTCAGACACAGCCACCTCCCCCACCATGCTCCGGCCAGCCCCCACCTTCTCCCCCCAGCTGGCTGGGACAGTGAGAACTGGAAAGCTTCTTTGTACCCCGGGACAGATGGATGCACAGATGCCTCTCTTCTGCCTACCTCTATACTATTAGGTGACAAAGAAATAAATTCTAACTTGTTTAAGTTACCATATTTTGGGGTCTCCTTGTATAGCAATTTAACTTAAAATCTAACCAATCCATACCTTTAGGCTAGTAGTCTCTTCATTTCATATCTGAAAATAGCACACACAGCCAGGAGAAAATTGCCTTGACAAACCCTTTTCTTCTGGGAAGGCCAATGACCAAAACATTAAAACCAAGAAATTGTCTATACATTTTTAAAGATTCAAGACAATGTAAATTCTATCATTTCTCTATACTTAAACAATTGTTTTTTATTCCCAAATTCCTGCTTACTGCAATTTAATACAATTTCTTTTTGTTCAATTTTGTATCGTTGCCCTTAAAAAATCTTTTGTGTGGGGGGTGGTGCATGAAGTAGAAGAATAAGGACCTCACAGTGAAGGCTTGCTGAAAGCATCTGGTGTTCCCAGTCTGAGAAAACAACCAGTTTTTGACCATTCAACTGCTGACAAACTACATGACAAGGCAAATACATCCAAACTGCTTCTGTAAGTTTAAAATAAATTCACATACGATCTCCATAAAAATGGAAATCTGTTCATTTTCATTAGATCACCAGGCAAGAAGTAGCCTCCCACGTGAGAAAATAAAACTGCATAAAAGTCTTAGAAATGATTTTTTTTAGCAGCTGAAATAACTGAACTCAACCTGGTACAACATGAACTGTGCTGCTGCAAAATGCAAACAAAAGAAGGGGGTCTTGTCTATTTATATTGAATGTGGACCTGCAAATCCATGATGTAAACTGAGTTTAGAAGACACTGAGTAATCTGAAAGTGACGGACATGATTCCCATTCTTAATTCAATAATTCAAAGTATTTTCCTGAGAGCTGTGTCTCCGATTATCCAAAACTCTAAATTTTTAAAAATTTTAAATGTAGGGGCATCTGGATGGCTCAGTTGGTTAAGAGTTTGCCTTTGGCTCAGGTCATGATCCCAGGGTCCTGGGGTCGAGCTCCACATTGGCTCCTTGCTCAGCGGGAGCCTGCTTCTCCCTCTTCCTCTGCCCCTCCCCCAGCTTGTACTCCCACCCCCCATTCTGTCAAATAAATAAAATCTTCAAAAAAATAAAATTTTAAATGTATTTTACAATTTTGTCCACACAATTGATTGCTGTCAATATACAATTAATTTGTGATAAATTTTGTTGGCTAGGGACATGAATAAATCACTAGTAGCAGAATGCATTCTAATAGCCAACAGCAAATAAATTTATGTTACTCCTGATAACTATTCATGATATTCAGAAAAGTAAATAAAAGCTCCCGAGTGAGACACAGAAAATGCCATCTACAAATGCTGGAGACAGAATATGGGACTAAGGCTCAGGATCACAGTCCCCAGGCTCTTCCCTTTACTCATGACCTAGGGCATGTCCTTTGAGACTTCCATGGATGTTGACTTCTCCATCTATTGAAACAGTCTGGATTAGTGAGGATGACAGTGTGATGAAAGTGAGCCAGATCTGAACTTTCCAAAGCTAACTGAGCACCAGACTCACCTCAGGAAAGAGAGATTCCTGAGCCCTGCTTTCAGATATTCTAATTCAAGTCCAGGAGGAGGCTCTGGAATCTGGGCATATTTTTTTTAAAGTCTCCCAAGTGACTAGGATGATTACCAGTTTGAGAATCACTGCACCAAACAATTTATCAGATTTCTACTAGATGCATTTTAAAAAGATACGTGATATGTTTTCAAAAACATATAAAATGATTTTTCTTTTACTAAATAAGAGAAGTTTCATAATAACAAATTATTAATCACAGATTTCTGGTACTGCTTTTTTTGACTGACAACTTTAAATATAATGAAAAATATTTAATGTGGTTTAAATCCCCTATATTTCCTGGAATGAGAAGCAAATCACAAAGAAAATGGATACATATTGTATGAAAGGCAAAGATGTATGCTTTCAGCATGAACACTTTACTTTCTGAATCACAGCAACAGCGTGGGTAGCTCCCAGCCAACTGAACCCAGATCTTGACCAGAAGACATCCACCCAGTAAGAAACATAGATTACCCACAGCCTCTCCCCCAAAGGATTGATTCTTGCTGGAGACTTAGGAAGGCCAGGAATCATGAAATGGAATACTAGCACTACCGAAAGCCTCTACTTGCCAAAAACAGAATAATCAAAAGACAAAAATAAAGGTCTCTCTGGTAATTTCTATACCATTTTCAAAGTCTATCTGAAGATCTGGTTTAGATGAATAAACTACTGGAATGTGACCTCTAGATCGGCAACATTAAGGCGAATGCCCACACCCTCATGAAGACGTTCGGTTTTCTGCACCAATGGCTCATTTTCCTACTTCTTGCAAAATCTAATTGGGAATCCACATTCTTTACACTACTCCTATCAGTTGGACATGGGTATAGAAGACTTCTTTTCTGTTCATTCCCGCTTCCAGGATCCCTTACTGAAATGCTTTTTGCCTTCCTTTGGCAAAGTGCACATAGGCATTTCTTATCGAAGAAATCCCAAATCCTGTGTTTCTCTTTTTTTTAAGAGTCTTTAATTATACCAAATGTATCACGGATAGCTGAGAATTTCTTTTGAGTGTTATTATTTCCTCAATCTCCCCTATCCCCTTATTTTGTGCTGATTCTTAGGAGAGGACAAAAGATACGGCTAGCCATACTGAATTACCACCTTTTTCAAAAGCACAGATGTTCTGGTACTGGTGGAGAGGATAGGTGGCAAAGACCATCGAGATTTGGGGTTAGCACTTCATGACCCAGAACAGGTATAAAAAATTAACTATGGATTGTTTCTGATAAATATTTATTCTTTCCCACACACAGGCACTAGAACACCTCTTCCACAAGTGCTTTTGTTTGCCTTCTCTTGGAATCCATGCCTGCTTGGACATTTTGCCCCATGGCACTGGCCCAGTTCTGTTGTCAGGTCATTAGTTCATCAGAGATGAATCGGGCCCCTCTCTGCGTCTATAGACAGGGCCCTCCTTGTGGATACCAATGCCATTTCACTGTCAGAATAATTATCATCTGGTCTGATGATGATGGAACTCCATAAACTAGGCAACCACACAGTATACTTTTTAGTTTTTGGTTTTATGTCTTTAAAAAGTGAAGGAGTTTGGTATATTTTTCTGTATTATAAACAATTACATGACAAGTTAGTAAAGTTAATAAAATGATTCTTACTGGTTCTCAGGACAGGTTGTGAAAGTACAAAGGATAAAGAACAACAAACAAAAAGTCATGAAAATTTGAAAGCAAGATTATATTAATTTACTAGTTATCCTCAGACTTATTAGTTCCGCAACAAAAATCAACATAATTCTGACTTTTTAAAAACTTGAAAAAAAAAGTGATTAATTGAAGCTTCATGTTTCTTTTATATTAAATAGTGCACAAGCTGTTAAATATATAACAACGTTTTAAAATGTAACTTTATCTTGGCAAGCAGAATATATGCAGTTCTTTATTTTGGCAAGTAAAAGACATGAGGTAAGAATGACTGATTAGGTCTAGGCAACAAACTTCACAGTTATTCCAAGTATTGTAATCCATGGAATTTGGAGTCTCAGTTCAGTAAGTCTACACTAAAATTATTTGAGATGCTAAAATCTGTATATTTTTATAAAGATTTCACATAAAAATGTCATTAGAAATCACAAAAGAAATCCATAGTCACAGGCTTTCACTTTTTAAGATATTTACATGTATTACATCCCTAAATACAATGCAATTTGTATAGCTTTTTCCATGGCTCCAACTTTTTACATGTAGATATTCCCGAAATCTCTATCTTCAGGAGCCCAGACCCTTACCCTGAGCATCAGTCTTGTACCTCTGATTGCCAAGGGGACCTCTCCATGAGATGTGCAAAGGTACCTTAAACTTGCTATGTCCAAACTGGATCGCATTATCTTTGTCTTAAACTTGGTCTGTTCGTTATTCCTTTTCAACAGTAATGGCCACATCATTTTCCAGACACCCAAGGAGTCCTGCTAGATTCCTGCCTGTACTCTACCCTACTCCTTCTTCCATATTTAGTGGTTACTAAGCCTGCCAATCCTATTTGCTAAACATCTACTGAATCAATGTCTTTCACTCACCCCCCATAATCACTGCTTTATTTCAGGCATCAATTAATTTTTATCTGTATTACTACAACAGCTTTGTAACCAGTTTCCTTTACTCAGTTACACCTCATTTCAATCCATCCTCCACAATGCCTAGATTGACAAGACACAAACCTCCTCTGTATAAGTTTCTTCAATTGCTCATTGTCAGGATTTAGAAGAGCCTTCTGCTTCCTTTCAAATCTAATCTCTAAATACCTCTTATAGTGAAATATTTCCTTTTGCAAATGCTGTTCTTCTGCCTGGAAGACCGTTCATCAATTCATTTATTAACAAAAATATTTACTGTCAATTATGTGCTAGACACTATGTAGAGCTTTGAAGACACAGAGATGAAAGACATGATCCGCAGGTTCAGCCAAGATCTAGTGAACTTTCCATTATACTTCCCTGTCTCACTTTCAGATAGGAGACATTTCAGATGTCCATGGAGACTCAAGATAAACTCCTAACTCTTCTTTTCAAACTGAAGTGAAGAGACACCTTTTCTAGCAACCCTCCTCAGCATTCTTATTATTCTCATCAGTGCAGCTGGGAACATCATTTCCAGGGCACCCATGGCACTAAGGACATATTTCTTTTCTTTTCTTAAGATTTTTTATTTGAGAGAGAGAGAATGAGAGAAAGAGAGAGAAAACATGAGAGGGGGGAGCATCAGAGGGAGAAGCAAACTCCCCACTGAGCAGGGAGCCCAATGCACTACTCGATCCCGGGACTCCAGGATCATGACCTGAGCTGAAGGTAGTCGCTTAACCAACTGAGCCACCCAGTGCCCAGGACCTATTTCTATAACATTTTCATATAGAGACATAAATTTCGGCTTGAGTTTTTCCCACTAGTCTGTGAGCCTCCTGAGATCAAGGGATTTACTGAGTCCCAGAGTCTAGTATAATGCCTGACCCAGAGGCAATTTCATTCAGTAAATCTCATTTCATGACCATAATATGAGTGGCCACAATGTACAACTTTTTCTATTTATGCTGATTCTTGAAAGCCATAGCAGTTTTTAAGCCAAAAAACTTTAAACTTTATGCTTTCTTATATATTATAAAAAATTACATTTCAAGCTAATACAATTAATAAAATGATTATTATTTGGTTCTCAGGAGGTATTGTAAAAGTACTTCCTGTCTTGTTTTACTTCCTTATAGATACTCATTTGCCACAAAGAGTTAGGTATACACTCTTTAAGGCAAAATTTGTCTGTATTAATTAAAAAAATTTTTTATAGCTCTAAAAGAACACAATTGCTAAGAAGAATTTGGAATATACAGAAAGGCATTGAAAATAATATAAGTTTTAAGCTAATACATATTTTATACATTTACTTCTGTAATTTTATATGCAACTCAATGTTTTTTAGATTTATTTATTTATTTGAGAGACAGCGTGCATGCATGCAAGCAGGGGTGGGGAAGGGGCAGAAGGAGAGGGAGAGAGAGAACCTGAAGCAGACTCCCGTTGAGCACGGAGCTCTACACAGGGCTCAATCCCATGGCCCAGAGATCATGACCCAAGCCGAAATCGAGAGTCAGCTACTTAACTAACTGAGTCACCCAGGCAACAATGCAACTCAATTTTTAAAATAAAATAGTAACATATAACATGGTCTTTTCCTTTGTTCATCTAACATTATATTGCTAATCCTTTAATGTTATTTATTGGTCTTTAAAAAAAAAAACCTTAAGACTGTATATTCTATTCATCTGGCTACTCCACAATTATTTCACAATCATCCTTTATTTAGGTAAACACAACATATTACTTTTTTTTTCTTCAGCTAAGACAGCAGAAGACAGCATATTACTATTATAATGGCTGTATAATAAAACATATCACTATTCTAAGTAATGCTGTGATAACATCCTTAAACATAAAACACTGTGGCACAAAAACAGACACACAGATCATTGGAACCGAATAGTTTGTTGTCAATCTCCGACAAAGCAGGAAAGAATATCCAATGGGAAAAAGAGTCTCTTCAATAAATAGTGTTGGGAAAACTGGACAGCAACATGCAAAAGAATGAAACTGGACCACTTCCTTATACTATACACAAAAATAAATTCAAAATGGATTACAGACCTAAATGTGAGACAGGAAACCATTAAAGTCCTAAGGGAGAACATAGGTAGTAACTTCTCTGACATTGGCTATAGCAACCTCTTATTAGATATGTCTCCTGAGGCAAGGGAAACAAAAGCAATAATGAACTATTGGGACTACATCAAAATAAAAAGCTTCTGCACAGCAAAGGAAATAAACAATGAAACTAAAAGGCAACAAAATGGGAGAAAAATGTTTGCAAATGGCATATCTGATAAAGGGTTAGTATCCAAAATACATAAAAAAATTTATAAAACTCAACACCCCAAAAATGAATAATCCAATTTAAAAAATGGGCAGAAGACATGAATAGGCATTTTTTCAAAGAAGACATACAGATGGGCCTACAGACACATGAAAAGATGCTCAATATCACTCATCCCCAGGGAAATGCAAATCAAAACTACAATGAGATATCACCTCACACCTGTCAGAATGGCTAAAGTCAACAACACAAGAAACAACAGGTGTTGGCGAGGATGTGGAGAAAATGGGACACTCTTGCACTATCGGTGGGAATGCAGACTGGTGGAGCCACTCTGGAAAACAGTATGGAGGTTCCTCAGAAAGTTAAAAATAGAACTACCCTATGATCCAGCAATTGCACTACTAGGTATTTACCCAAAGAATACAAAAATACTAATTTGAAGGAATACATACATACACCCGGATGTTTATAGAAGCATTATCTACAATAGCCAAATTACGGAAACAGCCCAACTGTCCACTGACTGATGAACGGATAAAAAAAGATGTGGCATCCGTGTGTGTGTGTGTGTGTGTGTGTGTATTCATATATATATCTGGATGAGATGTGCAAAGGTACCTTAAACTTGCTATATCCAAACTGGATTGCATTATCTTTCTCCTAAACTTGGTCTGTTCGTTATTCCTTTCCTACACTAATGGCCACATCATTTATCCAGACACCCATGCAGTCCTGCTAGATTCCTGCCTGTACTCTACCCTACTCCTCTTATATGTATGTATGCATAATGGAATATGACTCAGCCATAAAAAAGAATGAAATCTTGCCATTTGCAACAACATGGATGGAGCTAGAGTATTATGCTAAGTGAAATACGTAAGTCAGAGAAAGACAAATACCATATGATTTCACTCATGTGTGGAATTTAAGAAACAAAACAAATGAGCAAAGGGAAAAAAAGAGAGAGAGGGGGCAAACCAAGAGAGAGACTCTAACTATAGAGAACACACCGATGGTTACCAGAGAGGAGGTGGGTGGGGGGATGGGTGAAATAGGTGATGGGGATCCAGGAGGGCACTAGTGATGAGCACCAGGTGTACCTAAGTGTTAAATCACTACATTGTACACCTGGAACTAATATTACACTGTATGTTAACTAACTAGAATTTAAATAAAAACTTTAAAAAAGAAAAAAAAACATAAAAGATTGTGTACATCTCTAGCCTGTAAGATATATTCTTACAATGGAAACTACTGGATCAGAAGCATAAAATTTTATTTATTTATTTATTTTTTTAAAGATTTTTATTTATTTGTCAGAGAGAGAGAGCACAAGCAGGGGGAGTGGCAGGCAGAGGGAGAAGCAGGCTCCCTGCTGAGCAAGGAGCCCAATGCGGGACTCAATCCCAGGACCCTGAGATCATCACCTGAGCCGAAGGCAGATGCTTAACCGACTGAGCCACTCAGCCGTCCCAGAAACATAAAATTTTTAAGGCTTTGGATACACATAAGCTAGTTTTCCAGAAAGTTTGTACACCTTCACATTTGCTTCTATAGTACATTCCTGAAGTCTGTGCTTATCACTGGTTATTTTAAAAATTCATCTTCATGTAGAAAGGAAATTTACAAGTATTTTTTTCTGTCGGTTTAAGGAAGAGTGCTTAATGTGCACAGATGGTAGAAGTAATATTAATGCCTTGTAACTATGTAGCAATATGGTCAACCTACCTAGTCTTATTTGGTTCTCACAATAACCTATGAAGTAGTTCCTGTTATCTCTATTAGAGCTGAGGAAACAACCTTGTAGTTAACACTGAAACAGCCCATTTATTAAAGAGCTTCTCAGAATTCCCATTCAAATCCTCAAGAATTTAGTCGAGAGAAAGTAGCAGGCTAACGAGTAGCTATTTCATCATTTGTTCTTTATTTTTCTTACGGTGCAATTTGACAGAGCCCTTAATAAAAGGAGTTATACCTAGGTGTTCAGCTGTATCAGCATCAAACTGCCTCCTCTGGAGACTAATTCAAATGCATTGACAACCCACAGAGTTGTAAGGGGCCTCCGTACTTCACGGGCCAATTCTGCAGCTGAGCCAGTCTTCTTTTTCAGAAGAGTATCAGTATTATTGTACGACATGGCTATGCATTTAACACAGTGTTGGGGGTTAGGACGAGTGGAAGTAGTAGTAATCTTTGAGATGGGCATCCAGAATGGCACATTAATTTTTATTCAGTTGAAAATGACAAATTCTTACCTTAACTATTAATCCTTTTGAGTCGACCAACCATATCTTTTTCATGGCTTTCTCTTTTGGTAAACCTTCTTTACTCATGGCCATAACAATCAGGTGTGCAATCCCTAAGGCAGCCTGTGAAGGGCGTTATGAAAACAAAACTTTAAAGAGTTGTTCCACATAATAACTTACCAAGAGTTACGCTTCACTCCATTTTATCTGTGTTAATAAGATGGAAGAGAATGGATCTACTGACCGAAACAGTTATATTCATTCCTTTATACTGGGA
This sequence comes from Neomonachus schauinslandi, assembly GCF_002201575.2. Taxonomy (NCBI): domain Eukaryota; kingdom Metazoa; phylum Chordata; class Mammalia; order Carnivora; family Phocidae; genus Neomonachus; species Neomonachus schauinslandi. The sequence goes on along the minus strand of NC_058410.1, from coordinate 74,644,930 downwards.
GCCAAGTATTTTTGTCACATTTGGGGTAAGCTAAAGGACAAGTATTTACTCTTCTCATCACAACAGAACCACCATTATGTGCTTGTTCTATAGCTACAGATAAACCAGTGATATCCTTGATTGTCATCATCTTTAATCCTGTTAATGCAATTAAGGTTTGCTCCAACGAGGAAATACTGAACTTAAAAGAATGACCTGGTCAGCCTTGCTTATTGGACTGTATTGTTTATTGTTGGGCCCCAGCTCCTCTAATTGAATTTGAAGAATGAAGCCTGGTCATTTGGATGGGAACCTGACCAATTAGACAATAGAATAAAACACATAAAATCTCTGTCCCCAAGCATTTATTTACTCTATTAATTTGGACAAAGAAAGTACTGTGAAATCTCTTGCAAGATTAAAGGAATCAACTTCTTTGGTATTTGATAAATTTTGTGATAATCTGTGAATGTCCAAAACCTTTTCAGGGACAAACAAGTGCCAGTTTTGAATTATCCAACCATGAATACCTCTGCCCTGCTGAGTATTAAGAACTGGCCTGTACCATTCATCAAAAACCCTTTGGAAATTCAAAGAATTTGAACTCAAAGAAGTTGACTAAAATTAAATACAGCATGTAACAGCCACACAAATAAAAAACTCAAATTTTAATAAGGTGTAATTTAGCCTTGATTTTTATTTTGATGTGAAAATGAACTTGTGATTTATATTCTGAATACTCTGACATGTTTACATCTTGGCATTTAAGTTTCAGCTTTGTGTATTTCATTTTAAGAACAAGTAAAATCAAAACCAACACTATATACACAATTTCTACCAGTGTAATACACTTAATCATATTCAATTTGTTTATTTTTAAAGATTTTATTTATTTATTTGACAGAGAGAGACACAGTGAGGGAGGGAACACAAGCCGGGGGAGTGGGAGAGGGAGAAGCAGGCTTCCCGCGGAGCAGGGAGCCCGATGCGGGGCTCCATCCCAGGACCCTGGGACCATGACCTGAGCCAAAGGCAGACGCTTAATGACTGAGCCACCCAGGCACCCCAATCATATTCAATTTGAAAATTTAAAGCTTCTGGGGCGCCTGGGTGGCTCAGTCATTAAGTGTCTGCCTTCGGCTCAGGTCATGATCCCAGGGTCCTGGGATCGAGCCCCGCATCGGGCTCCCTGCTCGGCGGGAAGCCTGCTTCTCCCTCTCCCACTCCCCCTGCTTGTGTTCCCTCTCTTGCTGTGTTGCTCTCTGTCAAACAAATAAAATCTTTAAAAAAAAAAAAAAGAAAAGAAAATTTAAAGCTTCTTAAAATATATATAGCCACAAAGTATTTCTCCATTCATTACATTCTATAATTCTGAACCGATTTGGGCAGTTTTCTCACAAGAAAAAAACTCAATTGACATTTTAATTTCTATTTTGGGGGTGAATTATCATTGGAGTCTAGTTTTCTTCTTTCAAATGATTAACTCATAGCAAAAGAGAACAGAAAACAGCCCACTTTTGTCTTGCTGCCATCTCCTTCCAGCAACTGTAAATGTTTTGGTTCTTTTGCATGTGAACAGTTATAAATCATGACAAGTCTCCAATTCAAATATTTTTCTCTTAAAAACTTGTACATAGTTATATAAGTGTGCACTGACTCATGAGTCAAATTAAGAAAACTCATATGTGCCACTGGAGGATACTAAAAGCATCAGATATAATAGCTTAAATACTTAAAGGCTTTTTAACATAATCACACAATGTAAATTTTTTGTTCCCGCAAAATATGAAAAACAAAAACCCACGCCACTATTTGATAATCTCCAGAAATTTAAGATTGTGAAAAGTATACCTCTATACTAAGTCTCCTATGACAAATGAATATGCCTCAACACTTAACTGGGGAATCTTTCAATAAAACCTATAGCCTGCAATATACTAAAAATTGAAAGAATACCTCAAACTTCAAATTGATGAATAATTAAGATAAGCTCTGTTCATTAAGGGAAAGAAAGTATTGTATAAGGCAGGTACCTCTCCAGCTCCTTGGAAGAGTATTGTTTGATCAGACAGTTTGTTCTTGGTTATTCGAAGAGCCGCAAGGATGCCCGCCACTGCTACAGACGCTGTTCCTGAAACAAGTAAGAAATCACCTGCAGTGATCCTCAAACAGATCCTGCCAAATCCAAAGCCTGCAATCTTTATTCACATCTTGAGCTCATCACACAACAGGGTAACTGGTACAGAAAGGGAACCTGAGGTTGTCTGACCCCATGTTTATAGATGAGGTGAAATTCTCAGGCTACTGACATCAATATTTTAGGATAGCCACTCACTACTATGCTTGATAACTTCCCAAAAAGATTCTGTGACTTAATGTGGTGATTTAATGAATAAGAGCATGGGGTTTGGATTCTTTTTTTTTTTAATGTTTTTTTTAAAATTTATTTATTCATGAGAGTCAGAGAGAGAGAGAGAGGCAGAGGGAGAAGCAGGCTTCCCGCTGAGCAGGGAACCCGATGCGGGGCTCGATCCCAGGACTCTGGGATCATGACCTGAGCCAAAGGCAGACGCTCAACCATCTGAGCCACCCGGGCGCCCCTGGGGTTTGGATTCTTATGTGGACTCCAGCTCAACCTGTTTACTAGCTGGATGAATTTAGAGAAATTATTTTGTTGTTTTGTTTTAAAGATTGTATTCATTTATTTGAGAGAGTGAGAGAGACAGAGCACAAGCTGGGGGAGGTGCAGAGGGAGAGGGAGACGTTGGGATCATGATCTGAGCCCAAAGGCAGATGCTTAATTGACTGAGCCACCCAGGTGCCCCTAGAGAAATTATTTTGTATATCAGTTCCCTCATCTGTAAAATAGTTGCACTGTGTGAGATAAAACAGTACTAAGTGCTATTAGATTCTCCCACCTAATTACTCTAGGGACTCTCAAACCTGCTGCTGATCCCGTCTACACAAAGTAAGTATCCAGTAAATGCCTGCTGATAATGGTGGTGGTGGTAATGAGGTTTTCAATACATTTGGAATCTAATCTTTTAATTTTCAATCTGAAAAACTGATAGTTAATAGCAATTAAAATCTGATGTTATGCATCCTTTAATTGGCTTCCTACCTATGATAATTATGGGTGGATTCCGAAGGTGCCAGACAAAATTAACGTAAAATTTATTTAGGATGAAGACTGAGTTGTTTTCATCATGCCCCAGGGTCACAGAAACTTCACCAATTCTACATTTACTACGTTGACATATAAGCTTTCACGGATCACAGAGCAGTTTTCTTGCTTTTAAACATAATTACATAGCTCAACTACTTTATTGGCTCATGTCTGAAATAAAACTTTGGACCCTCCTGCAGTACTTTGCAGCTGTATCTACATTTTACTCCTCTAAATAACACTCTACCTATAATGGTTCCAAATCACTCACAAGGTAGCAAAACTTAGTTAAACTTTAAACACCCATATTTGGTTTTAAAAAAATAGATTTAGAATAGGTTTGATGAATGACACAATGATGAAGTGTTACATATGCCAAGTACTAAAGATGAATTAAACATTTTACCATCAGTATAGTATGTTTGTTCTTTTCAATCTTTTGGTTCTTTGTTTCTTTCTTGTAGAATTTGGTAGTCATAAATAAGATCACGATAAATGATAATTATTGAAGATCTGTGTGTCACATGTTTTTTATTTAGAAACAATGTAAAACATGAAAATAAGATGCTTGCAATTTTGAGCCACCATTATAATAAAGTATGAACTGTGGTAAGTCATACATTAAGTAGAGGCTACTCTTCTATACATTATTTAAAATGAAAACCTGTTTTCTTTGGGAAAATACCTAGCAATGGAATTATTGGATTATATGGTATTTATATTTTTAGGTTTGGGAGGAATCTCCATACTGTTTTCCACAATGGTTGTACCAATTTGCATTCCCAGCAACCAGTGCACAAGGGTTCCTTTTTCTTCACATACTTGCCAACACTTGTTATTTCTTGTCTTGTTTTATTTTAGCCATTCTGACAGGTATAAGGTTATAATCTTATTGTAGCTTTGATTTACATTCCCCTGATGACGAGTGATGTTGAGCATCTTTTCATGTGTCTGTTGGCCATCTGTATGTCTTCTTTGAAAAAATGTCTATTCAGGTCCTCTGCCTATTTTTAATCAGATTATTTGTTTTTTGGTGTTGAGTTGTATAAGTTCTTTACATATTTTGGATATATATAAAGAACTCAAATATATATATTTGAGTTCTTTAGCTCATATTGGATATATTTGCAAACAAATGAAAACACTAATTCAAAAAGATACATGTACCCCTATATTTACTGCAGCATTATTTACAATACCAAGATTTGGAAGCAACCCAAGTGTCCACTGATAGGTGAATGGATAAAGAAGGTGTGGTGTGTGTACACACACACTCACACACACACACACAATGGAGTATTACACAGCTATAATGAGATCTTGCCATTCGCAACAACGTGTATGGACCTAGAAGATATTAGGCTAAGTGAAGAAAGCCAGACAGAGAAAGACAAATACTTATGTGTGGCATCTAAAAAACAAAATGTCCCACTGTGTGGACATCGCAGGCAATAAGTTCTGGACAGGAAGTGAAGACACCAGACTATATTTCTGGGACCTGAGGAGCTACCAGAGGTTGCAGCAGCACGAATTACGGCATGAGATCTTAGCATTACCCACGGCCCCAGTGAGGAGTGGGTGCTAGTAGGCCTGAGAACAAGCAATATCATAATTCTCCACAAGCACCAGAGGGAGAAGTTTAAGGCAGTCCTTATACGTCAACCACCACAACCTCAAGTTTGCCTTCTATGGGAGCTATTTTGTGACCACACTGGACAAGGCGATCCACTGAACAGCCACACCTTCTCTACAAAGGCTGTTTCAGGTAGAGGAGCCTATGGACGTCCTGTGTTGTGATGTGTCTTCTGACAACCAGTATCTGGTCATGGGCTCCAAGAACAGTGCCATGGTTTACGAGCTCTTGCACTGAAGTTTGCGTGCCGTGTTCCTGCTGGTGAAGACCCAGAGGAGGCTGGTAGGCTGAGGGGATGGCAGCCTCCATGCCCCGATATCTCTGCCTGATCCTTGGTGTCCGGGCCTCTGTCCATTCCCTGCCCCCAGGACACACCTCGCCCGTGCTTGAAGGTTTTTATGATATGGTGTAGGGGTTTTTCCTATGTTATTATTCTTACCACTGATTTCTGGGTTTGGGTGGGGAAACTTGCCTTTATAATTAACAAAATAGAAAAGCAAAAACCAAAATAAATAAATAAATAAACAAAAAGCAGAGTCAGATCTGTAAATACAGAGAATGAACAAACTGATGGTTGCCAGAGAGGGAGGATGGGCAAAATGGGGGAAGGGCAGTAGGAGATACAGGCTTCCAGTTACAGAATGAACAAGTCACAGGGATAAAAGGCATAGTGTAAGAAATATAGTCAATGGTAATGTAATAGTGTTGTATGGTGACAGATGGCAGCTACACTTGTGGTGAGCACAGCATAACATATAGAGTTATTGAATCACTAGGTTGTACACCTGACACTCACATAACATTGTGTGACAACTATACTCAAAAAAATAATAATAAATACAATAAAATGAGAGCCTATGTAAAACTACAGCAATCTATGTAGAAAAGACAACACAACGGTATCAGAATGGTTTGTCTTTTACATCAAGACAGACTCACAAGAGCTGTTAAATAGAAAAAAAGAGAATTTTAGAGAGGTGTTAAGTATCCAGTCACTAGATAAGTAGTTATTCACTAATAGTAGCTCAAGCTATCTCAATCTCAGGCTTTTTGAAGTAAACTGGCCCAAAGTTTGGATTTGAGGGACTCTAAGTTCCCTTCCAACCCTGAGATTCTATCATTTTAAGGGTCTCTATAGATTCTACCAGAACCACAAGATTTAACCAGCTGAAGAATCCAAGTTGAAGTATTATCAGCAATCACTGTGTTTGTATTATCATTTTGATTTTAAATAGACCTGGGCATTTAAGAACAGATAGAATAAAAATTTCAGGAGATCCAAACTATAATATGGTGACATCTTTTTATGGTTATGCTGGATCATTCTGTATTAAAAGCCAAGATGTTTTAAGTTTGTACATATTACCTCAAATAAGAGAAAATAAACCTCTGTCTACATTGGATGGCAGAGCCTTCTATTTAAAAGTATATTCCATAACATCTCATGAGGACATAAACTTCTCTTCATAGAATTAGTTAATAAAAATCAAAAAGATACTTTTAGCACTACCAAAAAGTTAATTGAACATGATTCTTGCACATGTCCTAGTCCTACTTCCTGGTACTATTTTGATTTAAATTTCACTACAGTCAAGGTAGTAAATGCAACTGAGCCACCCAGGCACCCCACGGCAAGACAATATTTCACAAAAATGCAAGTTTCACAATAAATTGTTCCGAAGTAATTTTTGTTTTGAGATTGAAAACTAAAGTTTTAGATACGCAAAGATAGGCTGAAGTTTATGTCTATACTATAACTTTTAGAGTACTTAATATTTAACACTGATCAAAGGATGATGTTTACTAATGCAGTAATTTGTTAAATCTGATTAGAATTACTATGTATAACTAGCAAAGGAGACTGATATGTAATCAATTATAATCCTCACGTGCCATTAACTAAATAGATCAGACAGAACTAGAAGCAAGGGGAGCAGGAGTAACTTTGTTGAATCAGGGGCCACAGCATTAGGAGTATATGCTACCCGAGCATGGTATCAAAGGATTAACATAAGAGGGCCAGGACCTCCGACAGGGCAAGCATGTGCAAAGACATGGAGGCAGGGTGGACTGGCCAAATGAGGGACTGAACACATAATTTAGTTTTCCCTCCCCCAAATAAACTCTACTAAAACAACAGAAAGACGATTAAAAAAAAAAAAGATCAAGGAACCAGAAGAGGATAGTAACAAAATTTTAGAAGCTAGAAGGCAGATGGGCAAATGGCAACAGAGAGTAGATGTGAAAAAGCTGAATTCTTGGCCAGCCATGGGGAATGCTAAGAAGCAACTCGATTGAGAAAGCAGAACTCTCAAAAGGCCTGGCTATAGGAGGCACCAAGTACCTCTGAAAGTGCAGATGAAGAAGAGGCGAAAAACAGGAGGCTACTCAAAAATCTGTTGAGTAGTAGTTATAATCTAGGTCCATTTTTCTCACCTTCTAGCAGATGGCTGACCCTCCACACTCTGGAGGTTTATTTAAAAAACTACAAGTTTATTTTCTAGAAAGGATATCTGGATTATAAGACAACAGGCATAACTGTCAGGCATCAGGTATAATTGGGTACAAGGATGCCATACTTGAAAACAAGAAGATTAAATGCAAATTTACATACTCAATATGGAGGACCCCCAATCTTCCCCTACTTGGCTCAAAGAATACTGGCAAAAAGCTCATCCTAGCAGAAAGCTACTATCAGGGGTGCCTGGGTGGCTCAGTCAGTTGCTTAAGTGTCTGCCTTTGGCTCAGGTCATGATCCGGGGTCCCGGGATAAAGCCCCGCATCTGGCTCCCTGCTCAGATGGGAGGCAGGGAGTCTGCTTCTCCCTCTGCCCCTCCCCACTTGTGCTCTGTCTCTAATAAATAAATAAAATCTTAAAAAAAAAAAAGAAAGCTAATGTCAAGAAAGAGACTGAAAAAATCTTCTCTGTGGAATCTGAGCGTGTAAGAGAAAAAAAAAAAAAAGAAGAGACTGGTAAGGAGGATTTCCTTAAGGAAATGGCTCAATCAAGTATCTTACAGTAACGACCCAGAATACAAGCTCCATTTGTATACCAAGCCTCCCAAAATGTACAAGGAGCAAGAACACAGAACACATATGAAACTGTAGGTATTATAGTGTTGCTGATGCTGGAGAAGCGTTGGGATAAGATCATGCAGGGCCTTCTACTACATACTAATAGTAATTATATATATGGTTTTATATACATATAAATATATAATGTATACATATATATACTACATACATAAATAAAACTAAAATTATAAACTATATAATTATAAAATTATATAACTATAATCTATTACAGGTAACAGACGGCTGCTGAAAGAGTCTAAATTCGGAAAGCAGTTGAGGGGGAGTAGATTTGAGAGTTGGAGGCTGGTGGTATGTAGACGAGTTAGAAGGTCTTGCAATTACTGAGGAGAGAGGATATGGCAACAATCCAAGAGAGAAGCAAGTTGAGAGGGAGGAAATATTTAAGAGATAAAAATCAACAGGTCTTAGTGATTAAATGCATAGAATGGGTGAGGAAAAAGTCAAGAATGATCATACGTTTTCTTGTTTGGATGACTAGAAAAAAAGTTTGCAAGGAAAATAGTTCAGTTTTGAACTTATGAGTTTGTGCTTCCTATCTGTGTGCTGCTCGGGGGGCAAGGTCAAGAAGGTAGTTAGATATACAGGTCTGGAACTCAGCCTAGAAATCTGTCAGAGATAAAGCTCTGGAATTTGAATACCTGCAGTTGTATTTAGGTCGTGTGGATTGATAACACTATTCAGTGAGTGGCTAAAGGAGGGAACCCAAATGAAGATAAACATTTAGGGAAAAGGGCAGAAGAATGTGATACAGGGGAAGATGGCTAAGTAAAAAAAAATGATCAAAAAGGAGTGGGAAGCAAGAAAGTATATGGTACCATGGAACCAAAGGGAAGAAGTAGCAACAAACAGAAGAAAGGTCAGTCAAGAAAGAAAATGCTAAATAACTACTGGATCTGGTGATTCCATCCTGGTGATCTTTCAGAGAGCCATTTTAGTGATATATGCTAGAGCCGAAGCTGGAGGGCAGTGTGCTGAGGAATAAATAAAAGATGAAGAACAGAGACAGCAGGTGTACAGTAGTCCCTGGAAGAGTGTAGATAAGAAAAGAAAGAATGAGATGGAGATGGAGATGGGAGATGGAAACGGGAGGGAAACAGGGTCAAGAAAAATATTTTATTTTTATGTTTTTATGGGAAGAATGACAAGGGCTGTTGGAGGAAAGAATGTTAGGGTCAAGGCAATTATTTTCAGAATTAAAGCAATTTAAGCATGGGAAGAAGGCAGTAGAGAGGAAGAGGCTAAAGACACAAGAAAAGAAGTTATCCACTAATTTTTTTTTTATTTTATTATGTTGTGTTAATCACCATACACTACATCATTAGTTTTTGATGTAGTGTTCCATGATTCATTGTTTGCGTATAACACCCCGTGCTCCATTCAATACATGCCCTCTTTAATACCTATCACCAGGCTGACCCATCTGCCCACCCCCCTCCCCTGCTAGAACCCTCAGTTTGTTTCTCAGAGTCCATAGTCTCTCATGGTTCATCTCCCCCTCTGATTCCGCCCCCCTTCATTTTTCCCTTCCTACTATCTTCCTTTTTTTTTTTTTTTTAAACATATAATGTATTATTTGTTTCAGAGGTACAGGTCAGTGATTCATCAGTCTTACACAGTTCACAGCGCTCATCATAGCACATACCCTCCCAATGTCTATCACCCAGCCACCCCATCCTTCCCACCCCCCACCACTCCAGCAACCCTCGTTTGTTTCCTGAGATGAAGAATTCCTCATATCAGTGAGATCATATGATACATGTCTTTCTCTGATTGACTTATTTCACTCAGCATAATACTAATGAGCTTTTCCTAATTGGTCTGGTTTCACTATTAGGAAAGCAAAGTCATGTTTGAAAAATTCTGCTCAATTAAATTCTCTTGTAAAAAGAATATTTGACAAAATAGTCCTGCATTCTAATTCATGTACCTCTTTTTTTTTTTTTGGATAAATATTTGGCAAATTCTAATATAGCAAAATAGTCTATACAAATTACAACATTAACTAATAACAGTACCACTTTGAAAAGAACACTAATCGAAGCAATAGGTTTTTGGTACTAAGTAACAAAAGATTACGTATTTTTGTGTTATGGCTCAACAACTCAGTAAAAAGTGCTGTCTTTTTATACTTGAAAAATTTATTCATAAGTACATGCCCATTGTAACAAATGCATTAAACAGTTAAAATCCAGATGGACAAAGATGAAAAAGATCACCTATAATCCGACTGCCTAGGTCGAATCATTTACAACATTCTGATGAATATTCTTACAACTGTTCTCTATATCTGATATATGCAAACTAAAGAAAATTTTATTTTGTAAAAAAAAATCTCATGCCACGCCTACTATTTTAACACACTTTCTGTCACTTAAAAATATCTTATGACTACCGTACCATGTCAGTAACATATTTTAAAGTATTTTGTATAGTTATAATATTCCATAATATAAGTCATAATTTATTTAATGTCTATTTTTGGATAATTAGAGGGGTTCTCATTTTTTGCTATTAAAAATAACACTACAATAGAGACTGCATTCCAGAGATGACAATGGGTAGTGAGGGCCATCCTCGAACCTAACCCAATCTCCTTCCCCTGCCCTGGGGGGCAGCCCTGTCACCTGCCACCTGGAAAGGGATATAGGAAGGTCTGACCCAGACTCAGGACGTGCTGTAGTTGGGCCAGGCTCCAAAGAAGCTAAGTAATTGATGCTGGACTCATTGGCTCTGCTCCTGCCATACTCACACTGCTTGCTCCAGAATTCCTTGCGTGTGGCGTCAGGTGCCCCATTTGGTATCAGCTGAAAATGGGTCTCCAAAATGCAAGCTCAGGAGTGCCTTGGGTGGCTCAGTCGTTAAGCATCTGCCTTCAGCTCAGGTCATGATCCCAGGGTCCTGGGATCAGGCCCCGCATTGGGCTCCCTGCTCGGTGGGAAGCCTGCTTCTCCCTCTCCCACTCGCCCTGCTTGTGTTCCCTCTCTTGCTGTGTCTCTCTCTGTCCAATAAATAAATAAAATCTTAAAAAATAAATTAAAAATAAATAAAAATAAATAAAATGCAAGCTCAGCTTAGGAGAAATCTTTGGACAGTCTTGCCCTATCCTCTAAAATTGGATCATGAAGGGATTAGAAAAAATGACTTCTGGATGTTGCTTCTAATGCTTCATGTGCTAGTGGATGCTGTGGAACCAGAAGAGGTATCAGAACATGTCATCAAGTTACAGCTTGATGAGGCAGAGGGGCAGTTAGAACTCAGAGGAAGCAGTGGGTCCTCCGTAGTTGCAGAAAGCTCTCTTGGCGTCTTTGCTAAAAGACTATGGTTCTTTACCAACTGAAAAGGGCAATCGAGAAGTGGAAAAAGATGCTGGCCTGTGGGATGAAGAAACAATGTTCCAGGTGCACACATTTGAAATTTTCCAAAAAGAGCTGAATGGAAGTGAAAATGCACAGTCTTCCAGGTTATCTATGGCCTCCAGAGAGCCCTGCAGGGAGATTATGAAGATGTGAGCAAGAAGGAGAGCAGCATGCAGCACCTGGAGGCCTTGGGCAAGACTACAATAAAGGAAAAGACAATGTGTGGGACTTCCGGCAGCAGGAAAACACCAAAAATACACATCAAAACAAAAGTTTATCCATGCTTGATGATATTTTGAAGATGGGAGAAAGGCAGCATATTGCTCTGAGGAAGATAAGGAAGAATACACTTTCGATGACAATACATCGGTCAAAGAAGGGGTCAATTTTGAGGCAGCTCTGAGGGCGGAAGTAGAGTCCAACTCCAAGCAAAATCGCACAAAATGAGAAATGGAGTATGATGTGGGTCTTAGCGTGCTGACTGACTGACTCCCAGAACAACCCCAGAGAGGCAACAACCCCAGCTGCATTGCACCACTTCGCAAAGAACACAGTTACCACACGAATGTTGTCTTTACTTGTAGCCGGCTGTTCGCAACAGGACCGCCTACAATGTTTCATTACACTCTTTGTGGTACACTTGGGAACTCCAGGAATAAATAGGATTAAGTTTATAGTACAAGTGGAGACATTAGGAGAATTTGGGGTTCTTTATTCTTTTTCTTACTGGCTTAGAATTTTCCCTAGCAGAGCTAAAAGGTAGGGAAGATTGCCCTACCAGACTGTGTCATATGACACGATTAGTGGTTGTATTTGGCTTATTCCGGGGACACCTCTTACAGATCAGACCCACTCAGGGCATCTTTATTTCTACTTGCTTGTCCTTATCGAGCATACCCTTCGTGTCCATCATGGGTAGTGCCTGGGGTGCAAGCATAGCCCTGACCATGCTGCATGAAATGCTCCAAGTGCAGAATGTGCTGCTGGGCTTCCTAGTCATGGCTGGCCTGCCGACACTTATCCGAGCAGGGGCCAGTATTGATTTCAGTATTGTCATGGCTGTCCTGTGAATACTGGCTTGTTGGTCAGATTCTTTTCTCCATATATGCTGCTTTTCTTCTATAAAACTGTTATAAAGATTTACCTCATAGGACCATATTGTCTAAAGCTGTGTATGTAAAGCAAAGGGAATACAAAAATTCGTATCTTAGGAACCTCTGCTTTCATCTTTTTAATGTTAATAGTCATGGAGCTGTTGGATGTCTCCATGGAGCTGGGCTCATCTCTTCCCAAGGCCACATGGTTACCGAGGAGATCCTGTCTTAAATTAAGCCTCTTTGTGACTTCTTGGTTATCATTTTCTTGGCATCCATATGTAGGTCTTCACCTCTGTTTCCCACTTTTGTGGTGTAAGAGCTCACCATCCTGATGGTCCCTACTTTGTCGGTGGTGATCATGAAGTTTGCTCTGGCATCTCTGGTTCTTGTCTCCTCCTGCTAAAGACCAGCGTGGATGTCAAGTGGATCGTGGCTGCGGGGGCCCAAGGGAGCGGGTTCTCTTCCATCTTGGGGGCAAAGAACACAGAGCAGGCCTCGTTTCTCAGAGGCGTACCTCCTAATCCTCAGTGTGACCATGCGCAGCCTTTTACTGGCCCCAGTGCTGTGGAGAGCTGCATTACCAAGTATGTGCCACCTCCAGAGAGAAGATCAAGGCCCTTAGGGCACCGAGATGACCCATGACTTCACAAAGTGAAAACTGTGTATGGGAATGCAGAAGCTTGGGACACTTCTGTGAGCCACCTACATCAGGAACAAAACACTATTGGGGGGGGCTTCATATCAGCACTGCATTACAACTATTACTGCCATAGGTTAGGCTCCTCCAGAATAATTTACTGCATTCAATTGATCAAGAACAGAACAAACATAATGCTGCCTTTTACAAACCATCTTTACTATTTTTTTCGATGTCTTTTGAAATTAATGTTAACTTTCTATTGTTATTCATTAGTTCATGATTTTTTGGTAAAAAAAATAATTAGGGTTTTATTTATTGTTCAACTCTAGTGTGTTAAGATTTGTTATTAACATTTTCGTGATGTGAGATTTTAATTCTGGCAATGAGTTTGGAAAGTTATTTTTAAGGCTTAAAGCCTATATTTTCTACAATGAGACAAGTACCTTCTAAATGTCTTTGTTTTTATTATAATAATTTAAAATAAAACACTCATGTCAATTTTTATTAGGTATATCATTCTTTTGAAATATTTGTTTTGAATCACAAGAATATGCACGCTTTAAAAAAGATCATTTGTGATCAGAGTATAATTAATTGAAAAAATAACACTCAATAATAATGTTAACAATAAATAATGTTAACAATAATGTTAATAACAGTAAATACCCTTATCTAAACAGACATTTCTCCAAAGAAGATATATAAATGGCCAACAGGTACATGAAAAGGCTTTCAGCATCACTCATCAGGGAAATGCAAATCAAATCCACAAGAGGTATCACCTTGTGTCTGTTAGAATGGCTATTACCTGAGACAAGAAGTAACAAGTGTTGGCAAGGATGTGGAGAAAAGGGAACCCTGGTGCACTGCTAGGGGAAAAGTAAACTGCTACAGCCACTATGAAAAAAAGTATGGAGATTCTTCAAAAAATTAAAAATAAAACTACCATATGATCCAGCAATTTCTCTTCTGGGTATCTAAAGGAAATGAAATCACTATCTTGAAAAGATATCTGCACCCTCATGTTCACTGCAGTATTATTTACAATTGCCAAGACATGGAAACAATGTAAATTGTCCATCAATGGATGGAAGAATAAAGAAAATGTGATACATTACACAGGCACATACACAATGGAATATTATTCAGCAGAAGGAAATCCTAATATTTGCGACAACAGGAATGGATCTTGAGGGTATTATGCTAAGTGAAATAAGTCAGATGGAGAAAGACAAATACTGTATGAGCTCACTTATATGTGGAATCTAAAAAGAAAACCAAAAACCAAAAACAAACAGACTCATAGATATAGAGAACAGATTGGTGATTACTCGAGATTGGGGGTGAGGGGGTGGGAAAAGGCATTAAGGTTGTCAAAAGGTACAGACTTCTAAGTAAGTCCTGCAGATGTAATGTACAGCATGGTGACTATAGTTAACAACACTGTATTGTACATTTGAAAGTTGCTAAGAGTACATTTTAAAAGTTCTCATCACAAGAAAAAAAATTGTAACCATACGTGGTGATGATGGATGTTAACTTATTATGGTAATCATTTTGCAATATATACATATATTAAATCATTATGTTGGACACCTAAAACTAATACAATGTTCTATGTCAGTTATATCTCAATTAAAAAAATAAATACATATTTAAAATAAACAAATAAATACCCTTGTACATTTTCTTTACACACCTTTATTTGCTCAGGATAAATTTCTAAAAAGAGAATTGTTGGATCAAAAGCTGTAGACTTTTAAGGTTTTTGACACACACTGCCTCCCCAAGAGTTGCACCAGTTTATATTTCCATAGATATATAAGGGTGCCTATCTTCTTACAGCATTGTTAACACTGGGATTATAATAAAAATCTTTGCCAGCTTGATAGAGAAAATCAGTTTCTCATTTGCTGTTTTATACATTTTTTAAAACTTAGTGGCGTTAAATTCTGAAGCTATTAAACTGTTTTCTGGCCAGTGGTCTCCCTTCTTTTGTGAAAAGTCTGTTCTACCATGTCTGATTTTGATCTTTTCAATTATCAAAGCATTTAGTATAAGATTAGGCTATATTTGCCTTATTTTTAAAAAAATCTTAATAATCATCCCAGGGTCCTGGGATCAAGCCCTGCACCGGGCTCCCTGCTCATCGAAGAGCCTGCTTCTCCCTCTCCCTCTGCCTGCCACTCTGCTTACTTATACTCTCTCTCTCTCTAAGAAATAAATAAAATCTTTAAAATAAATAAATAAATAAATAAATAAATAAATAATCTTAATAATCAAACTAGTTTATTATGGCTAACACTTCTACATAAAATATTTACAATGTCATGGTAGAGAATAGCCATTCCAGAGAGGCCATTATGAGAACAACTCTTTTTATAATGATTTTAAATGACCAGAGGATGAGACCTTATTATTTTGATCTGAATTTGCTGAATTCTGATGGTCTCCTGATTATATTATTAAATGTCCAATTTCTTAATAGATTTAACCAGCACACTTTTCCGGTTAAAAATAATTTATAGTTAGAATGCATTAAAGTCTAAATCTCTATCCAAGACCAAAATCTCTATCATTTAAAATTATTTTAGATCACTAATACAGAATTTTAAGTATTTTTAAAATCAAATACTTTTCATAAACTATCTTTAAATAACGTATCTGTTAAAAAAAAAAAAAAGTTCTCCCAAGGGTTCAGTGTGAAACATTTATTTACATGGTGAGGCTGTAATAGCTACATAATTATTTTCCTTGGCACTGGAATGCAATTTCTATGCCCACAGTGGGGAAAGTATTACATTGTGAGCAAAATGGCAAAAAACATAAGGTTAAAAAGGTAAAATAGAAACATATGGGGAAAAAGTGTCACTAGGGACACTATTTTGGTATGGCGAAATGCACAAAATAGTTTGGTCATTTCTAATCAGAACCCCACTAACTTGCCAAAAGTTTTCTCTAGTCAGAGATTGGGCCCATTTTTCTCAAATCTGTCTTTTTGTTGGCTAAGGCAGTAATACTCTTAAATTCCTACGCGTAAATACGTAAATATGCAGATGGTATTTTAGGACAGATTAGCTGGGGTGAAAAATTAATTATTTAATGCCTCCACTGTGGTGACCCGCTGAGTGCAGGAGGGAATATTCTGCAGTGGAGCCTCCAAGGCAACTCCACATGTAGTGCTCTTGGACTTGGCTTAGCATCTGCCTCAGATTTTCTGTGCTCCTGACTTTAATTCTGATGCAGCCCAGGCCGTGACCTCTAAATTCTTAATCCTAGTTGATAGGAGTTCTGACCCTAATTCCAAAATGTTCATTTTGTTTGATGATTTGAATTTAGCATTCTTTGTCTTAAACTGAACTCTGATGCCTATTAATTCTGCATAATGGTTCAAAAGTATGTAATATTAGTCTTTTAACTTCTGCATGGACATTTCTGTGGGACCCACAAAATCAAAAGATAAGAATATTAAAGAAAGGACAGCTTGTTTAATAGTTTATGTGGCTATTTTATTTTTTTTAAGATTTTATTTTTAAGTAATCTCTACACCCAACATAGGGCTCGAACTCACAACCCCAAGATCAAGAGTCACATGCTTACACCAACTGACCCAACCAAGCGCCCCTAACGTATTTTTTTTTTTAAGATTTTATTTATTTATTTGAGAGAAAGAATGAGAGAGAGAGCATGAGAGGGGTGAGGGTCAGAGGGAGAAGCAGACTCCCTGCTGAGCAGGGAGCCCAATGCAGGACTCGATCCCGGGACTCCAGGATCATGACCTAAGCCGAAGGTAGTCGCTTAACCAACTGAGCCACCCAGGCGCCCGCCCCTAACGTATTTTAGAGACCACTGCAAAATGGACTGGTAAGTGACTCAGACACTGGTCTACAAAATCCGTTTGCAGCATCGAAGCACATTATCATTATACATGTATCTTCAAGCTAGGGCTATAGCTGTGTAAAATTAGACTCTTTTCTTCCCTTCTGAAATCCTCCACATATTCACTTCTCATGAATAGATTCTCAAAAAGAAATTTAATAAAACAGGAAGAAAACAAAGTTGAAATAATGTAAAGCGTCTTTGTCATGAAAATGGCACTAAAGTAACAATGTGATTAACATCACAAAGGATCTGGGGAAAAGAAAGATTCAACCCATTACTTTAGTGTGCCCCAAAAGGTACAGAGACTCATCATTTTTAAACACATTTATCTAGCTATGTCACACCACAGATTTTAAGCATAGTGAATTTTAAAAATTATATTTGTAAAGTACATTTTAGTTCATAAAGTACAAATGAATATTTGTTCTCAGTAACGAACTATGGATAGAGAAACATTATCATCCTCATCTTACATTTAAGCTTTTCTTTGACCACCTCATTTCCAATAGCATTCATCTTATTTTACTTTGGCTGTCTCCCTCCAAAGTTCCATGCTGGTGCTTACCATCACTCAGATCTAATCCTTCATGGAAATACTATATTAGAATACCTCACTCATGGTCTACAATCTCCCACCTTTCCAGTTTATTCAATTGTTCCCATTATATCTATTCTTTAACTTCATGGGAGTATCTGGGCCCTCCTGTCTTGTATCTTCACTTCCCTCCCCATCCAGCTTACCTTGAATATCATCATTGAATGTGCAATACTGGTTTTGATATTTCTTCAGGAGACGAAAGGCATTTATATTGGCAAAATCTTCAAACTGAATAAGGCAATTCATCCCATACCTATAAGACAAAACATTCACATGAGAAGAGGTCCGTGAAATAACATACAAAAATAAACCTTTAAAATTAGCCGATAGAAAAGAGAAAACATTTTCTTGTAAAGGTCCTATCTTGCTACTTAGTATAAATATGTAATACAATGTCCTTCAGAAAATATTCACTGTATACTTACTATAGGAAAAGCATTGTGTTGGCACTGTGAAATAAAAAAATGACAAAAATACAGTCCCTACCATCAAATAATTTAAAATTTAGTATAAACAAAGTATTTTGAAATAAATGAAAAGTAATGTAAAAGTGGTATAAACAAGGAATTATAGATGTTGAGAGGACAGATACCACTTCTGGCTGGGGTCACAGGCCAGGTAATAAATGAATTGAGTTTTAAGGAACAGCTGTGATTTCAAAAATAGAGATATAGGTTTTTACAAGCCAGGTAAATACTAGAAGCAACACAATTGAGGTGAAAACTCAAAGAGAAAACATTTTTCAAAAAATAGCAAGAAGCCCTATCTGGCAGTCATGTGGTGATACATGTGAGGGTGTACTAAAAGAAAAGGTCAGAATTTTATATTGGAAACCCTAAAATTCAATCCTAGGGTTCTGGTTTTTATTCTACAGCAATGGCCAAACACTGTAGGGCTTTGAGCTTTTGAAGTATATTGGACAGATTTTTATTTCTGATATGAACAGCTTCCTTGTCTGACCCTTTATTCTTTGATCATCCACCTACCTAACCTATCCAAGGCAAAAGAAATTAACATTACTGATAACCCAAGATTCTAAGCGTTGCCAGAGAAAGCCATATAGCCATGAACATCCTTGCTATTACCGATTTATGGTCTCTACCCTGATTCCTCTTATTTGTTCTGGGTCAGCTTTCACTTCCAGTACACCCAATGGTTACTCCTAACGCTTCCCAATCCTTTTAAATCTTGCTTTCTTCACTTGTCTCCTACATGTGCATATGGTTTCCCTACTCTAGTATACTGCGCCATTAATCATGTACACTGTTCCTGTTTGTTTTTACAAAAGGAATTTTAAATTTTTTTTAAAGATTTTATTTATTTATTTGACAGAGAGAGGGACAGCGAGAGCAGGAACACAAGCAGGGGGAGTGGGAGAGGGAGAAGCAGGCTTCCCGCTGAGCAGGGACCCCGACGTGGGGCCCGATCCCAGGACCCCGGGATCATGACCTGAGCCAAAGGCAGATGCCCAACGACTGAGCCACCCAGGTGCCCCAGGAATTTTACATTTTTATGTAGTCAGATCTATCTTTTTATTTATAGTTGCTGTCCTTGATGGTATGCTTATTACAGTCTTCTCCACAAACGTTTCCTTAAATATTAATCGAAAACTTCTTCTAGTGATATCAATTTAGGAAATAATTTCTACATCTGGTATTATTTTTTTTTTTACTATTTTGAGGTAGTTTTTTTAAGAAAAGATAATAAAAATTTCTGTTTTATATATTTACAAGTCAGTATATATAGTTGGTAATTAAAACCGTGAGACTCTATTAGGATGCACACACATCTATATACAGTAGCCAAGGACAGAGTAATAGGAAACACCAATGTTTAAGAGCTGAGGATGCTACCAAGGTGAAAGAAGAAATTATCACATGTTTAGGAGAAGGCACAGAAAAGTATGACATCCCAGATGTCTACGGAATAGAATTTCAAGAAAAAAAGACAATTCACCCAACTACGCCAGCACTAGTCTACCATTTCCTCTCATCACCTGTAACCAGATACTATATTCTGTTATATAGTAGGGTTGGTTTCTGGGCTTTTCCTCTTTTATTCTACTATTGCTAGTGGCAACAAATATTTTTTCACTCCTAATATGCATGTGTCTGTATACACTTGTTTATTCTTTACAACCACTCTATGATGCAGATAGTAGTATTATCTTACATATGAGAAAACAGGCACAGCATATTGATGCTGCCTTGTAATAACAGTCCAATGGTAATGATTAGTGTACTGATCTCTTTATCTAGGAAAAAAAAAAGCCTGTTTTCATTACTACAGTTTTTTTAAGGATTTTATTTTATTTATTTGAGAGAGAGAGAGAGCACAAGAGGGGGTAAGGTCAGAGGGAGAAGCAGACTCCTCACCGAGCAGGGAGCCCGATGCGGGACTCCATCCCAGGACCCCAGGACCATGACCCAAGCTGAAGGCAGTCGTTTACCAATTGAGCCACCCAGGCACCCACTACAGTTTTTAAATATCTTTAATACTTAGTAATGTTTCTCTCTCATCTTTCTCTTTATGTATTCACTTGGCTGTGGCATTGGTTTAAAACACAGGCTTTAGAGTCCGAGCTCCTGGGGTGTAATCCTGTCCTCACTTACTCTGTATTCTTAACTGTCCTGTGCTTCTATGTCTCCACTAGAATAAATGAGAATAATAATGGCATATTATCATAAGTTTGTTATCAGAATTAAGTGATTAATATAAGTTCTCAGTGTGCAAAGACTGACACGAGTGCCCTATAATCACGAAATATTTTTTACTTAATAGCAACAACAGAAGCAATAGACAGTGGGTATCTTCAAAGGCCTAACAGAAAATAATTGTCATCTTAGAATAGCATGTCTACCAAAGCTATTCTTCAAGAGTAAGGTTGTGATTCAACTATACTTCAATAAAAAAAGTGAAAATAAAGAATTTTTTTTTAAAGTAGGGTTGAAACAAAGACATCTTCAGATAAATAAAAACCAAAAGACTTCAACTAAAGGAATCTTTCAAGGGTATATTTCAGGAAGAAAGAAAATAATCCTGCAAAAAGTCTATGATAAAATAAAACAGTAAAATATAATAACAAGGAATTTTTATCCGTATAAAATATTAAGGGAGAATAGGCCTGACAGAGTGAGGCAACTGGGAAGATTTTTCCCCAAACAGCAACAGCAGAGCAGAACAAATCCTTCAAAACAACCATTTCAGGGCTCTGGAAATCAACTAAAGGCAAAAGGGGCAAAAATTTAAAAGTAAAATGTGGGAGTAAGGTCAAATCTTGAAAGGAACATAACATTTTTATGCTCCTTATATATATGATGCCATTCTAGTAAACTCTTTAGTTAGCTTTATTAAAAATCACTAAAATGTTTTTAAGAATGGGCAAAAAAGCGTTTCCCTGGTTAAAAATTACTACTTTTCTTTTACAACCTTAGCAAAGAAGCAAACTTTGGGGTAGCAACTGATTACCCCAAACACAAATATCAGTCGATAATCATCTGGTGCTTGTAATGGCTCCTTCCCTACTTCTCTGGTTTCCACACAGGCCTTTAGAAAGTAAAGGCTGCACGCTTTTACACAGTGTCCTCATACAGTTTGCTCCTGATGGGTCATGTACTGATGGTCTAGCAACACTAGACGATCTGTCATTATGTTCAGAAGCAGCAGAACCTGTGGTTTCAGTACGTGAAGACGAATCAGAGCCTTCTCAGTTCTATTCCCGGATCTACTACTTACTTGGGTCCTGCGGTTTTGGACTTGTTACAATTTCTCTGCGGTTAAAATGAAATCCCCACAATATGGTTTGCCTTCAGTGTTTAGGACACAATGTGGTCAGGCTACAGTTTTATAATATTTTCTAAGTAAAATCTAGGAAGAGCCAGCCATAGAGAGTAAAATGCTACACTAGATACCTTATCATTTACAAAAGTTTATTTTAGAATTATCCCCTGAAGAATATTGTGTACCTTTTTTAATTTCGTGACTTTTCTCTACCTGGTAGTTAACTCTGATTTGACTCTTAAAGATTTAGAGAGAGGCATCCTGGATTCATTTTATGATACAGCATCCTGCATCATATAATAAAAGAAAACCATGTAGGAGATATTTTGTTTCACGTTGAACCAACCTTGTCACTATGAAATTATAAGTAGAGGAATACAAGGAAGTTAGCCAATTCAATTCTACATAACTATGAAAAGAACCTACTATTTTATGATCAAAATATCACATAAAATAGTGGGTGTAAATGGTTTTAAAAGTTAACAGAAATACCACCCATAAAATTAACCTGTGAAAACTGCAAATTTTCTCTTGTGGCATTGTTAAATCACAGAAAACCTCATTATAGTGACTAATCACCACATCTAGCACTTAGTGAGTGCCACGCATTGCGCTCCACTCTTTACATGGATTATGTCATTTAAATTCTCTCATCGGGCGCCTGGGTGGCTCAGTCGTTAAGCGTCTGCCTTCCGCTCAGGTCATGATCCCAGGATCCTGGGATCGAGTCCCACATCGGGCTCCCTGCTCAGCGGGAAGCCTGCTTCTCCCTCCCCCACTCCCCCTGCTTATGTTCCCTCTCTCGCTGTGTCTCTCTCTGTCAAATAAATAAATAGAATCTTTAAAAAAAAAAAATAAAAAATAAATTCTCTCATCAACCCAAAGAAGAAGGTAGTTATTACCCATTTTACAGATGAAGAAACTTAAGCTCAGAGAGATTAAGGGCCATAGCTGAGTGCACTACTGCTAATAAGTGGTAGGGTCTGGACTGAACCGCAGGGCCCAGGGTTTTAACTACTATATATACCGGCTCCCACAGAGCACCAATGTCATGATCAAGTCAATGAAGTGAACAGTGTATTTACAAATAAAAGGACTGCAGTGATAAAATAAAGGAGTTATCGTTTTATAAAACTAGCAAGACAGCATTTGTATGTATTCAATAATCTAGGTATTGTCATTATAGAAAGTATATAAAAACAGATATTGGTGAAAACAATTAGTCTTTCTTTGATTATAAACTATTAAGAATTCACTGTAACCAGGTCAACCAAACACATTTTGATTTTCCCCAAGAGATACAGTAAAATGTCGTTCTTTTAGGATTTACTGCATACATGGCACTGTGTAGTAGTTAAGATCCAGAGCACTTTTAGTTCTGATGGGTACCTCAAAGATAATTTGTTACAAATTACTCATTTTTAATAATGTAATTGAGGTCTGAGGGTGCTCAAAGAATTAAGCAGCAATAGGACACATGGATCTGGTACTTAAAATGCTTACAGTCTCACTGGGAAGACAAAGGATACAAGCAAAAATTTAAAGGTTCAGGTTAAAAGGAAAATCAGGAGTATAAAAGAGACCACTATGGGACTTAGGGAAGACAACATGAATTAGAGGAGGCTTCAGTTGGGCCCTTGGCTAGGATTCAAATGAGGAAAAGAGCCGGGAGGGGAATAAAATCACAGAGGCCTCAAAGTTTGTGCTGGAGGACATGGAGGATATTAGTTTGAGGAACTTCAGAAGATCAGTACTGGTTGCCAAGTTTCAGATTATGAATATTCTAGAATTCTAGGATAAGTAATTTGAAGTTCACTGAGGTTCCCTCTGGCCAAGAACCACCCAAGCATAATTCTTCCTTGTAGGTAAGAACTAAGAACAGAAAATTGTTCACTCCCGTGTTAGCTCACTGTACTAGGGCTCTACTTCCTACTACCTTACTTTTGTATCATTGTGTAACATTTAGATATTCCTCTCATTTTTCTTATCACCCCACCTATTATATTTTGGCGACACCTCTTAATTATTCTCCATGAGTGTGGAGATGATAAAGATTCAGCAGTAATCATCTATTCATTCATTCTTTTCCCTCTACAATCTTCTCCTTATCAAGTTCACTGATTCTTAGGGCTTCATTCATCCGTCTTCAGACAAATGACTTCTAAATCTCTATCTCTGTTGCTGATCTTTCAAAGAAGCTCCAACTCTCTGTTGTCAAAATGCCAGTAAAAAAGACAGAGAAATGTTATATTATGGATCTTTTTTTCTTTAAATGAGAAATAAATATTTAAGATAATGTTTTTATATATTGTCAACCATTCTTTGTAATGGATTTCTTTAAAATTTTCTGTAGCATCAAAAAAAAAATTACAACTCTTTTATATCAAGGACAACCAAGAATCACAAACAAAACTGAGTCATTTTGTTTAGGTGTCAACTGCTTCCCCCCAAAAAATAGCAGTTTGTGAGGCTGTGAGTTCCTTAAAATTCAACAAATTCCAAAGCTGCATTTATAACTTAAATTTCCACTTAGTATATTTTACTGAAAAGCATTTTAAAAGTTACTTCTTGCCTTCAAAATCAGTACACTCTTTTCCTTTATGGTTTTAATTTAATATGTATATACAAAGCTCCTAAAAATTCTAAACTTTTTCCTTACAAAACTTACTATCCAAACTTTCCCTATTTCTATCATCGGCACCACCAATGTCAAAGCACTATAAGCATTTTCTTTTTTTTTTTTAATTTTTTTTTATTAACATAATGTATTATTTGTTTCAGGGGTACAGGTCTGTGATTCATCAGTCTTACACAATTCACAGCACTCACCATAGCACATACCCTCCCCAATGTCCATCACCCAGCCACCCCATCCCTCCCACCCCCCACCACTCCAGGAACCCTCAGTTTGTTTCCTGAGATTAAGAGTCTCATGGTTTCTCTCCCCCTACAGACATCAAAAAAAATAAATAAATAAAATAAAAAATAAAAATGAAATCTTGCCGTTTGCAACGACGTGGATGGAACTAGAGGGTATTATGCTAAGCGAAATGAAACAAGACGAAACCAGAGGAGCATTTTCTATTTTGCCTTTCACCTCACATCCCAGTGGTCAAGTTCTGTTATGCATTCTTCCTTCTTTCATATTAATTGTTATGCTTTCTCTTCTAAGTGCCTCAATTCAAGGTCAGGCTCTTTGGACCACATGATTGCAACAATACTACAATCTCCTGATTAGTCTCCTTGCTTTTATTTTCTTTCCCACTGCAATCACTTACATACTAAAAAAAATTTTGTCATGGTATTTTAATAGGTACTATGTGATGAGATCTTGTCCAACCTTATCTCTGCTATTCTCAAAAAGAAATCTTATCTTTCCTTCTTTCCCTTATTTATTCATTTATCAAGTAACATACCAAGTGCCAACTAGGGGTCAGGAATTACCCTAAGTGCTGTTGACACATTCCTGCCCTCATAGAGTTTATAATCTTGTGGCGGATACAGTAAGTAGGAGATTACAATGCAGTGTGATAAGAGCTGTAATAGAGGAAATTTAAGGCACCATCTAGAATTAAGGGGATTAGGAGAGGCTTTCTAGAGGAAGCTAGAGTCTGAAGGATTAGTAGGAACTTGCCAAGTTAAAGAGAAAGAGGAAGAATTTGGGAGGCAGAGAGAACATACTCAAAGGCCCAGAGTTAAATAAATCAACATCATATTCCAGGAACTGAAGTAAACTAAATATGATTGAATCACAGTGTTTAAAGGGAAAGAGACAAGAATTAAGGCTACAGAGGTAAACAGGGCCAGATTATGCAGGGCCTCTCACGGGTATTAGGGGGTTTATACTTGACCCTAAGAGTGGGACATTAAATCGGAGTGTGACATGATAGTTTCTACTTTAGACCCACGGTGTGTGATCAGGGTGAAGAATGGATACCAGAGGGGCAGGACTAGAGCAGGAAGCTTACTTAGGAGGCTACTGCAAAAACCCAGCCCTGCACTTGGAAACGAGAATGAGGGCAGGGACAAATAGATGGATTTGAGAAACATTCATGACACAGAATAACAATATCAAGTGTAGAGAAGCAGATGATGAGAAAAAAAGAAATCAAGAATGAATTCCAAGTTTATAGCTTGGGCAACTTGGTAAAGGATGGATTATGTTTAAAAAAAAAAAAAAAAGGAAACCTCAGGAGAAGAAGCAGGTTTGATAAGGACGATTTTGAGTCCAGCTTTGGGTAAGCCGCATTTGAGCAACCACAGACATATGTAAGCAAACGAAGTTGTCAGGAGATATTAAGATGTATGACTTTGGTATTTTAGAGTCTGAACAGCTGCAGGGGAAGATTAGGCCCATGATAATGGCCATGAGTGTGTATATTAAGTGATGTAGCACTAAAGGCCATTAGAAATGAAGATCTTAAGAACGAGAAAGGCCAACATACAAGAAAGGTCATTGACATGAAAGTTAAAGGGAGCTGAGAACAAGACTTTGAAAATGGGCAAGAACGGGGGAGAGTAGTTAAGAAACTGGGAGAAGATACACAGATGATAAGCTACTTGACATAAACCTCAAAAAGCATGTGGGGGAGAGGGGTTACCTAAGGACGGAGGGCTGATAGTCTGAAAGGGACAGAGGAGAGAAGCCACTGATCTCATCTCCCAACCCTAAAATGTTGTGTGGACCAATAAGCATCACTGTTTGAAAGCACTACATGAACAGTGGAAGTCTTAAATGGGAGCCATGTTGCCATGAAGCAAGATGGGAAAGGGAACATCCAGTCAGGAAGTGAGGATATAAGGGAGCCTTTTATTAGCAAGACAGTGGAAAGGTTTGAGAGGGAGGGGTGTGTTGGGAGTGTTGGTTCAGTGGACATGAAACACAAAGCTTGAAGTATGGAAAAGCATCAAGTATGTGAAAGAGTATATGGAACTAGACAAATGACATGTTACTTTTACATTGTAACAATTTACATTTTAAAAGGAAACCAATTATAATGATGACATGAAGCAAGATTTTCTAAGAATTATGTCTAGAGGCCATCTAATGGACTGCAAAGGTGGAGTGTGGAGAGCTGAGTATCTGGGAAGGGGCAGGTTGCATCCCGGTCTCTCCAGTTTGAGGGCAGCACCCATATAGGCTGAAATGCTCAGGGCAATTTTGGCTCTAAAGGACCGATCTGTGCTTCTGCATACCACTGCATTGTGACCTTCCACTTCTAGCCTGCATCATTTCTCTTGGCCAGAATGCCTTCACAGAAACTTAGAAAATGTTTTTATAAACTCCATCTGCAGATTTAACATAGAGAATTAAAGGTCTCCTCAAATGCAGGTTTCAGTAAATACCTTATCCCCAACCTCAATCATGTCATTTACTTCTGCAGTTTGAATCACTAAATCTGTCTATGTCTCCTTCTCAATTTAGTCTAAATCAAACTGTTTATTTCTAAAAGCCAACAACTTCCACAAAACACTAGGGATCAAGTTTTGAGCAGCAAGAGAATTGTATGTTATTTTGCTGCAGGTGATTAGCGTCATAAGATTTTCAAACTAGAAAGATCCTTAGACACCATTTAGCAACAAGTAATGCCCAGGAATGCTGATTAACACCCAAGATCATGGGAACAGACATAGCAGTGAGTAGTGCCCCTAAGAGAAAGACAGAAAAGTCAAATACTTGGTATTAGGATGCTAGCAGATAGTAAAATCCACTAAAAATCTAGTAAATCTACTATAACCAGTTGACTGTTTCAATGTTCTATCTTGTAGGTAATGGATTTGAACAAATATTTTGTAAAATAAGAACTAGATCCAAATACTGACTTGGGGGGCGCCTGGGTGGCTCAGTCAGTTGAGCATCTGCCTTCGGCTCTGGTCATGATCCCAGGGTCCTGGGATCAAGCCCCACGTTGGGCTCTCTGCTCAGCAGGGAACCTGCTTCTCCCTCTCCCTCTACCTGCCACTCCCCCTGCTTGTGCTCTCTCTCTCTCTGTCAAATAAATAAATAAAATCTTAAAAAAAAAAAATGCTAACTTGGATCAATATCCTCATTCTTATTATTCCCAAGAATCAATATCAGCCTCAAAGGGTTTTTCTTAAAATGTCATCATTGTGATATTTAAAAGAATTGCTATAGGTTCTAAAGATAATTTTTAAAGAGGCATTCCAAAAGTATTGTGAACATTAACAGTACTTATTTACAGAGTTCCAGGGTATTAGTTTGGAAAGAGATAATACTCATTCATATTTAGCTTTGCTTTAAAAAGAAATCCATCACATTATTCTATAATGAAACCTCAAAATCAAAGTAAAAATGAAAGAAAGACTGCATGTATAACTACTTAAAATAAAAACATTGAGAGATGATATACATTCTTGTGCCACTGAATAACAGAAATCTATATTCATCTAATATAGATTTAGATCTAATAATCATTATTATTCAAGACAAATCTGAGAACTGTACATTTAGAAATAGCCGAAGGCACAAATCCAATGTAAATTACAAATCTGGCCTTTTCGGCACAATCATCAGGACTAATGTCAAAGTTTGAACACTAACCATCTTCCGTAACTAGAGGCCACCTACCAATAATGTGTCCTGAAGTTATGCCTATTTATAATTCCACGTTAGTGGTATTTCTTATGGGAGTATTATTGCCTAATACCAATAAAAATACCAGAATATCATGTTCCCTGCTTTATTAATAAGCTCTTTTCTTCCCTGGGGGCCTTAAGAACTAAGCTATTATATGCTCCAGGGGTACTGAAGGTCTTTTAAACCCAAACTGGTTTAAAACTATTTCTTTTGGCAACTGTATGGGTACATTTACCTGCATGTCAATGTTTCTCCTTTAAAATACCTTAATAAATTGGTTGAAGTGATTTGATCCAACATACTAAAATTAGAATTCTATTGTAGAATCCCTACTTAATTTTGAATAATTCTTAGGAACAAAATATAATCTAGTGCTAAGAATTGTTTTAACTTCATTTTGCATTAAACCATTTTTAAATGACCGTGATACTTTTTTGAATTAACAAGTACACTTATATTTCAGTCTAAATTTTCAAGAATGCAACTCTGTCTCTGACAAACTGACATATTTCCAAAATCTGATTAACAAAGATATCTTTGTGTTAGGAGGGTAATTTTGGCTAGTTTACCGAGTTTACTACCACAGGGGTGTGTGGAAGTATAATTTAAGATTTGTAAACTACTAATTTTATTCTGGTATCACTGGGAAATGTAAGCCAAGACAAGTAATTTCTGTGCCTAAAATAATACTTATTGAAAGGAACCCTTAAAATGAAGTTAATAATCCAATGGGTTTAGAACCTAACTACCAGGATTTCAGTTCTGCCTTTTCACTTATAAACTGAATCTTTTAAGTCAAATTCTCAGTCTTTCCACTACCCTTCTGAGAACTTCTTTGGCAATTCTAAATCTATAAAAAGAACTGGAAAAATATACTCAACAGAGGTCAAATTAACAACCCAGTCCACCTAATTGTATGTAAAATACTCAGTTTTTGAAAAAATTTGACTCTGTTACCAATCTGATTTGTGAAAGTGAGAAAATAAAAGTCTGATAATTTTGTTCTCACTTATTTCGTCTTTTTGATATGAGCCATCCTGACAGGTGTGAGGTGATAGCTCATTGTGGTTTTGATTTGCATTTCCCTGATGATGAGTGATGTTGAGCATCTTTCTATATGTCTGTTGGCCATCGGTAGGTCTTCTTTGGAAAAATGTTTATTCAGGTCTCTGCCAATTTTTTAATAGAACTGTTTGCTTTTTTGACATTGAGTTGTATAAGTTCTTTATATATTTTGGATATTAACCCCTTCTCAAGTATATCATTTGCAAATATCTCCTCCCATTCAGTAGGTTGCCATTTTGTTTAGAAGATGGTTTCCTTTGCTGTACAAAAAAAAAAAAAACTTTTATTATTATTTTGGTGTAGTCCAACAGTTTTTCTTTTGTTTCCCTTGCCTCAGGAGACATATGCTGCTAAGGCCAATGTCCAAGAGATTATAGCCTATGTTTTCTTTTAGGAGTTTTATGGTATCAAGTCTCACATTTAGGTCTTTAATCCATTTTTTAAAAGGTTTTATTTATTTATTAGAGAGAGAGAGAGAGAGCACGCGTGTGTGCACACGCATGAGCTGGGAGAGGGGGAGAAGGAGAGAGAAAAGCACACTCCTCACTGAGCATGGAGCCCAGAGCCCAACATGGGGCTCGATCCCAGGACCCTGAGATCATGACCTGAGCCGAAGGCAGATGCTTAACCAACTGAGCCACCCAGGCACCGGGTCTTTAATCCATTTTGAGTTAATTTTTGGGTATGGTGTAAGAAAGTGATCTAGTTTTCCCAGTACTATTGAGTAAAAAGACTATCTTCCCCCATTGCATATTCTTGCCTCCTTTGTCATAGATTAACTGACCATACATGTGTGGGTTCATTTCTGGCTCCCTATTCTGTTCCACTGATTTATGTGTCTGTATTGGTGCCAGTACCATACTGTTTTGATTACTATCGTTTTGTAGTATTTCCTGAGATCTGGGATTGTGATACCTCTGGCTTGGTTCTTCTTTTTCAAGTGTGCTTTGCCTCAAAAAACTTTTTAACAAAGGATTTCAGTGAAATGGTACAGTTTCCTGCAATGTATTATTTTATTTGGATCTATAAATAGGATGCCTGCATGTGAATAACTTTTAGATATGCACCTACTGTTTCACTACTAAATACCTATTTGAAAAAATATTTTAATCATAGAGAAAACCATTAAAGAATAATATTAGCTAACATCCGTGTGCTCCCTACACAATTTTGTGAAATGCTGACATTATGCCGTATTTATTTCAGACCAAAAACAGGGCCACGCATCACTTGAAACCCCTTCTGCCCCTCCTTGATCCCACTTCCCTCAGGTAACCATCCTCTTAAATTTGATGCTTCTCATTCCCATACACGCTATACTTTTACTACAAATGTATGCTACCCAAAAGCAAACCTGACATTGTTCTTAAGCTTTATATACATGAATAAACTGTATATGCATCTGATGGGTGTTGAATGATATCTCATTCTTATGAAATGACATCGGAGAGCCACTATTAACAGCTCAGGGTGAGTGGATTGAACTGTTTCCTTTTGCAATTTTTCCCTCAATCCTGTAATTCTTAGATATATTCACGTGGACATATGAAGCACTAGTTCATTCCATTTTTATGTGCTGTACATTACTGTACACTCTATATACAGCACAATTTATCAATTCTCCTGTTGATGGGACATTTAAAATACTTTCCGTTTTTCACTACTTAGAAACAATGCTGCTCTGAACATTTCTTTTTTATTATGTTATGTTAATCACCATAGTGCTCTGAACATTTCTGAGCATGGCTCCTTACGAACGAGTTTCTCTGGGTGCAAATGCCACACAGTAGGTTATGATATTCCTAATTATACTGCCCAAGTGTTTTATGAGTTTGCGCTCCTGAAAGCAGCGTAAGTATTCACCCGCCCGCAGTCTTCACGCATTTGGCACTGTCAGATTTAAACATCTCTGCCAGTCTGACGGAGGTGATATGGTACTTGGTATCCATGCAATGGCTGTGCGGTGCTGGGCAGCCAAGGAAAGAGGCTGCTTGGATTGCGCTTCTAGAAAGAACTTGCCTAAAGGTGCAGCTAGACAGCTGCCTCCACCACAGTGGTTTAAGATCGGAGATACAGCATTCCATCCACAGCCACACTCTTCCCGGGGGCTCCCCAGTCAATTACTGAGCACAGCAGTAATACTAGGGCCAGGTCATTTATACTCAAGGTGAACTCATCTAACAAGCAATTTTGGCTCTGGAGCACCCTATTAGGTTGACTGAGACTTTGTCAGACATATATTACAGTCCAAGGTGCTCTCTGCCCAATTCTGCTTCCCAGATGTGCATTATGGTCTGAAGGCTTTTTTCCTGCCTAATCCTCCCTCCTCGTTAATGTGTCACAGGCATTACCCCTAAAACACTTCTCACACTTCAACACCATCTCAGGAACTGCTTCACGGAAAATACAAACCAATATAATGGGTAGACTAGAGCTCAAGCCTTTACTGAATCAAACTGCTTCTTATTACCTCTAGAAATCGGGCAGGTTATTACTCTGTATCTCAATTTCATCTCTGAAATGGGAATAATAACAGTACCTGCCTTACAGCTTTGAGGGAATTAAATTAATAAAAGCCCCTGGAACAACCTCAGGCACATAATAAGCACTCAGTAGGTATCAGTTTTTATTTGTCCAATGTGATTTCCTTATTTATCACAAGAGTTGTGATTAAGCTTGAGGATATGTGAAACCATAATTGAGTAAACAATGACCTGGGAATATTTATGGGTCCTTTCCTTGGATATGTGTGTGTATTGAGGTAAGTATTATAACATGTTGGTAAAGATAAGGCAATCTCAAATAAAATACTCCATGATAAATAGTTCCAATCGGATTATTGTTGTCAATGATAAATCTATATTCTTTTTTTTAAAGATTTATTTATTTATTTGAGAGATACAGAGAAACAGAGATAGTGAGAGAGAGCACGAGTGGGGAGGAGAGGGAGAAGCAGGCTCCCCGCTGAGCAAGAAGCCCGATGCAGGGCCTGATCCCAGGACCCTGGGATCATGACCTGGGCTAAAGGCAGTGGCTTAACCGACTGAGCCACCCAGGCACCCCAATAAATCTATATTCTAAAACGTGTTCCTCTACCATTTGTGTTTTGATTTTTTTTGCTCATAATAAATTACATATACAGAAAACATTAAGGAATGCTAACTATAACACTTAAGAAATATTCTTGGGAGGTTTTGATTAAATGCCTTTTCTATCACAAACTACAGTATACATTAGGATTTATAGTCTACAAATATTGAGACTGTTCTATTAGTTTCCTTTAGGGGTGATATTAAGAATCAATCAAATAATATCATAAAAGTTTCCTAAGATAATGCAGAAGTCAGAGCTAGTATTCTTTTTTAAATCGATTTTTTCCCTGAAATTATTTTCTCAGTAATGTCCACCAGTTCCCCTCTTCTTTTAATCAATAATTTTTCTAAAATCTAGAGTAATTATAGCCCCAAATTAATCTATCTATGCAGAAAGATTAAGAGCTCAGCAACTAATGCATTCTTCCTATACTCTTGTCCTCAGAGACCAGGTTAATAAGAATTTGGAAAAGAATTAAGTCTTTAAGAATGACCCAGTCAAACACTTACTGTAATCAGATTCTATTCCCTATCTTCAGTTTTAAAACTAGGGAGTTTGGTCAAATATAAACTTCTAGAATAAGTAGAGTCTTATAAAAATAAAAGTCTTCATTAATTTTATGAAATGTTATTTTCTGTCCCATTCCAAAATTCTATATTTCTCCATAGCAAGAAAAATAACCTCTGTATTATTCCAAAACCCCGTATGAAATATATACCCAGAGGTCTGGGCCTACAGACCTCTGTAATGCATTTGTGAAAATAGATCATATATCCCATTCTTCAATCCACCCAATGGAAAAAATACCAGGATAGTATATCAGAAAATAGTGCTGAAGCAAGTGGTGGAAAGAGAAAAAGATTTGTACTATCTTACCAGTAAAATGAGTGATATTATCATCCTTCAATTGATTTGCATAATAAATTTCTATTGGGTTTTCTAAGACATATATATTATTAAAATATATTTATTATCAGACTGTATCTGCTTTTACATATTATAATTTAGCTCATCTTCTTCATTACCACTTTCATTTCTTTTTTAGTCATTAGCTAAACTTCAGAACAGATCAGGGTCCAGGTTTCTGGGTAAATGAGCAATGATAAAAATCCCTCTTCTCTCTAAACCATCCCCCCAAAAAATTTTTAAAAAAAAAGCTTAATCTTTATGCAGGACACCCTATTTAATCATTAAACTTTCCTCTGAGTAAAATGATCACAACTTTGTTTAATGATTAGAAACATCTAAGAAACTGGATTTTCAGAACCATGTGCTACAGCATGTTAACTGGGATTTTGCAAAAATAGCAATCCTTGAGCAAATGATTTTGAGAAACACTAGACAAAACAAAACAAAACAGGTCTCCTTTACCCAAGCATTTCAGTTCTCAGAACTCTAAAATACTATTGTGAACTGATAATCTCTGAGAAGAGGCTACATAGTATGTAAAAAAGAGTGGAAAACAATGCTGAAAGACCAAGCATGTGTAACTGTTAAGACAGGGTTAAGAAAGCCCTTAAGTTGTTCAAATAGTTTATAATAAAGATAAAAATCTATGAGAGATAATTATTATTCTATACTGGTAAAGAGAATAAGGATGTCATTTTTTGAAGGAGAAAATTTTTAGTCAAAATGAGGTATATGTATCATTAAAGACAAAAACTGACTTAATTTCAAAGGAAGAGAAATTTGTGGCTGAGCTAAGAAGTAAAAAGTAGGTCTAACAGGGGACCCCTACACAAAATTTCAGGAAAGGACTTTCCACTTTCTGGTAATACAAAATAAGAACATCTCAAGAAGAAATGGGCTTGCAATTTGAGGATATTCTTATCTTGGGATTATTTATTGGTATAGCTAGCTCTCTTTTCAAAGCTAGATTTATTAAACAGTAAGAAACTTCACAAAGTTCCACAAAACTCAAGAGGGATCAAAATTTTAAAAGTAAATCAAATACAGTTTATAGACATGGTTTCACGAATTCACCAGGTTTTCTGTTCTGTGGGCTGGTCCTATCAGTTAACAAGAGAAGTGCCCAGCAGCTGAGCAGGGGAATGTGGCTACAACTAAGTGATGCAGAGGCTGCAACTGGTTTAGTAAAAGCTGGCAAAGCTTACATCATAAGCATATGTGGAGTAATGAAATACCCACTCTTCTTTCTCATATGAGCTGTATTAGTCACTTTGTTTTCCCATAAGCTGATAACAACATTTTGTGGATTCTGTGGTATCTGGAAAAAAGGGGAAGGTTTATATTTTCAAATCCCCAGTTAAGAAGGAATTTTTCAATAGAGGAGATTACAGATTTGGAGTGATGCTGGTTGTAAGCAAAATATCAACTATGGGACATTCCAAATTCTTCACATACCAAGCAATGTAAAGACAATATGAAGATTATGACTTCAAGGAAAAGTTTTCAACTTCATAATCTGAATGTAAGACAGTAGGGACAACATTTAAAAATGGGCACATCATTAAACCAACTCATCAGGGTAGGCTAAAGGACCTTAAAGATATGAAGTATCCCTGATACTCCACCACCAAATAAATAAATAAACAAATCCACAGAATCTCCTTTGAAACCATGGCATAGCAAATTCTTAACACTGTCATGAATCCTAACAAAGAGAAGGATTTTTTCCTGAAACATAATATGCAACCTTACACTTCACATTGCTGTGTGTTAAATTTTAAAAGGTTCCAATTTCAAGTGTTATAGAAGATAATCTGTGTTTAACACCCTTTAATTGTATCCCAGCAGAATATTCTAGGCCTTAACACAGAAGTGTGTGACAGATTTCTAAAAACCATCTGAAATAGGTTAGAAAGTGAAACAAAGGATATCAGGATTAAAGTTGAGGAGATTTCTATATTATGCTTTCAAATAATCCTATGGTTCTGTCTCATGGAAGCTGTGCTTTGTTCCATTTTGGGGTAATTGGAAATGCAGTCAACTGCTTACTCTGCCTGGCTCCCTAAATCTGAGGATTAGATTCACACAACTAAAGCCAAGGTGAAGCTTTCCTTTAAAACTGAGGACATACATATCATGTATTTACAAAATGAGTCTCTACTGATTTAGCATGCATATACTTAGCATATCTATAGCTATATGCAAATAAGTTTTTATATATATATTTTATATTTCTATAGTTCTATATATCTAGATTTTATATTCATATTTATTTATCTGTTTATAGAATTAATCTTTACATGTAGATTAATTCTATATATCTAGATTTTATATTCATATTTATTTATGTTTATAGAATTAATCTTTACATGTAGATTAATTCTATAAAAGCAACTAATAGCTCCTTGGAATAAAGGCAAAAGCTGCAATATTAGTTTCTAAAATGAGAACTGCAAGTGACCTCTTTTAAGAAGATACACAAAATAAGAAGGTTTTAATATTCCCAAGAGCAAATCTTCTGCAAAACTCCAGTTCAATATAAACAGTGACTAAACATATTACAGAGAAATGCTATTTTCTCCAGCTTGGATTCACAAGAGGCTTGGTTTAAAGACAGCTTTCCAAGTTTTCCACTATTATCAATTTTTACAAAATATTTAAAAAGTTATAAAACAATCAAACGTCTCAACTCAAAACATATTTTCAACAAAAAAAACCCCTAAAAGTTAAGCCTTTTCCTGTGACCAAAAACAACATTCCATGACTGCAAACAAGTTTTTCTTCTATGGCAAAGTATTTTTTATCTAAAAAAAAGACAGAGGGTGGTTTTCCCTTAAGCTCTTTAAATATAATTATACTAATAGATGCAGATGATTGATTTTAGGGTGCCAAATCAGGTAAAATCACTACCATTTTTGAAAGAAGATTCTGTCTGCCAACAACAAGAATGTATTTCATGTTATGTGTTAAGAAATGAGTTACATGACACCATCTCTGCTGCTTCAGTTAAGTCTTATTCTGCTGAGGACCGCCCCCCCGCCCATTTTTTTTTTCAAGTTTTTATTTCAATTCCAGCTAGTTAACATACAGTGTAATATTAGTTTCAGATGTACAATACAGTGATTCTGCCAAGCCTTTTAACTGTCCCCACAAGTATGCCTTTGTGACTTTATTTAGTTAAGTGCCTGTTAACCCCTTAGGTCAAGTACACTATTTTTATAATGAAAAAAAGTTGAGTATTAAATTGCCATTTTTAAATCCCTACCTTGCTTGATTCACTTCTGTGTTGGACCCTGTTAGTCCCTCTTTCCTGAAACTCATCATTTAGCCTCACTGCTACCTTTCCAGCATATGGCTCCTTCCCTCTGCCAGGCCAATACCCAATAATCTGCTAACACTGAAATATGGAAAGGGAGAATATAAAATTATTTTACACTTACTACCTGACTTTTTAATTTCTATTCTCCTACAGTATTGATAGGTGTACATATCCATGGTTATGTTAAAAAGAAGAATGGATGGAAAGTACATTTTTATTAATTTGATTGTAAAAAGTTCTATCTCTAATAACAAATTACAACAGAAGAGACTAATATGCTATACTTCTCTAGTTCTATGATAAACTGTTAAAGATTTTTAGACTGAATTCCAGTACATTAAGTCTTAAGACAGCCATCTGTTTTGAAATAAACTTAATCCCACCTCAAAGAAATACTTAAGAGAGGAATCATAGCATTCCTTTATAAGAAATACAGCAATAAACATTCTCTCAAATGTAACTCTTAATATAGTTTGTGAACTCCATAATTAAGCAAGCCACTTAGATATCCATTATAATGTCTTTATGAACAGAACACTTATATTCTCATATTTACTCACTCTAAGAGACAAGATGTGTAATGCCAACCACTTACTACCCACTTTTTTTGTAGTGTGTGAAATTCAATGGCTTTTGAATCTGAGTTCTCAGCCCCTACTTTACTCAGAATCAAGCCAACAATTCTACATTCTCAGGAAATGCACCTGAAAACCAATGCTCACAGTACCCACCACAAGTACGATGGCTCTGGGTCATGGATAATCACAGGTCATGGAAGATCAGAGGTTTAGTTGGGCATGTGGCAGAACAGTTAGAACACTATGGAGTTCAAGGTAATACTACATGGGGAAAGGATTCATACAGGATGTGCTAAGGCAAGGTCAATAGTTTGCACTGTCAAACTAAAACTGAGAACAAAAATAAAATTTGTAATTCAACTCAGTGTGCTGCAAAGGGTCCTCATCTTCTTGGACCTCCTGCCATCTGCATCCCAGACTTCTGATTCTAGGGTCAAGGTTTCTGGTCTAACAGGAAAAAAGCTTGGAAGTTGACACTACAGTCATCACAACAAGAAAAATGTGAACAAACTCAAAATTATTACAACTCTTTGTAGACAATCATGCTGCCCACAAAACTGGAGAGACAAACAGGCAAATACAGATAATCATAGTTTACTGGGAGCAGGAGGCCAGGAGCAACCCTGCCACTGGGGCCAATGCTTTGAACTCTAATTCATGGATTGCTGGCCACCCAGTGAAGACTAACTCAAGAGTTAAAAATTCCCGAGGGCTCACTCTTGGCGGGGGCGGGGGGCGGACCCCCTCACAGTTTTATCCTCCAGGAATTTTACCAGGTTCTCATGGTGAAGATCAGAGAAAAATTCCCTTATGCTTACAGCAGAGGGAAGGCAAAAGTAACCATTTTGAAATACTCCCAAAGTTTCTGTTCTCCTTTAAAAAAAAAAAAAAGGCCCCGCTAGCCTTCAAAATGGGGGAAGGGGTATACCCATCTTAGGCTCACTAAAGATTGAGACCTAAACATAGGACTGGAGCATCCTCCCCTCCCCCCACATCTTATTAACATGTCAACAGGGCTCCGGTGTAACAGGAGATTACAGGTAAAAGAACTGTAAGCCTCAGACTCTATTTAAGAAGGATGTAGGAAAATCCAAAGACAGCAAGGGAGACAAAAACAAGGACACTGAGAAAATTTTGCCTCTAACACCACAGCTACAGCAGACTATAACCAACCTAACTCCTAGCCAGAGAACGAAACCCTTACACCAAAGACCTGTCTACCTTACTTAGTTCCTTTTACACTGTACATCATATCCAGCTTTCAACAAAAAATTACAAGGCATGCTAAAAGGGCAAAAAATACAGTCTGAAAAGGCAAAGCAAGCATCAGAACTAGATTCATATATGAGAGAGATTTTGGAATAATCAGACCAGGAATTTAAAATAACCTATGATGAACATGCTAAAAGATCCAGTAGAAAAAGTGGACGACATGCAAGAACATATGGGTAATGTAGGACAGAAATGGAAATTCTAAGAGAATCAAAAAGAAATCCTAAAAATCAAAATCGCAGTAACAGAAATAAATATTGCATTTGATGGGCTCATTAGTAAACTAGATACAGGAGGAAAAAATTAGTGAACTCAAAGATATGTCAATAGAAACTTCTAAAACTAAAATGCAAAGAGAGAAAAAGAATAGGATAGTCAAGAACTGTGGGACAAAAGGTATAATGTATGCCCCTAATGTGTATACCAAAAGGAGAAGAAAGAAAGGAACAGAAGAAATATTTGAAGTAATAATGCTAAGAATTTTACAAAATTAATGACACATGCCAAACCAAAGATCTAGGAAACTCAGAGAATACTAAGCAGGATAAATACCCTACCGCCCCACCAAAAAAATCTATAGGTATATCTTAGGTAT
Organism: Neomonachus schauinslandi; assembly: GCF_002201575.2. Lineage (NCBI taxonomy): Eukaryota > Metazoa > Chordata > Mammalia > Carnivora > Phocidae > Neomonachus > Neomonachus schauinslandi. Next base: position 74,606,274 of record NC_058410.1, on the reverse strand, counting down.
AACATATTCAAACTGCAGAAAATCAAAGATGAAGAGAAAACTATGAAATAAACCTGAGGGGAAAAAACACCTTACCTACAGAAGAAGAAAGTTAACGATACATCAGACTTCTCCTCAGAAGCCATGTAATCAAGAAGAAAGTAGAGTGAAATATTTAAAATGTTAAAAAACCCACCATCTAGAATTCTGTATCCAGCAAAATTATCCTTCAAAAGTAAAGGAGAAATAAAGACTTTCTCAGACAAATTAAAATTGAAGAAATTTGGGCCAGTAAACCTGCCTTGCAAGCAATATTAAAAGAAGTTCCTCAGAGAGAAGGAAAATGATGTAGGTCAAAAACTCAGAACTACATAAAGAAAGGAAGAACATTACCTTTTCTGTCTTAATTGATCTAATAGATAACAGTTTGTTCAAAATAATTATGGTAATAATGTATTTGGTGATTATGGTTTATGGACAAGTGAGATGAGTAACAGCAATGTTAGAAGGGATAGCAGGAAGGAATTGGGAATATTGTATTATAACATACCTAAGAGTGTCCATGAAGTGATATAGTGTTATTTGAAAGTGGACTTGCATTAGTTGTTAATGTATATTACAAACTCTGGGGCAACCACTATAAGGTTTTGTTTTTTTTTTTAAAGAAGTATCAGTGATACACTACTGCAGAAGAGAAAATGAATCTAGGGTCAGAACTTCTTTCTTCTTATACTAATTAACTCCTTGGCCTGACCTTACTTACAGTATCTGTTACATGGGTCTTTTGGAGCTCTGTGTACTTCAAGTTTTGGATCCTCCAATTGCTCTATTTTCTGTTCATGTTTCAGCAAGATGGTGAACACATTAAGGAAACAAACGAAAAAAGCTGCACACAATAATGAAAGATCCAACAACCACACTGACTAAACACGTGGAAGTTTGGCAGAATTCTATAGCCTTTGCCTCCCCATGAACATATAATTGGGTATTCACTGATTATAACAGAACTCTGTACAGATGTGTCTAATAATGCTAGTAGTAAAAATATATCTCTATCTACAGTGTCCAGAACACAACCTGGCATATAGCATACACTCAATATTTATTGAATGAATAAATGAATTGATGTTAAAAAGAAGAATATTTGATACCTGCTGAGGAGCAACAAAAATTTTTTTGAATGTTATTTGTCAGGTTGTTTTAACATCCATCTTACAAATAAGATGAAGTCTCCCATATTGGTTTGTATTTCTGAAGTCTAACTTTATACAAGTATTTAAGAGTATGCCTGGGAAAGATCTTACATCTGGCATATTAAAAGGTGGTGAGACCAGGTGTCTAAGTCTTTAAACATAAAAACATTCACTTGTGAAAAAATACTTTGAAAGCTTTCCAGATATGTTTGCACATTTAGGCAGCCTTTCTCCATGATTAAAGCCAATTTCATGGAAATTCAATATAACTTTTCAAAATATCTAGGCATGATGGTGAATCAAAATGTACAAAGTGAGTAAAATCTGCCCCTACTTTTAATTTCATGTGGTTTGGCACTTAAGAAAAAGAACAGTTAATACTATTCTTTCTACAAAGCCAGAAGAGACAAGTGAAATAGGTCTTCTCTGACAACTCATCTCCCCCACATTATTTATTAGGTACACTATATTCTCTTACAGCACCCTACACTCATTTCCACTGGAGGCTTATTAAAAATGTCTATTTATTTATCTCTCTCCCCATTTACACTGAGTTCCTTAAGAGCATTTAGCAAAATGAATGCTTGGCACATAAAGATGCTCAAAGTGTTTGTTCAATGAATATATAATTCAAAGTACCCTAAACATTTTCTTCAACTAAGTTTACAGGGATCATTGGTATGACTGGGGAATAGCTCTAGAAGACTAGGCTAATTTCTTGGTTTACTGGTCAATAATGTTTTTGTTTTTGTTGTTCCCCTTGCCCTATCATTTATTTGTTTTCCCTTAGATCAATATAGCATACCCAAAGGGAAAGTATAACTTAGACAGCTATAAAAATTATTGGTATGACTGTGAACCCACACCAAAGCGCACATTCACATTACGTCCTGTTCAACTACAACACGCTCTTTTCCTGCATACAGAATTATATTGCTAAAAATCGGTGAAACTATCAAATTAAAATGGCTATCTTTCTATTTGAAAAGATGTCTGGGAAAATTTTTTACCTCTGCAGGCCAGCATTTACAATTTCAGACAATGACTTCCATCCTCACTGAAAAATAACACATAGCTGTAAACCAACATCTAATGGCAACCAATGCACATCAGAGGTATAAGGTGATTCCAAAGTAAAACACGACTTTTCAGTTTTCTTTTTCAGTTTTTACAAAAAAAAAAAAAACCCACATGAATTCTTATCAAAGTGACATGTCAATAAACATCAATCTAAATTGAGATAAAATTTAGGAACAAAAGCCAAAACAATGTGATGACTTCCAGAGCATTAGCTGGATGAAATCTGTTTGTAAGGCAGAATATAATTTCAGAAGAAATCTATTTACTCTGTGTTTACAATTTAATATGCATAATTACGGAATATATTTGCTTGTTTTGTCTTTTCTTGACATGAGAATGAAAGAATAGAAATGGGAGTGGAATAGATTATAAAACTAACACAACAACCTTAACAACTGTAGTATAACAGATATTTAAAGTTCAATCTTATTATGTGATAGGGACTATTCAAAACCAAGCAGATTGGTTTTCTCAATTTTGTTCTTTTACTTGCAACAAAAAGCATGAATACTTTAATTCTAGTTAAGAACCAGATAAATCTTTTTTTTCCCTTTTTTAAAATTTAGATTCAGTTAGCCAACATATAGTACATCATTAGTTTCAGGTGTAGAGTTCAATAATTCATCAATTATGTATAACACCCAGTGCTCATCCCATCACGTGCCCTCCTTATGCCCATCACCCAGTTACCTCGTCCCCCCGCCACCTCCCCTCCAGCAACCCTGTGTGTTTCCTACAGTTAAGAGTCTCTGATGATTTGTCTCCCTCTCTGATGATTTCCCATTCAGTTTTCCCTCCCTTCCCCCATGCTCCTCTGCGCTGTTTCTTATATTCCACATATGAGTGAAACTGTATAACTGTCTTTGTCTGATTATTTCGCTCAGCGTAATACCCTCCAGTTCCAACCACGTCAATGTAAATGGTAAATATTCATCCTTTCTGATGGCTGATGGCTGAGTAATATTCCATTGTGTATGTGTGTGTGTATACTTATATATATCTCACATCTTCTTTATCCATTCAGACCAGATAAATCTTAATGTGAAATATTTTGACATCAGAGATAAATTGAATGCACTCAACAAATATTTCCTGAGTGACTCCTAGCAGTCAGACTCTGGGGATATAGCAGTGAGCAAAACAGACAGAAATCCTTGCCCTCACAGAGTATATATATCGCATTTGTGGGAGACAGACAACAAATAATAATTATCTAACATGTTATGAGGTGATAATTAGCACAGAGAAAAACAAAACAGAGAAGGGAGACAGAGAAAGCCAGCCAGCATGAGAGGTGCTATTTAAGAAAGAATAAGGCAGGGAAGGCTTCACTGAAGTGATAAACGAGGAAAGACTTGAAGGAAAGGAGGGAAAGAGAGAGAGAAAGGCACGCAGGTTCAAGAGAACAGTAAGGGCAAAGACCCCGAGGTGGGAGTACACCTGAAGTGTACAAGAAACAGTAAGATTTGGAATGCCCATTGAATGAAACTTCCACTGAATTCACATAGATTTCCTATTTGTTTATAACTCAAATACCACAAAACATCATCACACTGTTTTGTTTGTTTAGAGAATTATAACATTTCGGGAAAGAGAGAAATTTATAGTTTTCAACCAAATTACCTAGTTTTCCATACTGCTTTTTCACAGTTGTTAGGGTACTGCTTATCTTCACGGCTACCTGTTTAAAATTCAGCCAAAAGCTTACAATTGTTGTCATTTCTCTCTTCACCATTATACCAAAAGCTGCATTTATAAGATGTCTGTCCTACAGATGCCATGTCATTTGCATGTGACATATCTGGATAACACTCCTTTAGATCAGAAAGGAATGTCATGCAATGATTAAGAGCGCGGGCTCTAGAGCCAGACTGTCTGGATATGAATCTCAGCCCAGTCACTTTCTGGTTGGTTGGGTAGATATTGAAATTTACTTAATCTCTTTGTGTCTCTGTTTCTTATCAGAAAAAAAGTGGGGATAAATTGTAAGAGTCTCATAGGGCTGTTTTGAGGATTAAAGGAATGTAAAAACACTTAGAGCCTGGTATATGCCTTTAAAATGTGCTAGGTGTTGTGGTTATTTTTACTGTTACTAATACTGATGGAAGACAGCTGGGTTTTGTTTTTGTTTTTTTCAACTGTCATAACCAAACTAAGAAAGAATTACTCAATTTTTCATCTTGTTTCTCTTGATGGCAACAATAAAAATCGTTCTTTAACTTTTTAGGATTCAAATGCATGATAAAATTTGAATGCATATGCATCTGTCTCTTTAAAGAGCTATTTTTATTTATTTATTTTTTTGTTAAAGATTTTATTTATTTATTTGACACAGAGAGACAGCGAGAGAGGGAACACAAGCAGGGGGAGGGCGAGAGGGAGAAGCAGGCTTCCCGCGGAGCAGGGAGCCCAATATGGGGCTCTATCCCAGGACCCTGGGATCACGACCTGAGCCGAAGGCAGACGCTTAAAGACTGAGCCACCCAGGCGTCCCTAAAGAGCTATTTTTAAACGTCAAGAAAATGAACAATACATTCAAATCAGGTCACCTTCTGATAATTTCTAAGTCAGAAGAAAATATGACTTTTAATACCTAATATTTATGAGTGCTCAGCAGAGCGTAGAAGGTATACTTAAAAACAAATTCTTTTTATTTTATAGCATTTAGGAGAAAAATACAATCAACTGATAAACAGAGGAGCAGGGAAACTATTAAAAGCTTCCTTATAGGGGCACCTGGATGGCTCAGTCATTGAGCGTCTGCTTTCAGCTCGGGTCATGGTCCCGGGGTCCTGGGATCAAGCCCCGCATCAGGCTCCCTGCTCGGTGGGAAGCCTGCTTCTCCCTCTGCCACTCCCCCTGCTTGTGTTCCCTCTCTCACTGCTTCTGTCTCTGTCCAAATAAATAAAATCTTTAAAATAAATAAATAAATAAAAGCTTCCTTATAGCCTCGGGTATTCTTTGTCTATAAATATCCCATGTGAAATACTAATTTCCCCACATTCTTCTCCCCAGCCCTTGGCAACCATCTTTCTACTTCCTTTTTTTTTTCTTTTCTTTTAGAGAGAGAGAAAGAGAGAGCTCATGAAGTGGGGAGTGGCAGAGGGACACAGAGAATCTTAAGCAGGCTTCACACCCAGCCAGAGCCCAAGCAGGGGCTCAATCTCACAACCCTGAGATCATGACCTGTGCTGAAATCCAGAGTCCGATGCTTAACTGACTGAGCCACCCAGGCACCCCAGCAACTACCTTTCTACTTTCTATTCCTATGATTTTGACTAACTTAGATACTTCACATAAATATACTCGTACACTAACAATTTCTTACAGGCAGGATTTTATTTAAGTATGTTTTACTAAAACTGCAGATTCAGTGCCTAGCATTTTAACCTAAACTGAATGGAAATGATTTTTCCAGGTAAATCAACCACATGTACATGTGGGATGGGGCAAGGGAGTCAATGGGAGGGGGAAAGAGAGGTCAAACTATATCTGCTCCTGGGCCAGTTGTTTCACTCCATTTGCCCTCATTCTAGGGTAACTCCTCAATATCTCTTTTGACAAATTCCTATTTCTAAATAACATCTCCCCCATACAAATTCTCCAGGGTCACGTTTAACACAAACACCACTAAGATGAACTAAACATTTTAATTCTTCTCGTGCATTTACTTGTAGCATCCCTATTCTCTGTGCACACATGAAATTTACAATAGTTGTAAATTCCACTGTGTAGAGACTACAGTCTGAGTAATCCAAATATTACAGTAATCCAGAGTTTAATTAATAAAACTAAAAAAGGTTAAATTAGTCATTACATCTTTAACTGTTTGTAACTGAAAAACAACATAAATGCTTGCTGATTACATCATACGTTAAGTATGCAACACACATAAAGCTAACCTCTCATTTCCTATGTAAAAATCCTATTACCTTGAAATAAACAATACTAAAGTTTGCATTGAACAAATACACAATCACTCTATGTTTCACTCATTAATGAAAAATTATTAGTTTTACAATACAAAGCCATATTTCCTTCTAGAATTCAGAATCAGTTTCAAATAATCATCCAATATACATTCTCTTAAGGTTATACAGTCTTCAGATATGACATCGCTGACATTTTGACATTCCAGAACAGAAGACTTTACCTCAGCCCTCTTTCGACAACCATTTGTTGAGCATCTATTATTTATTATGATAGGTGTTCTAAAGGAAAAGAAAAAAGACCCAATCCTTGACTTCTGGTATCTTCGACTTAGTGCCAACTCAGGTGAAGAAATGTAATTAAATTCAGTGTGATACATGCTATTATAGTGTATCCATGCTCAGGAACCATATAGGAAGCTTCTTTAACCTAGACTGGGATAGTCTAGACATTTAAGCTGAGTCATGAAAGAAAAGCAAGAATTAAATAAGCAGAATCAGTGGGGCAAGAAGCAGTATGTACATAGAGGTGTGACAGACAGCGACATGCACAGGCAATTAAAATTGGTTCTTTTTTTCCTTTTAAAGATTTATTTTAGAAAGAGAGAGAGTGCAAACGAGGAGTTGAGTAGGGGCAGAGGAAGAAGGAGAGAATCTCAAGCAGACTCCCCACTGAGCGCAGAGCCCTACGCAAGCCTTGATCTCATGACTCTTAAATCATGACCTGAACTGAAAGCAAGTCTGGTGCTTAAGCAACTGAGCCACCCGGGTGCCCCAAAACTGGTTCTTCATAAGTGGTGCAAAGAATACATGGTAAGAAAGGAAGGTGAAGTGCATGGGCCAGATCAGAAAGGGATTTATACATAGAAGATGAAAACAGTTAATACAAAAGTAAAGATAAGTTCATGAAAACTTATTAATATAGCACAAAAGACAACGAGAAGTTACTGAAGGGTTCTGAGATGGTGATAAATGTCTAGGGAAGTTGGGTATGGCTACGCAAATGGAGTCATGATATGGATCAGGGACATAACAGAGGAACTGTCTAGATGGATTTAGTAATGATCTGTTCTTGAGGTAAATGCACAGGAAAACATTGGCAGGGTCATAGAAGATACTCAAGAAGAAAAAATTACTTCAATTTGCTTTGGGATATAATCACATGATACAGATATAGATGTCTGAAAGACAGAGAAAGAAAGAGAGAAAAGACTGGTCTACTTGATTGGCATAAATGGTTTATATAGGCCCAAGTCTCATTTTAATTCTTTGCAAAGTTAATTCAATAGTTTTTAGTATCTTTGTATCATTTTTATTGTATTTACTTTTATTTTCTATTATAAGCCTACTTTGAAGATAACTATAAAATAATATGTAGCATATGGAATATAATGCAAGGCAAATAAAAACTTTTTGTGAAATATTTTCTCTTGAATTCATCACCTTGCCATCTGTCTCTTGAGCTCCTAATGAAATAAACTTTGAATTGCAAGGGAAAGCTAAAGTTTATGTAAAACTAAATAGTTTAAAATGCTGAGTGAGAAGCTTATTCCTCTGAGTCAAGCATAATTATATAATGTGATGATCAAACATTTCCAACTGACTCATAATGACAACAATGATCAATGAACTGCTGAATTTTATGATACAGATCAATCCTGAACACTGAAGGAAAATACAGCTTCTTTAATACTTTCCTAGAATTCTAAAGTTCATTTCATTTCAGAGAATATTTAGTTCTAATCCATCCTCCACTTAAGGCAGAAATCTTCATATATTAAGCATATCTCCCCACATACTTAGAGTGACAGAGAGGTCACAAATAATATTAACAATAAAAACAACAAAGAATAACAACTAGTGAGTGATTTTTATGTGCAAGCATTGTAGTAAGTACTTTTACATACATTATTTTGGGATAATTCCAACTATTAAGTGTTCCATCTAATATTAAACCAAATTTGCCAGCCTATAACTTTTAACTAAATAATTGGCCTTAATCATGCTTCCTAGGGAAAAAATTATAATTATTATGTATAGCACTTAATAAAAGTAATTTTGGGTTTTTTAATGTTTTATCTCAATCATCACACCAACCCTGTGAAGTAGGTGCTGTTACTATTTTTCACACTTTTCAAAAGAAACTAAGCCATAGGGAAGGTTAAAACTTTCCCAAGGTTGCAAATGTAGTAGTTGATGGAGCCGAGGATTGATTTCAAAGCCCAGGTTTTACTTACCACTTGTCCCTGAGACATGGTCTGTGTAGGCTAGCAAAACCAGTTTTCTAAACTTCCTGAGCTGAGTCAGACCTCAAACCACTGAAGTAAAAAAGTCATGCCATGAAGCCTCTAAAGAAATGGGTTACGAACCTATCCAGGCAATACCACTCCAACATGTGCTCAGTATGACTGAACCTTTTTTCCCATTCAAATTTCTACACATCTCAATCTAACCATATTGGTTAACAGTTGCTTGTTTTATTTTCTGTTTACAGATGTGGTGATCGTTACCATGAATACTACAGGATATGGTATGATTTTGACTGAAGATGTAAAAAAAAAAAAAAATGGGTCACCATCTGTGAATGCCAAAAAGAAAAACAGTCTTATGACTTAATCCCTACATCACAGTTAAATCAAAATCATGGCATGCTGTGTTAATTCTGGCTTGTTTTACAGTTTGTGAAATAAAAACAACAGTCAATGATGGAAAACTGACTTAGCCAGAAAGTGATCATCTTGGCAATATGAATGATTATTTTGTTTTTAACTCTTGATTATAGCAAATTTTATACAAATTTTGTTACAGCTTTAAATGACAGAACTTTTAAATCTATTAGCTTAAAAAAATATTTACCACCAACTTACATTAAATGTAGTTGCTTTATGTAACATACCAACCTCAGTACTTATCTCCACCCCTCAAGGGATAACCTGTTCATGAGGCCTGAGAAAATCAGGTATTCACCCCTCACCATGTCCTACAGTTCTCCCTTCCACATAAAAATGATGCTAGTAACTCATCAAAAGTAAAGTATGATTAAAATTTAATTTTCTAGTAATGGTGAAAGATTTGTGCCAATGCACTCACACTCTCTTGTGTGGCCTCCCTTTGAGTAGTACAATTCAACAAAGATTTATTGCGTATCTATTCTGTGCCAGGCATTGATGTAGGAACCTGTTCATAAAGAGAACTAGATTCCTGTCCTTGGGGTGCATATATTCTAGTGGCTGAGACACACAATAAGCAGCAAATGCAATAAATGCTAAATTATATAAAGTCATATAATAAGAAAAAATAGAGCAAAGCAAGAGTATCAGGAGAGCCAGGGATGGGTAGAAAGTGGGGCAGAGTTCAGTATTATCTGGGGTAACCAGGGTAAGTCTAGAAAAGCGTAAGATTTCAACAAATACTGAAAAAGATTAGGTTGTTAACAAGTCAATTTCTGGGGCAAGAATATTTCAGACAGAGGGAAGAGCGAGAACAAATATTCTAAGTGGGGAACCTGGCTCAGGAGGTCCATAACTGCAAAGGCAGTGCAGTCAGGATGGCTGGGAAAGGAGGTCAGGAGCGGGGGCGCCAAGGACCAGGTTTTACTCGCTGAAATGCACTGCCTTATCAACAATAAGGTTAGGTCAACACAGGGTATTAATTGCAAATTATTTTCACATCTCCTACTGAAGAAAAAAGTCCCCTTAATTTCTGACCTTACCCCAAACCAACTTTCCAACTTTGCTTCTGTAACAATTATTTTCCTTTCAGCATCTTTAATCCCCATTAATGAAACTACATCTTGTTCAAATATTGTTATACTATCCCCCCATCAAACTGGCCACACAGATAATCTTTAAAAATAAAAACTAAACTGCCTTCATAAGCACAATCCTGCTTTATCTTTGCTTATAAATACATTTAAATTAAGGAGGGGAAGAAAAGATTACAATAAAGGATCTTATTTTGACCCATAAAGCATTGCTGCTGATGGTGGTTTTTTGTTTGTGTTTGTTTGGTTTGGTTTTGTTTTGCTTTTGTTTTTAATCTACGAGCACAAATAAGGAAATCTACACTGAGTCTCCTTTTTAAATATTACCAATGACCAGATATATTCCTTCTTATTTTCCAATTTATTATACACGGTAATATACATGGAAAACTATAAGAAACACAAGCTTTTAAGGAATTAGCCTGCTTTACCTGGCTAAATAAAAGTCAAGAGAATAAAGAAGAGAGACAAAGAGGAAGCAGGATACATAGACTTTGTCAAACGATCATCTTTAATAAATATATCTTTAATAAATTAATAAATAAATAAAATAAATAAATCTTTAATAAATATAATTTACCTTTAATAAACTCAGATAAAATATTTAGGGATTCTACTATATAGACCTTGATGTCATTCAAAAAGAAAAAGTAATGTGTCTGTTGGCCATCTGTAGGTCTTCTTTGGAAAAACGTCTATTCATGTTGTCTGCCCATTTTTTAACTGGATTATTTGTTTTCTTGGTGTTCACTTTTATAAATTCTCTATATATTTTGGATACTAACCCCTTATCAGATATATCATTTGCAAATATCTTCTCCCATTCCTTAGGTCGCCTTTCGTTTTGTTGATTGTTTCTTTTGCAGAAGCTGGAAGTTCCTCAAAGAGTTAAAAATAGAACTACCCTATGACCGAGCAATTGGACTACTAGGTATTTACCCAAAGAATATAAAAATACTGATTCCAAGGGATACATGCACTCCAATGTTTATAGCAGCATTATCAACCATAGCAAAATTGTGGAAAAATATCCATCGATTGATGAATGGATAAAGAAGATGTGGTATATATACACAATGGAATATTACTCAGCCATAAAAAAGAATGAAATCTTGCCATTTGCAAAGATGTGGATAGAACTATAGAGTAGTATGCTAAGTGAAAAAAGTTCAGTCAGAGAAAGACAAATATCGTATCATTTCACTCTTATGTGGAATTCAAGAAATAAAACAGATGGACACAGGGGGGAAAAAAGAAAGTCAATCCAGGAAACAGACTCTTAACTACAGAGAACAAACTGATGGTTACTGGAGGGGATGTGAACAGGAAGATGGGTTAAATAGGTGATGTGGATTAAGGAGGGATTAAGGAGGGCACTTGTGATGAGCACGGTGTTACACGTAAGTGCTAAATTACTAAATTCTACACCTGAAACTAATATTACACTGTATGTTAACTAACTTGAATTTAAATAAAAACTTGAAAAAAAAAAAAGAAACAGTAATGATGGATGCAATAGAAATTTATTGAAATATTTTTCTTCTTTAGAAAAACTTCAAAATCTAAAGCATAAATGTATCTATGCAATCAAAACTCAAATCTTCAGTTTACACAGGCAGAATTACTTTATTTGGAAAATTGTGTGTTTGTCTAGCTTACATTAGTGAACCACCTTTCCTTTATAAATTTGTCACTGTAGTTTCATGGAAGTCGGATTCAACGTTTAAGGCATGCTTTTTCAAAAGCAGTTATTTTATACCCAGTATGTGATAGAGTATATTGTGGAATACTCTGAAGAACAGTAACCCCTTGATAATAAAGTTCTTTTTCTGACACAATTCATACTCTAGTAAGGAAAATAGGGCGCAGTGGAATAATACATTCATAAGACTGAAACAGAATAAAATCAGTGTAAAACATTTATACCCATATTAAAGGAATGCTGAAATTAATGCAACTAGAATTAATAATTTGAATAAAAATGATTAGGCAAAGAAAGCACCTAAAAGGAAAAAGTTGTAAACCATGTTCAGCAAGATATAGTAAATCTGACTTGTTCCTCCAAGTCAATTGGCGCCTCTAATGGTGGGCCAGGATAAAGGCAAAGATGCAAAACTAACAAAATATCCACCTTAAACCTTTGAAGAAATATAAATCTATGTACATACTCTTACACACATACCCATAAGGCATACCTGCAGATTTCTAATTCTTATATGACCTACTAACTTCAGTCACTTGAAAAAAGTTGAGAGTGAGATAAAAATATAGAATTTTTTAAATAAATTTTTCTCTTTCTTTTTTTGGGAGGGTGGAGAGAGTGCAAATGTGGGGGAAGGGAGGGACAGAGGGAGAAGGAGAGAGAGAATCCCAACCAATCCCCCTCTAACATGGAGGTTCAATCTCACAGCCCTACGATCATGACCTGAGCCGAAATTAAGAGTCAGACACTTAACCAACTGATCCACCCAGGCACCCCTAGAAATATAATTTTTAAGAAAAATATGGCTTTGGTTAAATTGTCAATCTGATCTTTGTATGGAAAAGTGGAAAAAAACTCTGAGTCATAAATTTGATTTGAGTCATGTTCCTTGGTAAGTAACATGGTTGCTGATTTTTCTCATATTGACATTCTTTCCATTTGATTTTTTTTTTTCAAATGGTTTACATCACCTTTGGACCACAGAGAAAAATAGCAGATGGTGTCCCACAGAGTCGTATGTTTTCATTAAATGCCTTATGAAAACCAAAGTAAATTATGCTGATTAAAATGACGGGTGGAATCCAAAAGGCCTCACAGATTTATAGATAAAATCATCTAAGTTATAAATATATCCATTTAACTAAAAACAGTATCAGGCATAAAAGGCAATGATTGGAACAGGTGGAAGAAGGCAGCATAGAAAGTTAGCCATGGAATTCACTGCAGCAGAAATGGCAGAAAGACAAACAATAGGAATGTTAAGGCCAAAAATTTAGTATAGAATGGTGAAGAAACTATTAAATTGCAACCTTGTGTAAGAGTGAAGAGCACATAAACTTATATTTCTGATGACTTCTTTAAAAAGAGAGAATATTATCAATAATAATAAAAATAAATTTAGTAAAATTGGCCATGATAATCAGGGGCTATATATCTTATTCCTTTGAAATCTGAGATATGACCTCCAAGAACTTTGACCAAATTAATACCTTCTTGAATAGTGTGAATGACATACAGAGGCTTTATTTTAATACTGAATGAGTGAAAAAAAAAAAAAAGCATCACTTTAGGAAAACACCATCATCATACACTACAGTATATGGCAGATGGTATGGTTTCAGACTAAGATTATTTCTCTTAAATATTATTTGACAGATCATACTAAAATTTGTGATGGCAGCCAAGGCTGGGGAAGGTCATCTAAATATTATAATAATCATCTCTGTGGCCATTCCTAGTGCTTCCAATTAACTTTTAATTTTGATCATTTAAAGTAAAAAAGGGGAAACAATTTAAAAATAGAGATCTTGCTGAACACTTTTTATTTCTTTCATTAAAAAATTTAATACTAGCTTTTTAAAAACTCACTTGAGGTACAGCTATTTTTCCCATTTAGTTAATAATCATCAATTAAACAGAGAATTTTAGGCAGCAGAGCTGAAGCAGTCATTACTTGTCTTATTAACATTCAGGGGCAACTGATTCAAGAAAAAGAGGCTACTATATTGGGGGGTGTAAAAATGTAAAGTTTGGGAATATGTTCAAATTTAATGTTTTATCAATTTACTGTTTTATCAACCATTATAAACAAGGATGTTATATGCAAACCTCACAGTAATCACAAAGCAAAAACTTATAATAAATATATAAGATAAAATGACAAAGAAGTCTGAACATAACAATAAAGAAAGCCATCAAATAAGGAAAAAGAGAAGTAATAGAGAACAACAACAAAAACAGCCAGAAAACAACAAATTGGAAATAAGTAAATACCTAGCAATAATTACTTTAAATAAAAGTGGACTAAATTCTCCAATCAAAAGACAGAGGGGCCCAATAAATGAGAAAACAAGATGCATCCATATGCTGCCTACAAGGAACTAACTTCAGAAGTAAGGATACACACAGACTGAAAGTGAAGGGAGAGAGATAGATATTCCATGCAAATGGAAATAAAAATAAAGCTGGTGTAGCTGTACTCGTATCAGACAAAATAGACTTAAACAATGTAATAAAAGACAAGAAGAACATTACATAATGATATAGGGGTCAATCCAGCAAGAAGATACAACATTTATAAATACATATGCATCCAACATAGGAGCATCAAAATATATACAGCAAATACTAACAAACCTAAAGGAAGAAATTGACAGCAATACAATAATAGTAAGGGATTTTAACATCCCACTTACATCACTGGAGAGATCATCCAAACAATAAATCAGTAAGGAAACAATGGCCTTAAATGACACATTAGACCAGATGAACTTCATAGATATATCAAGAATATTCCATTTAAAAGCAAGAAAAAACACATTTTTCTGAAGTGCTCACGGAACATTCTCCAGGGTAGATCATATGTAAGGTCACAAAACAAGTCTCAATAAATTCAAGAAGACTGCAATTATATCAAGCATCTTTTCTGACTACAATGGTGTGAACTAAAAATCAATTACAAGGAGAAAACTGAAAAAAGTATATGCGAAGATTAAACAACATGCTACTGAAAAACCAATGGGCCATGAAAGAAATCAAACGAGAAAACAGAAATAGCTAAAGACAAATGAAAACAGAAACACAACATACCAAAATCTAGGGGATGCAGCAAAAGCAGTTGCAAGAAGGAAGTTCATAGTGATAAAGGTTTACCTCAAGAAACAAGAAAACTCAAATAAATAATTAACTTCATGCTTAAAGGAACTAGCAAAAGAACAAATGAAGCCTACCTAAGGTTAGGAGAGGGAACAAAATACTAAAGATCAGAACAGAAATAAATGAAATAGAGACCAAAAATTCAATAAAAATGATCAATGAAACTAAGAACTGATTCTCTGAAAAGATAAACAATACTGACAAAACTTTAGCTAGTCAAATCAAGAAAAAAAAGGGGGCTCACATAAAATTAGAAATGAAAAAGCAATTACATAAATACAAAGGATTATAAGAGACTACAACAAACAATTATACAACAAATTGGACAAACTAGAAGAAATGGCTAAATTTCTAGAAACATACAATTTTTCAAGACTGAATCACGAAGAAATATAAAATCTGAATAGACTCATTTCTAGTAAGAAGACTGAATCAGTAATCAGAAACTTCCCAACAAAGAAAAGCCCAGGATCAGTTTCACTGGTTAATTATACCAAATACTCAAAAAAGATTTAATACCGATCCTTCTCAAACTCTTCCAAAAAATTGAAGAGAAGTAAACACTTCAAAACTCATTTTACAAGGCCATCATTACCCTGAAGCCAAAACCAGATAAGGACACCACAGAAAAAGGGAAATTACAGGCAATATTCTTGATGATCATAGAGGCAAAAATTGTCAACAAATATTAGCAAACCAAATTCAACAAAACATTAAAAGGATTATACAGCATGATCAAATGGGATTTATTCCAAGGATGCAAAATGGTTCAACATCTGCAAATCAATGTGACATACCATACTAACAAAATGAAGAATAAAAATCATATGATCATCTCCATAGATGCAGAAAAAGCACTTGGCAAAATTCAACATCTAATTATGATAAAAATTCTCAACAAAATGTGTATAGAAAGAACATACCTCAACGTAATAAAGGCTATATATGACAAACGCACAATGAACACATACTCAATGGCAAAAGGCTGAAAGCTTTTCCTCTTAAGACCAGGGACAAGATAAGGATGCCCATTCTCACCACTTACACTCAACATAGTATTGGAAAGTTCTAGCCACAGCAATCAGACAAGAAAAAAACTAAAAGGCATACAAATTGGAAAGGAATGAAGTAAAACCATCTCTATTTGTAGATGCCATAATACTATATGCAGAAAACTATGAAGTCTTCACCAAAAAACTGTTGTAGGATACAAAACTGTTATAGGATATAAAACTGATATACAGAAATCTATGGTGCTTATATACAATACTAACAAACTACCAGAGGAGAAATTAAGAAAACAATCTCGGGCGCCTGGGTGGCTCAGTTGGTTAAGCGACTGCCTTCGGCTCAGGTCATGATCCTGGAGTCCTGGGATCGAGTCCCGCATCGGGCTCCCTGCTCAGCAGGGGGTCTGCTTCTCCCTCTGCCCTCTTCTCTCTCCTGCTCTCTGTCTCTCATTCTCCCTCAAATAAATAAATAAAAAATCTTTAAAAAAAAAAAAAAAAAACAATCTCATTTAAAATTGCATCTTAAAAAAATCCAGTAATAAATTTAACCAAGGAAATGAAAGACCTGTACATTGAAGACTATAAGACACTGATGAAAGAAACTGAAAAAGAAGGGGGAAAAAAACTAAATTGAAGAAGAGACAAATAAATTGAAAGATATTCCATGCTCATGAACAGGAAGAAATAATTTTCTACTCTGAAAACTATAGAACACTTATGAAAGAAATTGAGTAAGTACACAAAGAAATGGAAGAACATTCCATGCTCATTGATAGCAAGAACAAATAGTTAAAATGTGTATACTACCCAAAGCAGTCTAAACATTTAATGCAATTCCTATCAAAATGATACCAGTATTTTGCACAGAGCTGGAGCAAACAATTCTAAAATTTGTATGGAACAAGAAAAGACCCTGAATAGCCAAAGTAATGTTGACAAAGAAAACCAAAGCTGGAGACATCACAATTCTGGACTTCAAGCTGTATTACAAAGCTGTAATCATCAAAACAGTATGGTACTGGTATAAAAACAGACACACAGATCAATGGAACAGAACAGAGAACCCAGAAATGGACCCTCAACTCTATGGTCAACTAATCTTCAGGAAAGCAGGAAAGAATATCCAATGAAAAAGGTTATCTCTTCAACAAACGGTGTTGGGAAAATTGGACAGCCACATGCAGAAGAATGAAACTGGACCACTTTCTTACACCATACACAAAAATAAATTCAAAATGGATGAAGGACCTAAATGTGAGAAAGGAAGCCATGAAAATCCTAGAGGAAAACACAGGCAGCAACCTCTGTGATCCTGGCCACAGCAACTTCTTGCTAGACATGTCTCCAGAGGCAAGGGAAACAAAAGCAAAAATGAACTATTGGGATTTCATCAAGATAAAAAAACTTTTGCACAGCAAAGGAAACAATCAGCAAAACTAAAAGGCAACCTATGGAATGGGAGAAGATAGTTGCAAATGACATATCAGATAAAGGGCTAGTATCTAAGATCTATAAAGAACTCATCAAACTCAACACCCAAAGAACAAGAAATCCAGTCAAAAAATGGGCAAAAGACATGAACAGACATTTCTCTAAAGAAGACATCCAAATGGCTGACAGACATGAAAAAAAAGCTCAACATTACTTGGCATCAGGGAAATACAAATCAAAACCACAGTGAGATACCACCTCACACCAGTCAGAATGGTTAAAATTAACAACTCAGGAATCAACAGATGTTGGCAAGGATGCAGAGAAAGGGGAACCCTCTTACACTGTTGGTGGGAATGCAAGCTGGTGCAGCTACTCTGGAAAACAGTATGGAGGTTCCTCAAAAAGTTAAAAATAGAACTACCCTATGATCTGGCAATTGCACTGCTAGGTATTTATCCAGAGGATACAAAAATAGTGATTCGAAGGGGCACATGCCCCACAGTGTTTATAACAGCAATGTCCACAATTACCAAAATATGGAAAGAGCCCAGATGTCCATTGACAGGTGAATAGATAAAGAAGATGTAATATATATACATAATGGAATATTACTCAGCCATCAAAAGGAATGAAATCTTGCCATTTGCAACAACGTGGATGAACTAGAGTGTATTATGCTAAGTGAAAAAAGTCAGAGAAAGACAAATACCATATTTCACTCACATGTGGAATTTAAGAAATAAAATGTCCATAATACCCAAGGCAATTTACAGACTCAATGCAACCCCTATTAAAATTCCAATGGCATCTATCAAAGAACTAAAACAAATAATTCTAAAATTTGTTTAGAAACACAAGAAATCCCAAATAAGCAAAGCAATCTTGAGAAATAACAACAATGCTGGAGGTATCACATGCCCTGATTTCAAACTATACTAAAATGTGGTACTGGCATAAAAACTGAAATATAGATCAATAGAACAGAATCGAGAGCCCAGAAATAAATGCACACTTATACAGACAATTTATGGCAAAGGAACAAAGAATATAAAATAAAGCATAGTCTCTTCAATCAGAGGTGCTGGGAAGACTAGACAGCCACGTGCCAAAAAAAAAAAAAAAGAAAGAAAGAAAAGAAATGAAACTAGAACACTATTACACAAAATACATAAAAATTAACTCAAAATGGATGAAAGACTTGAATGTAAGACCTGAAACTATAAAATTCCTAGAAGACATAGGCAGTAAACCTCTTGACAATGGTCTTAGAAATCTGTTTCTGGATCTGACTCCAAAGGTAAGGGAAACAAAAGTCAAAATAAATAATTGGGATTATATCAAACTAAAAAGCTTCTGCACAGTGAAAGAAACCACCATAAAAACAAAAAGTCAACCTACTGAATGAGAGAAGAAATTTGCAAATCATAAATCTGATAAGAGATTAATATCCAAAATAAACAAAGAATTCATACAGTCCACAATAAAAAAAACTCAAACAACCTGATTAAGAAATAGGCAGAAGATCTGAATCGACATTTTTCCAAAGATGACATACAGATGGCAAACAGATACATGAAAGGATGTTCAAAAATCACTAATCATCTGGGAAATGCAAATCAAAACCACAATGAGATATCACCTCACACCTGTTAGAATGACTATCACCAAAAAAAATGACAAGTCTTGGAGAAGATGTGGAAAACGGGGAATGTAAATTGCTGCAGCCACTATGGAAAAAAGTATAGATTCCTCAAAAAATTAAGAATACATCTATGAGGGCGCCTGGGTGGCTCAGTTGGTTAAGCGACTGCCTTCGGCTCAGGTCATGATCCTGGAGTCCCGGGATCGAGTCCCACATCGGGCTCCCTGCTCGGCAGGGAGTCTGCTTCTCCCTCTGACCCTCTTCCCTCTCATGCTCTCTGTCTCTCATTCTCTCTGTCTCAAATAAATAAATAAAATCTTTAAAAAAAAAAAAAAAAAAAGAATACATCTATGATATGATCTAGCTATTCCACTTATGGATATTTATCCAAAGAATATGAAAACACTAATTTGAAAAGATATATTTACTCCTGTGATCACTGCACATTATTTATAATAGCCAAGATATGGAAGCAACCCAAGTGCCCATTGACAGATGAATGGATAAAGAAGATGTGGTGTATGTACACAATGGAATATTACTCAGCTGTAAAAAGAATGAGATCTTGCCATCTGTGAAAACATGGATGGACCTAGAGAGTATTAGGCTAAATGAAATAAGTCAGACAGAGAAAGACAAATATCATTATGATTTCACTTATATGTGAGCCTAAAAAGTATAACAAACAAAAACAAAAAAAGCAGAAACATACTCATACACACACAGAACAAATTGGTAGTTGCCAAGAGAAGGGAGTGGAGGGATGGGCAAAATGGGGAAGGAGAATGAGAGATACAGGCTTCCAGTTATGGAATGAGTATGTCGCAGGGATGAAAGGTACAGCATAAGCAATACAGTTGATGGTAGTGTAACAGTGTATGGTGACAGATGGTAACTACACTCGTGATGTGCATAGCATAACATACAGAGTTGCTGAAACGCTATGTCGTACACCTGAAACCAATGTAACAGGGTGAGTCAACTATGCTTCAATTTTTAAAAAATTGAACACATAACCAAAACAACAGCAACAACAAAAACAGAAACATCTCATAAATACAGAGAACAAACTGGTGATTGCCAGACAAGAGTGGGGTAAGGGGATGGGTGAAATAGGTAAAGGGGATTAAGAGGTAGGAACTTCCAGTTATAAGATAAATAAGTCACAGGGATGAAAAGCACAGCATTGAAAAAACAGTCAGTAAAATTATAATAACGTTGTATGGTGACAGATGGTGACTACACTTACCGTGGTGAGAACTGTGTAATATATAGAATTGTTGAATCACTGTGTTGTCCATCTGAAACTCAAAAATGTTAAAAATAGAACTCCCCCTGATCCAGTAATTGCACTACTGTGTATTTACCCAAAAATACACAAACACTAATTCAAAGGGATACATGCACCCCTATATTTATTGCAGCATTATTTATAATAGCCAAACTATGGGGGCACCTGGGTGGCACAGTGGGTTAAGCATCTGACTCTTGGTTTCATCTCAGGTCAAAATCTCACGGTCATCAGATCAAGACTTCTGTTGGGCTCTGCACTTGGCACAGAGTCTGCTTGAGATTCTCTCCCTCTCTCTCTGCTTCTTCCACTCGTGTGTTCTCTCTCTCTCTCTAAAATAAATAAATCTTAAAAAATAAATAGCCAAATTATGGAAGCAGCCCAAGTGTCTTATCGACTGATAAATGGATAAAGATGTTGTATCTGTATCCACAGAATATTATTCAGCCACAAAAAAGAATGAAATCCTGCCATTTGCAACTACATGAATGGAGCTAGAGAGTATAATGTTATGTGAAATAAGTCAGTCAGAGAAAGACAAACGTGTGGAATTTAAGAAACAAAACAAATGAGCAAAGGAAATAAAAAAGAGAGAAAGAGACAAACCAAGAAACAGACACTGAACTATAGAACAAACTGATGGTTAACCAGAGGGGAGGTGGGTGGGGGGATGAGGGAAATAGGTGACGGGGATTAAAGAGTGCACTTATCACAATGAGTACTGAGTTATGTATAGAACTGTTGAACCACTATAATGCACACCTGAAACTAAGAGAACACTGTATGTTAAACATACTGGAATTAAAATTTTAAAAACTTATTTAAAAAAAATGAAACTAACATAACATTGTATCTCAACTATATTTCAATTAAAAAAAATGAAAAAATTTCAAAAAAAAAAAAAAAAAGATGAATGACTACATGAGGTCCCTAAGGAAGTGAGGATAAATAGTAAAGAGAAGAGATTTAAACTCCAGACCTAAAGCACTCTGAAGTGTAGCGGTTTGGGGGATGAGAATAAATAAGGTGAGGGAAGTGTGTTGGAGCAATCATGGAGGTAGAAGGAAACCAAGGAGAGGGGCCTATTCTGGAAAATCATGTAATAAAAATGCTCAGTGAGCCTATTTGGGCATAAAATTCATTCCTTATTTAGGATTATTTTCTTTTTTTCTTTTCTTAGGATTATTTTCTTAACCTATATTCTCAGATGTAGAATTACTAGGCCCAATTGATAAAACTGTTGAAAAGGCAAGTTCCAGGAAAACAGACCCATAGTATTCCACTAGAGTGCTAATTAATACCCAGGCTAATTAATTAGTACTTTCTGAATTCAGTTTTTCCATTATTTGTTAATTTACCTAACTATAATCAAACAGTTCATGTTAATTTTCAACAAAAGCATCATGACCGAAAAAGTATCAGGATTTTGGCAATAAACTTCATAAAACAAACTATATCAATTAATAAAGTAAACAGAAGAAAAGTAAAATCTGTGCTCAAAAAAAGAGATAACTATAACATCCATCTGATTTACATAAACTGTCACCTATTATTCTTAGACAGCAATTTGTTTCCTTTGTTACATTTATACGATTTCATTGTTTCATTTGATTATTTGCTTGTTTACTTGTTATCTGTCTCCTCTAGTAAAGAATAAGCTATATGAGAGGGATTATTTTTGTCTTATACATCCCTGTATCCCCAGCACCAAACACAGTGCCTGACTTTTAGCAAATAAAAATGAATCAAAACAATAAGAAAGAAAAACTAGGTCGTTTGACAAGACATTTGTACTAGAGAAATCTAGATCCTGTTAAGGCACAGGTAGCTAGGGCAACTCAACGGTTTGCTCCAATGGCCAATTTTTCTAACCCAAAAATATTCTGCAGAGGCTAGCGTTTGTCTGTCATATGGCTTGATAACAGAATATCAGACATGGTCTATTCAACAGATTCCAAGACACGCCATAATTACAACCTTGAAACCTTTTTTCTGCTCAATTTTTATCTTGATCTAAATGTCCTTGTGCTGACCACTGTGACACAGCACTCAGATCCTCCACTGCTGTCCTAGGGACGATGTCAGCTGCAGAGAGTACTATACCACAGGTCATGCTCTTTTCTCAGGGTGACCCACATCTAATGACTAAACAATTCAGGACTATAAAGACTTGGCCATCCCAGCCTAACTGGGGACAACTCTGAAAAGCTACTGTTGCACCAAAGTTCCCCACGGGGTGAGTGGAAGGTATCATTGTGCCTGCATCCCTCTGCCCATTCCTGCCTCCTTTGTACCCCTTCGATAGGGGTTGATCTCTAGGACATGTCTTATAAACCTCTTGAACACTAAAGTTTGGTTCAGAAATCTGCCTCTCAGGTAACCTCATCTGTGACAATTAGCACTGGGAGTGGTCTGAGAAATCCGGTGACAAGATGGGGCTTTGGAGCTGGATCACTCGCTGCCTGGCTGGTGACGTGGACCCTGTTACTGGTGGCAGGTGGAGCAGAGAGAATGCCCGGCACAGCGGGGCAGTCCAACTGTTCAAACTCTCACCATAGGAGGATTAGATAGTATATCCGCAGAAGGGAACACCTCAGCTGGAATGACGTGTGAGGTGTTTGAGAAATATGGGAGATATATTAACTATAAGGACAACAGGAAAAGATCACAAAAAGTTAAAGACAAGCAATCACCAATGTAAAAAGCAGAGGACCTCCCAAGTAGATACAAAAATGCTCTCAGATCCTATAGCTCCTGGGCAGAGAGAGCTAATCACCAGAAACAGGGAATAATCATCACAGTATTCAGAAAGTCCAAAACTTCAGCAAGGTAGATCTGCTAAGTCAGGATCCTGATTGGATCCTGACACACGAGATACCTGGTTTGATGCCTCCCAAAATCTTGAATTCCCAGATTCCCTAAAACTTTCTGAATCCACAAAAATGGTCTGCCCTTTCTCTCTTGGGAATCATGTACACAGAAGCTTCTCCCTCAAACAACATGTACCTCCCTTACCTCCATCTACTACCTTCACCTCCTCTCCAGACCCTGAGGCCCATAACAAGGGTTATGTCACAATATAACCCACCTAGGACATACTAGGCCTAACAAAGGAAGAAAGGGGCTATTACACAAAGGAACTGTGAGATCTAGCTGGTTTATATTAGCCAGAAGAGTATATGTGAGATTAATTTCTGAGGGTTTTTGCTCAAAGGGGTTGGAATTCAACTATTAGATAAGAAAAAGCTTATTGATTTGAGGTGCTCTCCTGAGATACAGGATTTACAACCAGTAAGAATCTCAGATGGTATAAACTCACTGCTAGGGTGGTTCCTGGAAACATGGAGAAAGTAATGACTCATATTAAATGTTGTTGAAATGCCAGAATTGCTGTGGCAGATGGCAGAAGAGGGGATCACAAGGCTCTGAGAGTACATTCTAGAATGCAAGTGCTTTGTAAGGCCAGAAAACCCATCAGATATTGTGAAGGCCCGGAAAACACACCATTTACCACAGCCATAAGGAAGATGCCAGCAAGAAGAATCCACATTAGCAAGTTTTGTGGCGGTTCTCTTGCGAAGGCCAGAACTGACAGAAGGAAAGGCTGTTCTAGAACTAGGCTCATTGATAGAAATGGGGATGATAGGTCCAGGTGAGGATCAGAAGCCATGAAAAGCTAGACGGGCCTAACTATCCTAAGAGTGGCAAGCCTGGGGTTAGTGGGGGGCTGACCCACAGAGAATTATTGAGATAATTAAAAGAATACAGCATCCCTAGATGCAAAACAGACAGCTGACAAGGCTACTAGTCAATGTGTACAATCAAAATAAATCAAAGATGAATGAAGAAATCTGAGGGAAGTTGCCCCAATGAAGTCAATATCTTTTTCAGCTTCCATGCCTCAGCTAATTTTTGGACTCAGAACCCTCTAACGTAAGAGGCCTAGAATCCAGAAGGAAAGATCTTGCAACACCATGGTAAGAATAGAGAGTAATAATTCCCTCAATCCTTCTCCAGTGGGACCTATAGCTTTTTATTCAGGTAACTGTGCTCTGGGGGGCAGGGAATACCCAAACATTTCAAGGGCACAGAGTTGACAGTCATACGAGAAGACCAAAAGCATCTATATGCCATCACCCTCCTCGTTAGAGTAAAGGCATTTGGAAGTCAGTAATAAATGGAGCCTTGGCCAAGGTCTAGCTCATAATGGGTCCATTCATTAGGACCATAGACTGGCCTGGTGATTTTCTCAGTCCCCAAATGTATAATCAGAATAGACTAACATGATTAGTAAGTCCCACAACACCCATATCAAGTCCTTGGCCTATGAAGTAAAGAGTATAATTATGAAAAAAGTCAAGAGGAAGAATTTGAAACTGCCCCACCCAACACTGAGAATGTAGTAAGTAAAAAAACCAATATAGTATTGGGGGGGCGGAGATTGGCAGAAATTAGTGTCCCCGTAAGTATCTAACTGGCACACAGGGATGATTCTAATGAAGTTATGCAAGGCTGTTGGTGGTTCTACGGTGAAGCTCGACTTCTCCCTTTATCCACTCCCATTACCCACTTTATCCTTCTCCCTTGATCCACTCCTTCTGTCCCCTCCCTTCCAAAGGGGTTCATTCCAAGGGCACTCCTTAATCAACTCCATCTTAGAATGTGATTCCTGAGTAGCTCAACTTGCAACAGTCATTTTTCACCTTGAATTAGGTTACATTTTCTTTTTAAATAATCTTGGGCTTATCTTTAGGACCACTTCCCAATTTAATTGGGTAGTGCTAGGTGTCGCTTCTAGAAAACTTTTCCCAAAGCAGCAGCATGCTAGAAACTATTTTTGAAAAGTCTTTGTGATTCTTCTCTGGGAAGAGTCTATGGCATAACTCCTGATCTATAGGTGCTCTCTGCATTTAAAATTATTGACTTTTGTCAATCCTCATCTCTTTATCAAAGATCTTAGGTAATCCTTCAATTCACTATTTTTTTTTAAAAAGCTTTTCTGACTCTATATTGACACAGTGCATTCAAAATTAGCTCAAATCTCATTTTCTGAGGAAAGCTTCTCATCGATTCCAAATGGAATTATTTCTATTTTCATTTCATCAGCACTTAAGTATATAGGCCATATAAACGATGTTCATAAACTTGTTTAACAGTTTCTTTGTAAGTATACTGAAGTTGTATATATAAAGATAGTCTCTACTTACACAGACAATAAAAACAAATAATTAAAGAGGGCATGTACTGCATGGAGCACTGGGTGTTATACGCAAACAATGAATCATGGAACACTACATCAAAAACTAATGATGTAATGTATGGTGATTAACATAATAAAAAAAACTAAAAACAAATATGATAAGAATTGCATTTCCTTTTTCTTTTACATAGCGTCACAATGTTCTCTATATAATCTCCTGATTAATGTTACTATCTAAAGAGTTACGGGTAATTTCAAAACATTACATTATATATGAGAAACTACTAGACATTAACTGTACCATGCAATCTTGAGCTTAAACTGTACAGTTCCTCAACTATTTCTATGATTAAGTACAGCTTAACCAAATAAGTTAATAATTACAATAAATAAATCAGGCCCATGTTTTTAAAAAGTAGCCCATACTAACTGGCAAATATACCCTGCCCTGAAACTTTAGGCAACGAGAGGTTCAATATATTCTAAATATTGTGCAAGCTGATGAAAGCACTTTCTGCTGTTGCATACAACTTCTTAAAATTAAACCTTATAATTAAAAAACCCTGAACTATGTCTCTAGTTACAGCTGGTTCTAGTGATGAGTTTATTTCTACGAAAAACCAAGGCAGCATACAGGTTTTAAAATAGTCCATGGTTTTTGTGGCTGTATAGTAACCAATGGGATGGCTGTCTCATTAGTGTGACAAAATTCTCTCAGAATACATTACTAAATTATGGTGGGAGTCTCTTTGCTGAAAGAAAAAAAAATTGGAAAACTTTATAGTAGCACTTGGCCCACAATTAAATGTTACCTAAATTAAGTGTAATAGAGTACTGCATTTTAACCAAATAGTAGACATTTAATCAGAGACTCACGAACTGTTGATTGGATGTCCTGGTTCTTAAACACCATTCTGGACTTGTGGATTATACTAACTCACATTCAGTCCCCACTTCCTACCACAAAAGGGTCAAATATACCCACAAAGATGACTGGAGATCACATTTTATTAGCAGCCAGAAACAAAATACAGACTGCCAATCATAAAATGGCTTACTTGGGTAATTTGGTCAGTGACCACTGCCTCATTCACCATAATCATGCATTTCAATAACCACACGATCTAAAGATATTCATAAAAGTATCTTCAGGGATAGCAACAAAGACAACCTTTTTTGAGATAGATGCATGACTTTATCATTTGGTCACTAATAATTAAGACAGTATGTGTGTATGCATTT
Source organism: Neomonachus schauinslandi (assembly GCF_002201575.2). Taxonomy (NCBI): domain Eukaryota; kingdom Metazoa; phylum Chordata; class Mammalia; order Carnivora; family Phocidae; genus Neomonachus; species Neomonachus schauinslandi. The sequence goes on along the minus strand of NC_058410.1, from coordinate 74,579,653 downwards.
CATACAAATAATTTCTCTTTTTTTTTTAAGTTTTTTAAATTTATTTATTTGACAGAGACACAGCGAGAGAGGGAACACAAGCAAGGGGAGTGGGAGAGGGAGAAGCGGGCTTCCTGTGAGCAGGGAGTCCAATGCGGGGCTCGATCCCAGGACCCTGCAATCATGACCTGAGCCGAAGGCAGACGCTTAATGACTGAGCCACCCAGGCGCCCCTATACAAATCATTTCTAATTACTAAACATACTACACCAAAGTTGGATACCTTTATAGTTCATTATGTTAGGTTATTTTTAAATTTTTGAAATCCAATTCAAATATAGATAAAATAAAGATTATACATACTTGGAAGAAACTGCCTCCATGAATTCATCCAAAAAATCATCATATTCAGGACCTCTCACTCTTCTCTGCCGTAGCCCAATGTACAATGGATCTTTGAGTAAATCCTATTAAAAAAAAGTTACCACAGATATAGAAGTAATGATAGGATGTCATTCACACTTTCTGAGCTCAGTTTCCTCATCTATAGAAGGAGAGAAATGGAAATAAAATCTTTCCATACTGAGTGAGAATTAACCTACAGTATTATTTTGTATTACACAGAATATGTCTATAGTATTTATATGTCAAATAAGAAAAAGAATTACTAAACATTAAAACATTCTGCCTTATTTGGGGGAAATAAAAGGAATTAAAATCTTTCAGTGGTGCTAATTAGAAAAGTTCAATTCTGATTTTACAAGCAAAGTTTATCACATAGAAAAGTAATATTGAATTTTGAAATATTATATTAGTTTAAAAAATGGAAAGATACCAATTCTTTTCTTAGATTTGTTTTGTTTCTGAAGGCAAAATCTTCAACAAACATTTTGATTATATCTTTAATATATTAACTGGCTGATGTTAAAAATAAATTTTTAGCCTTAACTAAAGGTTTCTTAAACTTTTTAAGCTTTACAAAGCTTAAGTTTTCTCTAAAACTTGACAACATTACTCTGTTCAAGTTTTAGTATATGTAATACTGTTTTTTATGAGACCATTTTCATCAAGGTATAATTTATATACTATAAAATACATATATAACAAAAGCTCCCAGTAAACTAGGAATAGAAATGAACTTCCTCAACCCAACAGAGGGCATCTGTAAAAAACCCACAGCTAACAACGTATTTCATTCACAGTGAAAGACTGAATGCTATTCCCCTAAGACTGGAAACAAGACAAGAATATCTACTCTTTTTTTTTAAGATTTCATTTATTTGTCAGAGAGAGAGACAGCACAAAAGCATAGGGAGGGCAGGCAGAGGGTGAAGCAGGATCCCCACTGAGCAAACAGCCCAATGCAGGACTCAATCCCAGGACCCTGGGATCATGACCTGAGCTGAAGGCAGACGCTTAACCAACTGAGCCACCCAGGCATCCCAAGGATATCTACTCTTGCTACTTCTATTCAACACTATACTGGCGACCCTAGCCATTACAATAAGGCAAGAAAAAGAAAATATAGGAATACAGATTAGAAGGAAGAAAGTAAACTTTTTATTTGTATATGCATGATCATGTACATGGAAAATATTTAAAAATCTACACACAAAATAACCCACTAGAAAAAATATGTGAATTTAATACAATAGTAGGTTCTAAGATTAACACATACAAATCAACTATATCTGTACATACTAGCAATGAACAGGTGAAAATGAAATAAAACACACAACTCCATTTATAATATCATTCCAAAATATAAAATTCATACAGACATATTTCACAAAATATGTGTAAGCCTTATACATTGGAAACTACAAAATATTGCTGAAAGAGATTTAAAAGGACACATTGTTTTTGTGGGCTGGAAAAAAAATTTGTAATCTATGTCATGTAATAGTGAAAAAATGGACCAAACTGTTATCTTCAGTGACCTCAAAAGACAATGTACCTAAAGAACTTGTGAATCTGGTGGAAGAGATATCTGGGCAGAATGCCTAATGTGTAAGTTGGCTTCTCATAGCTGTATGATAAAGTTAAAACAGGGATGAGATGGAGAAGTAAAGTCTAGCCTGTGAGCAAAAACTAAAGAGACTATAGAGGGCACAGGACTTGCTTGTAAAAGATTTCCAAAGTAAAAGAAGGCCTACAATCAAAGACCAAGTGTGTAGCTGGAACACCTTTTGTGAAAAACTAATTTAAAGTGGAGCCCAACAGATCACCATGGTTAGCTAAAAAGAGCTGGTTCTGCAGCACACTGACACGCCAGTCAACATAGGGAGGTCTGTTTTGAAAAGAATTGAGAGTAAGTCCTTTCTCTAACAGGGTAGACACTGGTCTGATACATAGAAAGCCTAAAAAATATTTAAGGGTACTGCACTATTGAGATGATTTGGGACAGAGACACGTCAAAATGAACATTCTACTCTGGGCCCCCAACTTTCCACAGGCAGAAAGCAGACAGAGAAAGCTATTCAGTGGCAGCACCACCATGTCTTATGGAAAAGGAAAGATATCTCAAAGGACGGAGCCAAGAGCTCAGAGAGCAGATCCAAAAGCCTAAAAGTACAATGAACTATAGAACCACTCTAAGGAAACAGAACTAGGCCCCATTCAAAAAATATCCCCTGACCCGGGGAAGGTGGCCTGGCAACTTGAGTCCAGGGGCAATTCGGAATGCCATGAACCACTGAGGGCAATATGATGCCCAGTCCTCCCATTTTGAATTGAAGTGTGGATTATGGTTATTCTGTCCCTGCCTCACCACTGAACAGCGACAAGGACCCACACCAAGGAGCAGAACACAAGAAGCTTCATTTGCATCTAGAACTTATTTAGATGACAGGACCCTGAACTTTGGGCCTGCTGTTGTTAGTGGGATGAAACTTCTGGGAACCTAGGATGGAGATGTGCATATTTTACATGTGGAATGTGAACAATTTGTGAAGGATGAGAATCTAGATGGAGAAAGGCTGTGCCAAGCATCCCGGCCTTCCTAGCCATCCCAGTGAATCCTAAACATTAATAAAACAGTGATTGTTTTAAGTCACTAAATTTGGAGGTGGTTTGTTATGGATGAATGATGTTTTTGCAGGTGTTGTGATGTCAAAAGGTTAAACCATTTGAATGATCTGAGTTGGGATTTGCTTAAAGCCAAAAGAAATTATAGCCCAGTTCATACCTATTGTCCTAGTATAATTATTAACAGCATCCTCTTTCAGTGTGTTTGGCCAATAGATTCTGTGGTCATCCAACTTATACTGCACAACAATGAGTTAAGGCTTTCCAGCTAGCTGTAAGTTAACATATTTAATCATATAAATGTATTTCAGATAAAATGTAAAATCTGAAACAGTGCTGCTGTAAAGCCCAGCTATTTTGTGAGGCCTAAAATCTTTAAGCAGTCTACTGGCAGGCTTCTGAATGGCTGAGGTTGAAGCACCAATGAGCTACTAGTGGCTGCCAGAATTAAAATATTTTCTCCATGTCTGGAATATATTTGGACTTCTAAAATGTGAATTAGAGAAAGAACACAATTGAGAAAAGATGCTATGGGTTTTGCCTTTTCTCTCATTCTTTCCCATGCTAATAATTAAAGTATAATTCATAAAGAAGTCTGACTACAGTGAAGAGTCAATTAGGAAGACTTAAGAATACTTTATCTCGTTATCTTTGAATTAAATCAGGAAGTGATAAAATTCTTCCAGTCATAATGTCCCTGCCAAAGTTACTGTTTTTTAAAAATTTCATGATAATTAAGACTTGAACAATGAGTGCATTCTTGGAAATCTGGCTGACCAAAAAAATTAGTATCTACAAAAAGCAATTTAACAAGATTACCCAGTTTTGATAATGGCTCCACAGACCAAATAGCCTGGCACAGAAGTGATATTAACTCATTGGATTAAAAACTTCTTGTGGCCAAGAGTAAACACTTAAGAGATCTTTGTTGGAGAATAAATGAAAGACTTGAAATTAAGCAAGCACTTAAAAAAGGTTAGGCTTCCTTTAGCAAGAAGTGTCATATACAATACATGTGGTGTCACCAAAGACTTGGAAGCAAGAAAGAAGGGAAGAGTAGGGAAAAATAGTAAAAGACAAAATATATAGGAATAGAAGAGAGTTCCAAAAAGGAGATAAGGAGGGAATACACTGGTGAAGGTAATTACTTACTCATTAGAAATATCTCAATTCTAGAAACTTGGAAATTTTTATTTGAAGTATTCATTTATTTAATGTTAATAGAAATCATTATCTCTCACCTGTTCTAGTTTCTTACATTCCTACCTTTCCAATCTGGAGTTTGAGAATTAAAAAATATTTTCTTAAGAATGAAAAAAATCATTTATTTTTCATTCCTAAACAGACGATGTGTGTTTAGGGTTGCCAGGTATCCTATATATGTGGACATGTCCTGAATTTCATGATTTTTATCCTGTGTCCTGTATCGACTTTGTCAGAACACCCTAAATATTCTGTATTCAGCTTTTTTTCAATAAATTACAAAAATTTAGTAGTCAGAAAAAATATTTTTTTAATATTTTAGGGTCTTCTTTATCATTAAAAAAGCAATATTGCCTATCAGAAAATTTCAGAGGACTGAAAAGTAAAATTAAAAACAAAGAATACCAATAATCTCTACCCACCATTAGCATCTTGATGCATATTCTTCTAGGTCCTTTTCCCTATGTCTATGCATGTAGAATACTATCTCTCTAAATGTGTGACAATATCATAGACTGTTTTATAACCCCTTTACACAGAGGAATATATTATGAAAAGTTTTCATGTCACTAGATGAACATTTTAAAAGCTTGCAAACTGTATTGAAACTCTGCCCTCCTCAAGAGGATGAACAAATTAATCTCTTAACCCAGTGACATCTAAGTACAGATCTTCCTGAACTTACAATAGAATTACATCCCAATAAGCCCATCATAAATTGAAAATATCTTAAGTAAAAAATGCATTGAATACACCTAACCTACTGAACATCATAGCTTAGTCCAGCCTCCCTTAAATGTGCTCAGAACACTTATATTAGGCTACACTTGGGCACAATCATTGCAAAAAGCCTACTTTATAATAACGTGCTGGATATCTCATGTAATTTCTTGAATACTACACTGAACAACAGATGATTGTCTGGGCACAGAATGGTTATAAGTGTATTGGCTGTTTAACCTCATGAACACATGGCTGACTAGGAGCTGCGGCTCGCTGCCTCTGGCCAGCATCACGAGAGAGAGATCATACCACATACCACAGCCTGGAAAAAGATCATAATTCAAAATCTGAAGTATGGTTTCTACTGAATGCATATAGCTTTGGCACCATTGTGAAGTCCAAAAATCCTAAGTCAGACCATCATAAGTCAGGAACTGTCTGTGTATCTATTTTGTTGCAGCATCTGGTAAAAGTATTATCTTTCCATATATATGTGTATATATATATATGAAATATACACATAAATATATAATATACAAGTATTAAATATATAAAAATATATATATTTGCATATATAAAATGTTGTCAAGTAGCATTCATTTTTATTTCTCTTCTAACACTGTTGAATACTTTTTATAAGTTTATTGACCATTTTTATTTCTTCATTTGTAAATTATCTGTGCCCATATGCCCTTAGGCAATTTTTATATTTCACATTTGACTTTTCTTTTTTTTTTTTTTTTTTAAGATTTTATTTTTATTATTTATTTGACAGAGAGACACAGCGAGAGAGGACACACAAGCAGGGGGAGTGGGAGAGGGAGAAGCAGGCTCCCCACAGAGCAGGGAGCCCGATGTGGGACTCGATCCCAGGACCCTGGGATCATGACCTGAGCCGAAGGCAGTCGCTTAACCGACTGAGCCACCCAGGCGCCCACATTTGACTTTTCTTATTGCCTTGAAAGTGTTCTCTGAATATTAAGATTATTAATGTTTATCTGCCATTATAATGTTATGAATATTCCCCACTTTAGCATTTATTTTAAAAATTTTATTTATAATATACAGATAATCATCTTCTTTGTTGCCATTTACTCATTTTCATATGAAAAAATCAGGTTCTGTAAAGAATATATAATTTTGGCTGTTTTGCTGGCTCATATCATCAATACAATTACGGAAACTAACTGCCAGGGTACCTGGGTGGCTTAGTCTGTTAAGCGTCTGACCCTTGGTTTCGCTTCAGGTCATGGTCTTGCAGTCCTGGGATCGAGCCCCGTGTCAGGCTCTGCACTCAGTGCAGAGTCTGCCTCAGACTCTCTCTACCTCTCCCTTCCATTCACTCTTTCTCTCTCTCTCTCTTAAATAAATAAAAGGAAACTAGCTGCCAACATTTAGCCAAGCATCTGAGGCATAAATTTTTAAATACTGCATAAAAGCAATACTTTAAATGTCAGCATGCATATGAGCTGGCATGAATCTTAAAAAGTGGTAGAAATAAAAATGATTAAAATCTGACTGTGATTCAGTTAAGTCTGGAACAGGGCCCAGGATTTTGCATTCTTAACACAAGCCCCTGGTAATTCTGAAGTGGTTGGTTCATAGAACATATACTGAGAACCACTAATTTCAAATTTATATTATTAAGTTAAAATAAAAGTATTCTACTTCCCAAAAGATTCCTGTCTCAGGTAAATATCTTGTCTATTTTAGTTTATATAATGAGTATTTCTAAAATATACCACAAATTTCAAGGACTTCCTGATAGTTTCAGTGCATATAAAGCCAAACTGAAGAAAGGCCCCATCTCGTCCCCAAGACATTGGTGTAGTATCTCAAAAAACAAAGAAATTCTTGATACAATTACATTATCATCTAATTTAGAGAGGGTGAAATAAAAAGAGACAGCAAAGAGTAAGCCTATGACACTACAAACTGAAAGCGTGGAAACTGAGGGACCTTCTTCTCTCCTCTGGCTTTATGTAATGATTAGTGCTCATTCCAGTGCAGGACCACTTGTCTGAAATGACAAGCAATTCCATACTATGAAAGGAAAAAGACAGCAAAGGAGAGTGGAGGGACAAATGATGACATTCTGGCTGGGACTCTGTGGTAGGCAGAATGACGACTTCCCTGGAAATATGTTACCTTATGTGGCAAAAGAGACTGCAAATGTGATTAAGGGTGAGTCCTTGAGAGTGAAAAATCTTTCCTGGCTGTCCTCAGAGAAAGAGCTGTGATGACAGAAGCAGAGCCAGAAAGATACTACATCCCTGGCTTGAAAATGGAAAAAGGGCACCATGAACCAAGGAACAGAGGAGGTAGTCTCCAGAAGCTAGAAAAGACAGGCTATGAAATACAGCCCTGTGGACACCTTTGATGATTTTAGCCTTATGAGACTTGTGTCAGACTTGTGACCTATAGAACTATAACGTTAATATATTTGTGTTGTTTAAAGCCACTGAGTTTGTAATAACTTTTTATGGTAACAAGAGAAAACTAAAACAGGCCACATTTTAGTGCCAACACTAGTTTCTGACATAGGGCAGCTACATGTGACAGAAAGTCTATTAGGTTTTTCTTTCCCTTCAGTTTCTCTCCATCATAGCCAGTTCATACCAAATATGAAGAGTACTTTCTGGAACACAAGGGTGAACTTTCTAAATGGGAGGAGGCTTCAACTTTGTGACTTCAAGTTCCAGCAAGGATTCTAGATCTAGAAACACTGTATACATGAACTAAAGGCCAGACTAAACATAAAACCAGAATCAGAAATCTGAGACCTGGAGCAATGATTTAATAAATGAAGAAAACAACTGTCCATGCCCTCTTGAAGACTAACCAAATGTTATGGGCCAAACTGTGTCCTCACCAAAATCGTATGCTGAGGTCCTAACTCCCCAAACATCAGAATATGACTATATTTGGAAACAGAGTCTTTAAAGAGGTAATTAACTTAAATGAGGTCATTAGGCTGGGTCCTAATCAAATATAATTAGTGTTCTTATAAGAAAAAATTAGCACACAGATAAACACAGAGGAAAGATCATATGAAGACACTAGACAAAAACCAGACGAAGAAAAGCCAAGGAGAGAGACCTTAGAAGAAATTAACCCTGTTACACCTTGATCTTGGATATCTACCCTCCAGAACTGTGAGAAAATAGATTTCTATTGGTACACCATCCAGTCTATAGTACTGCTATGGCAGCCCTAGAAAACTAAGACACCATGTAATACATGAAGCATCTTCAAAACCTAATAAAATCTAGACCAGCATGTAGGGGACACAAGGAACATCTACTCACATCTTTAGTCAAATAGCAAACTTTGATATTTGTCACTTATAAAAGGAAAAGAGACAAATAATAAACATAATTACTATGAAAAGATTTTGTAACAATGATTTAAAAAGAAACTGATATGCTCTTTTTTTTTTTAAGATTTTATTTATTTATTTTACAGAGAGAGAGAGTCAGAGAGCACAAGTGGAGGGATTGGGGAGAAGCAGGCTCCCACTGAGCAGGGAGTCTGATGCAAGGCTCGATCCCAGCACTCTGGGATTGTGACCTGAGCCGAAGGCAGACGCTTAACCATCTGAGCCACCCAGGAGCCCCACTATGGTATGCTCTTAAAAGATAATTGAAGAAAATTTACTTCAGGTAACAGAAGTAAACTGTATATAGCTATAATTTCACAAGTAACATAAAGAAATGTTAACTGTGAAATAACAAATGAAAGACAATACGGAAACACAAACATCCTACCTAAATGAATGCTTTGCTTTATTAACCTAAAGAATAAGAGTATTTTTAGCCAACCACTTTAATGGTTTGTTTTCATTGTCTCTGGCTTTTTTTTTTTTTTTTTTTTAAGATTTTAAGAATCTCTGTATACAATGTGGGACTTGAGCTTACAACCCCATGATCAAGAGCCGCACGCTCTACTGACTGAGCCAGCCAGGCGCCCAATCAGTGTTTTTATTCTTTAAACATCCTTTAGGTGAAAGCTGCAGAGATTAAAGAAGTCAGGCCAAGTGTGAGCTTACAGCAAGTGAAGAATGTCCTATCAATTGGCTCCTCATTTCTTTCCTGTTTTCATTACTACTCAACATAGGTATTTATGATAAAAGAGGAAAGTGTTTATAAAAAAGGAATCTAGTTCTCATTAAACTTTGCTAGAGGACTCTGGATAAGAAAATAAGTGGTGTTATCAATTTGTTTTTATATTTTTACGATGAGGTGTAAAATTGGACAGAGATTCACAAAAGAGATGAGATTAAAAGTTTTTACAACAGGTAGAAAAAAAGTTTTTACCACAGGAATGTTTTTACTGAAAGCAGCTTTCCACATGTGAAACAGGAACATAAGCAGCAACATAAAAACTCCATTACATTTTACACTTAGTCATATTTTAGTGAATTAAATTTTCTATGTCTTTTCAGTAAAACGGCAGTACAAAATAAAAAGAATAAAGTATCAGAATGAATTAAATAAGAATATTAAGAGTTAACAACTCCTCTCACTCTAAATATTTTTCTATTCTCCCTTACGTATTAACTAAGAGCTATAAACATAAAAATTTAGGTTAGATTGCTTATAAGTTAGGATGTTACTAATAGCGGCGCCTGGGTGGCTCAGTCGTTAAGCGTCTGCCTTCGGCTCAGGTCATGATCTCAGGGTCCTGGGATCGAGCCCCACATCAGACTTCCTGCTCAGCAGGAAGCCTGCTTCTCCCTCTCCTACTCCCCCTGCTTCTGTTCCCTCTCTCGCTGTGTCTCTATCCGTCAAATAAATAAATAAAATCTTAAAAAAAAAAAAAAAAGAATGTTACTAACATATTTTGAACACCAATAGCTCACAAGAGAAAAAGAAAGCCATGTGTTGGCAATTCCAGACTTCAAGCTCTATTACAAAGCTGTAATCATCAAGACAGTATGGTACTGGCACAAAAACAGACACATAGATCAATGGAACAGAATAGAGAGCCCAGAAATGGACCCTCAACTCTATGGCCAACTAATCTTCGACAAAGCAGGAAAGAATGTCCAATGGAAAAAAGGCAGTCTCTTCAACAAATGGTGTTGGGAAAATTGGACAGCCACTTGCAGAAGAATGAAACTGGACCATTTCCTTACACCACACACAAAAATAGACTCAAAATGGTTGAAAGACCTCAATGTGAGACAGGAGTCAATCAAAATCCTTGAGGAGAACATAGGCAGCAACCTCTTCAACCTCAGCCAAAGCAACTTCTTCCTAGAAACATCGCCAAAGGCAAGGGAAGCAAGGGTAAAAATGAACTATTGGGACTTCATCAAGATAAAAAGCTTTTGCACAGCAAAAGAAACAGTCAACAAAACCAAAAGACAACTGATAGAATGGGAGAAGATATTTGCAAATGACATATCAGATAAAGGGCTAGTATCCAAAATCTATAAAGAACTTATCAAACTCAACACCTAAAAGAACAAATGATACAATCAAGAAATGGGCAGAAGACATGAACAGACATTTTTCCAAAAAAGACATCCAAATGGCCAAGAGACACATGAAAAAGTGCTCAACATCACTCAGCATCAGGGAAATCCAAATCAAAACCTCAATGAGATACCACCTCACACCAGTCAGAATGGCTAAAATTAACAAGTCAGGAAATGATAGATGTTGGTGGGGAAGCGGAGAAAGGGGAACCCTCCTACACTGTTGGTGGGAATGCAAGCTGGTGCAGCCACTCTGGAAAATAGTATGGAGGTTCCTCAAAAACTTGAAAACAGAGCTACCTTACAACCCAGCAATTGCACTACTGGGTATTTACCCCAAAGATACAAATGTAAGGATCCGAAGGGGTACGTGCACCCTGATGTTTATAGCAGCAATGTCCACAATAGCCAAACTGTGGAAAGAGCCAAGATGTCCATCGACAGATGAATGGATAAAGAAGATGTGGTATATATATACAATGGAATATTATGCAGCCATCAAAAGGAATGAAATCTTGCCATTTGTAACAACGTGGATGGAAATGCAGGGTATTATGCTGAGCGAAATAAGTCAATCAGAGAAAGACATGTATCACATGATCTCACAGATATGAGGAATTCTTAACCTCAGGAAACAAACTGAGGGTTGCTGGAGTGGTGGGGGGTGGGACGGATGGGGTGGCTGGGTGATAGACATTGGGGAGGGTATGTGTTATGGTGAGCGCTGTGAATTGTGTTAAGACTGTTGAATCACAGACCTGTACCTCTGAAACAAATAATACATTATATGTTAAAAAAAAAAAAAGAAGATAGTAGAAAGGGAGAAATGAAGGGGGGGAATCAGTGGGGGAGACGAACCGTGAGAGACTATGGACTCTGAGAAACAAACTGAGGGTTCTAGAGGGGAGGGGGGGTGGGGGGATGGGTTAGCCTGGTGATGGGTATTAAAGAGGGCACGTACTGCATGGAGCACTGGGTGTTATACGCAAACAATGAATCATGGAACACTACATCAATGTTCCATGTTCCAGTGTTCCAACTACAACTAATGATGTAATGCATGGTGATTAACATAATAAAAGAAATAAAAAAAAAGAAAGAAAGTCATGTATTGGATCAATTCTATCTCTTCTAAGCAACAGAAAAGTTAATTTAGAATCTAAATGGCTTCTATTCTTCCTGAAATGTAAATGCTTTATTGTTAATAGAATACAGTTGATATGTCTGTCCCAAAAGTGAATAAAATTATGAGAAAGTTAAGGAAAAGACAAAAATATATTCTGCTTTATAAATCCAACATACCTCTATTAGTTCTTGGGAAAGACAAGGCAGATGTGTACTTAAAAAAAAAAATCATTCTTCTAATGAACCAAATGAAGTGTACTATTTCTTCGCTTAGAAATTTTGAGCACCATATAACATTAGCAGAATAAACTACTGTTGCTATTGCAAATGAAACAATTTTTGTAAATTAGTTATTACAAATACCTAGGAAAGCTTTTGAATTTTTAATATTTATTTTGTAAGCAATCACATTACTGAGGGCTCTAATTTGGTCAGGATAATCTTTACCTGATTTTCTTGGGTTTCATCAATAAACTTACTACCTATAAATAATGATAACTGGGTCTTTCCAGTCAGTCAACTACCCCATTTGTTTTTCTTGTCTTATTGCAAAGGCTAGCACTTTCTGAACAATCAAAGAGAATAGTGATAACAAGTGTCTTGATAATTCTTTAAAATAATGCCTCTGGGGCGCCTGGGTGGTGTAGTCAGCTAAACATCCAACTCTTGGTTTCAGCTCAGGTCACGATCTCAGGGTCGTGGGACCAAGCCCTGTTTCAGGCTCTGCACTCAGCGTGGAGTATGCTTAAAAGATTCTCTTTCCCTCTTGGTCTGCCCCTCCCCCCGCCCCGCATGCATACTCCCGCTCTCTCTCAAATAAATTTTTTAAAAACAATAAAAGAATGCCTCCATCACCATTAATTATGATGTTGCTAATGGTCTGAGTAGTTTTTGATATTAAAAGTATGCTGCAAGATTCAGTTTGCCAGTATTTTATGAAGAATTTTTGCTTCTACATCTATATTTATATAAGCTAACATTTACCAAGTGCTTACAAAATGCCAATCACAATCATAAACACTCTAAGAGCATTAAATTTTGACAACTCTGTAAGGTAGGTTCTCATTTTACATGAGGAAACTAAGGCACAGAAGAGCTAAGTAACTTTTTCAAGATTACACACCTATAATGTGGTAAAGGTAGGAACATGGGTAAACATGAGACAAATTAGCAGTTTCTTATTATGTGCTTTTTTTTTTTTTTTTTTACCAGGTTTGGATATCAAGCTTATGTTCTTTTCATAAAATGAAATGTGAAGCTGTGAATTTTAATATGCTCTGGAACATTTTATAGAGTACAGGAGCTACATTTCCTTAAAAGCTTAAATGATCAAATTCATAATCTTATAGGAGTTTAAAACTGAATTCTATTTAATTTAACATTAAAATTTAGACCTATTTTCCCTTTTGTGTGTTTGTCTCTTATATTTCTGTCTAATGCTTGCATAAATCTGGTGACCTGTTTCACGAGCATTCAACCATTTTGGATAGAGCCTGATCATTTTACCTAACAGCCTAGGAGCCCCAACTAATTGTGACAAGGTGGAGGCTAGCCATGCCAGTAAAACTAACCATGTGACCCAGGGTGAGGGGCTTTGGTTCAAATGTAATCAGTCAGATTGGTACCTGAGTTCACATGCACAATCAATCAATCAATCATGCCTAGGTCATGAAGCCCAATGGAAACTCTGAACAGTGGGGGTACATATCAACCCCACACATTAACACCACAGGGTAACTTGCCCCTGACTCCACAGAGAGGAAATAGAAGCTTCACCCTTGGAACCCTCTGAGACTCTCCCCTATGCCTCTCTTCCTTTTGCTGATTTTAATCTGTATCCTGTCCCTATAATGCACCATAACTGTGATTATAATAGCTTTCATTGAGATCTGTGAGTCCTTTTAGTGAATTATCAAGCCTGAGAATTACCTCTGGGGAATCTCCCCGCCAAACCTGCAGTTGGTGTCAGAAGTAAAGACAGATGTGGGGACTTTGTAGTCCGGCTAACTCCACATACAACTAAGTTATCTTTTTAAAAGGAACAAATAATTTACTCTTTTTAAAATATGAACTCTAGCTGATCACATATTAATATACATTTTCACCATTACTAAATATGATTTATAGAAAAATGGGAGTTATAAGCAGATAACAGTAATATAGAGACTAACAATATATTATAACTAGCAGAGAAATGGTTTGCTGACTGTCCCTAATAGTTTGCCAAATGTCCTTATCTAAGCATTTAATATATTTTGAAACTAGTTACACATGTATCTCCTTTTTTAGCTTCAGAACATCTTGCTGGCAAGATCTTAAATTATTACCTCTCTTATTACCTAGGTTTTGCTTAGGCCTTAACAGATAGTAGGTGCTCAATATTTGTCTAATTCAAGTGAATCTATATAATGGAATTTGAAGAGTTTTGGAAAGGTCTCTCAAGCTAAAAAGATATTCTCAGTGACCTGTCAAAGAGTTAAAATTCTACTATTCATTTTTTCTCTAATATCTCCAAAAGTCCACTAGCAATAAGTAAAAAATCTCTAGAAATAACACACAGCATTTTAATAACAGATTCATATAAATTATCAGATTATTTTCTAATTTAGTAACTTGAAAATCTTTCAAATGTAGTAAGCACCAGGCCATGTTTAATGAGAGAAGGGCAAAAGAAAGCAAGATCTACAGCAAAGCAAAGTAAGAAATTTGATGAAGGATCAGTGGATATGGATTCTGTAGGCTGAGGGGGGTAGGACACTGGACAGAAACGGAATAACATAAAAGCACCGGATGCCAAAAGAGGAAAGCAATACTAGGAATACTAGCAGATAATGTGAGAAAACTCAAGACAACTGGCCAATTTGAAAATTTTAAGACCTATTTTCATGAAATAAAGTATTTCTTAAAACTAAAACTATCTATCAGTGCAAGAATCCTAGTGTTATGGTGTAATCATTAGTGCATAACTTTTTTTTTTTTTTAAAGATTTTATTTATTTGCGAGAGAGAGAATGAGAGACAGAGAGCATGAGAGGGAGGAGGGTCAGAGGGAGAAGCAGACTCCCCGCTGAGCAGGAAGCCCGATGTGGGACTCGATCCCGGGACTCCAGGATCATGCCCTGAGCCGAAGGCAGTCGCTTAACCAACTGAGCCACCCAGGCGCCCTCATTAGTGCATAACTTTATGTCCACATTACACTGACATCTCAGTAAAAGACCCAAGTTTAGGGGTGCCTGGCTGGCTTAGTCAGTGGAGCATGTAACTCTTGATCTCAGGGTTGTGGGTTGGAACTCCACGTTGGGTGCAGAGATTACTTTAAAAAATAATATAATCTTTAAAAAACAAAACAAAAACCCAAATTTAACACTGAATTCTTAACATCTTTGCATGCCTTTCTCATCACTCCTCACTCCTCTTCCTCTCTCCCTAAAATTCTTAAGATGTTCTACAGATTTTGTAATTTTAAAGATTTTATTTATTTACTTATTTGAGAGAGAGAGAGCGCACAAGCAAAAGAACATGAGTAGGGAGAGTGGCAGAGGGAGAGGGAGCAGCAGACTCCCCACTAGCGGGGAGCCCGATGCGGGGCTTAATCCTGGGACTCCAGGATCATGACCTGAGCCGAAGGCAGATGCTTAAGTGACTGAGCCACCAGGTGCCCCCAGATTTTATAATTTTAAACTTTATTTGATGTCACTGTCATTTACCACAGAAGAATGTTTTTTAAATATATGAAAAAATAAAAAGGAAATCTTAATGTTCAATGTATATACATAATTTTTGGGTGACTGTTCTAAGAGGTCAGCTTTGATAATTTCTAAGTCATTTCTATTAGTATTGAAAAAGAAAATATTGGATAAGCAGTGTGCTTTTATCAAAATGTTTCCTTTATAAAGGTTAAATGAACACTCACATACATAGGAAGTCAAGTATTATAACTTTCTTTATTAATGAATATCAAAACTGTTCAAGTTAATATTATACTATTAATGGGTCAATTGCTTTAGAAGGGAACCAAAGACTATAAAAACTACATATTTTACTTTTAATTTCTGTATCTATCACCATAACTGAACCTAAATATTAGCAATAAAGGATGAGCAAAAATATGTACCGATATACAACTTTAAGATTCTAAAATACTGATGCAGGATGAGAAACAATAAATTCCAAATCATCAGGGGCACCTGAGTGGCTTAGTCGGTGAGGCATCCAACTCTTGATTTGGGTTCAGGTCAGGATCCCAGGGTCCTGGGATCGAGTCCTGTGTCCAGCTCCCCGCTCAGCAGGGAGTCTGCTTGTCTCCCTCTCCCTTTGCCCCTCCCCCAGAGCTCTCTCTAAAATAATAAATAAAACATGGGGCACCTGGGTGGCTCAGTTGGTTAAGCGACTGCCTTCAGCTCAGGTCATGATCCTGGAGTCCCGGGATCGAGTCCCACATCAGGCTCCCTGCTCAGCGGGGGGTCTGCTTCTCCCTCTGACCCGCTTCCCTCTCGTGCTCTCTGTCTCTCATTCTCTCTCTCAAATAAATAAATAAAATCTTTAAAAATAAATAAATAAATAAAATAAAATAAAATAATAAATAAACCTTTAAAAATATATAAAAAATAAAAACTACATCAGATAAAGGGCTAGTATCCAAAATCTATAAAGAACTTATCAAACTCAACACCCAAAGAACAAATAATCCAATCAAGAAATGCGCAGAAGACATGAACAGATATTTCTGCAAAGAAGACATCCAAATGGCCAACAGACACATGAAAAAGTGCTCAACATCACTTGGCATCAGGGAAATCCAAATCAAAACCTCATGAGATACCACCTCACACCAGTCAGAATGGCTAAAATTAACAAGTCAGGAAACAACAGATGTTGGCAAAGATGCGGAGAAAGGCAAGGATGCAGAGAAAGGATCCTACACTGTTGGTGGGAATGCAAGCTCGTGCAGCCACTCTGGAAAACAGTATGGAGGTTCCTCAAAAAGTTGAAAATAGAGCTACCTTACGACCCAGCAATTGCACTACTGGGTAATTACTCCAAAGATAAAAATGTAGTGATCCAAAGGGGCACGTGCACTCTAATGTTTATAGCAGCAATGTCCACAATAGCCAAACTATGGAAAGAGCCTAGATGTCCATCAACAGATGAATGGATAAAGAAG
Organism: Neomonachus schauinslandi; assembly: GCF_002201575.2. Taxonomy (NCBI): domain Eukaryota; kingdom Metazoa; phylum Chordata; class Mammalia; order Carnivora; family Phocidae; genus Neomonachus; species Neomonachus schauinslandi. The sequence goes on along the minus strand of NC_058410.1, from coordinate 74,562,951 downwards.
ATGTGGTGTGTATATATATATATACACAATGGAATATTATGCAGCCATCAAAAAATGAAATCTTGCCATTTGCAATGACGTGGATGGAACTAGAGGGTGTTATGCTAAGCAAAATAAGTCAATCAGAGAAAGACAATTATCATATGATCTCACTGATATGAGGAATTTGAGATACAAGACAGAGGATCATATGGGAAAGGAGGGAAAAAGCAAACAAGACAAAACCAGAGAGAGACAAACCATAAGAGACTCTTAATCTCAGGAAACAAACTGAGGGTTGCTGGAGTGGAGGGGGGTGAGGAGGATGGGGTGGCTGGGTGATGGACATTGGGGAGGGTATGTACTATGGTGAGTGCTGTGAATTGTGTAAGACTGATGAATCACAGACCTGTACCCCTGAAACAAATAATACATTATATGTTAATAAAAAAAATTTTTTAATTAAAAATAAAAATAAATTCCAAATCATCTACCACAGGTTTAAAACAGACTTTTAGAACAAGATTTCATAGTGATTAAACTTAGTAAGTCCTTTGGGATTAGTTCCTACATAGTACCAAAACAGTAATTTTGAAAAGAAACTATGATCTTCCGAAGTAAAACATACACTCTATAGACTGATGGTGTGAATGTTCATCAAAGAATAAAGCACTAAACATGCTGGTAAAAGATCGATCACATTATAGAAAAGAGGAAGAAAAAAGGAAAAGAGAAAGAATAAGCTTCTTGTAATAGTTGGGGGATGAGTCTGAGGAGGGAGGAAGAACCAGACAGAAAAGAATGCATGTCATGAAGTTCTGGAAAAAAGCTCAAAATATAAGAGCTGGTGCTATTTTTTAAGGTGTACAGCTGTCTTACAGACCTAAATTGTTTACCTTATTTTCTGTTCCCACGTCCAGAGTAATGGGCAGACATTCTTGAGGATTCATCCCTCCGCAGGCTGTATACAGCGCCAGCTTACCCACAGGGATGCCCATTCCATTACAGCCAAGGTCTCCCAAGCCAAGAATACGCTCTCCGTCAGTCACCACAATAGCCTAGAAGAGAAAAAAAAGTGCCTCCTAATAGATGTTTACAAATCCAGGGGCACAGTTCCTTGTCTCTGCTTCTGAAGTTAATACTTATGTGATGGAATATTAAGCTGTCAAAAAATAAAAATTGAATATACATCTAAGAGATTTCATATGATCTTAAGTGTGGATGATTGCAGAGAAGAAATAAAGTTGATATATATTTTTAAATGATTTTTTAAAAATACAGATATATGATTACTTTGGTCAGTGAAGAAAGAAGAGACGGTACACACATAAAGATTCAAATGACTTTGGGGCAAGTGGGAAGAGTACAGGGAATCAGGAGCTAAAAGTGGGAACTAAAGTGAAACCAGTCCCATACACTTTGAGCATAATTTTGGGAGTGCCCTTGTTAAATAATGCATAATTGTTAAGTAGCCCCCAAATGCTCTGATGTTTAGTTTATGCATCTTGGGACCATCCTCCTATTTTCACAGCAATGTTGATCCATCCTCTTTAACTCCTACAACCACTGGATATTTTTCTACCATTTCTGAAATATACAGAGTACATACAGTCTGCTACTTCTCTTACCTGATAATCTTCCACTAGGCTTAATGAATTTTGTTTAGTTTCTTTCCAATCACCCTGAATATCTATGAGCCATCCATTTTAATCACGAGGAGATTTTATTTCTATTTTATTTGATATCTGTACAAAATTAACACATCTAACATCCTTGTTCTGTGATTCATGGCCATTATATTTAAGCAAAACCAATCTTGTGAAACACAATTTATTAGATTTTCTCTAAATTCCTACACTCATCGCTTCCATGCAGCCTTGGGAAAATGTCAGTCATTTGACCTTAAACAGATGAATTAAATCTTCTGTTTCTTATTTGGAAAACGGGAATAATAAAGGTACTTTTCAGAAGAGCTGCATAAAAATAGGAACCAACTCTTTTGTTCACTACTGTACACCAACACCATGCACAGCATTTGGCACATAGTAAACAATGAATAAACATTAGTTAATTGAATAAATCTATGATTCAATAAAATGAGAACATGATACACAAAGTACTTACCATACATAATACCTGGTACATCGCAAATTCTCAACAAATTGTAGCTATCAAGACTACTATTACCATCAAGAGCATTATGCAGAGTCATGGTATATCAGAAGGGGAATTTAGAGTATATTCAGTCCTTCCCTCTTATTTTATAGATTAGGAAACTGAAGATCAGAGAACTGAAATCATCTGCCTAAGGTGGTTGACCTGGTTAATACCAAAGAATGGGAAACTGGGTACGTTAACTCCTAGTACAATGTTTTTCCACTATACCATAGTGTAGAACATATTTTAAAGTATACTTTTGAGATCTTTTTAATTTTCTTTTTTTTTTAAAGATTTTATTCATTTGAGAGAGAGAATGAGATAGAGAGAGAGAGAGCATGAGAGGGGGGAGGGTCAGAGGGAGAAGCAGACTCCCTGCTGAGCAGGGAGCCTGATGTGGGACTCGATCCCGGGACTCCAGGATCATGACCTGAGCCGAAGGCAGTCGCTTAACCAACTGAGCTACCCAGGTGCCCAAGATCTTTTTAATTTTCTGTTCACCTATATTATGCAGCTCTTAAAGAACTGCCTTAAAAATAAATACATTTGAGAAGTGGGTGAAAATGATTTTTGCATACCCCATAAAGCTGACCTCTGTCAAATTTTCCATGTCTAATTGCAAAGGGTCAATAGGTTATGCTGTTTTGAAGAAGGCAACTTGATACCACTGGTTTAGTTGGCTCTGATTTAAGATAAGAAAGATAAATACTACAGAAAATTGTAACTTTGTTGGGGCGCCTGAGTGGTTCAGTCGTTAAGCGTCTGCCTTCGGCTCAGGTCATGATCCCAAGGTCCTGGGATCAAGTCCCACATCGGGCTCTCTGCTCGGCGGGAAGCCTGCTTCTCCCTCTCCCACTCCCCCTGCTTGTGTTCCTGCTCTCGCTGTCTCTCTCTCTGTCAAATAAATAAATTTAAAAAAAAAAAAAAAAGAATTGTAAGTTTGCTTTTTAAATTAAAACCAAATTGTCAAAGTCCAAATACTGCAAACACATTTTGACATTGTTCTATTTATCATGCTATCACAGAGGTACTTTTATCTATCACTGACAATGTATACTTTTCTGTATGTGTCCTTTAAACAGATAAAGTCCAGTTGGCCTGCAAATATTTTAAAAACATTTTTAGGAGAGATTTTATAAGGAGAGCAACATTGTCCTATAACTTAGGTATGATCTGAGCAATAATTTATATAATGCTTTCCAGGTTCATTAAAGATTAGACCCAGGGAGTTGCTAACTGTGATTTTCATCTGTTTCAACATTTTTGAAAAAGGAGTTGAAAATAACATTTCACTTACTTTTTATAACACATCTAAGTTAAACTAAATCTCTTTCTTGTATATAAAGTCAAGGAAAAGTGTTATTTTTCTTCAGTTCTTCATAAGCTTTATTCCCTAAGCTCTCCTCTCATCCTGAGCTATTAATTTTATTATATAAATATGCCATGGACATTTATATAGGTGGTAGTTATTTGAGTAATTTTTTTTAAAGATTTGCTTATTTATTTGAGAGAGAGAGAAAGAGGGAGCATGAGGAGGGGAGCGGCAGAGGGAGAGAGAGAGAATCCCAAGCAGGCTCCACACCCAGCATGGAGCCCAACATGGGACTCGATCTCAGGACCCCAAGAGCATCATGACCTGAGCTGAAATCAAGAGTCGGATGCTCAACCAACTGAGCCACCCGGGCCCCTCTAGTAATTTTTAAACTCTGTTTTGAGGCATTTGCTATTTTATCTGCGTATGCCTTGTTACAAATGTACATTTGTAGCATTAATTCACAAACATCTCAACATTAAAGTGTAGATTTTAATAGTGAAGGAATCCTCTGAAAAACAAAAAATGTGCCATCTACATAGTTTATCATTAAAGTGACATTCCCTCGGCTTTTGTTTTTACCTACTTCATCTCCTGCTTAAGGAAAATAAAGCATCTGGATGTCTTCTACACAATAATGAAGTTACAAGAGGAGGATTATCTCAGTAGGACAACCATACTTCTCTCAATGATATCTGCATCTCAGAAATTCCATCTTCATGCTACTGTGTCAATTATTACCTGGGCATTAGCTGACTAGTAACTCTGCATGAAGTATGCAGGGGTTCTCCTGAGCACACACAGACACCCTCACCGTGTGTCCTGTCTTCATTCCTTCTTTTCCTTCCCCAGGGCCTTTCTGCTATGGCCTACACCTGGATGCACAACTCTTGCCTCTTCCCCTTTGTCTCAGGAGCCTTCCTCAAATATTACTTACATGAAGTCATTTCTGTCTGTAAATATGACCTTCTATTATTTCAAGTCTAAATCCCTCTTGATGAATTTCAAGACCTTTCATAATAATTTGAGCACTTCTTACTTAAGCCATCTTAATCCCACTATTTCCATATTAACACTTAGCTTTAGTTAGGCCAGCCAATTAATTCACTTATGGCACAAAACCACACCATTCTCTTCCGGAACTAGAGTCTTACATTCATCTGTTCCCTTCTTCAGATAGTATCTTCTTCCCTTTCTAATTTTCAAAGGCTAACTTTAAAGACCAACTTTGGTACAAAAATTTCTTACCTGTTTCAGCCTTCTCTGAATGATCGTCTCCTCTGAGTGAATACGGCATTTATAATTTACACCAGTTTAATGATATATTGTCTAATAATTGATTGCCTTTGTTTCATGCATGCTTGCAACTACACAGTAGAGACCATATCTTACTCTTCAATACTCTATTACAATAAACAGCTGCCATTTAAGTGCCTAGCATGTGCCAGATACTATACTAGGCTTTTAAAATAATAGTACAGTTAGGATCAGCAATATCAGTGAGGGCCCAATTTTAAGAGTTAAAAGAATAAAGGTAGGCTACTAATGAAGATAAATATTCAGAGATGAGCTAGTAGGAAGAACACAAAGCAAGGTGACTGTGTACTGCCTAGCTATTATGATTATGTGGATATTAATTAGTCCTCTCTACCCCAGAACTATTTCCTTTACTGACTCACTCTTAAAATCCTCTCTAGATTCCAGTTAAAATGTAAGCGTCCTTCTCAGACATTTTACACTTCACAGAATTAACACACTTTGGAGTAGTGTTACACTCAGTGTACACTGAGGATAGCATCCAAGGATGCAGTCTACCCTGTGGGAGAAAAGTTGAGGAAGCAAGTTTGGTAAGAAAAGTAAAAAAACTGGAAAGATTGGAAATCATGAAAAACATTTTGCTTTACAAGTTTGCCTGGCATAAGCCTTACAGAGCAGAGTGAATCAATTCTAGCATGACTGCTCAAAAAAAAGGGAGCAATGCTTCAGGAGTCATAGCTGAAGTGCCTCTGTACCCCTAAAAGGCATCAGTTTGTTCAGCCTTACTCCTAAAACACAGTGATGTGGGAAACAAAGGCAGAAGAAAAATTATTAAATTCCCTTACTACCTACAGCCCATTGATAAGTCCTTGAAACAGGCAGAGTGACATTCCTCTAGGAACTCGAATGCCTGAATGCCTCGATGTTAATACTTTGCTGACGGCAAAAGGCAATCCTAGCCTGACCCCCCACCCCCAGCCCCTGGCCACCAGGATCCTGTAAGTCTACTTTAACATATAAAAATGCCTTTGGAAACTTAATCTCTAAAACCCCCAAGATACATGTTGGCAATCATCCCCCAAGCACGTGGCCCACCGATATACATCTGAAGGGTCTCATGACTAAGGTTTTATTAGACGGTAATAAATGACCTTTTCCCAACAACAGCTAGCCCCCTCAAGGTCCTGGAAACCTTGCTTCCAAAACTGCTTACAGACTTACACTATCCCTAACCCCCTCTCAACCTGAAAGTATACAATCGTCACTCCTCATGACCGGGTTACAGCTCCTTCTGCCCATGGGTCCTGTCCTTGGGCTTTAATAAAACCACCTTTTTGCACCAAAGACCTCTCAAGAATTCTTTCTTGGCTGTCAGCTTTGAACCCTAACATCTTTCCTACATCAACATAACAAAGTTGCTTGGCACCTAACAGAAAGTTAAAAAAAAAAAAGGAGCCAGCGAAGAGACAAGTACATCTCACTTTCCTTCGACAAGGAAGGCCATAGAGAACATGCTTAAGAGCAAGGGCTCTGCAGCCTGTGTTCAGTTCCCATCACCACCAGGCACTACTGTGTAGCCTGCCCCTCCTTCCTTTCCTCACTGAATTATCATGATAATTACAAAAGTCAATCCAGGTAGTGTCCCACACAGAAGGCTACTAAATGTTGGATACTATCCTTATTTTATTTTCATTAGATCACTCAGAGAGGGGAGTCAGATGAACTACTGAAGGTCATAATGATAAAGGAAGTGAATGAATGGATTTTTTTTTTGTCTGCCTGTGTTTCTTTTAGTGGATGATTATACCCAACAAATGTGAAAAGGGACTTTGCTTAAAGAAATTCAGAGGCAACTTCAACATTTACTCAACATTTATCATCAATGGGTCAAGAAATACTAAGAAAGCAGACAGAAATAACAAGGATAGTGAGTCTCTAAACGGTACCAAAATAAAATTAATCCAGTATGCAAAAATCGAAGAGATATAAATTAGGTGACATTCACTAGAAAAGATAGTGAATGCTGATGTGAAGAACAAAGGCAAAAAGGAAAGGTAGATAAAATTAAATGTCCTTACAACCTGCAGCCCATTGACAAATATTTGAGGCAGGCAGAGTATGACATTTCCCCAGGAACTCCCAATCTTAATGTTAATGCCTTGCTAGAGGAAAAAACAACCTTAGCCTGACAATAGCCAGGCCTCCAGGATCCTGTGAGTCTTTTTTAGCATATGAAAATCCTTTTGGAAACTTCCCTTGTCTTTACCTCCCCCAACTCCATAGTATATAATCAATTGCTCCTCACAATCCCTGGTCAGTCCTTTCTGCTCACAGGTCCTGTCCCCAGGCTTTTAGCACCAGAAAGGTCTCAGGAATTCTTTCTTGGCCATCAGCTCCGAACTCCAACATTTCCACATCAAATGCTATCTGATACCATGAAAATTATCAATATGTTATGGAATAGGAAAAAGAACAAATTTGCCATAGTGGAAAAATTAGATGACTTACCTTGATGACATCTTCTGGCCATGCATTAAGAACTGAAGCAATATGCCCTCGATCATGGATACTAATGAAGAGACCTCTGACAGAAAAAAATGAGTTTTAATTTACTTCAGACTTGCCAAAATATCATGAACTTTTGAAATTTTTTCAAATCAGTTTAATACACCTCCATTTTTATCAAACTAGTGAAAATTATTTCCTTAAATAAAAGTTAGGAATCTTATAAATAAGGGAGAAATTACTTTAAACAACGTATTGACATCTATAATAAGGGTAGATTCATTCTTATATTACATATTCCTAAATATTTTGTAATTAAAGCATTCACTCTTTTATATACAGAGAATTTAAGTAGCATTATCAATTCCACTCATAGATTCATTTAGTTTTTTATTAAATAATATATGTAAAAGCACCTAGAAAAACATGAAGCATGTGTAAACAGGCACTTTCAGTATATAATCCGCTTACTACATATTCACAGTGTGAAGATGAGAGCCTGTATTAGAAATGGTTTTAGTGAGTGACTAATGCTGAGCAGTCCTTTCATGTGAAACGTACTTGATTTTTTTTTAAGTTCAAACATCCAAGTTATAATTCTTTGAGTTGCTGTTTGCAATTCTGTTTTTTAGACTCAACTGAAGTCTTTAACACCCATCTCCCATTCCCTATGAAAGTCTAACAAGGAACTAAAAATTAAACTTAAAAATAAATTTTAATGTCTTAATCTCATTTAAAAGTTTTACTTTAGTATTGTTAAATGTAACTCAAATACAGAGAACCACATACAACCAATGTACAGCTTAATGAAATTTTATAAGGCAATCACCCTTGTACATAACACCCATTTAAGCAGAGAGAGTCTTGTCAGTATTCCAGAAGCCTTCCACATGTTTCTCCCAATCAAAACCACTCCCTCTTCAGAGTAAGAACTGTCCTGACTTTTATGGCATCATTTAATTTATAGTTCTATCATCCAAATGATAAGCCATCCCTAGACACTACAATTAGTCTTCTAAAGTTTCCTATAATCTGGATTTTGCTGATTACATTCCTAATGGTATAGATTAACAAATTAATCTTTCTTCCCTACTTCTTGAGAAATTGGTAATTGAATCTAAACACTTAATCTGATTCATATCCAATTTTTTATAAGACACTTCATGGTCTGGTGTTATCAGAAGATACATAGTACTGTCACCAGCTAGGTCCCAAGACCTTACCTTTACTGCCCACCTGCTTGTACTCACCAACCTTTGTTCCACATTTTTGCTACAGCTCATCTTTCCAGCTTCTCTCTTCCGCAAACAGAAAGCAAAACAACTTGAGCCATAACAACTGTCCTGGCAAGACCTCCAGCCGGCCCAGACCAGCCAGACCTGTTTAAATTTAACCCCTGACTTGGGTCTGCACAGATGGACCATGGAGTGAGCTCTAAAATGATCAACAACTACCTTTATCCCATTATAATACTAAAATCTCTACCCCAGGAGGAGCCTCAGCTCCATTTACATAATGTGTGTATAGCCATGTTTCCTTAATGGCACATGCACGACCTTATGCCTGCCTCTACTTACAAAAACAAGGTTTCCCTATCTAAATATTCACACCACCCCTAAATAAAAGGAATCCATCGGGGGAAGGAGCAAGGTGGCGGAGGAGTAGGAGACCTAATTTCGTCTGGTCCCAGGAATTCAGCTGGATAGGGATCAAACCATTCTGAACACTTACGAACTCAACAGGAGATCGAAGAAAAAGATAGCAGCAACTCTCTGAACAGAAAAGCGACCACTTTCTGGAAGGTAGGACGTGCGGAGAAGTGAATCTGAGGCGATATTCGGGAGGACAGACGGTGGGGAAGGGGGCCTCCGTCAGCCGATACCGGCAAGTGATAGAGCCGTGGAGCACAAAATCAAAACATTTACCAGTCAGCTCCGCTGAGGGACGTCGCTCCAGTGGCTAAGCAGGGGGTGGAACTGTCATGGGACAGTGTGGTCTCAGGACCCTCGGGGTCACAGAAAGACCGGAGGTGCCTGAGTGCGGCAGAGCTCCAGGTATCGGAGCGGGGAAGCCGGCTGCAGAGACGGAGTCGAGGAGCGGGCTCTCAGCTCGGGGTTGCCATAAACCATGAACCTCGGCACAGTAGGGCCACCGCTCTTCCAGCAGGGACCCAACAAGCGGCAGATCTGGGAAGACTCCCCTTCCTCCCCCGGGAGGAGCGGTGCAGGAGCGCACCGCAGGGATCTGTTGGGTTTGGAGACTCCACACGGGGTTGTGTGCCAGAAATAGAAACACGTTGTCACAGGCCAGGTGACCACGGAGTGCGGCCAGAGACCGGGAGATGAGAGTAATTGACTGCTTTTCTCTGGAGGCTCACTGAGGAGTGGGGCCCCGAGTTCTCGGCGCCTCCCCGGCGGAGATTGGGAGGCCGCCATTTCACTCTCCTCCTCCAAAGCTGAACGGAAAGCTTTCAGGGAACAAAAGCTCCCAAGAGCAAACCCGAGCCGATTACTTAGCCAAGAGCCGGGCAATTCCGCCTCCAGCAAAGACATTTGGGAACCACGGCAACAGGCCCCTCCCCCAGAAGATTGGCAAGAATAGCCAGCCAAGACCAAGTTTACAGATCAATGAGAATGGCAGAACTCCAGCACTAGGGGAATAATGCACATAGAATTCATGGCTTTTTTCCCATGACTCTTTAGTCTTTCAAAGTTAATTTTTTTTTAACTTTTTCTTTTTTTTTTTTTAATTTTTCCTCTTCCTTTTTTCAACAAACATCTTATCAATCGCTTTTTTTAAAAAATCTTTTTTATTTTTCATTTTTAGAGTCATATTCTATCCCTTCATAGTAGTTAACCTTATTTTTGGTATATATATACACAAGTTGTTCTCTCTTTAATATTTTGGGATACAGGTTCTTCTAACAGACCAAAATATACCCTAAATCTTTAGTGTATGGCTTTGTTCTAGTCTCCTGCCTGATCACATTCTCTCCCTTTTTTTTTTTTTAAATCCTCTTCTTTTTTCAACCAGCTTCTTACCTTATCAATTCCTTCTTGAAAATCTTTTATAATTTTCATCTTTACATTCATAGTCCATACCTTGATCGTATTAACCCTTATTTTTGTACATATATAAGTTTTTCTTTCTTTAAAATTTTGGGAGGTACTTTCTTCTAACAGACCAAAATACACCCAAAATCTTGTGTGTGCCACTAATCTATGCACCAGCCTGATCATATTTGATCATATTCAGTTTTATTTTTTTTTGTTATTGTTTCTTTTTATCTTTTTCTTTTTCTTTTTTTTTCTTTTTTCTTTCTTTCTCTCTCTTCTCCCCCGGTTTCAGTCTCTTCTGAATTGTTTAGTGTATATTTTCTGGGGACATTGTTACCCTGTTAGCATTTTGTTCTCTCATTCATCTATTCTCCTCTGGACAAAATGACAAGATGGAAAAATTCACCTCAAAAAAAGAACAAGAGGCAGTACCTACTGCCAGGGACTTAATCAATACGGACAGATGTAAGTATTAGTAAGATGTCCGAACTAGAGTTCAGAATGACGATTTTAAAGATACTAGCTGGCCTTGCAAAAAGCACGGAAGATATTAGAGAAACCCTTTCTGGAGAAATAAAAGAATTAAAATCTAACCAAGTCAAAATCAAAAAGGATATTAATGAGGTACAATCAAAAATGGAGGCTCTAACTGCTAGGATAAATGAGGCAGAAGAGAGAATTAGTGATACAGAAGACCAAATGATGGAAAATAAAGAAGCTGAGAAAAAGATATAAACAACTACTGGATCATGAGGGCAGAATTCGAGAGATAAGTGATACCATAAGATGAAACAATATTAGAATAATTGGGATCCCAGAAGAAGAAGAAAGAGAGAGGGGGGCCAAAGGTATATTGGAGCAAATTATAGCAGAGAACTTCCCTAATTTGAGAAAGGAAACAGGCATCAAAATCCAGGAGGCACAGAGAACCCCCCTCAAAATCAATAAAAATGGGTCAACACCCCGACATCTAATAGTAAAACTTACGAGTCTCAGACACACAGAGAAAATCCTGAAAGCAGCTCAGGAGAAGAGATCTGTAACCTCCAATGGTAGAAATATTAGACTGGCAACAGACCTATCCACAGAGACCTAGAAGGCCAGAAAGGACTGGCATGATATATTCAGAGCACTAAATGAGAAAAATATGCAGCCAAGAATATTATATCCAGCTAGGCTGTCATAGAAAATAGAAGGAGAGATAAAAAGCTTCCAGGACAAACAAAAACTAAAGGAATTTGCAAACATGAAACCAGCCCTACAAGAAATATTGAAAGGGGTCCTCTAAGCAAAGAGAGAGCCTAAAAATAACATAGACCAGAAAGGAACACAGACAGTCACCTTACAGGCAATACAATGGCACTAAATTCATATCTTTCAATAGTTACCCTGAAGGTAAAAGGGCTGAAAGCCCTAATCAAAAGACACAGGCTATCAGATTGGATTAAAAAACAAGACCCATTGATATACTGTCTGCAGGAGACTCATTTTAAACGTAAAGACACCCCCAGTTTGAAAGTGGGGGGGGGGGGTGGAAAACCATTTACCATGCTAATGGACACCAAAGAAAGCTGGGGTGGCAATCCTTATATCAGACAAATTAGATTTTAAACCAAAGACTGTAATAAGAGATGAGGAAGGACACTATATCCTACTTAAAGGGTCTATCCAACAAGATCTAACAACTGTAAATATCTATGCCTCTAACATGGGAGCAGCCAATTATATAAGGCAATTAATAACAAAAGCAAAGAAACACATCGACAATAATACAATAATAGTAGAGGACTTTAACACCCCCCCTCACTGAATTGGACAGATAATCTAAGCAAAAGATCAACAAGGAAATAAAGACTTTAAATGACACACTGGACCAAATGGACTTCACAGATATATTCAGAACATTCCATCCCAAAGCAACAGAATACACATTCTTCTCTAGTGCCCATGGAACATTCTCCAGAATAGATCACATCCTGGGTCACAAATCAGGTCTCAACCAGTACCAAAAGATTGGGATCATTCCCTGCATATTTTCAGACCACAATGCTTTGAAACTAGAACTCAATCACAAGAGGAAAGTCGGAAAGAACTCAAATACATGGAGGCTAAAGAGCATCCTACTGAAGAATGAATGAGTCAACCAGGAAATTAAAGAAGCATTTAAAAAATTCATGGAAACCAATGAAAATGAAAACACAACTGTTCAAAATCTTTGGGATGCAGCAAAGGCAGGCTGAGAGGAAAGTATATAGCAATACAAGCCTTCCTCAAGAAAGAAGAAAGGCCTCAAATACACAACTTACCCTACGCCTAAAGGAGCTGGAGAAAGAACAGCAAATAAAGCCTAAACCCAGCAGGAGAGAGAAATAATAAAGATCAGAGTAGAAATCAATGAAATAGAAACCAAATGAACAGTAGTACAGATCAATGAAACTAGGAGCTGGTTCTTTGAAAGAATTAGCAAAACTGATAAACCCCTGGCCAGACTTATCAAAAAGAAAAGAGAAAGGACCCAAGTAAATAAAATCATGAATGAAAGAGGAGAGATCACAACCAACACCAAAGAAATACAAACAATTATAAGAACATATTATAAGCAAATATATGCCAGCAAATTAGATAATCTGGAAGAAATGGATGCATTCCTAGAAATGTATAAACTACCAAAACTGAACCAGGAAGAAATAGAAAACCTGAACAGACCCATAACCAGTAAGGAAACTGAAGCAGTGATCAAAAATCTCCCAGCAAACAAGAGCCCAGGGCCAGATGGTATCCCAGGGGAATTCTACCAAACATTTCAAGAAGAATTAATACCTATTCTTCTGAAACTGTTCCAAAAAACAGAAATGGAAGGAAAACTTCCAAACTCATTTTATGAGGCCAGCATTACCTTGATCCCAAAACCAGACAAAGACCCCATCAAAAAGGAGAATTACAGACCAATATCCTTAATGAACATGGATGCAAAAATTCTCACCAAAATACTAGCCAACAGGATCCAACAGTACATTAAAAGGATTATTCACCACGACCAAGTGGGATTTATCCCTGGGCTGCAAGGTTGGTTCAACATCCGCAAATCAATCAACGTGATACAATACATTAATAAAAGAAAGAACAAGAACCATATGATCCTCTCGACAGATGCAGAAAAACCATTTGACAAAGTACAGCATCCTTTCTTAATCAAAACTCTTCAGAGTATAGGGATAGAGGGTACATACCTCAATATCATAAAAGCCATCTATGAAAAACCCATAGCGAATATCATTCTCAGTGGAGAAAAACTGAGAACTTCCCCCTAAGGTCAGGAACATGGCAGGGATGGCCACTATCACCACTGCTATTTAACATAGTATTAGAAGTCCTAGCCACAGCAATCAGACAACAAAAAGAAATCAAAGGCATCCAAATTGGCAAAGAAGAAGTCAAACTCTCACTCTTTGCAGATGATAGGATGTTTTATGTGGAAAACCCAAGAGACTCCACCCCAAAACTGCTAGAACTCATACAGGAATTCAGTAAAGTGGCAGGATACAAAATCAATGCACAGAAATCAGTGGCATTCCTATACACCAACAAGAAAGAAAAAAGAGAAATTAAGGAGTCAATCCCATTTACAATTGCACCCAAAACCATAAGATACCTAGGAATAAATCTAACCAAAGAGGCAAAGAATCTATACTCAGAAAACTATAAAATGCTCATAAAAGAAATTGAGGAAGACACAAAGAAATAGAAAAACGTTCCATGCTCATGGATTGGAAGAACAAATATTGTGAAAATGTCAGTACTACCTAGAGCAATCTACACATTCAATGCAATCCCTATCAAAATATCATCCACTTTTTTCAAAGAAATGGAACAAATAATCCTAAAATTTGTACCAGAAAAGACCCTGAATAGCCAGAGGAATGTTGAAAAAGAAAAGCAAAGCTGGTGACATCACAATTCTGCACTTCAAGCTCTATTACAAAGCTGTAATCATCAAGACAGAATGGTACTGGCACAAAAACAGACACATAGATCAATGGAACAGAATAGAGAGCCCAGAAATGGACCCTCAACTCTATGGTCAACTCATCTTTGACAAAGCAGGAAAGAATGTCCAATGGAAAAAAAGACAGTCTCTTCAACAAATGGTGTTGGGAAAATTGGACAGCCACTTGCAGAAGAATGAAACTGGACCATTTCCTTACACCACACACAAAAATAGACTCAAAATGGTTGAAAGACCTCAATGTGAGACAGGAGTCAATCAAAATCCTTGAGGAGAACATAGGCAGCAACCTCTTCGACCTCAGCCAAAGCAACTTCTTCCTAGAAACATCGCCAAAGGCAAGGGAAGCAAGGATAAAAATGAACTATTGGGACTTCATCAAGATAAAAAGCTTTTGCACAGCAAAAGAAAGTCAACAAAACCAAAAGACAACCGACAGAATGGGAGGAGATAATTGCAAATGACATATCAGATAAAGGGCTAGTATCCAAAATCTATAAAGAACTTATCAAACTCAACACCCAAAGAACAAATGATCCAATCAAGAAATGGGCAGAAGACATGAACAGACATTTTTCCAAAAAAGACATCCAAATGGCCAAGAGACACATGAAAAAGTGCTCAACATCACTCAGCATCAGGGAAATCCAAATCAAAACCTCAATGAGATACCACCTCACACCAGTCAGAATGGCTAAAATTAACAAGTCAGGAAACAACAGATGTTGGCAGGGATGTGGAGAAAGGGGACCCTCCTACACTATTGGTGGGAATGCAAGCTGGTGCAGCCACTCTGGAAAACAGTATGGAGGTTCCTCAAAAAGTTGAAAATAGAGCTACCATATGATCCAGCAGTTGCACTACTGGGTATTTACCCCAAAGATACAAATGTAGGGATCCGAAGGGGTACGTGCACGCCGATGTTTATAGCAGCAATGTCCACAAAAGCCAAACTGTGGAAAGAGCCAAGATGTCCATCGACAGATGAATGGATAAAGAAGAAGTGGTATATATATACAATGGAATATTATGCAGCCATCAAAAGGAATGAAATCTTGCCATTTGCAACGACGTGGATAGAACTGGAGGGTATTATGCTGAGCGAAATAAGTCAATCAGAGAAAGACATGTATCACATGATCTCACTAATATGAGGAATTCTTAATCTCAGGAAACAAACTGAGGGTTGCTGGAGTAGTGGGCGGTGGGAGGGATGGTGTGGCTGGGTGATAGACACTGGGGAGGGTATGTGCTATGGTAAGTGCTGTGAATTGTTTAAGACTGCTGAATCACAGACCTGTACCTCTGAAACAAATAATACATTATATGTTAAAAAAATTTAAAAAATAAAGAAGATAGCAGGAAGGGAAGAATTAAGGGGGGATATCGGGGGGGGAGACGAACCATGAGAGACTATGGACTCTGAGAAACAAACTGAGGGTTCTATTTGGGGGGGGGGAGGGGGATGGGTTAGCCTGGTGATGGGTATTAAGGAGGGCACGTACAGCATGGAGCACTGGGTGTTATATGCAAACAATGAATCATGGAACACTACATCAAAAACTAATGATGTAATGTATGGTGATTAACATAAAAAAAAAAAAAAAGAAATCCATCCACCCTTGCTTGGGGGAGTCATGGCTCTGGAAGCTATTCCTGGTGATCTCCTTATTTGCCACAAATAAAGCTGACAACTCAACAGGGTGCAGTTTCTGACTCACCAAGGAACCAACTCACATTGGTTGATTTATAGTATCTTGTAGTCCTTTATTTGATTTTAACGCTATCGATGCTTAATATCTAAACTCATTAATTCATTAGGGGTTACAAAATGGAATATTCTAATTCTATCAATCATTCCTCATTTATTTGCTGAAACTATTATTTAAAGAGAAATTTCACCATAACTATTGTTTGGTTACTCAATGATAAAGCTGATACAAATGCTGGATTCTTTCTCTTTGCCAGTTTTTGAAATAAAGAGCTCACTTGCAGGGCACCCTGGGTGGCTCAGTTGGTTAAGCATCCCACTCTTGACTTCAGCTCAGGTCATGATCTCAATGTGGTGAGACTGAGCCCCAAACTGTGCTCCACACTCAGCAGGGAGTCTGCTTGAGATTCTCTCTCTCCATTTCCCTCTGCCCCTCCCCCTGCTCACGTGCTCTCTCTCTCTCTCTTTCTCTAAAATAAATCTTAAAAAAAAAAGAGCTCATTTGCTAGAATCCTTCAAGAACCTCCACTAAAGTGTGTGTGCGTGCGCACGCATGCGTGTATTGTGTATGTGTTATGTGTGTCTATGTTTTGGATCAATATGAACTCATGGATTTAAACATATTTGATGTGTTTTAATCCAATGCAGTTATTTTCTTTATTGAACTCAAATTGTCTCATACTTAGCCAGTGGAAGACGCTTCATGTTGGCCTCGGAATCCTTTTGACATGACTACAGTTTGTTGGTTTGCCCAATGCAGGGCTTGAATTCATGACCCTGAGATCAAGACCTGAGCTGAGATCAAGAGTCAGACGCTTAACCAACTGAGCCACCGGGGCACTCTATGATGATAGTTTTTGACAGCTTCCGTGTTCTCTGTTAGGACAAAGTGTTCCTGGTTGTCTTGAAAATGTCTGCCTCAGGCCTGAAATGAGCCATTTCTCTAAGAAGTCCTGGTTTGTTTTAGTAGAAAATGGTATTTCAAGACCACAATATAGGTAATAGACATCCCACCTGCTAATGGTTGGTGAAAGTACTGTTACAGAAAAATTACAATGCAATGTTAAGATTCACTTCCTATTTATGGCCAGAAATCTCAAATTGGCTCTCCTTTTTTATTAAGTTTATTTATTTAAGTAATCTCTACACCCAACATGGGGCTTGAGCTCAGGATATCAAGAGATGGACACGTTTCCAACTAAGCCATTCATGCACCCCCACATTGGCATTCTTCTTTTGCAAACTTCACCACTATGATTTCCTAGCAACTTCGACTTAGCAGTCTCTGAGAAGCCATTTCACACTTTCTCATTTCTCCTCACCTCCTACACCCATCTCCCTCTCACGCTCTATTTGTAATCCATTTTGAGTCGATTTTTATGCGAGATATAAAGTCTGCCTCGATTTGTCTTTTTGTATGTGGGTGTCCAGTTGTTCCAGCACCATTTACTGAAAAGACTACATTTTCTCCATTGTGTTGCCTGTGCATTTCTGCATTCCCTCATATTAACGGAAGAAATTTCCTATTTTCAAGGCCGTTGTCTCACATGTGCTCTAGATTCTATTCCAGGTCAGCTTTTCAAAGGCTTCACTCCTACAATTACCCATCTCTCTGCTACAACGTCACTTTCTCTACTGGATTATTCTTATTGGCATAACAACTTGCCCTAATATTATCCATCTTTTGTAAAAACTGGATTTTGACCCCTACTCTTCTCTCTTCATAGCAAAACCCCTCAAATACTTATGTTTTCTTATTGTCTCTATTTTCTTACCTCCCATTCTCTCTTCAATCTCTTAATAAGGCTTTTCTCCTTCACTGCTCCACAGAAACAACTCTTCCCAAAGTCACTGATGACTTATATCTGCTAAAGGCAAAGGTCAACTTTCAACTCTCCTCTTCCTTGACTTCTCAACTGTGTTTGACATGGCTTCAAATATCATGTTCATAATGACGACTCTCAAATTTCCATCTTCAACCTAGACCACTTCCTTGAGTCTCAAACTGTAAATTTAGCCAACTAGTTAACTCCTCTCATCATTCAGGCCCCAACTCATAGCTTAGTTCTTTAGACAGATCTTTTCTGATAACAGCTATTAAAGTACCTTCACCTTAACATTTTGATCATCTTCACAATATTTAGAACCCCCAATGCCTGTAACTGTGCTGGTACATAGTTTGTGTCCAACCATATGTGCTGACTTCAGTACTGAAAAAATAAGGCTTCTATAATTAAATTTTTTAAAAGTACAGAAAACATGAAATAAACCCAGACCTACACTGACTTAAGTAACCAAAAATTTTATTATGATAGTAAGTGCTACAGGCAGATTACTGATGACTTTCTGACTCAACAAAAATATTAGTTTACCAAGTTGGCACTAAATTATATCTTTTCCTGTGTTTTTTTTTATATGAATTTATTTTGTTTCTCCAAAATGGTAATAAGATCTGTATAAGTTACATTTTCTTTTTGGATCCCTGTCATATCCAACTATGCAACCAATAAGAACTCAATAAATTATTCTAAAATTAAAATGAAATGTATTTGGACTTTTTGAAGAAGGCAATTTTGCTGTATTATCTAAAATGTTCTTGGCAATATATCATTAAATAATATTTCTTGGGAACTTGTTAGCCAAGGTTTTTCAAGCATCACTAGTCCCAGGAAATAGTATCATTTTCTTTTTCAACAAGAGGGACAATGAATTATATTAAAATTTACATCAATTAAATATAAGAGCCATTTGGTCACCTGTAATCTCTTGCACTGAGCAGAGATTTGTGGCTAATGTGCTTATTCTTTTTTTTTTTAAGAGAGGAAGAGAGAGAGATAGTGGGAGAGGGGCAAAGGCAAAAGGAGAGAAAGAGAATCATAAGCAGGCTCCATGCCCAGCAGCTCAATCTCACAACCCTGAGATCATGACCTGAGCCAAAATCAAGAGTCAGACACTTAACCGACTGAACCACCCAGGTGCCACTAAAGTGCTTACTCTTTACAGAGAGCTCAATAAATGAAGGATCTGTAATGTCCCACTGAAGTCAAGCATTTTGAGAGAATAATTTGTAAAACTTCATGGAATGTGATCCGAAGGGGTACGTGCACCCCAATGTTTATAGCAGCAATGTCCACAATAGCCAAACTATGGAAAGAGCCAAGATGTCCATCAACAGATGAATGGATAAAGAAGATGTGGTATATATATACATATATACACAATGGAACATTATGCAGCCATAAAAAAACCCGAAATATTGCCATTTGCAACGACGTGGATGGAACTAGAGGGTATTATGCTAAGCGAAATAAGTCAATCAGAGAAAGACATGTATCATATGATCTCACTGATATGAGGAATTCTTAATCTCAGGAAACAAACTGAGGGTTGCTGGAGTGCTGGGGGGTGGGAAGGATGGGGTGGCTGGGTGATAGACATTGGGGAGGGTATGTACTATGGTGAGCACTGTGAACTGTGTAAGACTGATGAATCACTGACTTGTATCTCTGAAACAAATAATATATGTTAAAAAAAAAAAAAGAAGATAGTAAGAATGGAAAAATGAAAGGGGGGAAATCAGAGGGGGAGACGAACCATGAGAGACTATGGACTCTGAGAAACAAACTGAGGGTTCTAGAGGGGAGGGGGGTGGCGGGATGGGTTAGCCTGGTGATGGGTATTAAAGAGGGCATGTACTGAATGGAGCACTGGGTGTTATACGCAAACAATGAATCATGGAACACTACATCAAAAACTAATGATGTAATGTATGGTGATTAACATAATAAAATAAAATAAAAAAAACTTCATGGAATGTCTCCTTGATCAGAAACCTAATGAGATACCCAAAAGTCAGCAGGACAGGACTCATACTTGCTGGTATAGAGCTGAATATGAAACATTAATCCTCAACATATACATAGAGTTACAGTTATAAAATGAAAACTTTAGACCAGATTATCAATGATATTTTTAAATGAATGGAATTTCAATAAACACTTTTTCTCCATCCATGTTCTTGTTGGTCAATTTGTTTAGAATATTTAATTTTTATTCAAAGTATTTTAAACATGCCAATTAAAAATACTCATGCTTTTGTGTCTATTTCATGTCAGAACTAAGATAATTTTAAAATATGAATAATTTTCTCATGTACATAGTTCAAACTTTTCTCATAACCTCTAACATTGTATACATTGCACTCTCAAAACAGATTTGTAAGATGAGATAATATTACTTCTTCATGTTGTCTCAGATAACATCCCTAATGAATTCATATCAAAATAGAATTAATTTTCTACCATGCAACTGTCTATTATAACTAGACTTGTATTTTCTTCTGGAAATTAGTTCATGACCCTGCTCCTGACCCAGTGAAGGAGGCAACCACTCTACAATTTTCTGTAAGAATCCTC
This sequence comes from Neomonachus schauinslandi, assembly GCF_002201575.2. Classification (NCBI taxonomy): domain Eukaryota; kingdom Metazoa; phylum Chordata; class Mammalia; order Carnivora; family Phocidae; genus Neomonachus; species Neomonachus schauinslandi. The sequence continues at coordinate 74,542,553 of NC_058410.1, read as the reverse complement.
TCTTCCATACAGAAGCTCATTGTACGATCTTTTGAAATAAGAAAATTAGACCCCATATTTTTCACAAAATGTGAGTATGCATTAGTGACTCCTGGTAGTCAGCTCAAAGTTGAGTTATATCAGCAGATCTGAGCTGTTGGGGAAAGAAGTGCTAAAAAAAAAAAAGCTAAGTTAAGGTAATATGTAGGTCTAATCAGGAGATACTTTGAATAAACATGCAGAGTTAGGAGGCATACGCCTAACAGTTGAAAGGAGTAGACTAGGTTGCCAAAGGAGAAAGAAGCAAAGGCCAAGGGGAAAGCATTACAAACTAGTACCCATATAAAAGAATAGGATGATTAAAAAGAGTCCTAGAAAGAAGGAAGGAAGGGAGGGAAAAGGAGGGGGGATGGAGGAAAGAAAGAAAGGAAGAAAAAAACAGAAAAAGAGAGAAAAAGAGAAACAAAACAATCTAACAGGACAACCAGTGTTTCTAAAGCCAAAGGAAGTCAAGGAAGGAAGGACACTGTTAAGAAGGCATGACCAATATTATCTTCCTGCAGTAAATACTTAGAAGAATTCTTCTTCTAAGTGTGTGTCTATGTGTGTGTGTGTGTTTTTTTTTTTTTTGAGAAAGAGAGAAAAAGAGAACACATGCAAGGGGGGGGGAGGGGCAAAGAGGGAGAGAGAGAATCTTAAGCAGGCTCCATGCTCAGTGCAGAGCCCGATGCAGGGCTCGATCCCACACTTAGACAACTGAGCCACCCAGGTGCCTCAAATTCTTCTAAGTATATTAAGAAGAATTGTTTTTTCCTGAACTATTTGAGAGTCAAGTAGCCAACATGATGTCTCATCACTACCAATTTAGTGCATTTCCTACAAACAAAACATTCTTTTACATAATTAGAATCAGAAAATTCATATTGATACATTACTAGCATCTGATGCTCAGACAGCATTCACATTACACCATCTGTCTCAATGATGTCCTGTGTAACAAAAGTCCAGCTCAAAATCCCATGTTGTGTTTAGTTGTCATGTTTACTTGGTCCTCTTCTATGTGGAATACTTCCTCAGTCTTTCCATGACTTTTATGACCTTCATACTTTTAAAGTTACAAGTCAGTGTTTTATAGAATGTCCCTCAATTTGGGTTTGTGTGGTATTTCCTCAGGACTAGATTCAGATTATACATCCGCTGTAGGAATCTCACAGAAGTGATGCTGCTTCCTCTCATCGCACCCTATTAGGTGGTAGTGTTCCTGGTTTGTCCCGTTATTGGTGAAGTTCACTCTGATCACTTGATTAAGGTGGTGTCTTCCAGGCTTCTTCACGGCAAAGTTCCTCTTTTTTCCCTTTGTAATTACCAAGCATTTTATGGGATGATGCTTCAAACCTCCCTGTTTCTCTGTCCAACTTTCAATTTATTCATGTATTTATTCATATCAGTGTGGCCTCCTGTTTATTATTTTATTCAATCCATTTTAATCCATAGCAAATATTTATTTGATGCTCAAAATGTCCCAGATGTGGCCAGTAGGAACCCTTTCAAGCTGGCTGCTGTGTCCTTTTGACACATCCCCCTCATTCTTTGAGCACTTGCTTACTTACTGGTACAAGATGTCCCAAGCTCACCTTTAATTATCCTGGTGCAGCCCTGGAATCAGCAATTTCTCTAAGGAGCTCTGGTTCCTTTTGATGGAAATAGTACTTAGATTTGAGTGTCAGGTGTGTTCATTGTTACTGGGGTATTGCTGCTCCCAGGGCAACTCAACGGACAGAAAAAGAATATATGTATACACATACATATTTTATACATGTACGTGTATATGTGTGTATATATACATACATACACACACACATATATTTCTATAGCTACCCATCTTATCTACCTATACACCGAAAACCATATGTTCACACTAATACCCTCAATCCCAATTTAACACCAGAAAGTTCATTCTAGTGTTCTTCCTTCAGTTTTCACACTTTTAACGACTTTCTCCTACAGTGAGAAACCTAGTTCCCATTATGCTTAATATATTTACTTATTTGACCAGTCCTCTTGCATGAAACCAATCTTGTCCCCTCCCCATGCAGACACCCTGCTCACTTCACTAAGCCTCCGATCTCTGAAGCAGGCAGCCCTCCTACACAGATGTCCTCTCCATCCACTGGGGCTCTGACACCCAGCACTGGACCATCCTCCTACAAGGACCCTCCCTTCACCTTGTGAGGCTCTCACACCCTGAGTCAAGCTGTCCTTCTATGTGGGTGTTCTTAATCCTGCCCAAGCTCCAACACTCCTGGCCGGGTCCCCACCCTTTGCACTGGGGACTGAAGCACCATGAAGCAGAGGGAGGGTACAGCCAGACTGCTGCTGTCACCTCTAAGGAACATGAGAAAATGGCCCTGGCTGTGTAAAAAGAAGCTATAATTACCCTCTGCTGCTAGAAAAATACCAACCTCAAGCACATCTTTACAGATTAAGGATTTTTAGCTTGGAAATATTTCCATGTCCTCAGCTCATCATACTTGTGGAAATTATTTTCCTAATTTTTTTATCTTTCACTTTTGTTTGTTGTTGTTTCCTATTTATATACAGTGAAACAAGTGATTTTTCTCCTTTTAGATTTCTTACATTTCTTTTAAGCATACAAAGTCCTGCCTCATCAATTACTTTTCTATATACTCTGTGATACGAGGATCTAATATCCCACCTCATACTTTTCCAAATATCACACTTCTGCTGTAACTACACTTTGACCTCGTTAATGTCTGTCTTTTGACATCTGCTTTTATTTTTTCCTCTTCAATTATCAGTCAGTCCTGACTGAATTTCCTTCTTTATTCATCTAAATTTTATCCATTCTGCCAACTATTCTTAATTCCCTTACCTTCCTCTCTTTCCATCACACCCTTTCTGAAAACCTCCGAATCTAAATCAATCCATTTGCCTTCTCTTTTCTTCAGGCCCTACTGGAGAATGATGCTTGAAAAAGCCATTCAGGGTGCCTGGGTGGCTCAGTTGGTTGAGTGTCTGCCTTCAGCTCAGGTCATGGTCCCAGGGTCCTGGGATCAAGTTCCGCATTGGGCTCCCTGCTCTGCGGGGAACCTGCTTCTCCCTTTGCCTCTGCCTCTCTGTCTCTCATGAATAAATAATTTTTTTTTTTGTTTAAAAAAAGAAAAGCCCATTCAATCAGGTGTGTTAGATCCATTAAAACCTCATGGTCTCCCATCAATACAGATAAAAAGGATGTGGTATATACATCAAGTGGAGTATTATTCAGCCATAAAAAGAATGAAATCTTGTCATTTGCAATAACATGGATGGAGCTAAAGAGTATAATGCTAAGTGAAATAACCCAGTCAGAGAAAGACAAATACCATATGATTTCACTCATGTGTGGAATTTAAGAAGTAAAACAAACGAGCAAAGGGAAAAATGAGAGGGACAAACCAAGAGACAGACTCTTAACTGTAGAGAACAAACTGAGGGTTACCAGAGGGGAGGTGGGTGGGGAGATGGATGAATGAATGATGGGGACTAAGAGTATACTTATTACGGTAAGCACTGAGTAATGTATAGAATTGATGAATCACTATATTGTGCACCTGAATCTAATACCACACTGTATGTTAACTATACTGGAATTCTAAGATTAAAAAAACAGAACAAAACAAAAAACAAAAAAAACCTCACAGTCTCTCCAGTGTTAGCTAGGTCCTCACAACTCAACATGACTTTCTTAAGTATCTTCTACTGGCTATTCTAAGATTACCCATTAAATCTACTTCATATTTCCCCTTGCCCATTCCCACCCCTCTACACTATCATCAGATTAGCACCCTTTTTTCCTTAACTCATTAGGAAAGAAACTTCCAGCTCCTAGCTATCCACCAATAAACTTCCTTCCATTATTCATTGATGAATAGAGTGTCCGTATCATTGTCCTCTGGTCTAGTTTACCCTCATGCTGTCACCCTCTGGCCACTTAGTCCTCTTCATTAAATGCTGGCATTCTCCAGGCAAAAAAGTTCCCTTTTTCACTCTACTGCAAAGTGAAGGCCTAGGGACTCTGCTTTGTTCCCGTCCTTGGAGTAATTTTCGAAGTCCCCTTTGCCTCAGCTTCAGCTGAATGTCTGATCTATCTCCCTTTTTGGTCCCATCCTTGCTTTTGCCATTTGATCAATTAAATCAGCCTGAGAACTATATAGTTTCCAACTCTGGATGATCTTTTAGGGATTCTTTTAGGCATTTCTCCAATACCTCCAGTTCCTCTTCATGGCCAGGCTAGCTCCTAATTGCTTATCAGAGATAGTTCAAGTGTTACCTCCTCTTGGAACTATTTCCTGACCCACATTCAAGCTGAGTTGGAATCTCTCTGCAATCCCATAGAACCTTGCTGTTTTTCTCTATTATAACATTTATCATATTTGTCATATAGTTTTTCACTTTATTATATGTCTATCCTACAAGATCATGAACTCTCAAAATGAGGAATTCGGCTTTTCTTACCGAAAGAAAAGAAAAAAATAGGGAGTTTATAGAAAGAATATAGGTAAGGAGAAAAGAAGGTCATTCAGATGTGATTATGGTACTAGCTGACCCAATTTTGGGTAAAGCACTAGAGCAAAAGAAACCAAACAAAAAACTGGAATGCAGAACACTCGGGAGCTATGTGGTCAATGTATATGCTTTCGGGGGTCTTCTGAAAATGACAAGACCAAGAAACAGATAGAAGAACTCAAAATTTAGGGGACAAGTCCCTGGGAAAGTATAGCAATGCCCGCTCTAGGACATGGAACATGCAGAGGCCAAGAGATGAGCAGTGTAAGATCTCTGTTAATACAGGAGTAACAGATCTTAATGACAGCAAAGGACTTGAGAAATAATGAGGGAACCAGAGCTGCTAGGTCTAAGGAAGAACCATGAATTATAAGATCATGCTAGCTTTAAAGTGGTTCAGGCTTCAGTCTTGCTTACTCAGAAATAAAACTACGATAAAACAGAGGCTATCCATGGAGAAGGACTCAGGAGAAGGTGTGGGGGGCAATGGATGGTGACATTCTTGGGACTGAATACCAATTCTATTACAGAAGTACAGAAACTTTTATTGAGGCCAAAAGAGAAAGGTAGATTTCCCATTTCCTCTAGTCCCCTACTTCCAAAAGCAAGTGTCTTATTTTTTATTATCACATAACATCCTAATATTACTAACATGAGTGATATTTTTCTTGGTGTAACTAGTTGATTTTGCTCTGCGATGATAATTTTGTGAATTTGTTTTGTTTATTGTAGACAATGCTTAAAGTTCTATTTCTAGTCTTAATCCTCCTGAGGAGGGAAAATCAGTGTGGTGGGCAGATTTCTAAGATGGGCCCCAAGATCTCCCAGCTGCTGGAGTTCATATTCCCAGTACAGCACACACGATGGATTTTACTCTAATTAAGTTACATTAGAGGAAGGAATAAGCGCTTTCTCAGGTCAAAGCCTGGCAGTTATTAAGTCAAAGTCCTATATATTTTCAATCAAATCAACTTAGGTACAATAAGATTTAAACTGATTATAGGTAACTTTTTAAAGGGACTTCAAAGAACAGCAAAGAGAATGCAATGTTTTAAAAGGAAACCATTAAAGGATGAGTTTTAAAAGAATGCAGCAGAGGAGACATAAAGGAAAAATGTAAGTTGGGTTTTTTTTAAGATTTTATTTATTTATTTGACAGAGAGAGAGACAGTGAGAGAGGGAACACAAGCAGGGAGAGTGAGAGAGGGAGAAGCAGGCTTCCTGCAGAGCCCTGGGATCATGACCTGAGCTGAAGGCAGACACCTAACGACTGAGCCACTCAGGTGCCCCAAAATGTAATAGTTTTTAAATATTTATAAGATTATTACAAAAAGTATAAATCATTATTTTTAAAACCTCAATCAAGAATAAAAACTTAGATGGGGCGCCTGGGTGGCTCAGTCGGTTAAGCATCCAACTCTTGGTTTCGTCTCAGGTCCTGATCTCATAGCTCCTGAGATAGAGCCCCGTGTAAGGCTCCGCGCTGAGCAGGAGCCTGCTTAGATATTCTCTTCCTCTGCCCTTTCCCCCCCTTGTGTGCACTCTCTCTCTCTCAAATAAATAAATCTTTAAAAAAAAGAATAAAAACTTAGATAAAACACAAGTCATTCATGCTTGCATTTGTAGAAGCTCTTCAATATCAAAAGGGGTACGTTTAGGAGGATTGTAGAGGTGTTAAAGGTTTTCTGTGATATTGGAAGTTAAGGAAATAAAGTAGCTAATATAGCCAGGTTTTTCTCAATCTGTCCTACTATTATAATGAGCAGAAAAGGCACAACAAATTTTACAATTTAACTCCGCAGGGCACAAAACCAGTCACCCTAACCTACCTTGTGTTCAGTCCCTTAGCTGATACTTGCTTCTTCTGAACTCCCTTGTAGTCGAGACAGCGGACACAAAGACACCAGAAATATCTGCTGGACAGACTAAAAGTCTTTGAATATGACATTATAATGAGGAAAATTAAAAATGCCCAGAGCTAAGAAGAAGTTAAAATGAGGACAGAGAAACATGGAGAAAAGATCATAGAATGGTAAACTCCTAAATGCAAACATAATTGCACTGGCACCAATAACTTGCCAAGCATCCCTCTTACTTACCCTGTCTGAATTAGCAAATTCTATCAGAATAGAATAATTATCTAGTCTCTCATCTAGGCTGGTATCTCAAGTCTCCTTCCCAAATTATAAAGAAGAGAAAAGAAGTAAAGGGGGAAAGCACTTTTCTTCTCACTTTTAAGGGAAAATATATATATCCTATCAAGTATTTATTGGCAATGTAGGGGAAAAAAATCCTTCCAAAAAAAAAAAAATCCTCCAGTTACTTGATGTCTATGGAATGAGAGTCCTATCCAGGGCCAGAATAAACTGACGATTGCAGTGGGATCCAAGAACGGAAATAATAGAGACACTGGACGATGGCACCACAGTTATGCCACTGATTTCATGCAAGAAGTCAAAGCACTGAGGACAAGGAGCAGCAATGAAAACAAGGAGATGGGAGAATTCAACTGCTTCTACACATATAACACTTTATTCAGACCATTAAGATTTGCCCCAGTGTTTCCATGAAATTTACCCACTCAAGCTCATTATCCCAAGTCCAAAATCTTTAGGGAATCTCTACATTAATGTAACAACCTCTATTAATCATACTGTTGTTGCTATAAATGGACTAGAGTTTAATTCTTTCATTCTCATTTCTCTGATAAACAGCATTCTTGGATAGCAACAACTTCTTAGTTGAAGCTTTGTTTTGGGGTTCCTTTCAAATAGCTAATAAAGTAAATCCCACAGCTTTAACTCTGGGTCTTTATCCAGAAGCCTTTCCTTTTGCTAATCTTTACTTTCTTTGGAAGTATTTATTCTTGCAGGCTATTTTATCCAAACCCAAAATTAGTGATCAAAGCATTTAACCAATTAGTCTCGTTTCCTTTTCTAATATTAAAGAAAACTGAGAGACCCATGTGCATATGCTGAGAATTTCAGGGATAGGTCTTTATTAACCTAAAAGAAAAATACTGCTGTGTACAGGCATTGTCCCTAGGTAGTCTTTTTTTTTTTTTCATTTTCAGAGAAAGAAAATTCATCAACAGAAAAATATAAGCCACACGGGGAGACTTGGTATACTGCCAAATACAGTTCAAGTAAATTCCTTTAATATGAGGCCACTTCTCCAAAGCAATTTTCCAGGGAAGGTTGCCACTGCTGGGTCCTAAGAAACAGGTTCTCTCCAATCTTACTCCAAGAACCAAACACTGCCCATTTTCCCTCAGATTTAGACCATCCTTCCACAAATTCAAATCTGTACTATCACTGGAAATCTGTCACTGGTTTCCTTTAAGTCAAGTGTAAGTGAGAAATATGCTTTCAAAAAGCCAAAGCTGTATTATCGCCACTCAATAAGACTTCCAGAAAATTAAAGGACGAAATTAAACAGCATTAACTCAACATGATAGAGTTTGCGGGTTACCTCCTTTGGGAGTTGTCCCTCAATTCCAGTTCAGTCTGGGTTAGGGACCCCTCCTCTGATACCCTAGTACTTTGTACTCTCCTATCACAGTGCCTGTCACATGGTGTTATAATTGCTTGTTTAGGGTTTATCTCCTCCATGAGACCATATGCTTCATCAGGCAAACTGTCATGTCTGTTTTGTGCATGATTTTACTACAGTGACCTAACAGATTGTTTGGTAAATAGTAGCTGAGGCAGATTAAAGTTGGCCACAGATGCTTTGAGACTCCTACCATAGAAAATGGGGTCTATGTCCCCTCCTTGTTTCTGCCTTGACCAACAGAATATGGCAAAAAGTAACACTGTGCTAATTTCTAACAAGCTAGCAACTGTCTCAAATAAATAAAATCTTGAAAGAAAGAAAGAAAGAAAGAAATGAAGGAAGGAAGGAAGAGAGAGAGAAAGGGAGGGAGGGAAAGAGAGAGAAACAAACTAGCAACTCCGTTTCCAGTCTCCTAGAACACTTGCGCTTAAAGCCCTAAGACTGACAGATGCGGCGGTGAAGTATTTGTACAAGGAGAACAAAATACATGAATAGTTTTAAGGGAATCAAATTCGAGATATTTACCTTCTATTTCTCTGTTTCCTAAAATTGATCTACTACGACCTGGTGTGGTTCTCTAAAGACTAATCCCCTCGTGCAGATTATCCACTTTTTCTCTCCTTTTATACCAGACCTTCTATTTTATAAAAGGAAGACATCAAATTACCTATCCTGAATTTTACCAAAATGCACTGTCCCAAGGTAGAAAATTTGGGGGATTCTATTGGATCTGGTACGGCTTCCCTTGCCCTGTCTTTCACATAATGCTGTTACAAGTAAAGTGTGGCACTAGAATGAGGGTATTTTGGCTCATAATTCAGACAAGGTATAGAGTGAATCAGTGGGAGCTGGCCTCAGTCTTGAACGACACACCAACAAAAGGCAAAAGAACCACACGCTGAAAATTCATTTTCTTCCTCTCATCTATTTAATGAGAAGTATACCTTTTCAGTTACTCTCAATATTTAGGATATGTCTACTAGAAAGAAAGAAATCTTCAAACAGCTGGAAGCAGTAAATGGTTATTGATATTGATTAAGTATACACCGAATATTTCCCCAAATTACTAAATATTTCTGGATATGCTGGATATCTTTTAATAAAGTATTATATAATTTTATCAAAGTTATAATCTATTCCAATTACAGTTAATCCTATTATTGTACTTTATAAAATAGATATTTTCTACTCTTTGTCTCAAGGGTAAAATTATTATTCACCAAATCAATTCATTTTTAGCAATATGTATTCTTATCTTTCACTAAATATGTAGAAAGTTTGATCATTATGTCTGACAAAATTAATGATTTATTATTTACATATATTTCTTACCTAATTATTTCTAAAAGCTCAACACCAGAATTTAATACATGCATACATACATTCTTTTTTTTTTTTTTTAAAGATTTTATTTATTTACTTGACAGAGAGAGACATAGCGAGAGCAGGAACACAAGCAGGGGGAGTGGGAGAGGGAGAAGCAGGCTTCCCGCAGAGCAGGAAGCCCGATGTGGGGCTCGATCCCAGGACCCTGGGATCATGACCTGAGCCGAAGGCAGACACTTAACGACTGAGCCACCCAGGCGCCCCGCATACATACATTACCCAAGTAATATCATGCTTTCTTTCATACTCCTTACTTCATAAAAACTTATAATTTCAGGTATATATTATATTCCTGTATAATAAATGAATGGGATACCAGTATCTTGTTTTATAGTTTATCTTTTAAATGGATAAATCAATTTAATTATCTGTACCATTTTAATCTTGACATAAGGACTTTCATTAATCACCATCTATAAATTATTTCTCATTTTTTTTATAATATGCAAAAAAAGAAATATGAACACATGTTTTGAACTGGCAAGTCTTTGGATGAGAGACTTGATAAAAAGGACTATTTAGGCCAATAAGGGTATATGGCAAGTACTTTACGTGAATGAGCTAAATCTGCAACTTCCAGGTTGTGACAAAAGCGTAAGATAAAGATATTTTCTATTTAAAAAGTCTGTACTGTAAAAGATGTATTGAAATTAATGTTTCAATTTTCCCAACACTTTCTGAGTATATCAGGCTAAACAAAATGCTGATGAAAGTAAAAAATATTAGTGGCTGTTTGGTAATATATAATATATATAATAAGTCTTGGCAAAGACTCTTGGATACTTCTCAGAAATTAAAAAAACTGTGACTCTCAACTGGGTAACAAAGCATTTTGCAATTCAGGTGGTTTCTAATTCTTTGCTTTCAACATTTTTGAAGGACGAAGTAACTGAGTTGTCATTTGGAAAATCATTCAAAATAAATGTTCATGATATATCTCTATATGATTTTTGGCACATAACTTGGAAAGAGTTCAAAGAATTAAGTGATATTACTACAAAAAAATTCTCTCCAGTCCCATCTGTTTATTTGCATGAATAAGGTTTTGTAGCACATACATGTGTAAGTTTAAGAAATAGGAGTAAAACTGATCCTAAGAATTATCTTCTACCCATAACTAACATATGTCTAGACATACATGAACCAGGAGGAGAAAAAAAAATCCCCATTTCATTAAATGATTTATTCCCAATAAAATTGGTTTTATGTTAATAATCAAAATTTAATACTCATATCTATTGTTAAATCACCTGTATGCCAGTTATAATCTTAACAAATTTTTAACACTTGGAACCTTAATTACAGAGAATAAAAATTAAATTAATGTCACCTCAAACACACGGTTTTGCACAGAAGTATAATGCTCGATCAATAAAAGTCTTTCAAGCATTAAAATGTAGATTACTATAAAATCATCAACAGGAGTGGAATGAAAATATAAATACAAGGAGATAAATGAATATTACAATATTTCTGTTAAAAAAGCATTTGTTTTTATATATTTTAAATAGATAATGGAATATATAAGACTGTATTCCTTTGGATATATTTAAATGAAAAATAACAGTTTTATTTTTATTTGTCAATAATCGAAATATGCTAGAAACTACATTCCTTGCAACTATTCAAAGTTATGATATAAGTTTTCAGATGTCAAGTTAAGAAGGGCAAGGGGTAAAATTTTTCAAAATTCTCTTAAGGGGTCTGCAAGCAAAATAGTAAGATGATCACTGACACACAGTAATTCAGTGCTGTTGGGAATTTTCACAGATGTTGACAGAGATCCCACCTTAGTTCCCTAAAAGTTCAGTGTTAAGTAACATTTATTCCTGAATATGACTGGCAACAAAATTGATCAAAATTCTTAAACAAATCAGTTGAGTGGCAAACCAAGAAAATGTACTTTGATAGGGATTAACAATGACTTAGAATCCAAGAAATAGTTTTCACTGTTTTTAAGATGAAACATATGAATTTTGAAAGTCATTTTTTACTATTTCTAGACTGTTCTTATTAAGGATTTATGTTTCCCATATATTGTGAATAGCTGCAGAATCCTCCCAATGATGCAGTTATACACTGGCCCACCTATAATATGACCTGAAGTATCAGGAAAAAAATTAAGTTTCTGTCAAGCATGCCCCTTCAGAAAAGGAAAGAAAATCATTTGGCATTGGTGAAATTACCACAGTTACTCTCAAGCATGCTTGAGAAATTTTAAATTTATACTAATATTTGGCAGTATATTGGTAATCAAAAGAATTTAATCTTTTAAGCTCCCCAATATATAACAAATTAGTTTAAAAGGGAGAGGGAACAGGTTGATGAAGAATTATTTGAAAGAAAAATGTAGGAAGCCTTTGGGATCTCAGCCATCAGGCTCTCTCAAGACCTTGCTAATTAACTATGTCACATGTTCATAGCTGGGAAAACAAAGAGACTGGTGCTTAGAACACATTAAAACAAAGGCTAGAATGATGGTTTTCATTTCTGGTCTTTTGTTTTTCATTTTAAACTAACAGAAAACAGAAACAACAAATTGATCAATGTTTTCACTAAATTAATAAAGGTTTGAGGCAGTAACCAATGCAAGTTATAGATTCAGGAAAACCATGAACTCCTTGTAGAAAAGTGACAGTGAGCACAGAGTCCAAGAGACTGGCAAGATTTGCTCTGTTTTCCCTGAGCTGCAAGAAACCACTCACCCTGGAGGAGAGAGAAGATGTGAAATCCTAATAAGATGCCTTTAAAAAAAATTTTTTTAATAGAGGACGTGGGCTTTTCACTTAGCTTTTCACTTGGGGGCTAATGATTGTCTAAAACCTGGGTTTGCAAGACATACTCATTAAAGAGAACATAATGAGGGGGAGGGGAGACAGGAAAAAGAAAATGGTCTAGAAAAACCTACTGCAATTGAGTGCAAAATATAGCCAAAGCCCAAGTGTGAAAAGGGAGTTAGTTTCTCAAGTCTAATTAAAGGAAGTATACCATGGCATCTGGGAAGGGGGGAAAAAGCATTTCTTCAATTCTGAGAGGAATTTATCAAAATGGTCTTTATATAAAGGACATTGAACAATATGTTAGACATTGTTTCCGTCAGAAGTTTTACTTAAAAGATATAGAAGAATCTTCTCTATTTGGCATTTCTTTCTCATATGGACCCTAATAAAAATATAATGTTATGAATGCCTTCAAATCAGGTTGAATAAATCAAAAATACACTTCACTGAGAAGTTTGCTGTATTGTTAAAATATCAAACCAGGAGGTATATTCTCTACCTGGTAATTATTTATCTACTGATTGGGGGCATACAAGTAGAGGGAAGGTTTTATACAAATTCAAGGTGGCAGTTAGCAGATACTTGGACAACGGAAATCCTTCATATAAAAAGTTTCTTGGGGCGCCTGGGTGGCTCAGTTGGTTAAGCGACTGCCTTCGGCTCAGGTCATGATCCTGGAGTCCCTGGATCGAGTCCCGCATGGGGCTCCCTGCTCGGCAGGGAGTCTGCTTCTCCCTCTGACCCTCCCCCCTCTCATGTGCTCTCTCTCATTCTCTCTCCCTCAGATACATAAATAAATAAATAAAATCTTTAAAAAAAAAAAAGTTTCTTGTGGGGGGAGCACCTGGGTGGTTCAGTCAGTTAAGCATCTGCCTTCAGCTCAGGTCATGATTCCAGAGTCCTGAGATCAAGTCCCGTGTCAGGCTCCTTGCTCAGCGGCGAGCATGCTTCTCCCTCTTCTCCTCCCTCTCCTCACCATTCGTGCTCTCTGTCTCTCTCTCTCAAATAAATAAATAAAATCAATATAAATAAATCAAATAAAAATCAAATAAAATCCTTTTTAAAAAGTTTCTTTTAAGTAGCTTTTAATACATAAATGAGACTTCCAGCAACATATTCATCTGTTTTCCAACCACAAGGAATTCTTCCCACCATAGTCATTGGTGGTTTTCTCTGGGTAAGGAGTGAAAAAGATTGTCCTCTGAGATTGTTTTGTATTTTTTATTTTTAGAGGAATGTATGTCATTCCAAATAAAAGAAGAAAGCTGTTCTATATATATACTCTTTGGTATTGCTCATGTTAGTGAGTTACATACTTTAATATACACACAGTGTTCAAATTACTTCCTTACTTATGTTACTAATAAAATGAATTTTATTAGTACATTTCACATTATTTAGTGAACTTTGTGCTCTATTTGCTACATGAGAAATAATGGAGAATAATAAAAGAAAAAGAAACCACATTGACACATCCAAAACTTTAACAAGTCACATGTTAGGAATGTCTTATAAGTGCAAAATAATAAATTAGAAGCTAAATTTGGTAGAGAAACAATCTTTGCAAAAAGAAGTATGTGACATCAGTATCTCATGTATCTTACTGGAAAAATTAGTGAGCTCACCTTAAGTTAAAAAAAGAGAACTCTTAAATATTAAATAGATTTTTTCTGGGTGAGGACTTCCTTGAAAAACTTTATATACTATCAATTATTGCTTAGACTTAACACTTTCCATCTGTTTTCAGAAATATCTGTATTTCCTTGAGTGTACCCCTAATGTAGTATACTGATTATGAGTCTGAATAACAGACAAACTTCCTTTGTGCTCTATGAATACTCATAAAATCATGTTCTTGGTAATTTTTTTATAAGTCTTTACTTGCTAGTGTCTTAGAAATATCTTCCTTAATTATATTTATAATACATAACTTGTATTTGCATATAGTTATTTTGAAATCTTCTAATCCTAAAAATAATTTGGGTTGATGATTCACATGATACCCATACTTTTCTATTCTTACATTTATCTAAATACACTTTATAATGGAACTAGATATATTCCATTTATAGCTATTGTAGTCAGTGTTAAACTAAGTTTCAATACTTAGAAAAAGAAATTTTGCCTCAGAAGATACTTGAGAACTATAGCTACATCTGAACTTCAGATAAATCAGTTTTTAATCTCTGCTATACACTTCCTGTCAAAATAGGTTTTAAAAAGATCATCTTATTTAAATATAATCACAATATTCATTTTACAAATGAGGAAACTACAGATTAAGGAGTTTATGTTACAGACCCAAGATCACATAGTTAATAAGAAGCAATAAAGAGATTTACACCAAGCCTCTTCAGATCCAAACCACACTATAGGCTGGGTATATTTATTCACTCTCTTGCCCATTTATGCACTCAACAAAGACTGTGCTAAGTTCTGCTAGGTTCTGGGATAGAGGTAAAGGGTATAGTTGCTACCCTTAAGAAAAAAATGGTCAAAAGACAGATAAACAGAAAAGAGTCAGTTGCTATATGTCAGTGTGAAAGCCCCCACCCAGGGGCTTGGGAGATACTTGACTTGAGGTGGGGAGCTGGGTGTGAAGAACAGGAAAAGGGCAACAATGAAGACAGAGAGGTAGGCAAAGGAACCAGATTACAAAAACCCTTGAAAGCCATGCTAAGGAGTTTGGATTTTATGGTAGTAAAAATGGGGAGTCATTCAATGAGTTTAGTCAAGAAAGTGACATTATTAGACATCCCTTTTTGAAAACTCACTCTGAGAAGAGCCTCATCTAAAGGAGTGGCAATAGGATTGAATGGACAAGAGAGATTCGGCAGATAATTAAGAGGTAAAACTGGCAAGGCTCAAAAAGGGAAAGGAAAGGGAAAAACTCCTGACTATCTCGAGGTGTCTGGTTTAGGTGACTGAGTGGGTGGTGTTGCAACTTACAACGTTAAGAAACGCGGGGACTAGGACGTTAAGCTAAGGAGTAAGAGGACCAAGAAGAAAACGTTAGAGAGCCCTGACATTTTAGTGGGTGGAATGGATCACTGCACTTAGCTGTACAGATGAAGACGGAAATATATTAAAGAGGGGAAATGTATTAGGTTTAGATCATGGAAATAAAATGTTATGCCAATGAATTCATAGGGGACATGGGAAAGAATATACGAGATAAGAAGGATAAAGCTGCAGAGTGTTTACATTCTTACAACCACAAGAGTGAGATGAGCCAAGAACACAGCTGGAGTTAAACACTGTGGAGTAGAAGGGCCAGCTGAGACTGAACCGTGCAGGCAGGGTTATAGAACTCCACCCCCACATTAATAATATTTTAATTTAAAAAATAGGTACACAGAAATGCAATGAATAGTGTTTTATGGCAGTATAAAACACGGTCTAATTATTCTTCCTTGGGGGAAAAGGGTTGGTTCAGGATGGATTTGTGCAGTGGACAAAGGACAAGATCATAAGAGTACTGACTTGGGGAGTAAATGAAATGAACTGTACTAGGCCTGCATGCTTGAGAAATTCTCATGTACAGCAGATCTTCTTATCTCCTGCTAATGTTTTTAGGGGCAGTTAAATACGCTATGTGTTATATATCCACACCACCTCACCTACTTACAGCCATCACTGCAGGACTAAGGGACTTGCTTAATTTCCTTGCTCCATATCTAAGAGGATCAAGTCCACTCAAAGCGATGAGGATTGATGGAAGGAGAGCTAATATCACAACAGTCTTCTTATTGGTCTTCCTATTTCCACTGTAGCCCCTCATTTTTAATCATTTATCCACACAGCAGCGGATAATCTTTTAAACCTTTAATAGAATGCTATTATTCCTCTGCTGCAAATACTTCAATGGCTTCCCAAATGGATGAAGAATAACAATGAAACTCTACCATGCCCCATGAGGCCCTGCAAGGGACTCCTGCCTTATTTGAACCTCATCTCCAACCACCCTCTTCACTTTCAGACCTTTTGAACATGCTACTTCCTCAGCCTCAAATGCTTGCTTTTTTCCTGGTTTTCACAAGCCAACGCCTTACCCTTCAGGTGTCAGCTTACATACTGTCTCTTCAAACACATCCCTGAATACACCATGAAAGGAAATTCCCTTGTTATTCTTTATCACTGCCTTCTGTTCATATCCTTCATAATATAAGCTGTTTGCATGTATTTCTTTGTTCACTTGAATATTACCTGTAAGTTTTATAAAGGCAGGAAATATATCTTTTATTTATCTGTACTCCCATTAGTAAAGTGTCTGGCATACAGTGCACACTCTCTACATTTCTGTCAAAGAAAGGAAGGAGAGGAGAAACAACGAGCACAGAGATCAGCAAAAAGATTTTGAAAAGGTGGCAGAGTTGGGGAAGAAAACATAGCAAGAACCTTTTGGAAGAACTGAGTGATCAACAATGTTATTTGGCAATTTCTAAAACTAGGTTTAAATCTTAAATTACTGTCATTAATTCAATTAGTGCTAGAAACTTTTTAAAGAAAAACCATATTTCAACAATATTCATATGAACTATCTATTAGGATTAAACTCTTCTAGAAAGCAAGATATGAAATTCTTTGCATGTAAATACTATCGTATTTGGGAGAATAATCTTAATTAACAAACATAATATATAATTTTAGCTTTTGAAAATCACAACACATATTACTCAATGAGGAAAAGTCTAAGAAACTACATGATTAGAGTGCAGCTTCTCTGAACAGCTCAGACCCCAGGTAGAAAAACATAATCAATCAGAGATAAAAAAGACCCAACATTGGTCTGAGAGGATGTGATGGTTAATTTTCTATGTCAGTTTGGTTAAGCATGGTATCCAGAAATTTGGTCAAACACTACTCTATATGTTTCTGTGAAGGTAATTTGTGTGTGTGCATGTGTGTGTGTGTATGAAGGTGATTTGTAAGTGAGATTAACATTTAAGTCAGTAGACTTTGAGTAAAGTAGATTACCCTCCATGTGGATAGGCCTCATCCAATAAGTTGAAGGCTTTATCAGAAAAGACTGACTCCTCTCAAGGAAGAGGGAATTCTTCCAGGAGACTACTTTCGGATTTGACTGCAGCATCAGCTCTTCCTTGGGTCTCCCGCCTGTCAGCCTACCCTGCAGATTTTGGACTTGCCAGCCCCCACAATTGTGTGAGCCAATTCCTTAAATAAATCTCTAGAGACACACACACACACACACACACACACACAAACACACACACACACACACTGATCCCCTTCCTCTGGAAAGCTCTAATACAGAGGTCTAAAAGGTAGAAAACATAAATTCAAGTCCCAACTCTGGTACTTACAACCAGGGTGATCACTGAGTTTCCTTGGAATGATTGTTTTCAATTACAAAATGAGTGGATTAAAAAAAATCAAAAATTACCAAACGTTAATGACTCCACCTCCGTATACCACGACTCAACCACTGTTTCCAAATAAACATGAAATGAAAATGTACATAAAAATAATTTTAGGTAAGCTATTATTCATTTATTCATTTTAAAATTAGTACGAGCATACCAATTAAGTAGAAATTAATAGATGTTGTTCTGATAGTTAAAATCCAAAGTACTTTCCATGGTAGAAAATACTGGAAAGAATCCTAAGGTAACACTGAATTCAACAGACAGATGGCATTTATTTGGCACACTGTCAATAAAAATTAACTCCTTCCATGAGAGAAATAATATACTTACAACATTTTCAGCTTTTAAAATAAATTACCTCAAAAAAAAAAATTACCTCATTTCATAGTGAAAATGTTTTACTTCACAAGGTAACACTATTTTTGTAAAATATGATAGCCTCTAAATTATTATAAATGTCATTCATTCAGCCAGGAGACAATCATATTAAGACTAGGACTTATATTGGTAAATGAGAAAGTTCTTAGAAAAAAGTGGAATTCAATAACTTCCATAGGTAATTAAATAATTTGGAATTCTATCAAATATTTTATAAATTTTACTACAGTGGATGTAAAATATATATATGGAGCTAAAATTGATGATTTCAATTATGCCTTTAAATAGTTACATACATTTTTTAAAGATTTATTTATTTGAGAGAGAGAGAGCACAAGTGGGAGGGGCAGAGGGAAAGGGAGAGAGAATCTCAAGCAGACTCCACACTGAGCACGTAGCCAGATGTGGGGTGGATCTCACGACCCTGAGATCACAACCTGAGCCAAAACCAAGAGTTGGATGCTCAACCTACTGTGCCACCCAGGCACCCCTAAATACTTGTATTTTATACTATAAAATTACCTAGGCATATAATAGCCAACATTTTTAAAGGTATATAAAAGAATTCTTAAATGATAATTATAGATTATTTTGTCAAGAAAACTGATGAAAACAAATCTTCAAATTTCAGAAGCATACCTTAGAGGCACGTAGGAAATTTTAGAAAGGGTAATACAAGCAAATTCTAACCAGGCAATTTCTCTTCAACTACCGATTTGGGCAGAGGGAGCCAGCAGGGGAAGGAAAAACATTGCCTTAAAGAAAATTCTTCCTAATAATGTCTTTACTTAAGCTAAACTGCAACTAAGTTTAAAAATATATATAAAAATACAAGAGTTTAAAAGAATATACAGAAAAACAAATAATCTGAAAAAAACTACAGAAAAGATTAGATCAGAAGGATCTAATCAAGTAAGAAAATGTCAACACTAAACTTTTTATCCATTCAAACTAGAGAAATCTTGAAACCAAAACATTGTAGCCAGGATACAGCTGTGTAAACTGACACGTAGTTTGTGTGTTTGGGGGAGGGAGTAGGAATTTTGATGAGCTGTGTCATCAAATCACTTTAAATCTGTTTAAAATCTTTTTTATTTGAAAATATATTACTTTTAATATTCCTAAAATTGTGATTAAAGTCGTCACTAAAAAACTTTCTGAATTAGAAAGCAGGGTTATTTGAATGAGGTGTGAGTTAGTTGTCAGATGTTCCAAATACCTGGAATTATTCATCTGTAGGCTGCTTTTATAAACACACTGAATTTTCTAGTTAAAAGTAACCTTAGAATTCAGCTAGTTTACAATCAACTCAATGCAAGAATCTCTTTTATAATGTTTATCACCAATAGGTTATCCAAACCATGTGAATATTTCCAATGAGGGAGAGTGAGGAAGTCTATTCCAATGTCAGAGAGTTCAATTACCAGAAAATCTTCCTTTACACTGAAATTAAATCTATACCCTCTGTAATAATGTCCATCCTCTGATTTCAGCTCTGCACTTGGAGGCTATACCACGCAAGTTTATACACTTTTTTCCTACATGAAAATCTTTCAACTAACTGAAGACTTAGCTATATCCCTTTCAAGTCTTGTCTTTTAGGCTAACTACTTCTATTTCCTCCAACCCTTTCTCATATAGCAAGTTTTCAACAACCGTCACTGCTTTGGTCACTCTTCTCGGTTTGCCAACAACCCTGAAAAGTATGGCATCCAAAACTAAACACAATATTCCAGATGTGATCTGGGTATGTGATGAACTACTGCCTCCATGTGAAAAAAAAAAATCTTTATTCTTAGTAATAAAGATGGGGATTTATAACCCCTCTTAAAAATACATTATGATGCCCTAATTAATATGTTTTCATAAACACTACTGGAGATAAAACTTGGCAATTTTTCTTAATTCTTTGTATGTTGTGTGGAAATTTAAATCAAAACACCTGGATGTACCACACAGATTGTAGCAGTTATTTCTGGATCCTAAACTTACATTTCCACTCAAGTTTTCCACACTTAAAGTCTCTACATGAATATAGTGACTTGATGAACTGTTACTTTACACTTCCAAGGGTTTTACAGTAAAAGATAAGTTTCACTGCCTTGCTAAGGAGATTTATGTGTCTATGCATACACTCAATCTTTAGATCTTGATACGAGGAATTAATGTTTGAATCATGCCTACATTCTTTCCATTCTCCAAATTTTTCCTAATTATGGCAATACTTAGGAAAGAAGAAAGTTCGGAATTTTAAACTACTTCTGGGCACACACTGAATTTCCAGTACTAGTAGATATAGGATATTCTACTTCACTCCTATTTAGCACAAGTCACATATAAATTTTTATAAATATAGCATTTAGTATGCTCAGAAAAAAAAAGTTAACATGAATTATTAGTTCTAGAAATCATCATCTACATCTCCATAATAAATGAAAAACAACTTTTTGCAAATAATTATCTCTAAGAAATCACTGAAGTAACAGGTAAGAGACTTGAACTAGTCCAGACATTCCACCTAACTTGTTTCGTATCTTTGGGGAAAAAAAAATTCTAACACATAGTGCTTTTTCTCATGCTTTACAGTTGAGTAGATGCAAATACTGGACCTATCAATTAATATAAGAATATTTTGAAGTAAGTATAAATCAAGATCAAAGGCTTATTACTGTAGGTAAATGGTAAAAAGTTTAACATCTAACATTAAAACGATCACTTTTCTAGAAGCATTAAAAAATTACTCTCTTAAACATCAATTATTTGAATTTCTAGAAATATAGAAAATTCTAATACAGTGAAAAATAAAAATTACAAATTAAACCAGAGCTTGAAGCCAAAAATATTCCCCGGCTCTCAAAAGTCTCCTAAATATTTCTAAAGGGTCCAAAGTGGCTTAATTAAAGAAAGCCAAATCCAATCAAGAACAGTCCTATCCAGGACTACCCAGAATGGTAGGACCGGCTCTTACTCGTCCCCAGAAACTCCTTTATCCCTGAGAGTGAGGTGATGGAGGAGAGCAGGAGAGAGCTATTAAATCTCTGGAAGCTAGATCACTTGACTGTTTACATTACAATGGTCCAGTAACAACTAGACAGCATTAAACCATTGAAAGATGCCACAACCTTCCTTCAAGGGTTCAACATTTTCTTTACAGCAATTAAAACTATGAACCCACGTTTCTTTTCCACAAGCAACTTAAACTCTATTTAAAATTAATTACTAAGGTATTGAAGTACTTATAGCTTAGTAGAGTGAAATTCCCATCACACACCTGTATAGTACATCATAAAAATAGATTATGTTTAAAACCAGGTAGATTTAAGATGAGAAAATTTAGAAACAAGAACAATATGAAAGCATCCATTCTAAACTGTTCAATAATAGTCATTATAGTTATAATCTGCACTATATAATGAAAATATTATTGAGTTAAAGGAGTGTTTAGCCTTGGCTAGGTTTCTTTTTATATTGATTCCTTTTAAACTGCTTTTCTTACTGCTGTTTCACAGACCAAATGTCAAAAGCAACACTCCACCATATAAGACTACAAAATTTGCTGAACTTCTGGCACATCTGCAGAAACTGTGTTTCCATAGAGTAAATAATCTCCATTTTTTTTTTTTTCCAATCAGTTGCTTATTTATTTATTTATTTATTTAGTAGGCTCCAGGCCCAGTGCGGAACCCAGCATGGGGCTTGAACTCACGACCTTGAGATTAAGAGTCAGACGCTTAACTGACTGAACCACCCAGGCGCCCTTTATTTATTTATTTTTTAAGTAATCTCTACACCCAAAGTGGGGCTCAAACCCACGACCCTGAGATCCAGAGTCAGATGTTCTACTGACTAAGCCAGGTGCCCCAGCAACCTCCATTTCTCATCATGGTCTAATCACGGTACAGTTATGACTGTTTCTATATCACTAGGTATTCATCCTCATACAAAATTCCACTTGGGGTAATAAAAGCTTAGTCCTCACAATTTAAATAACAAACACTCTAAGTCCTTTTTGGAATTCTGAAAGAAATATGTATACAAATAAACTCTAAGTGTAGAAAAACTATTTTAGTATTTTGTTTTGGTTTATCTCAACATTTACTTTTATTCATTTCTCTAAGAATTTTTTGAAAAAATTAAACAAAAAATAGAACATCTTATTGACTGACTCTCTGACCATTAGTCTTGTTGATAATCTTAGTCATTGTCAAAATCAAAACAGATACCATTTATGTAGCATACGTAATGCGTGAGTTTAAATATAAGAAGCTTCAAATATATTATCTAAGTCCCAGGTCCATACATTTAATTGCTTACCAGACTCCCCGACTTGGAAGTCGCACAGACATTTAAAACTCAACATGTCCTGGGGTGCCTGGGTGGCTCAGTCGGGTAAGCCTTTGGCTCAGGTCATGATCTCAGGGTCCTGCAATCAAGTTGAGCCCTGCATGGGGCTCCCTGCTCAGCAGGGAGTCTGTTTCTCCCTCTCCTTTGGCCCCTCCCCACTGCTCATGCTCTCTCTCTCTCTCTCTCTCTCTCTCTCGCAAATAAATAAAATCTAAAAAAAAAAAAGAAAAGAAAAAACAAAAACCCTCAACTATCCTGAAAAGAACTTTCTATCTCCCTTATAAACATATTCCATTATTCTGAGACTCAGTGAATGATAACCATCGTCCATTTGGTCATCAAGAAACCTGGGAGTTATAACAATACCAGTTGTAACAACTACTACTTGGAAACACCTACTTTGTGCCAAGAATTATGCAAGGTATATTATCTATATTAAATCTAATGCCACCCTCCAAAAATTTGCAAAATAGGTATTATTCTAAGAAATCTTATAGTAAAGAATCCTGTTTAATTTCAGTTAATTCAACTTTTCTTCAATTAATTTTAGCACTGAATGTTTTTTTCACTTTAACTTCTGGCAAACCAATTAACAATACTAATTGGATCAAACTTTGGAACGCCTTTTTAAAAAAAAAATCATCAAACTGTTTTATTAGCTCATTCTTTTTGCCAAAGTCATATTAGTGATCTACCAATCAAGATGAGTAATTGAAAGGAGGATAGTATGAGTTTAAAGTTGTATTTTCTGGGGCACCTGGGTGGCTCAGTTGGTTAAGCATCTGCCTTCAGCTCAGGTCATGATCCCAGGATGCTGGGATTAAGTCAGGCTTCCTGCTCAGTGGGGAGCCTGCTTCTCCCTCTGTCTGCCACTCCCCCTGCTTGTTCTTTCTCTCTCTCTCTCTCTCTCTCTCTTGCTCTATCTCAAATAAATAAATAAAATCTTTAAAATAAAAAATAACAAAAATAAAATTGTATTTTCTATCTGTAATCAAAATTTTACTTCCAGAATAGTCTGATTCTTTGGTATGAGTCCAATTTTTTCAGATCAATTATTTATGAAAATTTACCTTTTAGAATAATATGCTTAAATAGTAGGAGAAATAAAGAACATACCAGTACTTCATGTTTTTTTATGTGAGTGGATAGAGTTAGTATTAAGTTACTCTTTCTATGAGGTAGCAGGTAACATATACTAATTCAGCACTAACCAGGCACTAAGCTTAAAAGCATGGGAAATACAGGAATAATTTTAAAATATGATCCCTTTTCTCTAGATGTTTATAATCTAGTTGGGACTAAATAAAGAGTAAAATGCCAACAAGAGAGACCAAAAGGAGAAAAAACAAAAAACTGAGCTCACAGAGCAGATTGTTATTGCCAAACATGGGGGATGGGAAGTAGGTGAAATGGGTGAAGAGGTTGAAAGGTACAAATTTCCAGTTAGAAAATAAATAAGTCATGGGGATATAATGTACAGCATGGTGACTACAGTTAATAATACTGCATATAATAAATAATGCTGCATATAATAAAAATGTACATTTGAAAGTTGATAAGAGAGTAGATCTTAAAAGTTCTCATCACAAGAAAAATAATTTCTTGTTACCATGTATGGTGACAGGTATAACAAGACTTATTGTGGTGATCATTTCACAATACACAAATACCAGATCATTTTGTTGTGCACCTGAAACTAGTATGTTATATGTCAATTATACCTCAGTAAAAAAATTAAAAAATAAAATAAAAACAGACCAAGAATACTTTGACAGAGCAATAGAAATACCAAAAATAGCAACATGATTAATTGCCAAAGGCATGGTAAAATGATATGTAGCTAATCAGAGCTTATAAAAGAGAGACGTTTCTTGGAAAATGCAGTGTAAAATATAACAGGTAGAAATATTTCCAAAGAAATTACATAAATCTGCTTTAGTTGTCCTTTATGTATACCTGCATTATCAATTTGCACAAAATGTTTCTTTAAAAAAAAGTTTTACAGAATACAAGTAATTTAAGTAACACAGTAAGCTCAGCATTCTGCAAAAATACAAGAAGAATCACCTCTAGCTCCAAAAATCACACCTCTATCTACAAATTAGCCACAGTTAGGTGTGCTGACACAAGCATACTGCACTAGCAAATACTGGAAGTTCTACAAGAATTAAAATGTTATGGGTACATGAGAACAAGATAATCCAAACAAACTTGACATTCTTAAAAATCATTATCTGCAACATCTTGAAAAACCCAGAGTATCTATGGCAAAGAAAAAAGAAATTCCACACAAGACCAATAAATGAATACTCCAGCATCATACCTTAGGGGAAAAAAAAAATGCTGGAAGAGTTACCCATACAAGAATTTATTTTTGGATACCTAGTCAGATTTTAATGCCATATTCAAAATGAAAAATATATATCTAGCCATAGAAAAATATCATATTGAGACAGGGAAACTAAAAGAACCCCATGAAAAACTGCTTTATTCACTCTTTTTCCTGCTTCCACTCTTGCTGGGACCTACACCGCACCCCTCTGACACACACGGTATAGAACACAGAATAGATGTCCTACTCATAAAGGTCAAGGATTTAATGATTTCTTTGGAGTCCTCAAGCACAACAGATAACATCGAAGGAGTTACTTGGACAGGGTCATCATGAACATTTTCTAAGACCACAGACTCCACAAGACCCCTGGCTGAAGAGCAAAAGTGACTTATGGAGAATGCCTAAATCCTATTCTTGGTTCCAGGATTACCGAGAAGACATGTGCACCAGACCACTATCCTCAATAAAAATCCCAGGCCCCAAGCAAAGACAAGACTTACTCTTCCTTCCTTTCTCAGTCTCTCAGACACTCTGTCAGAATCAACATTCTCTCTATACCTTTAATAAATTCTGCTCTCACCTCCTCTTGGCTCAAGTTTGATTTTTATCCTGCATGAGGTCAAGGACCCTCTTGGTTGGGCCTGTGAGAACCTCCCTCTGGGTCCTTGGAAACAGCCAGACTGCATCAATATCACGAAGATATATTAAAAAGTCTGAGATCAAAAGATATACCTCTTAGGGGAGGAGCAAGATGGTGGAGGAGTAGGAGACCTACATTTCGTCTGGTCCCAGATATTCAGCTAGATATCAAACCATTCTGAACACCTACAAACTCAACAGGAGATCAAAGAAAATAGCAGCAATTCTATGGACAGAAAAGCAACCACTTTCTGGAAGGTAGGACGTGCGGAGAAGTGAATCCAAGGTGATAATATGGGAAGATAGACCGTGGAGGGAGGGAGCCTCCTCAGCCAGCTACCAGCAAGTGACAGAGCAGCAGAGCATAAAATCGGAACTTTTACAAGTCTGTTCCACTGAGGGACGTCGCTCCAGTGGCTAAGCAGGGGGTGGAACCCTTGCTGGGACAGTGTGGTCTCAGGACCCTCAGGGGCACAGGAAGACCAGGGGTGACTGAGTGTGGCAGAGCTCCCAGGTATGGGAGCGGGGAAGCTGGCTGCAAAGACGCAGCCAAGGAGTGGGCTCTCAGCTTGGGGTTGCCATAAACTGTGATCCGTGAACAGTAGGGCCACTACGCTTCCAGCAGGGACGCAACAAGTGGCAGACAAGGGGAAACTCTCCTTCCTCCCCCCAGGAGGAGCAGCGCAGGAGTGCACTGCAGGAATCTGCTGGGTTTAGAGACTCCACACGGGGTCGTGCACCAGAGACAAAAACGCTTAGTCACAGGCCAGGTGAGCATGGAGTGCAGCCAGAGACCAGGGAGATAGGAGTGATTGACTGCTGTTCTCTGGGGGCTCACTGAGGAGTGGGGCCCCCATTCTGGGTTCCTCTGGGGCCAGAGATTGGGAGGCCGCCATTTTCACTCTCGTCCTCCAAAGCTATACGGAAAGCTTACAGGGAACAAAAGCTACCGAGAGCAAACCGGAGCAAATTACTTAGCCTGGCCCCGGCAAGGGTAGGGCAATTCTGCCTCAGGCAAAGACATCTGAGAATCATTGCAACAGTCCTGTCCCCCAGAAGATCAGCAAGAACATCCAGTCAAGACCAAGTGTAATGAGCAATGAGAACTGCAAAACTCCAGCGCTAGGGGAATACACACAGAATTCATGGCTTCTACAAGTAATATTGAAAGGGGTCCTATAAGCAAAGAGAGAGCCTAAAAGTAATATAGACCAGAAAGGAACACAGACAATATACAGTAACAGTCACCTTACAGGCAATACAATGGTACTAAATTCATATCTTTCAATAGTTACCCTGACTGTAAAAGGGCTGAATGCCCCAATCAAAAGACACAGGGTATCAGATTGGATGAATAAAACAAGATCCATCGATATGCTGTCTGCAAGAGACTCATTTTAGACCCAAAGACACCCCCAGGTTGAAAGTGAGGGGAAAACCATTTACCATGCTAATGGACACCAAAAGAAAGCTGAGGTGGCAATCCTTATATCAGAAAAATTAGATTTTAAACCAAAGACTGTAATAAGAGATGAGGAAGAACACTATATCCTACTTAAAGGGTCTATCCAACAAGAAGATCTAACAATTATAAATATTTATGCCACTAACATGGGAGCAGCCAATTATATAAGGCAATTAATAACAAAAGCAAAGAAACACATCGATAACAATACAGTAACAGTAGGGGACTTTAACACTACCCTCACTGAAATGGACAGATCATCTAAGCAAAAGATCAACAAGGAAATAAAGGCTTTAAATGATACACTGGACCAGATGGGACTTCACAGATATATTCAGAACATTCCATCCCAAAGCAACAGAATACACATTCTTCTCTAATGCCCATGGAACATTCTCCAGAATAGATCACATCCTGGGTCACAAATCAGGTCTCAACTGGTACCAAAAGATTGGGATCATTCCCTGCATATTTTTGGACCACAATGCTTTGAAACTAGAACTCAATCACAAGAGGAAAGTCGGAAAGAACTCAAATACATGGAGGCTAAAGAGCATCCTACTGAAGAATGAATGGGTCAACCAGGAAATTAAAGAAGCATTTAAAAAATTCATGGAAACAAATGAAAATGAAAACACAACTGTTCAAAATTTTTGGGATGCAGCAAAGGCAGTCCTGAGAGGAAAGTATATAGCAATACAAGCCTTTCTCAAGAAAGAAGAAAGGTCTCAAATACACAACCTAACCCTACACCTAAAGGAGCTGGAGAAAGAACAGCAAATAAAGCCTAAACCCAGCAGGAGAGAGAAATAATAAAGATCAGAGCAGAAATCAATGAAATAGAAACCAAAAGAACAGTAGAACAGATCAACAAAACTAGGAGCAGGTTCTTTGAAAGAATTAATAAGATTGATAAACCCCTGAACAGACTTATCAAAAAGAAAAGAGAAAGGACCCAAATAAATAAAATCATGAATGAAAGAGGAGAGATCACAACCAACACCAAAGAAATACAAACAATTATAAGAACATATTATGAGCAACTATATGCCAGCAAATTAGATAATCTGGAAGAAATGGATGCATTCCTAGAAATGTATAAACTACCAAAACTGAACCAGGAAGGAACAGAAAACCTGAACAGACCCATAACCAGCAAGGAAATTGAAGGAGTGATCAAAAATCTCCCAGCAAACAAGAGCCCAGGGCCAGATGGCTTCCCAGGGGAATTTTACCAAACATTTCAAGAAGAATTAATACCTATTCTTCTGAAACTGTTCCAAAAAACAGAAATGGAAGGAAAACTTCCAAACTCATTTTATGAGGCCAGCATTACCTTGATCCCAAAACCAGACAAAGAACCCATCAAAAAAGAGAATTACAGACCAATAACCCTGATGAACATGGATGCAAAAATTCTCACCAAAATACTAGCCAACAGGATCCAACAGTACCTTGAAAGGATTATTCACCACAACCAAGTGGGATTTATTCCTGGGCTGCAAGGTTGGTTCAACATCCGCAAATCAATGTGATACAATACATTAATAAAAGAAAGAACAAGAACCATATGATCCTCTCAATAGATGCAGAAAAAGCATTTGACAAAGTACAGCATCCTTTCTTGATTAAAACTCTTCACAGGGTAGGGATAGAGGGTACATACCTCAATATCATAAAAGCCATCTATGAAAAACCCACAGCAAGTATCATTCTCAATGGGGAAAAACTGAGAGCTTTCCCCCTAAGGTCAGGAACATGGCAGGGATGTCCACTTTCACCACTGCTGTTCAACATAGTATTAGAAGTCCTGGGCGCCTGGGTGGCTCAGTTGGTTAAGCGACTGCCTTCGGCTCAGGTCATGATCCTGGAGTCCCGGGATCGAGTCCCGCATCGGGCTCCCTGCTCGGCAGGGAGTCTGCTTCTCCCTCTGACCTTCCTCCCTCTCGTGCTCTCTGTCTCTCATTCTCTCTGTCAAATAAATAAATAAAATCTTTAAAAAAAAAAATTAAAAAAATTAAAAAAAATTAAAAAAAAAAAAAAAAAAAAAAGAAGTCCTAGCCTCAGCAATCAGACAAAAAAAGAAATAAAAGGCATCCGAATCAGAAAGAAGTCAAACTCTCACCCTGATATATGATACTTTATGTGGAAAACCCAAAAGACTCCACCCCAAAACTGCTAGAACTCATACAGGAATTCAGTAAAGTGGCAGGATATAAAATCAATGCACAGAAATCAGTGGCATTCCTATACACCAACAATAAGACAGAAGAAAGAGAAATTAAGGAGTCAATCCCATTTACAATTGCACCCAAAACCATAAGATACCTAGGAATAAATCTAACCAAAGAGGCAAAGGATCTGTACTCAGAAAACTATAAAATACTCATGAAAGAAACTGAGGAAGACACAAAGAAATGGAAAAACGTTTCATGCTCATGGATTGGAAGAACAAATATTGTGAAAATGTCTATAATACCTAGAGCAATCTACACATTTTTAATGCAATCCCTATCAAAATACCATCAACCTTTTTCAAAGAAATGGAACAAATCATCCTAAAATTTGTATGGAACCAGAAAAGACCCAGAATAGCCAGAGGAATGTTGAAAAAGAAAAGTAAAGCTGTTGGCATCACAATTCCAGACTTCAAGCTCTATTACAAAGCTGTCATCATCAAGACAGTATGGTACTGGCACAAAAACAGACACATAGATCAATGGAACAGAATAGAGAACCCAGAAATGGACCCTCAACTCTATGGTCAACTCATCTTTGACAAAGCAGGAAAGAATGTCCAAAGAAAAAAGACAGTCTCTTCAACAAATGGTGTTGGGAAAATTGGACAGCCACATGCAGAAGAATGAAACTGGACCATTTCCTTACACCACACACAAAAATAGACTCAAAATGGATGAAAGACCTAAACTGAGACAGGAATCCATCAAAGTCCTTGAGGAGAACATAGGCAACAACCTCTTCGACCTCAGCCGCAGCAACTTCTTCCTAGAAACATCGCCAAAGGCAAGGGAAGCAAGGGCAAAAATGAACTATTGGGGCTTCATCAAGATAAAAAGCTTTTACACAGCAAAGGATACAGTCAACAAAACCAAAAGACAACTGACAGAATGGGAGAAGATATTTGCAAATGACGTATCAGATAAAGGGCTAGTATCCAACATCTATAAAGAACTTATCAAACTCAACGCCCAAAGAACAAATAATCCAATCAAGAAATCGGCAGACGACATGAACAGACATTTCTGCAAAGAACACATCCAAAAGGCCAACAGAAAGTGCTCAGCATCACTCGGCATTAGGGAAATACAAATCAAAACTCAATGTGATACCACCTCATACCATTTAGTCTGAATGGCTAAAATTAACAAGTCAGGAAATGACAGATGTTGGCGAGGATGTGGAGAAAGGGGAACCCTCCTACACTGTTGGTGGGAATGCAAGCTGGTGCAGCCACTCTGGAAAACAGTATGGAGGTTCCTCAAAAAGTTGAAAATAGAGCTATCCTACAACCCAGCAATTGCACTACTGGGTATTTACCCCAAAGATACAAATGTAGTGATCCGAAGGAGCATGTGCACCCCAATGTTCATAGCAGCAATGTCCACAATAGCCAAACTGTGGAAAGAGCCAAGATGTCCATCGACAGATGAATGGATAAAGAAGATGTGGTATATATATATATATATATATACAATGGAATATTATGCAGCCATCAAAAAATTGAAATCTTGCCATTTGCAAAGACGTGGATGGAACTAGAGGGTATTATGCTAAGCAAAATAAGTCAATCAGAGAAAGACAATTATCATATGATCTCACTGATCTGAGGAATTTGAGAAACAAGACAGAGGATCATAGGGGAAGGGAGGGAAAAATGAAACAAGATGAAACCAGAGAGGGAGACAAACCATAAGAGACTCGTAATCTCAGAAAACAAACTGAGGGTTGCTGGAGTGGAGGGGGG
This sequence comes from Neomonachus schauinslandi, assembly GCF_002201575.2. Lineage (NCBI taxonomy): Eukaryota > Metazoa > Chordata > Mammalia > Carnivora > Phocidae > Neomonachus > Neomonachus schauinslandi. Next base: position 74,511,754 of record NC_058410.1, on the reverse strand, counting down.
TGAGGGGGATGGGGTGGCTGGGTGATGGACATTGGGGAGGGTACGTGCTATGGTGAGCACTGTGAATTGTGTAAGAGTGATGAATCAGAGACCTGTACCCCTGAACCAAATAATACATTATGTGTTAATAAAAAAATAAAATAAACACACATAAACACACACCCACAAAGATATATCTCTTTGCAACTGTATTAAGCTCAGTACTTGGACTATTATCCCCTAATTTTCGCTTATTATGTTCCTAATTGCTATCATCAAATACACAAAGTAAATGTAACAAGGGGTATAATCCTCCTGTTCATTTTCTGAATGTCTTAGAATACTTGCTGTTGCAATAGGAAAGACTTAATAGACATCTGCCAATTTTGGCTTTAAAAAATAGTGTACAAGCTAACTAAGGTCTGAAGATCCATCATTATTCAAACAGAATCTCAATTTCCTTTCCAATTAAATACAATGTCTAAATATATATGCCACATAACACATTTTTAAATAGGTTCCTTTTTTTATAGTCATGGGAGAAGCCAGGAGAATTATTCCATTAAATAATTTCAAAATCATCAGAAGTCTAGCATGATATACACATTAAAAATCAACATGACAAAAAAACTGCCATAAAGAAATCATATAGAAATAATTTTAGGAACTTTACTTTTTCTGTCAGTAAAGCATTTCTTTACCTAAATTTCAAATACTGTGGAAAAGCTGAACAAATAAGATGAATATCTCCACCTACATTCAACATTTGTGAGCATTTTGCTACAAATGCTATGCTACCTCTTCCCTTTCCCTTTATGTATCAATTTAGTTTTTACAAATCCCCATGTAATCAAATACATTAACACTTTTAAAGAAAAACAGATGACACTGAGTCAGATAAATACTATAAATATCTGTGTATAAATTCAGTTCCACTTGCCACCAAATGGGTTCAGACAGATCAAGTTTATCCCAAAGGAGAATTTTCTTAATATTTAAATTTTAAATATGTAGATAAAGGATGGTGGGCTGTAGTTTAATCCCAGATTACAGAGGAAACTGAAGCATAAAAACAGTCAATAATTTATTAAAGACTCAAACAAGTAGCAAAATCAAGTACATGAAAAACAGGCAATCTACTCCAGAGGCCATACTTCTAACCACTGCTCCAGGGAGCCTCCAATCCAACAGGAAATCCTCATGATTTTTTTTATTTATCCAGAATAATTCCATTATCCCTAATTACAATGCTGCCCTAATCTGAAACACCATCCTCTCTCACTGGGTTTACTGCACTAGCCGGCTAACTAGCTATCTTATTCTTCTATCCATTTAACTAATAGTAAAAGCCAATGTTCTCTAACCTACAAGAAACTCCAGGTTCTGTACCTTCTCATTTATTTTCCATCAGTGACCTCCCCCACTCCTCCCTCTCTCACACTGCCAGCACACTGGCTTCTATGTTGCTTCTCATCCCCAGGCATGTTCCCCTTTAGGGCCTTGGCACTGACCAGTCCTCCTGCCTTGCACACGGTTCCTTTTGTATCTACCTGACCACCCCCTCACTCCTGTACTAGCATTTTCTGCCCACTTTATTTAAAATTGCAACTGCCCCCCACAAAGAAATTGACTCTCCAAATCGCTCTTTCCTGCTCTAGTTTTTCTTTCTAACACTTTTTACCCTCAAACATTCTAGACAATTATTTTTTTATCTCCCTATCTCTTCTGCTCTTAGATTTTACATGTACCCTAAGCCCTTAAAAAATCATCTAGTGCATAGTAAATGCTCAAAAAATAATTGCTGCTATTAAGACATCTATGTCAACCCAAATACCTTCAGCTACACTCTTCTACATCTATAGTTGTTAGCATTTCTCAGGATCTCACAAAAAATTAGAATTTCAAAAAATATGCTTAAATTACATTTTAAAACAGCCAAGTGTTATACACTCATCCTTTTTACTAAGATTCTTTATGTAGAAATATACTTTATAAACATGGGGATGTTCATGACGTCACTCAGAAAAGACAGGGAAGGAAGAGCTTATATAGTATGATCCCTTGTATAAGGAAACAGTATGTATTTGTATTTACGGGTTTTCTGGTATGATGACATTAGGTATTCTTAAAGCATTTCTCCCTTCTGTATATTCGTATTTTCTCATTTTTTCAATAACGAATATGTATTATTTGTATGATTAACAAATAAATATACTATGCTCCCCAAAATTATCTTCACAATACAATTACCAGCTAAATTGTAACTCTTGCTCTATGAATAAAATATTTATTCACTGTTAATAAAACTGTTTTATAAATGCAATATAGATATGTGCTTTTAATGTTATTTAAGACACCACCTACAGATATTTATCTAATTATTTTCTTTATAAGAGGGATGTTGCGGCTAATTCTTTTGTTTATACAGAGTAATGTGGCACAAATGTGCTAAATATTACCAATATATCAATATATCTATAGGAAATCCACATATTCAATCTAACTTTCAAATATTACCTTTGAAATACTCTTCTCAAATACTCTTTTCAAATACTCTTACTTTGAAAACTAAGTACTTTTAATAGGCTTTTATATTTGCAGTATAAATTTATAAACATTTCTTTTTTTATCTTTAAATTCAGAACTGTAACATAAATATACTCAACTTGAGCTTTTCTTGTTGCTGTGAAAAGTATTAATATTTATTTCAATTATTCCCTGTTTCAAAAGTATTTAAAGTAATGTAATTAATAAAGTAAAGCTATGGATTTAGAAAAACTGTATTCTATATTTTACACATCTTTAAAGGCTACTACTATTTCGCTTAAGGAAAATCAGCAAAAAAGCTACTTTAATGCCAACTCTTAAGTTAGAAAATATATTCATTTTCAGAAAAATTTGGAATCCTTGCTTTAACTTCTAAAATGTATACATAATAGTGTTAATTAACATCTCAAAGAAAAGCTTAATTATAATTAATTACTTTCTTTCCAAACAAAACACAAGCTCACTTACTGTCTATAAAAGGAAACCTAAATAGGTTTGTAATACTTTTCCATGATCTTAAATCTAGAAAGAAAATATATTTTTTAGTGTTTACATAATTTATATCTGAAGTTCTTTTAAATGAGATTTGATTTAGGTTTTTCCAAACTTAAATACCATTCAACAATTTTTTTAATAACTGCAAAAACTTTACAAAAAACTAAATACACAAGGGTATTTAAAATCAAAGTTTACATACCTTGGCTTCCGAAATGCTAAACTATATTGCTGGCAAGCCAGACCCACAGTGGGAGTGTAAACAATAGGCATGAATTTCTCAATGTCAGACATTAGCACACTATAAAAGAGCTTTTCGTTTCTGTCTTGAAGATCCATTAAGAGAAGATACCTGTGGAAATTGGACATAATGAGATCTATATTCCAACAAGTTATGAAACAGCTGCTTAGAAATATAAACGTTTTTTTTTTTTTAAGATTTTTTATTTTTATTATTTATTTGAGAGAGAGAGAGAATGAGAGACAGAGAGCATGAGAGGGAGGAGGGTCAGAGGGAGAAGCAGACTCCCTGCCGAGCAGGGAGCCCGATGCGGGACTCGATCCCGGGACTCCAGGATCATGACCTGAGCTGAAGGCAGTCGCTTAACCAACTGAGCCACCCAGGCACCCCAATATAAACGTTTTTCAACAAAGTATTTTTTATGTCACGTAGAAGACATCTGATCAAAAAAGACTTTAGAAATATTCTTAAACACCTCAAAGAATGAACCATAAACCTGAGCAGTTGTCATTCAAACGTTAAAATCATTGCTGAAACAGCACAGTTTTATTTAATACCTGGAAAGACTTTATCCCTTTTTTAAAATAAAAATACCACTATAGATATAATTTAAACATTAACTTAACTAAGTAAACAGACTTCATCCTGTAACTTGTAGTACTGAATAACGAAGGGAAATGACAAGTAGAAAATAAGGAATTTAGCACCAACCCTAAAAATTACTAAGGTAGACAAGTTCAAGAGACTTATTGTTTGTATCAAATGGCCTTCTTCCTTCTAGAGGCATTTCTAACCCAGAGTTCTCTTTCTAAACATCAACCTTATCATGTTACCTGTAACCTTCGATAATTCATAGAATAAAACCCAAACTGCTCAGGACAACTTAAAATAGTCTTGCAAAATTGTACTTAATCTTACCAGCATTTTTAAGTTGATTTCCATTCCCTGGAATAGTTGAAAATGCACAGAATTTGGAGTCAGAGATCCAAGGATTCTAATGTTTGGCAAATAGATGGGTTATAGCAAACCCTGTAACATCTGGGAAGATGATGACTTTCAGGCATGCTAAAACTGATTTAGTAATGTGGAAATCATCATTGCTAAATCAATGATCAATTCTCAGACCTCATCTTATTTTACCTGTGAAAACATCTGACACAGGTGCCCTTCCTTAGAGCTCAATACCCTCTTTTTCCAGGCCATCATATTTTTCTTGGTTTTCCTGTCTCACTGGTCATTCCTTTCCTGTTTCTTTGTTGCTTCCTCCTCTTCTCTGAAAGCTCTCTAACACCCATATCTAATATGTTAGGAAATTAGGTTGGCTTTACCTTTAACATATATCCAAAATCTGTACACCTTCATTACTACCATCCTGGGTCTAATCTCTTACCTGAATTGTGATAGTCTCCTAAATATTCTTCCAGCCTATATTCTATTCTCAACATTGCAGACAGTCTTTTTGAAATACAGATCAGATCATGCTGATCTGTTCAAAACCCTGACTGGCTCCCATCTCATCCAGAATAAGACCAAAGTCCTTTAGTGGCCTTCAAAGCCACTCACAATCTGTCCTCCACTAACTTGCTAACTTCCCCTCCCAACCTACCATTTTCCCCTAGCTCATTCTGCTGCAGACACAGGTCTCTGCTGACCCTTGAACATACTGGCTGAAGAACACTATTCCTCAGATTTCCTCATGTAGTTAATTACCTCACTGCCTTTGATAACTCGCTCATGAATCACCTTCTCAATGAAGTCTATCCCGACTGATATAACAATATAACTACACAAACTGACCATCCTAACCCCCAGCATTCTCAGCTCCTCTTACCCTACTTTTTTTCATCAGCACCTGTCAATTTCTAGCATATTAATTTATTATTTTACTATTTAGTATCTAATAATTTTAAAAAATAATTTACCTAAGTTCCCTGAGGGCAGAGATCATCGTCGATAATCCCAATATCTCAAAGAACACCTGACACTCAGTTGATGCTCAATAAATATTTGAGGAACAGACTGTGGTAAAAACATGAATGTGACCAGCTCTTACGAGGCAGAGGTAAATGGCCCAGGAAAAGAATATAAAGTAAAAACATCAGAGTCTGAAGGAAAGACTTATGAACAAATGAAAGGGATTATAAAGGAGTTTAAGAAGCAGCAAACATATACATTAGGCAAACAGGCCAGCCTCTTTCCCCAGCTGTCCCCATCCTCACTCATGGGTTCATGAAAAGTAGCCATGGCAGGGATGGAGGTTATCCATGGGCTCAGCAACATGGACTTCCACTCACCAAAGCCAACCTGGCTAGAGACACTGCTGAATACCCCATCTGCGAGAAGAGACCAATGCTAAAGAGCTGATATGGCGCCATTCTAGGGGGTGATCAGCAAGCTAGCTGGTGGCAGGCTAATTACACTGGACTGCTTCCATCCATCATGGAAGGTGTGGTGTTAGTTCTTACTAGAATAAATATTCTGGATACAGATTTGTTTCCCCTACACACAATACTTCTGCCAAAACTATATCCAAAGATTTACAGAGTGCCTTAAACACCATTACAGTATTCCACACAATACTGCTATTAATCAAAGAACTCACTTCCAATGAGAGTAAATGAAGTGTGGCAATGGGCCCATATTCATGGAATTCACCATGTTTCCCACCATCCTGAAGCAGCTGCCTTGATAGAATGGCAGAATGGCCTTCTGAAGACTCAGTTACAGCACCAGGTAGGTGGCAACCTGCAAAGCTGGGGCAGTGTTCTCCAGGATGCCATATATGCTCTGAATCAGTGTCACTATATGGTGCTATTTCTCCCTAGCCAGGATTCACAGGTCAAAGAATCAAGGGATGGAAACGGAAGTGTGTGGCACCACTCACTATGACCCCCAGTGACCCACTAGCAAAATTTCAGCTTCCTGACCCCATGAACTTATTGCTCTACTGGCCTAGAAGTCTTAGTTCCAAAGGGAGGAATGTTTCTACCAGGAGACAATGACTCCATTGAACTGGAGGTTAATACTGCTGCTAGCCACTTTGGCCACCATACGCCTTTGATCAACAAGCAAAGAAAAGAGTTACTGTACTAGATGGGGTGATTGATCCTGACTACCAAAGGGAAGTTGGACTGCTACTCCATTATTATTATTATTCTAATTATTATTATTTAAAGATTTGTTTATTCATCTTAGAGAGAGAAAGAGAGAAAGAGACAGCACAAGTCAGGGAGGGGCAGAGGGAGAGAATCCTCAAGCAGCCACCCTGCTGAGCGTGGAGCCCAACACGGGGCTCAATCCCATGACCCTGAGATCACGACCTGAGCTGAAACCAAAAGTCGGCTGCTCAACTGAGTGAGCCACCCAGGTGCCCCATCTACTCCATAATTATTACTAATCTTCAACCCCCCAGCAAAAAGGAATTCTGCCAACAGACTGCCTTTGGACTGGAACTGCAACTCTTCCCTTGGTTTCCAGCCTGCAGATTTAGGACTTACCTAGGCTCCATAATGATGTGAGCCAATTCCTTAAAAATCAATCAATAAATCAATCAATCAGTCAGTCAGTCAGTCAGTCAGTCAGCCTCTCTCTATAGAACCAGCAGGATATGTGTATGTTTTGGTTCTTTTTCTCTGGAGAACCTGACTAATACAAATACTAGGTACTGGTTTGCTACCTCTTCCAACCTTTGCAATAATATTTTCAAATAACTATTATTTCTTTCAACCCACAAATAAAAAAACCTCAGGTTTAGAGAGTTGCAGTGCCTTAGTAAGAAAGGGCCCAGCCGCAAGTACGGGGCAAGACAGACACAGTGGTCATGGCAATGGTTGCAATAGTTTGCTTAAGGCCCCTAGTGAACCACAGCCCGAATTTCAACTGAAGGCTACCCAATTCCAAAGGTAGGGAACAATATTACCTTCATCTTTGTGCAGACATGGAAGCGAATTCTAAAAGTAAGTGACCCAGGTTTGCAGTAGTGTTAGAACCAAGCCTGGATGTTGAAAAAGTGTGCTTTTATCTACAATGAACTTCAAGTCTGACTGAAAGCCATTATGTCCTGTTTTACTCTGTCTTAAAGGGCATTTCCTGATAATTCACCTTCACAGCAACCATCTCATCACAAGAGAAAAGCAGTCTCTTTGAGGTTATATTTAGAAAGGAGAATTTTATATTATTCCAATGCTCCTACCAAGGGTAAAATTTTTTTTAAAACATCACTGTATTTATGGGGCACCTGGGTGGCTCAGTCAGTTAAGTGTCAGCCTTTGGCTCAGGTCATGATCCCAGGGTCCTGGGATTGAGTTCCACATCGGGCTCCCTGCTCAGCGAGGAGTCTGCTTCTCCCTCTCTCACTCCCCCTCCCCCTCTCCGCTGCTTGTGCTCTGTCTCTCTCTGTCTCTCAAATAAATAAAATCTTTAAAAAGGGGGTGCCTGGGTGGCTCAGTTGGTTGAGCGTCTGCCTTCGGCTCAGGTCATGATCCTGAAGTCCTGGGATCGAATCCCACATGGGGCTCTCTGCTCAACAGGGAGCCTGCTTCTCCCTCTCTCCCCACCCCCGCTCATGCTCACTCTTTCCCACACTCTCTCATGCTCTTTCTCAAATAGTTTTTAAAAAAATATTTTTAAAAACATCATTGTATTTATACGTAAGTTCGTCTCAAACTTGACTACTCTTTCCAAGTCACTAGATATTTTAACTTTCTCAACCAATAAAAAATAAACCAGACAACTGCCTAAGAGAAATTTAAAAATCATCTTCAGGAATGTGTTACCTGTCAAAGTCAGAGGTCAGACGCTCAAAATTTTTAATTACTCTAAGAACCTGGAGATCCTGACTGATGAAGCAAGGTGGCAACAATCCATGAATATTCAACTGTTGTCTCTCTTCCAGGGTAAAAGCCAACTCCTATGGAGAAAGGAAAAACACAATAATTTGAAGGGAATAAAAACCAAAACCTATATACATATACACACATAAGATCCAACAAATACATGGAATAAAAAATCAGAAGATCTGGTATTATCTAACCACGGCCATTCAACTGTGAGATCATATCATCTCTCAATACCTCAGTTTCCTCATCTTTAAATATTTGAATACTATAATATTTTCAGATCTGTGTCATTCATATTGTTAGTTTTGAAATTAGGTAATGCAGAAAATGATGTGAAGATAGGCAAATGAAAGATATAAATACTATTAACATTATTCAATATATAAATTAGAATTATAAGAGATTTTAAAATTATGAACATGAGTAGGTCACCTATGACCTGCTGTGCCTCCCCTATAAAATAGATTTTTAAAAAAAGCCTTATATATGATTGAGGCACCTGTTCCAACACTCCTCTCCCAAATTATCTCCTACTATTTTCTTAAAGTTGATGCGCTTTTTTTAAGATTTTATTTATTTGAGAGAGAGAGAACACAAGCAGGGGGAGCGGCAGAGGGAGAGGGAGAAGCAGACTCCCCACTGAGCAGGGAGCCCAACGCGGGGCTAGACCCCAGGACTCTGGGATCATGATCTGAGCCGAAGGCAGATGCTTAACCAACTGAGCCACCCAGGTGCCCCATCTCCTACTATTTTTTTTTTTAAGATATAATGTATTATTTGTTTCAGAGGTACAGGTCTGTGATTCATCACTCTTACACAATTCACAGTGCTCACCATAGCACGTACCCTCCCCAATGTCCATCACCCAGCCACCCCATCCCCCTCACCCCCCTCCACTCCAGCAACCCTCAGTTTGTTTCCTGAGATTAAGAGTCTCTTATGGTTTGTCTCCCTCTCTGGTTTCGTCTTGTTTCATTTTTCCCTCCCTTCCCCTATCCTACTATTCTTATTATACTCCTAGCCACACAAAAATTTTCACCATTGCCTGAACACAGAACAGTCTTTTATTCTTTCATGACACCATGGACAAAAATGTTTTCCTTGCTTTTCCACCTTTCAAGTCTGACCTCAAATGCTCCCTCTTCTCTAAAGCCTTTCCAGACTCAGCCAATATGTCCATTAGAACCCTATTATTATTCTATGTTACTTGTTTACATGAACACTTACTGAATAAAACATGAGGCTTGAAAACAAGCAATGAAATATAACTGATGGATTGATACAAAAATCCAGAATGGACCGAAAAGATTTGCTGGAACATAATATGAAGGAAAGTAATAGCAGACAAACCCTGGTAGTCATTAATCTGGGAGAATGGGATGAGCAGTACCCCTGGAGAAGACTGCCCCTGGAGCTACCAAAGCCCAAGAGGCTTCTCTGAGTAGACGTGGTTGTTCCCCTGGGTCTGGCAAAAGTTCACCAACAAGGTGATGGTTGGGTTCACTCACAGTAACCACACCTGATGCTTCTTAGACAACCTGGATGGTAGAAATGTGCTAACTTTTACTGGGTGATTTTACAGCCATCCTCCTCTGCCCCTGAAAGCTTCCCACAATGGCAGAATAGTGACTCCTGAGTATTACTCTGGGAAAAAGACAATTTGGTTCATCCCAGAGGTAGATTACACATCCAATCTCAGAAAGCAGGTGAAGGAGGTCAACAAACAACTCTTTCTTCTAATTTTTTATATGTTTAGGCCCATTCATTCATGTCACTGGTGGAAAGCTTCATGTCTGATTCAACTCCTGGGTCCAGGGGGCAGCCTGAAGAAAGTCAAATAGATTTGTCCCCTGGATGACCCCTGGCGGAGCTCTCTCAATTGCTGACAAGGGCTGGCCAGGACCAATGGCTCCAGAACCTCCAGTATAAGAAAGTGTTTATAATCCTGACTTCTCAGAAGGTCTCCAAGTGCTATCAGCACAGGTGGTGTCCAGTTCCCAGGTATTTTTCTCCAATAGCAGCCACTCTTTCGACTGCAAAAGCCCGCATTGTTACGTGTTCAGTTGGGGGTCCTCTGCAGCTGCTCTGCTCCTCAGCAGTTGGATGGGCCCTTTCTATTTTTTTTCTTTTTTGCTTTTTCTTTATTATTATGTTCAATCAGCCAGCACACAGTACATCATTAGTTTTTGATGTAGCGTTCAACGATTCATTAGTTGCATATAACACCCAGTGCTCATCACCACACGTGCCCTCCTTAATACCCATCACCTGGTTATCCCATGCCCCCACCCCCACCCCCCTTCTGTAACCCTCAGTTTGGTTCCCGGAGTCCAGAGTCTCTCACAGTTTGTCTCCATCTCCGATTTCTTCCCATTCAGTTTTCCCTCCCTTCCCCTGTGGTCCTCCACGCTATTCCTTATGTTCCACATACGAAACCATATGATAATTGTCTTTCTCTGCTGGATTTATTTCACTTAGCATAATCTTCTCCAGTTCCATCCATGTTGATGCAAATGGTGGGTATTCATCCTTTCTGATGGCTGAGTAATATTCCATTGTATATATGAACCACATCTTCTTTATCCATTAGTCTGTTGAAGGACATCTCGGCTCCTTCCACAGTTTGGCTATTGTGGACATTGCTGCTATGAACATTGGGGTGCATGTGCCCCTTCTTTTCACTACGTCTGTATCTTTGGGGTAAATACCTAGTGGTCCAATTGCTGGGTCATGGATGGGCCCTTTCCTAAAGGATAATCTGGTGTGTTCAGCTGGGCCTAGCCCCACCACCCCTCCTGCATGCCTGGGGAAGAGCAGACAGTGCAGCCTGTCAGTCCCTTGCCTAGGAGTTCCAGCAGGCACCAGGAGACACTCATGGTACTGCTGGAACCTTTTGCATGCCATTTTCTTTTTTATCTGTGGTCTGTGTCCCCCAATCAGAATGTGAAGACCATGAGGTCAGGGAATTTTGTCTGTTTTTTTTTTTTTTTTCACTGCTTCATCCTTAGTGCTTAGAAAAGCACCTGATATAACTAGAATTCAGTAATGTGCTGCATAAGCAAAATAGAAAGCTTTAAATATTTAATTTTAGAGAAATAGTAAAAGTTTTAAAAACAGCAAAATTATTGCTCAGGAAACTGATTAGCATATTAATTCTTGGTAAATTTAAGTTTAAAATTAATAGGAACTGGGGCACTTGGGTGGCTCAGTTGGTTAAGCGTCCAACTCTTGATTTCAGCTCAGGTCACAATCTCAGGGTTGTGAGATTGAGCCCCATATCAGGCTCCATGCTGGGTATGGAGCCTGCTTAAGATTCTCTCTCTCTGTTTCCCTCTGCCCCTCACCACCCAAAATAAATAAATATACACATAAATAAATAAATAAAAGGAACAAAAGAGGGATATTTGTATAAAAAAGTAACTATAAAATGGAAAGCATACTTCACTTATTACAGATATAACTGGGAAGACTGATCATTTAAAGCAAAATGTCACGAATAACTCTTTGGAATAAAAGAATTATATACAGTAATGTATTTGAAAAGGAAAGAAAATTCAATAGATGTTTCTCTAGCTTAAAATGAAAAATTTGGAAATTAAAAATGGGAAAAAAACTAAAGTTAAAACTCTCAAAAATACATGGACATATGTAAAAAGTAGTAAACTTCTGAATATTATGCCTTGAAAATCTGTCTGCAAAATAAAAATCAAAATTATCAATATTCTGAGAATAAGGCTTGTTATCAGAAGCACTAACATATGCTCCTGCATTCACTTAATAATGGCACTTAATCATTTATTGGTATATCAGTCCTTCTTTTTACATAAATTTCCCAATCTTGGTCTGACCTAACAGGTCTCTCATATCTTTTGCCATAAAATGACAATGCCATCTGGCTATCTTTTGCTGTCCTTTGATGGTTAGTAACTACAAACACCCACACACTGTTAGCCAAATATTCTATGGCATAATAAAGTGTCAATTCAGCTCTTAACAATAACCACCAAAAACAAAACAAAAAAACTAGGGCTTAAAAATCTGGGAAACTGGGTCAAGTTAAAGTCCTATGATAAGGTTCATATTCTATTACTACACTTTACAAATAATAAAAAAAAAAAACTAAGTCAGTGAGTAAGCAAACTTAAATCTTAAAATCCCTGAAAATTTAAAAATATATATGGCAAGACTTCACTTAAACCAGTTTTTAAGAATGACAGATCAATGTGATTACCAACCAGCAACTTCCCAGAAAGTATTCAGAGAAACAATAAATAGAATTTTGAACCATTTAATAATCCTGGCTCGATCTTTCATTTTTTCATACTAACAGAGATATATTCATATATATTTTGTAGAGGTTATAAACAGTAGCTTAATACATTCTCCTTATTAAACACTAGCTTAATACATTTTCCTCATTAAAAGCTGATGTAACAAATATCTGCTTCCAAGAATTACCTTAGAGTTATGCTGTGAGGCCTATCCAACAAAGGACAGTGTATTCCAGGTATACATGCAGCTTCTAACTTTCATTTGATTTCTTCTGAGTCTTTCATGTAGTTAAAAAGTTTAGACTTCTATACATATATTAAGTTTCCAGGCCACCTATAATTCTAATTCCCCAAAAGCTTTCTCATACACCCTAGGTTCAACCCTGGTTTTCTCATTTTCTCTCTTTTTCTCTCCCTCCTCCTTACAAAACCTTCTGGACCCAATTCCTAGACAGCAGAATGGTATGCTGTCTCACTACTTAGGACAGCACAGGACAACTATTCTTCTGGGCTCTACTAATTGCTCTATGTATATCTTCTTGAGAAAACTGAGACTATCAAGCAGAAAGGAAAACAAAATTCCTGACATAACAAGAGACTTATATCAGAAACTACGTTTGCACCTGAGAAAGAAACTTTGTCCTAAGTAATTTATCAGAAATGATTACCATAAAAACAGAACAGATACAACCTGAATTCCGTGCTAACCATCTTTAACGTTTGCAATAAGCTTCAGTAATTTGCTGTTTTTTCTGAATAAGGAAAATCAAAGTAATCAAGTGGAATGGCAAAAAGGAAAACACTGTCTAAATCACAAAAATCTTTAAGTAATCTATATATGAATAATTCATTATAAAATGCATTTATTGTAATGTTTGTTTTCATTATTTATTATTCTGAAATAAGAGATCAAAGTGAGCTTTAGATTTAAATGTCAATATTTTCAAATGTATTAGCATAGTTTATGTGCATATTCTATAACTATAGAAAGACAAGTGATTCTAATTTGTCCTGGACATATACTGAAGGGTTCCTTCTTCCAAGTCTTCCACAGTGCCAAATATTGTTCTTTGAAACTGATTTTTTTTAATTCTAATTAACAATATAAATAATGACTTCTAGAACTTTCCTGGTGTATGTAACCTCATTTCTTCAAAAATACCAATCAGCCAGATGGGATACACATTTCCAAGGTAAAGTTTTTAAATAATTATTTTGCATGCATTCAGCTATGCAACCAAATTCTCTAGTGATCATATCCTTCAAGAGGCAGAAAATTAATTATTTAAAACCAATAATATAGTAACAACAGCTTTTTTTTAAAAAAATTTGGTGTCATTACACAGCAATTAATTTTTACTCATATTTATATAGCGTAATTTAAACTGGCAGAAGTAATGATTACAAAAATAAATCCAAAATACACTTGGCCCTAAAGGGAGGGAAAAAGAAAATAAAATCAGAGAGGGAGACAAACCATAGAGACTCTTAACTATAGGAAACAAATTGAGGGTTGCTGGAGGGTGGGGGGAATGGGGTAACTGAGTGATGGGCATTAAAGAGGGCACTTGATGTAATAAGCACTGGGTGTTATATGCAACTGATGAATCACTAAACTCTACCTCTGAAACTAATAATATATTATATGTTAATTAATTGAGTTTTAATTAAAAAAATAAATAAAATATACTTGGTCCTAGATACCCTAAAATTTATAGCAAAATATCATAACCATAACACCTAAAAATCATTTCATCTAGGTATTACAGGGTATCAGCAACTATAACTATTTTGTAGTTTAAGTGATATGTTTGCTTAATTAATGAAAAGAAAGAGCATCTCTACCTAAGACAGCAAATGGATTTTTAAAATATTGGATGAGAGGTTTAATTAAATAGTTTAAGTATGCTGAGAGAACTTTTCAATCACAGTGGTTCCTACTGACTTGCTGAGAGAGAGAAAGAGCTTTGCAACGGTTAGGTCCACAGCTCCTGAGATTGCCTTGCAAGTTGTCTTGGGCATGCTTTGGAAAACCACGACAATTCTGGTAGGAGGTGTCTTTTAGGAATAAAACAGATGGCTCTTCTTTCCTTTAAAGTCTCTTCTCATTCCAAAATCTCATGTCAGTTCATAAATGCTACCATCTTTTTCTATAACCAACCTCCTGAATGAGGAAGGTGAAGGTTTTACAACTCTGTGTGCTCAAGAGTAAATATCATCAGGAAAGCTCTGTACTAACATGAAAGTTAAGAAAATCAGGACTCAAAAGAAAATCCTGATAAGCTTTCAATCTCTAAGGAAAATCTGCTCAGTGATTTTCCAAGGTGATTAATAACCACCACCTACATGTCAGCTTTGCTATTTGTTTAGCACCGGCTTTATCCTTTCTCATCCCTCTTAACTTCCACCAAGAAATTTAAAGTGGAAATAAGTTAAAAGAATCCTGAACCTGAAAGAGGGAGATGTTTCATAATTTTATATTTAATATGGATGAAACCAGTTTCGTCGAGTTTTTTTTTTTTATAATCAAAATAACTAACAGGGTATGCGTAAGAAGAAAAGTTTTTCTCAGCCTTTTATCTTTTTATAAACAAAACCTGCATACCCATCCTGTAATTTATCTTATGAGAACTTTATTATATTTCTCAAATATGGTTTTTTTTTTTTAACACATAGCCTGGTTAAGAAGCAGGCATATAGGATTATCTCTCAAAAGGATAAAACAAGCTGGCCCTTGGGCAGCTACTTAAGAGTTTGTGTTGGAATGATAGCAGCAGATGTCAGCTTTTCAAAGATCCTATCTAATCTAGTTCCCAGGTTAGAAGGTCAGGAAGAAAAAAAAAATTCCATCTTTCAAACATATATTGAAACAAAGTCTTTCCCAACAAAGAGTTGAGTCTTAAATGCAGTCTGTGCAACAGCACATACTTTTGGCTATGTTCACACAGTAAACCACAGAAACACACTGGCTCTGATGGCTATACGTGTGGAAGACAGCCAGACCGATCCAGTATTTACTTAGTATAGCCACCAGTGACTTCTCCCGTCAGCAGGACTTTAGAGATGCTTACCGTGTGCCCACAGTCCAGGAAGGACATGCCCAATGCAATCAAACATTGCCAACCCAGGTAAAACACAAAGCTCAGATAAGCCACACTGACCACAGCAGTGGTTCAAAATCTTTATAGATTCCTTATAAGGGTGAGAAATTATTAACCATCAATGTTAATACTACATTTTCCAAACATAGCTCTTAAAATCATTAATAAGATTTTTAAATTCTTGGGGCACCTGGGTTGGCTCAGTTGGTTAAGCATCTGCCTTTGACTGGGGTGGAGATTGGGGGGTCCTGGGATCAAGCCCTGTGTCAGTCTCCCTACTCAGCTGGGAGCCTGCTTCTCCCTCTCCCTCCGCCCCTCCCCCCGTGCGGGCATGCACCTTCCCCCTCAAATAAAACCTTAAAAAAAAAAAAAGATTTTAAAATTCTTTCAGCAAAATCGAATGCCTGTGTCCCCAAGGAAGTTTTAAGGTAAATTTCACAAAGTCACCAAATCAGGAAAGTACCTGTTAAGTAAGTAGACCGGAGGTGAGCACACTGGTAATTCTTAGTAAACTATTGAAACTGCCAATGCACACAAGTGATTAAAAAAAGCCAAATCTCATCCAAACCAAATGGGTAATACTGATTGCCAGTAGAGGCCCTAATAATCACATGCAAATTTACACCATTCTAGATATGCCTATGATACTACATGTAGTAATTATCCATATAGTGAATCAGAAACATTGGGATTACAAGATAATCATGAATTATGACTTTGATTTCTTAATTCTTTGAGCTAGTCGAAGAATCTATGGAGTATGAAAAATTTAACATTAAATTAAACATGAATTTGTAAATGTCTTTTGCCTATTCCTGAATGATGAGGAGGAGGAGGCTTTCCTCCTCCTCTCTGGATTGGCAAGGCGTCCTCCAAGGTCCTCCCAAAGCATCAAGTACCTTCATCATGCAACTTCTCATACTATTATTTCTGCTGAAGTGCTGTTTTACCCAAAGGTCTAGGTGCTTCTGGAGAACAGGAACTATGATATTCATATTTGAACAGCACCCAGTAAAATGTCAAGATGGAAGAGGGCCTCAATAAGTTTTAAGTAAACAAATGGATGACTAAATGAATCTGAAACAACTTTTCATTTCCATGTAGTTTGGTTCTATGTACAGCTCTTCCTCAACTTACAATGGGGTTACATCCCGATAAACCCCTCGTAAATTGAAAATGCCATTAAGTCGAAAATGCATTTAATACCTCTAACCTACCAAACATCACAGCTTAGTCTAACCTACCTTAAATGTGCTCACAACATTTACACTGGCCTACAGTTGGCCAAAATTATCTAACACAAAGTCTATTATATAAATAAGTACTTAATACCTTGCGTAACTGATAGAATATTACACTGCAAGTGAAAAACAGAGCAGACGGATGGGTACAGAATGGTCAAGTGGACCAGCTGTTTCCCCTTACAGTGACGTGGCTGGTCAGGAGCTGCGGCTTGCTGCCACTGCCTAGCGTCGCAAGAGACAACCATACCTCATAGCATTAGCCCAGGAAAAGATCAAAATTCAAAATACAGTTTCTACTGAATGCATATCACTTTCACACATGGACCTAATGACAGACATGCAAGAAATCAGTAGATATAATTCAGGAATCTTTAAATGTGGGCATCTTGGGGCGCCTGGATGGCTCAGTCAGTTAAGCGTCCGACTCTTGGTTTTGGCTAAGTTCATGGTCTCAGGGTCATGAGATCAAACCCCGTGTCGGATGGTGGGCTCGGTGTTCAGCACAGAGTCTGCCTGAGATTCTCTCCTCCTCCTTCTGCCCCTCCCCTGCTCGTGCACATGCGCTCTCTAATAAATAAAGAGAATCTTAAATAAATAAATAAATGTGGGCATCTTTTTGCACTGTGAAACTTAGTATTTCCTTCCATTGTAAAAGAAGATAATAAACAAAAGAAACAGTAGTAGTAGTAGTTCCTGTGACTGTCATAAATAGAAATAATATTTTTTATCACATTGAACTTCTGGCGTATATCTTGAAATAACACTTATGTTTATCATTACTTTGAAATTACAGTAATTTTAGACCACAATAAGGTTGTTTGTAACATGAAAAGGCACACAAGCTAGTCATGTCATCGACCTTCACACCAATCTCTTTAATAAATGAAATTTTACTTTAAATTGCTCACATTTAAATATACTGTCTTGCTATTTAAGTCTTTCATAAAGAAGAATATATCTTATAATATCACATATTTATTTTTTAATATTTTGATACCTAGGGCGCCTGGGTGGCTCAGTTGGTTAAGCGACTGCCTTCGGCTCAGGTCATGATCCTGGAGTCCTGGGATCGAGTCCCATATTGGGCTCCTTGCTCAGCAGGGGGTCTGCTTCTCCCTCTGACCCTCCCCCCTCTCATGTGCTCTCTCTCTCTCATTCTCTCTCTCAAATAAATAAATAAAATCTTTAAAAAAAAAATTTTGATACCTATATCATACTTGGTTTCTTTTATAACATTATGCATTCTATTTATCTGAAAACACTGCTTTAAGAAAGCCATGGACTTCACCAAATTTCCAAACGGGACTTGGTACAAAATATTTTAAGAACTGTTGCAGACGGTGAAGAAAAAAAACAAAACTAAAAGGCAACCTATGGAATGGAAGAAAATATTTGCAAATGATGTATCTGATAAAGGGTTAGTATCCAACATCTATAAAGAACTTACAAAACTCAACACCAAAAAAACCAATTAATCCAATTAAAAAATGGGCAGAAAGGGGCGCCTGGGTGACTCAGTCAGTTAAGCATCTGACTCTTGATTTTGGCTCAGGTCATGATCTCAGGGTTGTGGGATCGAGCCCCATGTTGAGCCCCACATTGTGGGGGGACCATGCTCAGTGGGGAGTCTGCTTGAGATTTTCTCTCTCCACCTCTCTCTGCCCCTCCCCCCTAAAATAAATAAATAATTTTTTTAATGGGCAGAAGACATGAATAGACATTTTTCCAAAGACATACAGATGGCCAACAGACACATGAAAAGATACTCAACATCACTGATCATCACGGAAATGCGTATCAAAACTACAATGCGATATCACCTCACACCTCTCAGAATTGCTAAAATCAGCAGCACAAGAAATAACAGGTGTTGGCAAGAATGTGGAGAAAAAGGATCCTTCATGCACTGTTGGTGGGAATGCAAACTGGTGCAGCCACTCTGGAAAACAGTTAAAAATAGAACTACCCTATGATCCAGCAATTGCACTACTCTGTATTTACCCAAAGGATACAAAAATATTAATTCAAAGAAATACATGCACCCTGATGTTTATAGAAGCATTATCTACAATAGCCAAATTATGAAAACAGCCCAAGTGTCCATCAACTAATAATAAAGAAGATGGGGGGGGGGGGTGTATGTATAATGGAATATTACTCAGCCATAAAAAAGAATGAAATCTTGTCATTTGCAATGACATGGATGGAGCTAGAGTGTATAATGCTAAGTGAAATAAGTCAGTCAAAGAAAGGCAAATACCACATGATTTCACTCATATGTAGAATGTAAGGAACAAAACAAACAAGCAAAGGGAAAAAAAAGAGAGAGGCAAACCAAGAAACAGACTCTTAACTATGGTGAACAAACTGATGGTTACCAGAGGGGAGGTGGTCAGGGGATGGGCTAGATGGGTGATGGGGATTAAGAAGGGCCCTTGTGATGAGCACTGGGTATTGTATGGAAGCACTGAATCACTATATTATACACCTGAAACTAATATTACACTATGTTAATTAATTGGAATTTAAATAAAAACCTAAAAAAAAAAGAACTGTTGCAGAGAATAATGCTTCAGTTTCCAAGGGATATATACTTCACATATCAACATGATATTCCCAGAAACGCCACAAGATGGCTTTCTTACTTCAGATCCACAGTTGAGATTTTCAGAAATGTTTTGTCTCTTCTTAGTTACTTTATGGGAGATTGTCATTGGTATTGGTCAAGGGTC
This sequence comes from Neomonachus schauinslandi, assembly GCF_002201575.2. NCBI lineage: Eukaryota > Metazoa > Chordata > Mammalia > Carnivora > Phocidae > Neomonachus > Neomonachus schauinslandi. Next base: position 74,492,306 of record NC_058410.1, on the reverse strand, counting down.
TCCAGAGAAACAGAACAAATAGGGTGTGTGTATAAACATCACATATATGAAGGAATTTATTATAAGGAATTGGCTCATGCAAATATGAAGGCTGACAAGTCCTCAGATCTGAAGTTGGCAAGTTGGAGAACCAAGAGAGCCAATGGTGCAATTCCAGTCCATGCACAAAGGCCTGAGAAATCAAGAAAGCTGAGAGTACAGTTCTACTCCAAAGGCCAGCAGGCTTAAGACCCAGGAAAAGCCAGTGTTTCAGTTCAAATCCAAAGGTAGGAAAAAAATTGATGTCCCAGCTTGAAGGCAGTCAGACAAGAGGGATTCCCTCTTCCTCACAAGAGGGTCAGCCTTGGGGCGCCTGGGTGGCTCAGATGGTTAAGCGTCTGCCTTCGGCTCAGGTCATGATCCCAGGGTCCTGGGATCAAGTCCCGCATTGGGTTCCTTGCTCAGCGGGGAGCCTGCTTCTCCCTCTGCCTCTCTCTCTCTCTGTCTCTCATGAATAAATAAATAAAATCTTTAAAAAAAAAAAAAAAGAGAGTCAGCCTTTTTGTTCTATTCAGATATTCAACTGACTGTATGAGGCCCACCCACATTAGGTAGGGAAGCCCGCTTTACTCAGTTTACCAATTCAAATGTTAATCTCATCCAGAAACACCTTCACAGACACAACCAGAATAATATTTGACCAATTGTCTGGATACCCAGTGGCTTAGCTAAAATCATCCCACTCACACCAAATATTTGTTGAGTGAATGCTTACACTTGTAAGCACTAAGCCAATGAAACAGTGATACATCAAATATGGTCCACAGCCTCATGAAGCTAACAATCTAGAGAGTTTAACAGGATATTACATGAAGAGCTACACAAATAATTATAAAATAACAATGTGATAAGTACAGGGGAAAGAAATCTAACTTATCTATCTAACTTAACTTAGGGGCTTAAAAGGAAAGTGATATTAAATTAGATCTGAAGGACAAAGAGAAGAGTAGGAGTTGACCAAGTGAAAGGTTCAGGGTGATTGTGCAGGGAACAGCAGGGGCACAAACCCCGAGGCAGAAGAGCTTGGCTTCTTAGAGAGGGTACTGGGAAGGAAACATCAACTATGAGAAGAATGATGAAAGATGACTCTGGGAAGACAGGCAGGAACCAGAGCAGGCCAGTCCTTGTTAGCTAGATAAAGTTCTAAACTTCATCCTAAGAGTAACGGCAAGATCCAGTTCTTTGCCTGACTTATGATGCCATTTTGTGAAAACACTACAAGTGAGTTAGCAGCACTCACCCACAATATTTGTTATTCACCATACTAAGGAATCAACATACAAAGGCTAGCTCATTAAAGAAAGAGAAAACAGTGCTTCAGAACCAGTTTCTGAGTACCAGGCAGACGACAGAAGAAGGTTCCATCTGGGCTCGTGACTCTCAATCTGTCTTCCATGTCTCCCAACTGCATCATTTGTCTTCATAACACAACCTCGTAGCCACCACACCAAGGGCAGCTCTGATTCATGCCCTACATCAATAACGTTTGAGGGCGCCTGGGTGGCTCAGTTGATTAAACGTCTGCCTTCAGCTCATGTCATGATCCCAGCGTCCTGGGATCTGAGCAGGGAGTCTGCTTCTCCCTCTCCCTCTGCCCTTCCCCCTGCTTGTGTTCTCTCTCACGCTCTCTCTCTCTCGAATAAATAAAATCTTTAAAAAATCAATAACATTTTAACTTAGAAAATTAACTTTAGGGGCGCCTCAGTGGCTCAGTCGTTAAGCATCTGCCTTCGGCTCAGGTCATGATCCCGGGGTCCTGGGATCGAGCCCCGCATTGGGCCCCCTGCTCTGCAGGAAGCCTGCTTCTCCCTCTCCTCTGCTTGTGTTCCCTCTCTCGCTGTGTCTCGCTGTGGGTGGGAGACAAACTTTTCACTTTTTTGTATTTTTATTTTTATATAGTCAATTATAAGGCTATGAAAAATATTAAAACTATTAAGAACCATTTATCTCAATCTCTAAGAATAATATAACCATACTTACTATTTACATTTGTTACATCTCTATTCTTATGTTTCTGGCAGTTCTAGATACGGCAGAGACTGTGATTTGCCTACTGTAACATCCGTTTCTCCCCTTCTTCCCCAGCAAGAGGGCCCCAATATTATTTGGGGTGGGAATGTATCAGATAAAAGACGAAAATTCCAAACTCCCCTATAGTTAGATGAGGCCCTGTGGCTGAGTTCTGAGCAATGACATGTAAGTAGAAGTGATGGATGCGATGTGGGGCAGGACCCTTAAAGAGAGCTGACCCCACTGGAAAGTGGCCCTTCTTGTGTTTCTCTCATTTCTTCCAGCAGCCAGCTTGGAATATACAAATGATATCTACAGACCAATTGTCAGTTAGGACCATAAAGTGTTCTCGAAGACGGAAGAGCAGCAATGTTCCTGATGATTCTGTGACCCACCAAACAGGCCTAGACTGTTCACCTTTGATTTCCTTCATGTGCCAGAGAAAAATAAGCTACATCTTAACCAAGTCACTATTATTTGTTTTTATTGGTGGTGTTGTTATATATATCAAAACCCAATCCTAAATGATACACAGGTCATCCCTATACCCACTACAGGAAAGAGATTCTCAGACACATACTCAATAGCATATTCACCCCACAATGTAGAATGTGATCTGTGGAGAGGTTATAGCCACATCTGAAAGGCAGAATAGAGCTATAAAAAGTTACTTCAACAAATAACCCTCATTTTTCCATTCAACAGACTTTTACAGAATACTAACTATATTCCAGGTCCCATGGGCAACTACATTAAAAGATAAAGCTATGATATAAGCCAGTATAACAACCTACACACCTCCCCAGAGGAATTTTGAACCTTGTAGTTTCTATAGTATTTCCTCCATCACAGCATAAAGAGAAACAGAAGTGAAACATACATTATCAAAAAGGCCAAGTGGGGCACCTGGATGGCTCAGTCACTTTAGCATCTGACTCTAATTTCGGCTCAGGTCATGACCTCAGGGTGGTGAGATGGAGCCCTGCATCCAGCTCCTTGCTCAGCAAGGAGTCTGCTTGAGCATTCTCTCTCCCTCTGCCCCTCCCCCTGTTCTCTCTCTCTCAAATAAACAAATCTTTTTTAAAAAGGCCAAGCATTTCTAAATCCTTAGAATATAGAAATTTTATAAATTATGTTGAGTTCTTATTTTTACATAAACCATTTTCCATAGGATAACCTTTCTTACTAATATTACTATAGCAAATATGTACCCAGTAAATGGGGGGGAATATATATTTGAGAGGAGATTCCCTGATTTTTCCCCCTGAAACTTAAAACCAAGTTAGACTGAGTTTCACATGTTCACATCCTAAAAATAACAATCTAAGGGTTCTGGTTCTGTGCAAAATGGTGTAAGCATTTTTTATCTTGTCTCTCCCAAAGAACCCAACTATAAACTCTGTACAGACTGCATTGGGCAGCTATCTGAAGACTCTGAAAAGTAAATGGCAGCATAAGAATGGGAAAGAAGACCAGAATCCAAGGTAAATTTCCTGGAGATTTGCCCTTCAGTGCAGCCTGGCTCCCCACGCCTCCCCCCCCCCATCTGTAATCAACTGGCCTTGACTTAAAAAGCTAAAAGAGCAACCGAGTGCAGACAAAAAGAATGCCAAGAGCTTTCTTTTTCTGGTCCAAGAATCAGGAAAGGAGACTCCTAAAGGTCACAGAAGAGGGAAATCCACTATTATCTTCCATTCTCTCCAGCCCCAGCCCCCATGGGAATCTCAGAGTGGGTGACAGGAGCATAACCACCACAGATGTCTAAAATTGTAAGAAAGGAAAATCATTCGTTTTAACCAGAAGAGCAATGGTCCCAAAATCATGGATCAAATGTCTGTTGCATTTATCTCTGTCTTCCAGTTACTTGGCCCTAAGTATAAATGCAGGTAGAGGAAGTATACTGCCGAGCAAGAAAACTAAAGGCCCAGTTTTCTGGCTAGTGGGCTGGGAAAGGGGGGCCTCAAGGAGACAAAGTATCAGCAAGATCATAGAAAGAAGGGAACTCAAGAGAGCAATCCCACAAAGTTTTATGTGAACTCCTGAACTCACCTCTGAGCTATGCATGTATAGACCTGATCTTAAATAGTCTTACAAAGGATTTGAGAACTAAACTATGGTGTAAACCACTGCACAGATCCTACCCTGGCTACAGGGCAGTACACATGATGGAACAGATCCAAACAGCACTACAAAGTGGCTTTGAAAATGGAATACTGGAACCACAAACCATAGAAGATGAGTCTGACCTGTGAACTGACCTAGTCAGGTTGAAAATTAAAAATGAAAAAGAATAGTATTCCCTTTGGGATTTAACCAAAACCTAGTATATCATAATATGCATATGTCCAGGATATATGCAAAAATTATGCAGCAAACAAAGAAACAGGAAAATGTTTATTTCAAAGGAAAAGAAAATCAATGATGATACAGAGAATGGAGTTATCAGACAAAGATTTAAAAAGTTATTGTAACCAAACCCCAAATCATAAGGGCAAAATCTTTTGAAATGATGGGAAAATAGAAAGTCTTGGCCAAGAAATTAAAGCTGTAAAGAACCAAATGGAAATTTTAGAACTGAAAAATACAGTAACTAAAATAATAAATTCCTAGGATGAGCTCAAGAACAGAATGGAGATATAAGAGCAAAGAGTCACTGAACTTGAAGATGGATCAACCAATCTTAAAAACAAAGAAAAAAACAGGAAAAAAAAAAGTCAGAGCCCAGGGACCTGTGGGACAATACCAAAAAGCCTAACATTTGTATCAACACAATGCCAAAAGGTGAGGAGAAAGAAAAAATATTTGGAGAAATAATGGCTAAACACTTAACAATTTTGGCACAAGATGTAAACTTACAAATTCAAGAAGCTCAGCCAACCCCAAGAAGATAATCTAAAAAAAATCTAAATCCAGAAAAATGATTTCAAAATGCTAAAAACGAGAAACAAAGAAAACATCTTTAAAGGAGCCAGAAAAAAATGACCCACTGCATGCATACAATTCGAATGACTGCAGATTTCTCATCAGAAACAAGGGAGGCCAGAAGAAAGAGGAATGGTATTTTTTTTAAAGATATTTTATTTATTCATTTGAGAGAGAGAGAGTGAGAGCAGGAGCAGGGGTTAGGGTCAGAGGGAGAAGGAGAAGCATACTCCCCGGTGAGCAGGGAGCCCGATGCGGGATATGATTCCAGGACCCTAGGACCATGACCTGAGCTAAAGGCAGATGTTTAACCAACTAAGCCACCAGGTGCCCTGAGAAATGGCATTTTTAAAGTGTTGAAGGTAAACAACTGTCAACCCCAAATTCTACAACTGGTGAAAATACCCTTTGGAAATCAAAGTGAAATAAAGACATTCTCAGATGAAGGAAAACTAAGACAACTGGTCTTCAGCAAACCTGCTCTAAAAGAAATGCTAAAGGCAATTTTTTTAAAAGAATTTTAAAATTTATTTATTTGAGAGAGAGAGAGACAACATATGTGTGAACAAGGGGAGAAGCAGAAGGGGAGGAAGAAGCAGACTCTGTGCTGAACAGAGTCAGGCACTCAATAGACTGAGCCACCCAGGTGTCCCGCTAAAGGCAATTCTTTAGATGGAAAGGAAATGATACCTGAGAAAAACCTGAAATGGCAAATAGCTGGGTAACTGTAACAGGTTATCCTTTCCCTCTTAAATTCTTTAAAATATCTTTGACAGTTAAAATAAAAAATAATAGGGCGCCTGGGTGGCTCAGTCGTTAAGTGTCTGCCTTCAGCTCAGGTCATGATCCCAGAGTCCTGGGATCGAGCCCCACATTGGGCTTGCTGCTCCGCGGAGAGCCTGCTTCTTCCTCTCCCACTCCCCCTGCTTGTGTGCCCTCTTTCGCTGTGTCTCTCTCTGTCAAATAAATAAAATCTTTAAAAAAATAATAATAAAATGAAATAAAATAAAAAATAATAAACATTACTTTAAATTATTACATCAAAAAATTTTTATAACAACTCAATAGCAAAACAAACAATCAAGCAGAGGATCTGAATAGACATTTTTCCAAAGAAGATAAAAGATGGACAACAGATACATGAAGAGAAGCTCAGTATCAGTAATCATCAGGAAAATGCAAATCAAAAGCACAATAAATCACTTCATACCTGTTAGAATGGCTATTATCAAAAAGACAAGAAATAGGGCGCCTGGGTGGCTCAGTTGGTTGAGCGACTGCCTTCAGCTCAGGTCATGATCCTGGAGTCCCTGGATCGAGTCCCGCATCGGGCTCCCTGCTCAGTGGGGAGCCTGCTTCTCCCTCTGACCCTCCCCCCTCTCATGAGCTCTCTCTCTCTCTCATTCTGTCTCAAATAAATAAATAAAATCTTTAAAAAAAAAAAAAAAAGACAAGAAATAATAAGTATTAGTGAGGATGTGGAAAAAAGGGAACACTTTTTTTCGCACTGTTGGTGGGAATGGAAATAGGTATATTCACTACAGAAAACAGTATGGAGTTTCCTCAAAAAATTAAAAATAAAACTACCATATGATCTAGCAATTCTACCTCTGAGTTTTTATCTAAATAAAACAAAAACACTACATGGAAAGGATATATGCACCCACACGTTCATTGAAGCATTATTTGCAACTGCCAAGATATGGAAACAACCTAAATGTCCATGAATGGATGAATAAATAAAGAAAATGTGGCACATATATATGTAATGTAATCTAATTCAGACATAATAAAAAAGAAGGAAATCTCACCATTTGCAACAACATGGATGGATCTTGAAATCATTACGCTAAGTGAAATAAAGTCAGAGAAAAACAAATACTATATATGATCTCACTTATATGTGGAATCTAAAGAGAAAATCTTGCCATTTGCAATGACATGGATGGAACTAGAGGGTATTATGCTAAGCGAAATAAGTCAATCAAAGAAAGACAATTATCATATGATCTCATTGATATGTGGAATTTGAGAAACAAGGCAGAGGATCATAGGGGAAGAGAGGGAAAAATAAAACAAGAAGAAACCAGGGAGGGAGACAAACTGTAAGAGACTCTTAATCTCGGGAAACAAACTGAGGGTTGCTGGAGTGGAGGCGGGTGGGAGGGATGGGGTGGGTGGGTGATGGACACTGGGGAGGATATGTGTTGTGGTGAGCGCTGTATATTGTGTAAGACTGACGAACCACAGACCTCTACCCTTGAAACAAATAATACATTATATGTTAATAATAATAATAATAATAATAAAAGTACTCAGGAAAAAAAAAACAAGCTCATGAATACAGAGAAAAGACTGCTGGTTGGCAGACGTGGGAAGTAGGTGGGTGGAGGAAATGGGTAAATGTATTCAAAAAGTACAAACTTCCTGTTATAAAATAAATAAGCCATGGGGATGAATGTACAGCATGGTGACTATAGTTAATAATACTGTATTGCATATTTCAAAGTTATAACAGAGTAAGTCTTAAAAGTTCTTATCACAAGAAAAACATTTTTCATAACTATATACAGTGACAGATGCTAGCTAGACTTATTGTGATCATTTGCCAATATATACAAATATCAACCCATTATGTTGTATACCTGAAGCTAATTTAATGTTATATGTCAGTTATATATCAATTTAAAAAATTCTATGTAACGTATGGAGATATAAGCGGATGTAATATACCAACTATAACATAATCAGAGGAAAGTAATAAGACATGATAATAAAGTTTCTACATTCCAACTGAACTGGTAAAATGGTCATTTTAAGTAGACCGAAAACTTATGTGTAGCATAATTCTTAGAGCAAGTCCCAAAAAAGGACCATAAAAGAGATACTGTAAAAAACTCAAAGATAAATTAAAATGGAATAAATATTCAAACAATATAAAAGAAGACAGGAAAGGAGAAATAAAGAAATGAAACACAGAGGAAACAGATACCTAATAATAAAATAGTGAACAGAAATCCAGACATACCAATAATCACATTAAGTGTAAATGGTCTAAAGACAGGAGTTAAAAGAGATATTATCAAAAATTGGCAACAGCTACAAGCCAAATTGATTAGATCATTACAATCTCTCACCTACATGTTCCTATAAAGATTAGGAAATGTCAACCTTAACCTCTGACTCTGTATGTCACTATTTTCAGCTCTTCCTTTTGACTTACATCATTGGATCTTTCAAACCAGTAATATCTCTATATTATTTATTAAGCTTTGATTCTCAAAGGTTAGTTATAATATTGTTTTCCATTTTCCCACTTGCTTAAGTGAATTTCCTTATTATTTGGTAAAACAAATTTCCTGAGAAGTTTGAGGAAGGAATTCCTATATGGAAACAGTTTTTCTCCCTTTGATATTATATGTCCTGCACTGAGAGCAATATGTTAAAGCCTGCTAGTATTAGTGTTTATTTCTCTTTGCATGTTCTGTAGCAGGGTCTTTTTTTATGAAGGTAGCTGCTGTGTTATTTGGTGCACAGATATTCGTTACTTTTTAACTTTATTCAAAATTGTACTTTTCAGCATTATAGAGAGTATTTTGTCTCACTTAATGCTTTTTGATATGGATTCTACATTGTATGATGTCAGGTGTAACCCTGTTTGCATTTCCCATGTCTTTATTTTTAGTCTTTTTACAGCATTTTGTTTTCAATATATCTCTTACCTATAGCATCCTTTGCTTATGCTTTGTGGAACGATCTGAAAATAATTTTATTTTACAGGTGAGTTATTCTCATTTATATTTACTAATATACTGATGAGGGACAGAAGCAGAAAATGTTCACTTTAAGCCCAGAAGGCTTATCTATAATATCCATAGCTCCAATAAGGATCAAATACATGCTGGTGGCTAAGTTCTTTTTTTTTTAAGATTTACTTATTTATTTGAGAGAGAGAGAGAGCACACACGCGCGCATGCATGCCCGGGGCGGGGTGGGGGAGGAGATGGAGAGGGAGAATCTCAAGCGGACTCCCTGCAGTGTGGAGCCTGATGCAGGGCTCAATCCCACAATCCCAAGATATGACCTGAGCCGAAATCAGGAGTCAGATGCTTAACTGACCGAGCCACTGATTCAATCAGGAGTCAGATGCTTAACAGACTGAGCTACCCAGGCACCCCTGGTTGCTACATTCTTAAAGAGTCTCCTGACTGCCTAGATATCTCACCAATAGTTAATATCAAACTGAATGATAAACACCAGAGAAATCTTGTGAAAGTAGTTTTATGAGCAGAAATTCAAAGAAGACATTTATGATTTAATACTTCTTGCACATCTCCTGTCCAAGTACCAAGCATATAACCACCAGCTTCATACAGCAAAAGTGCAGCTCTTTTGCTCATGGGTCCTATTGCCGTGCTACCCAAATAAATTTACCAAATAGCACCATAAAATGTCTCAAGAATTCTTTCTTGACTGTTGGGTTTGACAACCCCACAACAATATGACCAATATATTTGCTCTCAATTCTGTCACCATTATGTTATAGGTACAATATGTAAAAATTAAGTATAAGATTTTGAATAAGTAAAATTTTAAAAGCTTACAAAAATGCTAATTAACCAAGTTTTAGTTTTTCCTGGCTCTGAGCAACCAAGTAAGCACTTACTGTTTTGCTAACTAACCAAGATCTGCCACTATTAGTAACAATAATGTTCTCATCATTTCAAGATTATTGGTTTAAAAGATTACCTCAATTTGGACATGTAGATAGAAAAACAGGAGGAGGCTGGGCCAGTACTGCCAAGGCAAACTAGAGGCTCATATGTGCAACACTAAGACACAGAAAAGAAAGTTACTCTCTAATCACTTCCTAGGTATGTGAATGCTCTACTTAAAGAAGTTATAGAGCGTAATTTTTTTTAACTATGGGTTGTGATTCACATTTTTTTTAAAGATTTTATTTTATTTATTTATTTGAGAGGGAGAGTGCATAAGTGGGGAAGGGGCAGAAGGAGAGAATCTCAAGCAGACTCTCTGCTGAGCACGGAGCCAGATATGGGGCTCGATCTCACGACCCATAAGATCATCACCTGAGCGGAAACCAAGAGCTGGACGCTCAACCAACTGAGCCACCCAGGCACCCCTCACATTTTTAAAAAAATTGAAATAGAATAGGTACTACTAGGGTGCACTAAACTCAGCAAAGTATTGTTTTACGATATTTTGTTTCAACTATATGTGTATTAGTTTGCTAAGGCTGCCATAACAAAGTACCAGACTAAGTGACTAAAATAACAGAAATTTATTTTCTCATAGTTCTGGATGCTGGAACTCCAGGATCAAGATGTCGGTAGGGTTGCTTACATTCTGAGGCTTTTCTCATTGACTTTTCTCTTTGTGTTCACGCCGTCTTTCCTTTTCTTGTAAGGCCATCAGCCACACTGAATTAAGATCCACCCTAAAGACCTGGTTTTAACTTATTACCTCTTTAAAGATCTTAGCTCCAAATATGGTTACATTGTGAGATACTAGGGATAAGTACTTCAATACATGACTCTTGGGAGGGCACAATTCAGCCCATAACATTACACTTATACATGTATTATGTATGTGTGCAATCAAAAAAGTTTTAAAATACCTTTTTAGAGGACTCTGAATAGACAATTCAAATGTATTAAATATATTCTAAGCTTAAAGGGCCTAGCTGTAATTTCACAATGGAGTCTTAGAACTTCAGTCTCCAGATTTCCAAGTCTTCGTGAGGCAGTTCAGAATTTAACTACCCCAGGGACACTCATAATGCAATTATGAAAATTTGTATGAACATGTAAGTACTTTTGCTGATATTCTTACTCAACATTACCTGATTAAAAAAAATAATCCTAGTGTTTTAGGTGTAGGGTTTATTAGTATAAAGCTCTACTAGTTATATTTCCATGTTTTTAGAGACTATTATTCATTATTATATTGACTTCCCAAGCTACCAGATTAAACTATAGAAACTTAAAGCCATATTGTCTTTCCCCTCTCTTAAAACTCAAAAGCCTCAAATATCTAACAGTTTAATCAATGGCTAACCTAGATATATTTTTAAGGCCTGAGGGAAAATATTGATGTTTTAAATTCTCTAAATTCACTTAAGGCAACAATAATCCTTTGTTTAAAATGTACTACTTTAAATCTTTAAAAAAAAAAAAAAAGGGACGCCTAGGTGGCTCAGTCAGTTAAGCATCTGCCTTCAGCTCAGGTCATGATCCCAAGGTCCTGGGATCGAGTCCCTCATCGAGCTCCTTGCTCAGTGGGGAGCCTGCTTCTCCCTCTGCCTGCTGCTCCCCCTACTTGTGCTCGCTCTCTCTCTCTGACAAATAAGTAAATAAAATCTTTAAAAATAAATAAAATAAAATGTACTACTTTATATACAGTAAGCTAAAAACAGGTAAAAATTAACATATAAGCCATAAAATATTTTAAATATCATTTTAAGAATACAAACATCCACATTTTACATTTAGGCCCCACGTCCATGTCTAAGAAAATTTCCTAATCATTTAGGTTGGAAACATTTTCAAATTTGTCCTGGTTAATTGTAACATATCTTATGATTTATTCTGGATCTATATACTATCAAAGTTGGTTGAGTTGGTTCAATAACATAAAATAATGAAGTAACAAATAGGCCAAATCAGGGCAATCTTGAGCCTCTCACAATATTTGGTGATGTCAATTTTGAAAAGTATTGGAAAACAGTACAAATATTTGTTTTGTCAGAGTAACTGATTTTTTCCAAAGTCAAACAGAATCAAGTAAAGGCTGGTTTCACACCACTGGAACTTTTAAATTTCCTGTCTCTGCAATTCACTCCCTCTTTTCCCAATAATTTTAACTAGCAAAGCATACCTCTACCTTTCTCTAACAAGCCAAGTTCTTTCATACTTCCAAGCCTTTACATACTTTGACAGAGTACTGAGAAGCAAAAAGCTTTCCTTTTTCTATTTCTTCACAAATACATTCTTTATACCTGGCATTCTGTGAAAGTGTATGAAAGATTGCAAAGGTCATGTGACATCAGTCAAGCTCAATTATATGAATCTGAGGGTAAAATATAAATCTTTCTCTCCTAGAGAGAAGATATATTTTTGTTTTTTTACTATAAAATAAAGAGGGAACACAATCATGTCATCAAAAATTCAAGAGAAGGGGGTTAGTACACTAAAAAAAAAAAAAATGTACTTTATAATTGCTCCAGCTATGAGCTCAGACTTTCTATACAAAAGTACTATATTAATAATGATACTACTAAAAGACCTCCTGTTTTTAGAATATATAATTTAGCAACAATTAATATTCACTATCTCAAATAATCTTTTCAATATCTGAGTGAAGAAGCAAGGTAGAAATCATATTACAACAGAAGTGTAAGTGTACTCACAACAAGAATCTTCTTCATTGGGCACCTGGGTGGCTCAGTTGGTTAAGCGACTGCCTTCGGCTCAGGTCATGATCCTGGAGTCCCTGGATCGAGTCCCTGGATCGAGTCCCGCATCGGGCTCCCTGCTCGGCAGGGAGTCTGCTTCTCCCTCTGACCCTCCCCCCTCTCATGTGCTTGCTCTCTCTCATTCTCTCTCTCAAATAAATAAATAAATAAATAATCTTAAAAAAAAAAAATCTTCTTCATTGCTATATTCTTTGAACCAGAATATTACCTAGCATATAGTGGGTTCTGAACAAACAAATATTTTCTAAATAATAAATGAAATTATCACTTTACTTTGTAAGGACAGTAACTGAAGCTAGTTAAGAAAAGTTCACTCAAAATCTCACAACTCAAAATCTCACAACTTGGGACTTAGGCTTTCCTCTAGATAAAATGTCTTAGAATGTTCATTCCATTACATTGTATTTCTCGTACTTGCCCAAAAGTTAGAAGGAAAGTAGAACACAAAAATGAAAAATCTCAGACTTTCTTCAGGATTTCCTATACTCCCCATCACCAGTCTCAAAAGTTCTCAGATCAAACTCATCTTTCTACTCATTCGAGCACATTATTTTGATTTTGTGCTACCCTATGCTACCGCTGTTGTTTGAAGCACTGCAAGGTAACAGGTATGGAGGCGTATATGTACATCCGCATCACAATGGCATTCCTATCAGTAGGATTCCATTAAATAACACATCAGTTTCTCATATTGCTGAGGCAACTCCAGAGATTGTGGTAGGTAAAAATTCCTGGATGATTAACTCTGGTATAGTTTACACTGAAGAAAAAGAAGAGGTTTAAGGTATCTTTCCTTCATAGTCATGACTCTCCTTTCCCTACAACACCTCCAACTAGGTCTTGACATACCAAGACACAATCATCTACAAATGCACTTGACTGGAAGCTCATTTTTTTTTTTTTAAAGATTTTATTTATTTATTTGACAGAGAGAGACACAGCGAGAGAGGGAACACAAGCAGGGGGAGTGGGAGAGGGAGAAGCAGGCCTCCTGCGGAGCAGGGAGCCGGATGTGGGGCTCGATCCCAGGACCCTGAGATCATGACCTGAGCCGAAGGCAGACGCTTAACGACTGAGCCACCCAGGCGCCCCGGAAGCTAATTTTTTTTAGATTTAAAAGTTAATAATGTTAGCCAAAACGGACTTTAGTAAGTCACTAACTTAAACTGGATTAAAATGCCTAAAATATTAAAGAGTGGTATCTTTTGGAGACTTACTTGTAGGTCATGTTATTATTTAATCTTAAAGACATGGAAACAACGTAATCACAATTATGATCGAACTATCGATTAGTATTTTCTACCACTGTTAGAGAAACAAAGCAAACTAATATTTAGAAATAAAAAATAAGAGATTTTTATTGTGTGTAGAATTTTAATTCTGAAGACTGATTTACGAAACATTATTAGTCACATGAAAATTCCTGAGAAAAAAATTGAAATACAACTCATCTAAATTAGAAGGTATCCTTGAAAATCATAAACATTAAACATTAAATTAGATAAGCACATACAACACAAAGAAAAACACCTCAAAGATAGTTTGGGCTATGTACAGAAAGATACTGAATCTCAGAAGTGTAAGCTACTTTCCCAAATACTATGATGAAATCCTACCTGGAATTATGTAATTTGAGTATAAGCAAATAGCAAGAATCATATTATCAATGAAGAAAACCTTATTTCCCTTCGGTTTTTACAATTTTTTATTTTTTTAATTTGGATCACATCTACTGTTAACCTTGATTTTACCAAGACTAATCACCTCCTTAATGTTACCTAGCAAGTAATTAAAATTTCACGGATGGTCAGGTTTAAACTGAATTCCAACTATTCTCCTGTATCCATTATACATTGTATAAATGTAGAGAGAGTCAACTGAGCTTTAGATTTCAATGTGATTTACTTCCAAGAAATTACATTAAACAGGATGTCTTAAAATAATGTTCAATCTACCACTCTAAACGCTTCTTGCTTTAAAAGCTGAGTACTGTTTAAAAGACAAAAGAAATAAAAACATGGTTCATTCATTCATTAAATAAACATTTATTTAAAGCCCAATGAGCAAAATTCTGTACTAAGTATGATTCCTGACCTATAACAATCAAAATAAGAAAAAAATAAAATGCAGTAAATACAAAATGACATGATACTACTGAATACATATAAACAGAGGTGTCAAGTAATAATAATAAGACTGAAATAATTAGGAAAGTCTTCCCTAGAGAGATCATTATTAAATCAAGTAATGCCATTTTAACTATAGGAAATTACACACAGACAAAAAGGAAAGCATTAAGTAAGAGATTCTGCAAATATATTTCAAGTGGAAGACTAAATTGGGGGACTAATGAGATCAATTTGGATAAGATAGTAAACCTGACAAGACTGATTTTACATTCAGCATAATAAGAACTATTATAAATATTTAGATGACAGAAGAATAACATGAAGAAAACACTAATTGATGAAGGTAGTTTCTCCTATCTACATGTAGGACAGACTATAATACTGAAAATAAAACCAGCAAAATTGTTGCAGTTACCAAAAAGGTGAGGTGATGAAGGTCTGTGTTAATTTGGCTGAAGAAGGCTTCACGTAGCCAGATGACAGGCTGGGGTTTTAGAGGGCGTGATCTACTAGCGAAAGCTATCATAAAAATCAATAAAAATTCCTGGGTTATCAGAAAACTTTAAAGCCAAGAGATCTTCAGTGCAGGGCAGATCAAGAATGTCCCACAGCCATAGTTTCAAAGGTTCATGTAAAGTAATTCTGTGACTTCTATAAGGCACCACACAATTATCTTAGAACTGAATAAGAAAAGTAAAGCTTATTCCATTAATCACCCCGGAGCTGGTGAACTAGATTTCAAATCCAATTTGACTCTGCAGAGAATAAAGTTCAATTATAAACTCAAAAATGTGCTCTTAACATATTATGCTGCACCTTTCAACTTGGTGGAAGATCTCCGTGATATTATTGTTAAATAGGAGTTAATCCTTACTGGTGCACGGGAGCCAAAAAAGATTTTAAGAACATGTATTCTTGATACATACAGTAAAGGCATAATGACTCTTGCTCAGTGACTACCTATTCCGTCTACGCACTCGAAACACTCATACTTGCCCATGACTTTGGGAAATCCAAACAGGTTATACCACTCATGCAGTCCTTCTTAAGTGACAACCCATTATTTGGTCATAAATTACAGGAAGCAGATACACATGAATACACATGAAAGTCACAAATTGTTCTGTCACACCAGATTTTACCTTTGTTCTACTGAAAATAGCCCCCAACCTGCAGAATAATAAAAAGAAAAAATCAAACTATCAATTAAATTCATTTTGAAAAAAACTAAGTAGGAACTATTTAAAATTTCATAATGTCTTATGACCACAAATACTACATAACCATGTATTTGTAAAAGTTACCTGTCACCACGAAATCAAAAAGAACTCACACTAGCTACAATTTCTTAAAGAAATCACAAGTCTTCAAGCCATTAATAATGATCAACAAATCACCAGCAACATGACCAGAAGGTAAGAGCTGAGGTCCAGTTCCTAATGAAGAGTATCTACTAAAGAGACGACCAAAATGACTAAACAGATCTCTGTGCTTACTGATGGCATTTCCCATATCTTAAAGGATAGGTCAAAAGCACAGTTACACAAAAAGAACTACCTAGAAACAAACCTGGTTATAGAGTGTGACTGCTTAGTATCTACATAAGCAAAATTATAAATTAGGTATATTTCATTTGAGAGAAATATTAGGTGTTTACAGTGAAGAAAAATGAAACGTTACCAGGATCTGAAAAAGGCTGTCTAACTACACTGAATTCTTGTTTTAATAAGAGGTCCTAAAAAAAAAAAGTTTTAATTTCCAGAAGGCCAGATTCAAAAAATAGGAATGGCTTTACCCACAGTCCCATGTCTAGGACAAGGATTTTGTACCAGGCCATACAAAATGTCCAAGGCAGAAGTCACCCACCAGGCATTCCCAGCCTCTTAATCATGTCGCTCCAGAAACCAAGAGGCCTTGACTTCGAGCTTGTTAATGTGACCTGAGGCTTTCCTGCTCAGGATTGACCAGTAGGGCCACTTCTCTCCAGAGCAGCCTCCAATAATTGCCACACTGAGTGGAACCAGTAAAGTGGGTGGCACAGACAAAGCTGAGCTGGCATGGCAGCCTACCTGCTCTCTTCACAGAAACAGTCAACTCACGCACTTAGCCTGATGCTACTTTCTTTGGCTTGGCTCTTGAGAAGCCAAAAAGTACTGTAAACAAGTTACACCTTCTTTCCCAAAACGGGATGCCGAGGTGGACCAGCATCGAGCGCCCAACACACTGCCGGGGCACAGAGCCTACTGGGCGGCCCCTCCATTCTGCTCGCACCGAGGGCCGCGCGTCCCGGGAGAGCCGGCAGAGGGGCGAGGCCGAGTCCGGGACCCTCCCGAGGGCCTGCGTCGGACCGAAAGCGGCCGCTGGGCCGCCAGGTGGGCCGGCGGACTCACCTTGTTGAGGTGGGGGTTCCGCGTCACGGCATAGCCCCGCTGGTGGGTGTGGCGGCGGGGGGGGGGCTGCGGGCTCCATGGCCGGTGCGCGGGTGGGCTGCGGGGTCGGGCGGGAGCGTGCGCCGAGCGGGGCAGGCGGCGGATGCTGTGGCGGCGCCCGCGCTGACTGCGGCGGCGGCGGCGGCCGCGCTGGGAAAAAGCCGGCGGTCGGGGGCGGGCGTGGGTGGCGAGAGGGGGTGGACGCGGCGGGAGGAGCCCGCGAGAAGCCGGTGTCCCCAGCCGGGCAGCCTGCTAGAATCGCTGAGTCATGGCAGGAGATCAGCCGAGCCGGCGAGTGAGGAGGAGGAGGAAGAGCGAGGCTCCGGCGGCGCCGCGGGAGCCCGGGGAGGGAGGGTGGGGGAGGCGGCCGCGGGAGTCGCTCCCTTCCATGCACAGGGCTTCTGATCACAACTGTCCTCGCCCGTCCCTGCGTGGGGCGTGCCTCCGTTGTTCAGGGAATGCTCTTACCCCCGAGACCCACGCGGCCAGCAAGGCCAGGTTTCCCCGCCAGCCCCGGGGGCCTTGCGGGTACCGTCGCCCCTGGCCGAGGTGGGCCCTTAGCGGGAGCCCCTGCGAAGCTGGGAAGGTGCGAAATGGAGAGGTGCAGGCGGAAACAGCGGCTGCGGGACCGCTGATGGGAGCACTCACGAAGTGGACGCAGGGGCTGTTTGCAGGAGACCCCGACTGACTGAGGCTCAGATCTCTCTGTCCCTTCCTACTACGGGCTTCGAAGCTCTCTATCCGCCGTCCCGAGGCCGGCCACGCCCAGGGGCCAGACAGACTCAACCTTGACCCAGAAAGCAGAGGCCAGAATAGAACTGGGAGAAAGGAGAGAGTGGGGCCAGAACACTGAGGGTCTCCAGATAATCAGTGGGAATTTTATTTTAATTTAATTAAAGTAAAAGTCAGGGTGTGTTACGCTGCAGATATGTTAGGGCCCGCTGAAGTCACATTTATCTCGCGTACAATTTTGGTGAGAGTTCAGAAACCAGGATGTTGATGAACCTCTTTGAATATTAATGGGTAATTCAAACTTAAAGGGCTTCAGTTTCTTCTTTGGTCAAAGGAGAGAGTCAATAAATGATCTTCCAGCACTGGAATTCTGTTATTATTGATATTTATACTTGAAGTTTCAAGGAATGGAGGAGGAGGCAGAACAAAGCCAAAAGGAGTGTGTGACACGCAAAAACCACTAAAGCTTTCGGTGCCCCAGTTTCTTTTCCAGGTAAGTAGGATCACTAGTTTCTGCCCTGCTCATTTCTACCTCATGGTGGTACAAAAGATAGTATTAGGGATTGATTAGGGGTTCATTTTATATATCCATAAACTAGACACACATCTAATGTTTTATGAAACTTTATCAGAAAGATTGCTAAAACTGTATTTTTGGGCCACACTTATGTCCAGAAGCTTCTTGGGCCTATTGTTTGAATTCCTTAGAATCATTTGTTTCAAGGGAGAACATTTTATTGGCATCAGAGTTCTTTAAAACCATTCCTTGCATTTAAGTAACACTTTCACCATGAATGCTACAATCCATGAATAGTTAACCCTACCTGGGATACCTGAGAAGGTATGCTTTACAAAACTCACTCCGGGGAGTTAACTGAGGCATGTTACAATTAGAGTCCTTTATCAGAAACAGAAACAGTTTAATTACAGGCCTAGGAAGCAAACATAGGATGCTGAAGAAACAAAAATGTCAGTACTCCAGAACCTTATTATAATGCCCCTAGTATAGAAGTTTAGCTATGTTACCTGTCTATTCCTGTTTCTGTGATGTATGATGTACAGATCGGAAAACTGACATAAATATAGGGAGAAGACCAAAAAATATGTGGGCTCTTCCCCCACACCATAACTACAAAGGAATTACAAGATCCTGGCAGTGCAGGTAAAGAGAAGTAAACATAGGGGAGATGTGAATTTATGAAAGGAAGTCCAGTCATCTTGAATGCTAACAGTATGAGGCCTAACTGGGGGATCCACTTTTTATATTCATGTGCAGTTCTAAGAGAACTGGGAAGAAGCTCTTTTTCCATGCAAATGCTAACCAGAACATCAAATCTCAGTCCTTTTTACTTGTTTGTAAGGTTAGGTTTTAATGTACAAACAAAACAAACCCAAAAATTTCAGAAAAGAGAAAAAAACTTGTTTTAATTTTCCTTTTACGAAACTACAGTTGTGCAGTCACTCTTCTCATAATTGGTAATGTTAAGAATGGGTAGGATTCACAAACTAAAGGATTAGGACCTGTAAATTTCTGTTACACAGGTGAGAATACTATCAGTCAAAATAAGTTTTTCTTGCCCAATTTGATGCACAATGAATTCTAATCATTAAAATAGGATTGTAGTATTCTGATCTAATTTCACTGAGATTAAGTACAAAAAATTCAGGGAATATAGCACATACAGCATTTCAATTGTTTTACTTTCATGGTAAACTTAAAAGAGCATAAAGTTCCCACAAGGAAGGATTAGTCTACATCATTGGTGTATATTTGCAAAACATTTCAACACTACAAACACTAAGTTTCAAGATGGAGCATTGGAGATGTTTTACTTTCATGAGAAAAAAGATAATCTGATAGAAAGATGTGGCTGTATGATATTAGGTAAATGATCCTTATTTCTTCATACAGAAAGCATGTTACTGCTATGTAAAATAAGTGATTTTTAAGTTGAAAACCTCAAGATGCTTAGTTCTTGATGTGTTTCTGCATGAAGGGAGGACCTTTGACCTCTTGGGGTTTTAATTTGAGAATTCCAGTGTTCAGTGTATTAGAGAGGAGGAAGTCCACCAGGGGAGCTGACCCAAAAAGTGGAGAATTTAGTGTAGGCAGCTGCATCCTTGGGATGGCCAGCCCCAGGGTAATTGCCAACCAAGGAAAGAGTTGACTTTTTGTCTGCATTCTGCAGTGAGGATACGACTAGAATGAGTGCTGGTGTGTGTGTGGGGGCGAGGGGGCTAAACTCCATCTCTACCCATCTTAGGTTTTCAGGTGGCACTCTTTAACAAGAGGACATTAACAAGAAGTTTATTAATGCTTGCAGGGCACACCATACCCAAGAAACAGAAAACAAAGTAACTCAAAGCAGCAGCTTAAAACTGTGGTCTACGTGACATCTTCAGCAAAGAACAATACATTTGTAGAGAAATGACAGCACAAAGGAAAGCAGTTTTAGGCTTTCCAGGCTGGCAAACTGGAAAGGTAAATATATGGGAAGAAACTAACAGTAAGATTTGTTTCCCAATTCCTCTTCCCAAAAATATTTATTTTGGGGTGACCTATGCTGGTTTCCTTCACTAGGCTTTATAACTGGCTCAAAGGAGTCCCTGATGAACCAAGCTCTAAGTTACTGGTATTTTGAGTATTATGGGTGAAGTGGGTGTATGAATCATTTCATTAGAATGTTTTAAAAAGATGTACCCTTATTCTATTCTTCAAGCAAAAGTTTGTGCAAAAGCCCTAGAATGTCTGGAGCTCTATAGAGATGTTTGTTTTTCTTTTTTTCCTGAGGAAAGCAATATTACTCTTTAACAGTTAAAAGCGTTATTCCCATTAGGGATAATGTAACCCCACCTCATTCTTACTACGTATTACAATCATTACATATTTGTATGCATATACAGACACTGCATGGTGGCTAATTCTGGAATAAATCCACACACTAAGTCACGGCATGTATATATCATTTATATCTTAACTGCTCACTTATACCTGAACAAATTTCCATTAAGTATGTTATTAATTTTCCAATGACATAATTTGGTTGCAATATTTTCTTTTGCTGAAGTCTATTTGAAAAGGAAACCAGCTGTCTCACTTATTTTAATACGAGTATATTCTGGATCATGTTATACAGTACTTGTATAGAAACTCAAAAAGATATATTTCCCATGAGGAGACACTTAGTCTATGTCATTGGTGTGTATTTACAAAACATTTTAACACTACAAACATTAGCAGTTTCAAGGTGGGGCACCTGAAAAGGTTTATACTCTGCTAAAGTGTTGCAGGTGTACCTTTTACACAAGACCTATTAGTGAGGTCGATCATCTGAAAGTTAGAGCTGTGAAAACCAATAAAGAAACTGAGTTGAAAATGGAGTCTGGAGACAACGAAGGGAGAGTTCTCACTTCACTCAATAGTGCTCCTGGCAGCTTACTTAGCATACCTCGGCAGGAAGATGGAAGATTCTTCTTGCCCAGCAACAACCCAGCCAGTGAGAAACCACATGAACTTAGCCAATGAGAAGCCCTACAACCTCAAACTCTCCCTCTTCTCTGATGAACTTTTGTTCAAAGCAATTGCTCCCAACTTCCTTCTTTCCTCTATACAAGGATACTCTTTTTCCTTCCATTTTGGGACTTGCCTATGGTTTGCCATAATTTGCAGCGCCAAATTGCAATTCCTCTGTGATTCCTAAATACTTTTTTTTTTTTTTGGTGGTTAAATAACTGGCTGTTTTGTTTTTAAGGTTGACAAAGTTTATCAATGAACTGCTTGATACCCATCATTTCCTGGTGACGTGAACCGTGCATAGGTTTTTAAGGTTACATTGGTTAGATTTACTGAATGTTTTAGCTTCTAACAGTGAGAGAACCAACCATTGTGGAAACTAAAGTGTGGCACTAAAGTCCATGGCACTAAGGATAGAAATCTCAGTTAGCCTTTGCTAGGCCTGTATGGAATGAAATCCCACAGGGGAAGTCACTGAATGCGGTGATACCCGCTAGCTTCTGCTGTGTGGAAGAGCAGTATGTAAAGATAAAGCTCTGTCCTGGAGAAAATCCTCCCCAAATAATAATGGTAAAAGGAATACCATTCTTCACTCCTGCTCTATCAAAGTTTTTACATTGTCCGCTAATTCCAGGTTCACCCTCCTTTGAATCTGGTGAAAGCCCAATAATGTTAAACCAAGAAAGCAGAGCCAGGTTCACAGTTAATGTAACAGTCATAATGGAAACATGTGGGTAAATAGATTTGATATGTGAACTTCTGATACCTACAAAGTCTCCTGCCCATCCCTGCCCAGTATCTCCATGGCAGGAAGACATACAGACATCGATGGTACCGCCTTATGAGAAGCAGGAAGTGGTGCCTGTGAGCAGCATCCCCTCTAGAAAGCACAATTCGAATATCATGGAGCCAGACCAGTGGTTTTCAATCTTTATCCCATTTTAGAATCACCTGGAGAGCTTCAGAGAACACTCTGGACTGGGCCAAAGAGTTGTTGGTTTGATTGGTCTGGGTTGTAGCTTTCGCACCAGGACTTTTTGCCCTAAGCTCCCCAGATGATTCTAGTTTATAGCCAAAGTTGAGAACCACTGGCCTAAAATAATGGTTCTCAACCTTTTGCATAGATCAAAATCAGTTGGAGGGTTTGTTAAAACAGGGCCCCACCCCCAGAATCTTTGATTCAGTAAGTCTGAGGTGAGGTCTATAATGTGCTTTTCTAACAAGTTCCCAGGTGATGCTGATGCTGATGGTCAAGTTACCACATTTGAGGACCACTAGTATAGAGCAATGCTATCTAACAGGAACATGATGTGAACCACAGATATAATTTAAAATTTTGCAGGGAGCCATATTTTTTTTAAAGTGAAAAAAAACAGAGGCACCTGGATGGTGCAGTCAGTTAAGCGCCCGACTCTTGGTTTCGGCTCAGGTCATGATCTCAGGGTCTTGGGATCAAGCCCCGAGTCTGGCTCTGTACTCAGTATGGAGTCCGCTTGGGACTCTCTCTCCCTCTCCTTCTGTCCCTACCCCCCTAAAATAAATAAGTCTTTTTTTAAAAAAGGAAAAAGAGGGGTGCCTGGGTGGCTCAGTTGGTTAAGTGTCTGCCTTCAACTCAGGTCATGATTCCAGAGTCCCGGGATTGAGCCCAGAGTCAGGCTCCCTGCTCAGTGGGGAGTCTGCTTCTCCCTCTTCCTCTGCAACCCCTGTCCTCGTGCTCTCTCTTTCAAGCTGTCTCTCTCAAATAAATAAATAAAATCTTTTAAAAATGTAAAAACAGGTGAAATATATTTTAATAATATATTTTATTTAACCTAATATATCAAAAATATGTCAATGTTATCAATATAAAAATTATTAATGAGACATTTTACTTTTTTTTGTACTGTCTTTGAAATCTAGTGTTTTACACTTATAGCACATCCCAATTTGGACACCAGCTTTGTATTAGAAATACTTGTTCTGCACTTAGATTTTATAAAATTTACAGTTGAAATAGTAGATATAAATACCCAAATTGTTGCAAACATACTTAGAAGCTTCCAATGACTAAATTGAGTATACATTTTATATTTAAAACCAAACAAAATCTATTTTTTCCTATTTGAAAAATACGTTAAGACTATTTACTGAAGGTCAGTCATTACTACTATCTACCTGTTTCTACCTGTTTGTACAATTTCCCATATTGTTAATACATTGTGCTTCCTAAAATTCATAAGCAAGCCAATGATTTAGAAATCAGATTGCATTTTACCGTAGAAATAACACAACGAATGCTTCCAGGGTATCCTATTAATGCCTCTTTAACAGCTAACGGCTTAAATATACAAAGAATCAAAGAGTAATTCCCTGCAGTTTTTTTTTTTAAGACTTCTTTTGAGAGAGAGAGGGAACACGAGTTGGGGGAGGGACAGAGGGACAAGCAGACTCCATGGCAGGCACAGAGTCCCAGGACCTCAAGATCATGACTCAAGCCGAAGTCAGACGCTTAACCGACTGAGCTATCCAGGCACTCCTTCCTGGCAGTTTTTATTTTTTTTAATTTTTTTTTTAAGATTTTATTTATTTATTTGACAGAGAGACAGCGAGAGAGGGAACACAAGCAGGGGGAGTGGGAGAGGGAGAAGCAGGCTTCCCACTGAGCAGGGAGCCCGATGTGGGGCTCGATCCCAGGATCCTGAGATCATGACCTGAGCCGAAGGCAGACGCTTAACCGACTGAGCCACCCAGGCGCCCCATTCCTGGCAGTTTTTAAAATAAAATGTTTCTGAATAAAATATCAGACAAATTCCAATTCAGTATTCCATGAGTAGAATTCTCTTCTATATAAGCCCTCTGAAAATTGATGTGCAATATAAAGATTTAGTTCCAAATGTGAACTATATAACTTGCTTTAGAAGGCAGAATCAACTACAATCACATTTGGTTTTAAATAACAATTGTTTTCATCTCACTACATAGAGGACATTCATACAACCTATGCATTAAGAAAGAAACCACAGGAATATTTCCAAAAGTAAAATATAGTTCAGATTTTCTCTACTAAACTTAAAAACAACTAATTCTAAACTTAAGTGCTCTGCTCAAAATTTTCCCATGGTACCCCACTCATGCATAGAAGCAAAGTTATTAAATGACCTACAAGACCCCCCATGATCTGCCCCAGTCCCCTGTCTCTATGGCTTTGTTACCTTTATCTTTCCCCTTCTCACTTACTCTGCTCCAATGGACACTGACCCTCCCCCCAAACAGGATAAGCATATTCCTGCCTCAGGGCCTTTGCTCTTGCTATTCCCTCTAACTGGAACACTCTTCACCCAGATCTCTTGATGGCTCCCTCAGTCCCTTCAAGTCTTTACCTAAATGTCGTTTGGGCCTTCGCCAATCATCCCACGTAATATAGCAATTATTATCCCTCCTTCTCCAACCTTCCTTACCCTCTATCATTCTTACTTACTTAATTTTTCTCCATGTAACTTTTCACATTTAAATATAAAATGCAATTCACTTATTATTTGTCACCTCACTGCTACCACCACTAACATATCGACTCTCTGACAGTGATGATTTAATATTTTTTGGTCTTTTCTGCAGAACCCAACACTTTTATGTTCCTAAACTCTACATAAGCAACTTTTCTAACTTATTTCATAATCTGTTTATACACATACTTCTTTCACATGGACAATTTTTATTTGACTGTCTCCTTTAAGTTCTCTGCATAAAGGGAACAGATAATTTTCTCTTTGGCAAAAGATTTATCTGGAAATAACTAATAAGTCATCAGAATCGGAGATGGAAACTTCATTGTTGCAATAGCTGGTGTAACAGCCTTTCAAATAGCTCTTGGTCTTCAAATCATTCTTGAAAAATTAATGTTTTCAGGACGCCTGACTGGCTCGGTCAGAGGAATATGTGACTCGATCTCAGGATCTTGAGTTCAAGCCCCATGTTGGGTGTAGAGATTACTTAAACAAATAAAACTTTTTAAAAAATTCATGTTTTCTGTATTCCTATAGAATAACATAATTTTGGTTGAGGCTGTTCTCTCATCAATATTCATTTGGATTGTATGATTGTGTAGTGTTTTAGCACCCTGTAGAATTATATCTGCTGTCAATAAAGTACCCATTCATGAATAACATGTATTATATTCTTTGAAACCTAAAAGTATAACTATTATGATAAAGATCCAGTTCAATGATTTTTGTCATTTGATTTCACTGAATTAAAATTTTACTACTTTCTTAAATCTGTTTTTTTACCAATTAATCTAGATAAAAACCAATTCCCATCATTGTCATGAATGAGTCTGTATCATTGCTTCCAAGTACTTTTTAGTATAGCAACTATCCCATTTGTTGGTGTGATTTCTTTTTTTTAAATTCAATTTATTAAACTAAAAAAAAAGAAAAACAGTTCACCCATTCCTCCCCCCATGCACACACACACTCCCCTACCTCTGGCAACCACCAATCTATATCTATAAGCTCGGTTTTATTTATGTATTTATGTATGTATGTATGTATGTATGTGTTTATTTATTTATTTATTTATAGATTCTACATATAAGAGAGATCATATGGTATTTGTTTTTCTTTGTCTGACTTATTTCACTTACCATAATGCCCTCAAAGGCCATCCATGTGGTCACAAATGGCAAGATTTTATTCTTTTTTATGGCTGATTAATATTTCATTGTGTATGTATATACATACATACGCACATACACAAATACCACATTCTCTTTTTCCATTCATCCGTCAGTGGAGACAGGTTGTTTCCATATCTTGGTTATTGTAAATAATGCTGCAATGAACATAGGGATGCACTATCTTTTCAAGTTAGTGTTTCATTTTCTTTGAATAAATATCCAGAAGTAGAATTGCTGGGTCATAGGTAGCTCTATTTTTAATTTTTTGAGGAACCTCCATACTGTTTTCCATGAGAGCTGCACCAGATTATATTCCCTCCAGCACTGCATGAGGGTTCCCTTTTCTCCACATCCTTGCCAACAATTGTTATTTCTAGTCTTTCTGGTAATAGCCATTCTAACGGGCATAAGGTGATATCTCATTGTGGTTTTGATTTGCATTTCCCTAATGATTAATGATATAGAGCATCTTTTTGTGTAACTGTTAGACATTGGTATGTTTATGAACATTGAATTAAGGGTCTCATTCGTGCCAGTCACATTTCACGTGCTTAATAGCTACGTGTGGCCAGTGGCTGTCAAGTTCACACAAATCTAATCCAGTGCATTTGGGTTCTTAAATCAATGTTTTAAGTGATTGAAGACGGTCAAATATACATATCCACATTTTTGTGATATTCCCTCACATAGTTATTTGTCCCTTAATTTACTCAAAACGTTTATTGAACACTTAATATGCTAAGCCTCAGGCTAGGCCCTGGTATATAGAGACGGACTTATGAGGGGAAACAGCTAATACATAAGTAAAGAAGTTGATCATTGCAAAACATGAAGTGTGAAAGGAATTAGTGTGCACTTCAGCAATTAGTAACATGAAGACTAGTTTTAAATATTTATAATGTTTTTTCAACTATATTTTTTCATAATACTTGGGATGTTTTTTATTTAAGTACTTTGGAATATTTCTGAATGATAGAAGTATTTCTTCAGGTGTAGCTACAGATAACATCAGTAAGGCTTCAGTTACATGTGCATAGCAGATTTGTCCCCAGTGGGGATATTTCCAGAAATATTCCATCAATTGGGGCGCCTGGGTGATCCAGTAGGTTGAGCATTTGACTCTTGGATTTGGCCCAGGTCATAATCTCAGGGTCCTGGGATGGAGCCTGCTTGAGATTCTCTCTCCCTCTCCCTCTGCCCCTCCCATCCCTGCTTGCGTGCACAGATGTGTGCATGCACGCGCGCATACACATACACACACACACACACACACACACACTCTTTCTCTAAAAAAAAAGTAGTAGTTTGGAATATAGACATACAGACTCTGGAGCCAGACTTCCTAGGCTCCTATTCCAGCTTCTCCACATGCAGCTTGTGTGTTCTTGTTACATTACTTACCACCTCTATGTCTTCTGGTGATTTATCCTCACCAGCAGTAACACTATATGAATATTTCTCAAATGAAAGCAAACAAGATAAAGAAATCAGGTACACTATATACTTAGCTTGAACTTTTTTTTTTAATATTTTATTAATTTATTTGACAGAGAGAGACACAGCGAGAGAGGGAATACAAACAGGAGGAGTGGGAGAGGGAGAAGCAGGCTTCCCGCGGAGCAGGGAGACCGATGTGGGACTTAGCTTGAACTTTTAAAAAGAAAATATTATCCATTCACCATCTCTAGAAGAAATTAAGTGTCCCAGGAATATGATTTTTACTTAAAATTTCAGCAAATAGATGTTTTGGCAGAATTGAGACTTGACAAGTGTTAATACTAATCCTGGAGTATTAACTAATGCACTCGATTCTTCTGTGTATTTTTTACTCTTATAACTAAATAAATATTATTTGGAATTGCCTATTTTGTTTAAATTTCATGTTTTTAAATTTGGAGATGAAGGTGCTTGAAAATACAGCCGAATCCACAGAAGTTTTTTTAGTTTGTTTTGTTTTTCCCAGATATCATCACAGTATAGCTTCCGTAATACATCATTTATCCGTCTAGATTAACTGTCTACATATTGCATGTGAAGCTCACCACTCGATCGCCGCTCGTACCTGTACCAGTCCAAACCTCTTCCTTAGACTGAGGAGTGGTAGAGCTGTTCAGGTTCTACAAGAAGCAAAGAAATTACAGTACTAAAAACTTGGAAAAGCTTATAGGGTATTCCAGTAGGGTATTGGTATGTAACATGTTACTCCAAAACTTAGTAGCGTAAAATGATAATAACCATTCTGTTATCTCTCATGGATTCTGTGCGTTCAGAATTTGAGAAGGCCTTAGCTGGTTAGTGCTGGCTCAGGATCTTTCCTGTGGTTGCAGTTAAAGAATAGCTGGGAGCAGCTGGGGGCTGTGGAGGCACCTCTCTCACTCTCTCCTGCCCTCCCTCCGTTTTCATGTATTCTCAGGCTCTCCGTGTGAGGTCTCTCATTGTGAGCTTGTTTCCTCACAAACAGCATGGCCACCTCAGGACAGTGAAGCTGCTTACATGGAGCTTGAAGGCTTCCAGAGCAAGTATTTCAGAAAAACAGGGTAGAAAGTACTTTTCCTTTTGATTACCTAGCCTTGGAAGTCACGTAGTGTCCCATACTCTCTCGATCCAAACAGTCACAAAAGCCAAAGAGGAGTGCCAAAGTCACATGTAAGAAGAGCTTTTGTGATAGGAGATGTGCCATTTGAAAACACCATCCGCCACATAGGAGTGAAGAGATCTATTTACATTTATTCCCATCACTTTATATATATATATATATATATCTCATTAGTTCATCTGAAATATCCAGTGGGTGGTGCACTTGACATAGACAAATTATTGGCACCAATGTAAAATGTGCATAAGTAAACAAATTGAGAAAAATTTATTCCAGAAAAGCAACTTAGAGGGTATTTCATAATTCAATTAGATTCAGACCCTATCCCTTACTACATCTTCGGTGTATCAGATTTTGGAGTCACTGATGATTCTGAATACAAAGAGATTTCCAAGTGCTTTCTAAATTGTTTTCAATGTGTTTTAATGTGGTATGTTTTCTTCTAATACTTTGAAAAATGGCAACTCCTAGGAAAATATGTGTTAGTGCTCAGCCAGAACATTAAATTAGCCATAATACACCATTCTGCGATATCTTAACTATCTTAATTAGGAGATTATTCAATT
Source organism: Neomonachus schauinslandi (assembly GCF_002201575.2). NCBI lineage: Eukaryota > Metazoa > Chordata > Mammalia > Carnivora > Phocidae > Neomonachus > Neomonachus schauinslandi. Next base: position 74,463,220 of record NC_058410.1, on the reverse strand, counting down.
GGGCTAGCTTCATAGACTGTTAACAAGGAACAGTAAAAGAATTGTATATTAGAAACCAAAGACATTTGGCTTTATTAGAACCATGTACTGATTTAGCTGTATAGGAATACCATATTAAAACTAGTAATGGACACTAAATACTGACTGAATAGAGAATTCCTTTTTTTTAAGAATTCTTTTTTAATTTGAAAAAAATATGCCCCAAAGTTATTGATGGTTTGTTTCATTTTATAGTTCCGTGGTGTTTGAAATTTGTACAAAGAGTATATACTACTTTCATATTCAGAAAAAAAAAAAAAAGACAACAACTCAGAACATACCCAGGGGAGTGTATATAATTAAAGCAATATGCTGTAAAATTTTAGGAACCTCAATTTTTTTCTTTTGTTCTAAAGGTAATTAGAGATGATGATTTGGCATCCTACCTCATTACCTTTCTTCAGTATAGATGCATCAAAATCTCTCACTGTTTGTCAGTAGGCACTGAAGCTAACAACGTAATGCAACTCTGAGACAGGGAGGAGAAGTTTCATAATACCCTACTCTTCCAAACACTTGTGCAGATCCACCCTGCTTTTCTCACTTCAAAAAAGCCGGACTAAAAACAAACCAAAGGAAAAAAAAAATCTAAAGTTAAAAAATTAAAGCTAAAAAACGTCGTAGAATGTAACCCTTTTTCATAACTATGTATAATAAAACTTACCACTTAACCCTGACTCACCTTCAGAACAGATTTGCATGTAATTTATTTAATAAATCATTGATTTTCAAATATAACATGATGTTAACAAGAATTCTCTAAATTGTGATATATTATATGGCTTTTTACTTCTCAGTATCTGCTACATACTTTGAAAACGTTGATGTTATAATTAGAGTAAATAAACATTAAATATGATTTATTTCCAAGTCATGTTTTCAATCGCAAAAAGGTAATGTTTCAAAAAGCCACTTAACTTTCTCCTTGGATGGAATAGCTAGTCATTGCTTTAAAATTGCTGTTAGTTTCTGACACTATATGAAATTGTCTTCATATCTCAAACAAATATTATAAAAAAAATTATGAACCAAAAAATCACACACATGAAGAGTTAGCCTGATTAAGTTGCTTTATACTTAAGTGGAATTTTAAGAGATAGAATATTCTTTGTTTTGGAGATCAACTCAAAGTACATTGACCTTGTCAATCTGGAATCCATGGGCTGCATCTAGTGGTTAGCATCCAGTGACCTGCCAGAAATACAACTAACCTAGCATTAGGCACCAACTCTCAATCTGTAACGTCACCAGAAACTTGGCATTTCAAATCTAGCTCTAAGCTGAAGCTCCTAATGCAAGGGCAGAGCTCCAGAAGCTCTGGTTTATGGGAGACAGAGAATATGTATATGAAGGGTTGTACTCAGGAGAGTTATACAAAAGATTCATTCATGACAGATGAAGAGACCCGAGAGAAAGCATGTAAGCCAGAGGGGAAAATTGAGAACTAAAATAAATCTTGCCAGAGTGGAAACAGCATGACCAAACCATTTTTTCTGAACATATTGTACAATTTCTGAAGGGAAATTAGGTATCTTTGGGCAGGCGATAAACACTATATGGATTTGGTAGGAAAGTTATTAAATCATTCTGGGGTTTTGAAAAAATAACCATTCTTTAAGTACTTGTTTTCCACACAAATCCATGCCATCATTCAAGATTTCCCAGTTAGAGTAGAATTTTTATTGACACAGGAAATTTACATGTAATTGTTTGCCTTCTGATTTGGAGATACATGTCCTTTGCTAGAACCATATGCAAAAACCCAAAAACTGTTGGAGGAAGAAGTCAATCACTTGTCCTGTACTTCCGCCACCCTCATCTCCACCCCCAGAGCCTGTTTATCTTCTGTGGCTAGTGGAGCTTCAAAGGTGGATTCTTCCTCACCTTACACTGTGGAGGCTGCTCTATCCCGCAGTTAAAATGGGCTTTGGAGAGACCTGAGACCATTATACATCCCCCACACAACCCCCATGGCCTTATTGTGATGGTGCAAAAGGGCCAGGCAGGAATTAAGTTTTATCAGGTAAGCCAGAACCATACAGAGACAGGAGTAATCCCCCACACTCTTTGGCCTCTTCCTTTCCTTTTTCATCCTTTAGGAAACCATTCTTAAGGCAATGGAAAAAAACAAGGAGCAAGAAATGACAAGACCATGCTGAGCAAAAAGGGAGGACACATTCAAAAACACAGGCAAAATTAGAGCAAAACTATAAAAATCACTGTGTTAAAAGGAGTATCACAAAATGCTCTCAAGGTCTTGGAATGAAGTTCAGACCCTGATCTAGGTCTGTCAGAGGATAAATGTTTGAACGTTTTACAGGTCAAGTCCCAGAGACTCATACTTTGATTCATACTTTGTTTGCCCTGTCTACAGAGAAAATAATATACAATTGTAGAAAATATATTACTTAATACAGATACTAAATTACCTGCACTTTGTTTTCTATCATTTTTCTTGCAATTCTTCCGATGATATATATTGGGGAGACACTAAGTCTATCTCATGAGGCTAAAATAGTTTTTTATTCATAATATCTTTCTCCAATCTGTATATTTTCTTCATAAGTAGATCAGCACAAACAAAAAGTAAAAGGACATAAGAACAAAGCCCTATATAGTTGAAGCTTTATAGTAGTTTCTGAACAATTAAAAAGTGGCAGAGAGAGAGCCACACTATACTAATTATTAATTCTCTGGCACCTGAAGATCCCACTTTTTCATATGCCTCCCACACCTCTGAGGAGATAATGTTTTACAAATTTTCTAGAATTAGCCGCTTTGAAATCTATATCAAACACAGAGGAGGGGCGCCTGGGTGGCTCAATCAGTTAAACATCCAACTCTTGATTTCAGCTCAGGTCATAAAATCAGTCATGATATGAACCCTGTGTCGGGCTCCGCCCTTGGTGTGGAGTCAGCTTGAGATTCTCTCTCCTTCTCCCTCTGCCCCTCCCCCACCCTCATACGAGCACATTCTCTCTCTCTAAAAATTAAAAAAAAAAAAAATTATGACATCAGTGTGTTCCTGGCAGTAGATAAGGTGGTTCTTGATGTATTTGTTATCTACTAATATGTAAGAAATTACCACAAAACAGTGGCTAAAATAACAGCATTTTTATCTCACAGTTTTTGTGGGTCAAGAATCCAAAGGCATCTTTGCTGGGTGCCCTGACTCAGGGCCTCTCACAAGGATGCGGTCAAGGTGACAGCCAGGGCTGCTTTCATCTCTAGGTTCGATCCTGGGAGAATCAGATTCTAAGCTCACTGATGTTGGCAGGATTCAGTTCCTGGTGGGCCGAGCTTGCTCTTTGAGGCCTTCCATAGGGCAGAGCAACCATAGAAACTTGCTTCATCAGAACAAGCAAGCAACAAGATCCAGAAGAGAACACAAGCAAAATAGAAGTCAGTCTTTTATAACCTAATTTCAGAAGTGACATCGCATCACTTTTGCCATATTCTATTCTTCAGAAACAGGTCACTAGGTTTAGTCACACTCAAATAGAGGAAATGGCACAAAACATGTGAACACCAGGAGGCAGGGATCTTTGGGAGACATTTCAGAGACTGCCTACCTCCCGTGATATGGAAAATTCTTTTTAACTCCAGAGGTTTTTCACATTGCAGTAGTTTTGGATAACTATTTCCAAAGGTTAGTGGGTTTTGTTTGAACAAAACATGGTTTATTTTGTACTCTAAAATATAGGAAAAAGGTGTTTTGTTTTGTTTTTAAGATTTTTATTCATTTATTTGAGAGAGAGAGAAATAGCAAGAGAGTACAGGAGCGGGGGTTGGGGGGCAGGGAGAGGGAGAAGCAGGCTCCCCACTGAGCAGGGAGCCCATGTGGGACTCTATCCCAGGACCCTGAGATCATGACCTCAGCAGAAGGCAGACACTTAACCAACTGAGCCACCCAGGTACCCTGGAAAAAAGGTTTTTTGAAATAATTTTTTATATACATTTTAACATAGTTCCTTAGTTTTCACATATTAGTGGTATATCTGAACACTTGATAGATCTAAAACACTTTTTTTTGGCTAACCAAAATTAAGGCGAGTCAGAAGGAGGAAAAAAAATTATATATATATATATATATTTTTTTTTTAAGATTTATTTATTTATTTTAGAGAGAGAGAGTACGCGAGCAGGGGGAAGGGCAGAGGGACAGAGAGAGAGAGAGAGAATCTCAGGAAGACTTCCCACTGAGCCCGGAGCTGGATCCAGGGCTCCATCTCACGACCCTGAGATCATGACCTGAGCCGAAATCAAGAGTCAGACGCTTAATTGACAGAGCCACCCAGATGCCCCTCAACCAGATACTTTTCTGTATTTATTGATGTCAAAACTTGATGTGTATGTACATTTTTCTATAGAGGGAATTAATAGCATTCATGAGATTCTCAAAAGACTAAGAACCATTGCCCTAGGCAACAAAAATTGAGGCACTAGATTCTCATATAGAGTCTCATGAATTTATTGGATTGTCTTTTAAACTGTCTATTTCATCAGTGTAACTAGTGTTGGACTCCACATTCATTCAACAAATATTTACTGAATATCTACTAGATGCGAGCCAAGTTTTAGGCAAAGGAAGCACAAGTCCCATTCTCAAGGAGCTCACATTTCTGGGGGAGGGGGCTGGCAGACAATAAATACACGAATATATTTGATATTGGGTGTGATAAGTGTTGTGGTAAAAATAAGCAGTATAAACCTGAATCCTCTGAAGCATTAAGGGGAATATACAGTTCTTCTTAAATCAGCCCTCTGGTCTTGCATAAAACCTTTAACGTCAATAAAGTACACTCAGTTCAGTCTAGCAGTTGTTTATTAAGCACTTACTATGGGCTAGGCCTGGAGCTAGATGCTAGGGAGGCAGGGATGAGCATACTGCTCTGAGAAGTGAATTGTCTGGGCTTGGAGGGTATTATTTCCTCTGGGAATCTCTCTGGGCTGGATTAGGGTTTCCTCTGTGATCATAAAATAATGTGGGCATCCCTTTATCGGGTTCACCTCCAAGTCGCATCTGTTTTAGTGTATCTCTTTCCTTCTTGACTGTGAACTGTTTGAGAGCAAGATCTACATTTCATTCTGAATCCCTAGTGCTTGGGGGCTCAGCAGGAGTTCAGGAAATGTTTGTGGAGCCACACCTGAAGAGACAGGCTGACGGGAGGGATTGCGCATGCCCCGGACTTTCTGCAGCTTCAGCGGTCAAATACAGAGTGGCAGTTTTCTCTCTTAGGTTTCAGTCAAAACCAATGAGTGTCACTGGTATGAGATCTGATACGATGTAAGACATGTATTTATCAAGACCATATGCATTCTTTCCAAGGAAAACTAGTTAGAAACCCACTGCTGTGTTTTATTAACCAAAAATCCTTCTTTATTTCAGCCCTCCCCATCTTTCCTGACCCGAGCCTGTGTGCCAACAGTCTCACCCATCATGCTCTACCTCAGCTCTTGCCCTAAAATGAGTGAGTGATCTGGGTGCCGGAGAAAAGAGGACCATATCGTTAAGGGGATGACCCTTGCTTTTGCCGGTTTTACTGGCAAGTTTTAGAAAAAAACACGCAGATTAAGTTTTAAGATAATTTTTTTTTAAGATGTTATTTATTTATTTGACAGAGAAACACAGCGAGAGAGGGAACACAAGCAGGGGGAGTGGGAGAGGGAGAGGCAGGCTTCCCGCGGAGCACGAGCCCGATGGGGGGGCTCGATGGGGGGGTCGATCCCAGCACCCTGGGATCAGGGCCTGAGCCGAAGGCAGACGCTTAACGACTGAGCCACCCAGGCGCCCCAGTTTTAAGATAATTTTACAAAAAAAGAATCAGATTCGAATGTCAAGTCTTGAGGGAAATGAAGAGAGAGATAAACATTCAAATATAACTGAACTTCTCAAGGTCAATGTGTTCTGTGTGTATATTGTATCAAAACAATTACATCATGTAGCTGTTTTTCTCTGAATAAGGCCTAATATCTGCCCACACCCAGCAAAATGGTTTTTTTATTCTAAAGTTTTCTCAAAGGCAAATGCTTTCCCACACTCAGAAATGTGTTTTTGGTCCTCTGAGTATTCGTTTTATTTCAAGTTTCAAAGTTTTGATTCTAAATTCTTTTGTTAAGCTTTTTAAGCATGTACTATCACAGAAGAGAACATTATTTTTTTTCTGCTTGATTGACTCAAATAGTTAATACTTATTTCTAGGAATTCTTGATAAAAGTACTTTTAAACCAGGAAGTAGGAAGAGAAATTCCACCAGAAAATCTCATATTTTGAGAATGTAACAAATAGGAGGATTTAGAATCAAAGGCCTACCTTTTTCTGGATTATTATTTTGTTACCATACCATACTAATAAACTATGCATATGGGACACCTGGGTGGCTCAGTCAGTTAAGCATCTTCTTTCGGCTCAGGTCATGATCCCAGGGTCCTGGGTAGCCCCGCATCGGGCTCCCTGCTTCTGCCTCTCCCTCTGCCACTCCCCCTGTTTGTGCTCAATCTCTCTCTCTGTCAAATAAATAAATAAATAAAATCTTTAAAAAAATAAACTATGCATATGTTACTATGGAAGAGTTGGATTAAATTAACAACCCTGATAATAAATCAACAACCCTGAAGGGAAATCTCTAATTGAATGTCACAGGACTCTATCATTGTCTATATTCTTTTTTTTTTTTTTAAGATTTTATTTATATATTTGAGACAGAGAGAATGAGAGACAGAGCATGAGAGGGGGGAGGGTCAGAGGGAGAAGCAGACTCCCCGCTGAGCAGGGAGCCCGATGCGGAACTCGATCCTGGCACTCCAGGATCATGACCTGAGCCGAAGGCAGTCGCTTAACCAACTGAGCCACCCAGGTGCCCCCATTGTCTATATTCTTTAACACTCATCAACTTTTTAGATGAAAATGTGAAGGCATACCTTTTGAAAAAGTAATAGGATATGTCTTTTTATAGCTTTTTATCCTGATTTTAAAAATAGTTCACGCTTTCTACAGATAATTTAGAAAACATCAGAAGAAATTATCCATAGCAATGTGTCTTTTCTTTCCCATGGGCAAATTATATTTCTTGAATAATTTAGCATGGCTCTGAAATAGTTTTGTATTTGCCAGACATCTATTTGACAGTCCTAGCAACATATCAACTAAATTGATGAGTGACATGGAGATTAAAAAGAAGAGTTAATATGTAGAGGAGAGTTCTAAGATTCAAAAACTCTCTGCAGGCTGGAAGAATTAGGTTTTAATGAACAAGATAAACTGTAGCAAAAGTAAATGTAAAGCTCTGGCACAGAAACAAGTGTGCATACCTGGGGAAGAGGCAGTGTGTCCAAATAGGAGTTCCTATGGAAAAGACCAGGCCCTTCTAGTTGATGACAATTTAGTCAGCATTTTGCTATAGTCACTACAAAAAAAAAGCTAACGCAAGCTAATGTACCACTAGTGAAGCACAGAATCCAGATGAAGGGATTCTATTTCACATGGTTTGGGCTACATCTAGATAATTGTTTTCATTCTGCATGCACGTTTAAAGACAGTGTTGATAGGGGCGCCTGGGTGGCTCAGTCGTTAAGCGTCTGCCTTCGGCTCAGGTCATGGTCCCAGGGTCCTGGGATCGAGCCCCACATCGGGCTCCCTGCTCAGCGGAGAGCCTGCTTCTCCCTCTCCCACTCCCCCTGCTTGTGTTCCCTCTCTCGCTGTCTCTCTCTGTCAAATAAATAAAAAAAAATCTTTTTTAAAAAATAAATAAATAAATAAATGGAATAAATAAAGACAGTGTTGATAAACCAGAGTCTTCGCTGTTAAAAAATTTTTTTAAATCATGTGATATAAGAAATAGTTGGAGGGACTGGTGACATTTAGCCTTAAAAAGAAAAATCTAAGGGAAGACATACTAGCTGCCTTCAACTATTTGAAAGGTTTTTTGTTTTTGTTTTTGTTTTTACTGGGCTGCTCCTGAGAGCATAAGGAGGATAGAGGGGTACAATTGTCATTCAGATTTCAGCGTGAGATTTCCTCAGCAAGGTCTTGCCTGAAGTAGCCACCCAATAATGAGTACATTACCCTATTTTAATTTTCCGTATAACGGGTTATCACTATCTATTCACTTGATTTTTTTCCCTGTAAACTTAATTCATTTACTTATTGTCTGTTGGCCTGTTTTTTCTCACTGGAATATAAGTTCCTTGAGAATGAGGTTCCTTCTACCCTGTTCACAGTTATATACAGTACCTTGAACAGTGTTCCTATAACTGTTTATTGAATGAATTAATTTATAGAGAGGCAGATTTGGGCTTAACAGAAAAAAATGTTTTCTTTCTGTGGGGACAGAAAATTGGGGGGGCGGCTATCAATCATGCAGCATATTTTATATTAACTAGTTTTATCTTCATAGTTTACCATTAGCTATCTTTTGAGCACTTATATGCCAGAAATAGGCAAGGAAGTGAAAGCTCAGAGAAGGTAAGTAACTTTGCCTTAACTCGTGTTGCTAGAACCTGGATTGTAATCCAGCCTGTCTCCAAATCCGTTGGGCTTTGTACTATACCATAAATAGAGCAAGATGTTTTGGATTTTATGGAGATGAACTTCCCATCACTTAGGCCAAGGCTAGAGGGTCATCCATCAAGGGTGCTAAATTATGCTAGATAATGGATTCTTGAACTGAGTGAGATGCTGGACTAGGTCCAACTCTAAGAGTGTGTGATTCTATGATAGAATCAGCCCATTCATGATAGGAACTGATTCTGTAACAGGATTTCTTTATTTTCCATAACAAAGAAGAAAAGAAAACTTTTCTGAAACTCTTGCTTGGAACCCAAGAATGTGAACTTACACAATTGCTGAGACATTATCCCTCAATCCTAGCTGGATGCTGTGGAAAGTGCACACAGAAATACACCTGTGCTGCAAATGCAATCGCTCCTATAATCTGCAAGTAAAAGTAAAAACTAAAACTTTGAAACTATAAAATGGAAAGTTTTCAATAAAGAAAGCAAATTGTAGAATGATTGGGGTGATAATTGTTCCAGATGAATGTCTAAGCAAAGCTCATATCACGGACTGTGAAAAGAAGTCCAACAAAGAGAAAAGAATATTGGTAGTGTGCCAGGAGTCATTCTTGGGAAGAATTAGTCTGCCTATTACACTATTAGCCATTATAGGATTAGCTGATACAAATCACTTCAAAATGAGAATACATTCTATAGAAGCTACTTATTACCTTACACCTTGAATATATTCAGAATCATTTTTAAAATCAAATACTGAAGTTTCTTTTAAAGGGTAAATGTAAATCAGATACTGGTGAACAATTCATTAATCAGAAATCTTTAACTCAGGTGTTTGAGGGGAGTTACGTTTAGACCTGTGGACAAAAGATATTCTGCAAAGAGATTATCTATGATACAGAGGTTAACAATATATCAAGGCTTCTAAATGATCATAAAGGACTAACTTTGTGAGAGAATCTTTTTTCTGAAATCTTAAGCACTTCCCAGTTTTTGCTAATATTTTTTGGTTTAGCTCTTTAATGCTTATAAATAAGGATATTCCTATATTATGTACTTAAAAGTCTATGCTGAGTTCAGTAGCTATCTGTGAGAAACTAATATGCTTTTTAATTGATATAAAAATTAAAAGTGAAAGCAAGTTATGTATTTGTAGACTATAAAATATTAGTATGTTTAGTCAGACATCACAACACAAAGGTGACTTGCGGTGTCTAAAGGAATCACGAAATGATCGTCAGTGAAAAAGTCAAGTGAATTCAGGGCAAGGTAGATGGCGACTAAAAATACCTTTACAAAACAGGATTAGAAGAGTCTTTTCCATATGTGCATCTGGCACACGAAAGTTACCAGGCAAATGTTAGTTTCCTTCCTTCCAGTTTATTATATGTTCAACTCTGGCAAAGGAAACATTGTTACATACACACGGGTCCTGACTTATGATGGGTTGACTTCCAATTTTTCCGACTTTACAATGATGCAAAAGCAATACACATTCAGTAATAACTACTTCGAATTCTGGTTTTTATCTTTTCCTGGGCTAGCGGTATGGGGTACATCCTCTGTTGTGATGCTGCGCAGAGGCAGTCGTGCTTCTTCTCATCAGCCATGCGATCATGAGGGTATATAACCCATACACTGACAAGCATTCTGTACCCACACAACCATTCTCCTTTTCACGTTCAGTACAGTAGTCAATAAGTTACACGAGATATTCAACACCTTATTACAAAATAGGATTTGTGTTAGATGATTTTGCCCAGCTGTAGTCTAATGTAAGTGTTTTGAGCACGTTTAAGGGAGGCTGGGCTAAGCGATGATGTTCAGTAGGTTAGGTGTATTCAATGCATTTTCAAATTATGATATTTTCAACTGATGATGGGTTTATTGGGATGTAATCCCATTGTAAATTGAGGAACGTCTGTAGTTGTGTCTTGTTTTATTCTGTAAACTAAATACCATTATTTTGTAAACTAAATATCTTAAATGGATTATTAGCTTTTACTTTAGAGATATGTAGCAAAACCTTATCATTTCTACATTGTGTACAATTGTATTGTTTTAAGTAAAGTTTGCTTAAACAAAAGAAACTTTTTAAGCTATTGAGTAATGGGTCATAGCTGCTTGGCATAAGATTCAGAATAAAAAGGTAGTATATGACATCTCCATATTTAGACCAATGAAATAAACTGCTAAACTGATTTATTCTTACATGTCAGTGTGTTGGGATCTGAGATCAGATGCTCCATTATTCTGCTTTTGGTTGAACGGAACATTCCAAACTCCTGAATCAGAAGGGTAAATGTAGTTCATTCAAAATAATTATTCTTTCATATAAATACACTGATCAAGTTATAAAAATGTTACCATCTCTTGGGGCAACTTATCACCGTACAGTTCCCAAGGGAATATTGGGATGGCACTCTTGGACACAACTGAAAATACATGACAGTGATCAACAGAGGAGGGAAAAATCAGACATAGGAGAGAACGGTATCTGGGAGAAACCAGCCGTGTATCTATAGCTTGGTAATGGAATTCCTGATGGCTTAGGCTATAGCAACTTCACTTCAGACTAGAGCTAATTGCAGTATGCCAAGATCCTCATATTCTGCTGAAACATATTTGCCAAAATTATTCTCTATTTTTCCTTTCTTCCTCTGTGTATCCCACATTTCTAAATACATAATTCACTGCAGTAGAATTTTTAAAAACACACACATAGATAATTTATATAATATAAAATCATGTCTTTGGATCAGAGGAAACTTCAGACCATGCATGTTCTGATTTAGTGTTTACATAGCTTTTATTTCAACTCTTCCATGGGAAAGAGTACATCAATATCATGCAATAGGTGATTAATATTAAATCAATATTGAGAGTAACCCAAAGGCTTGCGATTTCCGATTTTAAAATTTGGCATTTTTATTGGAGTCAATATAAAGCAGGTGATTGTGTCCAAGATTAACTAACTTCTGTACATCACAAAAGAACAAGAGCATCTGTGCCTTGTAACAAGGAAGAATATGAACACATCTGTTCCTAAACATCCACGTAACCAGGGCCCTATTGTTTGTTGTGCTCTAGATTGTAAAGACCCTGCCATGTTGATTATGTGTCCCCGAAGACTGAAAAGGAAACTAACATTGTTGGCTATTTTGTAGGAGGCATTTTGCTAGGCACTTTACATACAGTATCTTACTTAATTCTCACCACCATCCTGCAGACTGAATATAAGTATTCCCATGCTCCACTGATAGCCCAGGTCATAGACACTACATTTGGTAGTAGCAATTTTTCTGCAGATAGAATGATAGTGAGGTAGATTTGGAGGCTGCAATGTCCAATATGGCAACCACTAGCTACATGTGATTATTTAAATTTAATCAACTAAAATTAAAAATTCAGTTCCACAGGGTCACTAGCTATATTTCAAGTGCACATGTGCCTAGTGGCTACTGGATTGGACAGTGTGCGTTATAGGACATTCCCCTCTTGCAGAATGTTCTATTGGGTGGTGCTAATTGGAGTTTGGCAAAAATTAAAACAGATGGCATTTTCATTGCAGAAAGCAAAAAAAAATAGAGTTTGATGTACAACTGAGGAAATAGATTGAACAAAAATTATTTCAATTTTAAATGAAAATTTATTATTACAACAAAGATGGCCTTAACCTTTCCCCTCAGCCTGACTAATCTTCAGACAGGCTTCTTCCTCACAATGGGGCCCCTGACTTCCTTTTTCTTAGGTCATTTTCTTTAGAAAACTTGGAATTGTAAAGGATTTCTTTGAACCTTTGAGATGTATGTGAGTCTTTTAAAAGCACCTTCCTGGTTTCGCAACCCAGGAATATCTTTCTCAATGACTTGGGAGCCAACTCTTTGAAATGTAATCATTAAAGGAGCTGGTACCCCTATCTCCCAGTTCCTGTGGGAGGGTCGGAGCCTAACTTCAATGGGCACCTTGCTCCAGGTTACAAAATTAGGAGCTTATTATTCCTTTGGATAAAGCCAATTAGCAAACACCGATGGCCTATGGCTCCCCCCTGTAATATTTTCTAGTACTTTCCCACTTCCTAACCCCAGCCCTTAAAAAGCCCTATCCCTTCTGCCTCAGTGAAAGTTAAGTTCTGAGTTAGTTCTGACATCTGGCCCCTAATGCAACAGGCTTGAATAAAGTCTTTCTTGCCTACCTAACTTTGGTGCCATTTTTGCTTTGACATCAGTTTTCAGAAAGTGGAAATAGTCATTCAAAATAGTGTCTCAGTATACCAAAAATAGTTTTGATGTTTTCTTAAGATAAACCAGCTATTAATGGTCTACACAGTTGTAATCATATAGTTATGTGAGTGAAGTGAAATGGTTTGATTTCAGCGGCAGATCCAATTCCAGGATTTAAGGGTATAGAACTGCAAAGACATGTAGCTGTGCTTGACACCACTTCAACTCTACACATGCCTCTTTCCCAGTTTAACGCTCTTCCATGAAAATATGATGGGAAAGGAAACCAAGGTTTTGATCTACGAACACTTTCTTCTAGAACATGCTCCTCCTCTGGCTGAACACCAAAGTAAACCTCATCTAGGCTTAAAATGGTAGAGTTGGGTTCACGGGAGGAGACTGCCAGCAATCTACAGTAGTGTAGATTGTACACTTACCAATGGGGGATATGTTCCAAGACCCCAGGTGGATGCCTGAAACTGTAGACAGTACCAAACCATATATATATAATTTTTTCCTGCATGATAAAGTTTAATTCATAAATTAGGTACACTAAAGAGATGAACAATAGCCAATAATAAAATAGAACAATTATAACAATAAACTGTAATAAACGTTATGAGAATATGGTCTCTGTCTGCCTTTCGGAATATCTCATTGTGTGGTACTCACCTTTCTCGTGATGATGTGAAATGATAAAATGCCTACGTGATATGATGAAGTGAGATGAATGATGCAGACTTTGTAATATAATGTTAGGCTACTACTGACCTTCTGAGGACTCACCAAAAGGGGGATCATCTCCTTCTAGACAATGGTTGTTGGAGGGTAATTGAAACAGTGAAAAGCAAAACCACAGCTGGTCAGGAAGGAGGGGGAAGGGGAAAAACTCCTGTATTTCCATTAGGATTTTCAGGCTCAGCCAAGGCCACTCCCAGCCTAAATCTACCCTCGTAGGCTTTTCTAGAATTTATCTTTTCGAAAAATTTCAAGGAATTAATTATCATGTCTTTTGGCTTCTTTTCAGCATTTTGAAAGATTTATTTATTTATTTTTAGAGAGAGAGGAGAGAGAGAGAGAAAGCACAAGCAGGGGGAGCGGCAGAGGGAAAGACATCATGACCTGAGCCAAAATCAAGAGTTGGATACTCAGCCAATGGAGCCACCCAGGCACCCCCTTTCAGCATTTTGCCAAATTCGAATCACAATTAATGAAAAATACTTTCTCCTTAGAGAATAAATTTGGTGGTTTGTTGAGAGGTAGCTCTTTGGGGTGACTTTCTTTCCTTTCTTACTAACAGCCTAAGGCATTTACTTCCATAACCACGTAAGCACCAAAGAGGATCAAGAAATGTTGGCTCCATCCAGCTCTTGTTCCTGGTTCGTTATTTTTTTTTTATTATTATTAGTTTTTTTTACCAGATTTGAAGAGTGATGCCCTCATGGGGGTGCTGGGGATGGTATGGGAGGAGTCACAGACTTTCAGTAGAACTAAAAATACCTAACAATATAGAGATATAGTTATCGATTGCAGGTGCTTTATAATTTTCAGGAAGTTTTCATGTCAATTATTTTAATCCTCTTAACAATCCTATGGGGTGGGTTTTAATATTTGACCATTTTACCCAAGACAATACGAAACAAAAATCCAGGAAGCTTAGAGACACCACAGGGCATGCATCTGACACAAGAGTTGTGTACCTCCACTGTCCCCACTTCTCACTGCCATTCTCTGTAAACCATGGCAAATTAGTGCTTGGGCTCTTACCACCTGACTAAAACTACTCCTACCAAATTCCCCCCTCCCCAACCTCTTTGTGAAAACTTTTCAGTCCTTGTCTATCCAGAGCATCATCAGCCCTTGACTTTTCGATTCTCAGACATCACTCTCGTTCGTTTTTTCCATGGCTTCACCAGTTGCCTTTAAACTTCTTCTACCTTAGAGCTTCGCAACAGACAGGAAGCAAAGAGATATTGATTGCTTTACCCAGGCAGGGCCTAGAAGTACAGAACCTCCTGGCTGATGGCCACCATTGGAAACATTTTTGTTCTGTGCTCCGATGAGGGCCACATAAGAAAAGTGGATCAGAAAGTGTGTCTCTCTCCTTCCCACAACACATGGAACTCGCTGCTCTATTGAATAGCTCTGGTAGAGGCCAAGTTGCACATCGACTTCAGTAGCATGAGAAAGAATTTTAGTCTAAAATAGAACTGAAGGATATAAAATGGGAAAATCTCACACACATGTCCACAGGAATATAAAGCTTAAGGACTGGGAGACTGATTTCCTGTAAATGCCTGATTCATAGAAAACTGGTAATACTGGAATTTTCTTAAATGACAGGGAGTTGGTCAGGGGTTGCCTCATATCAACTTCGGGAATTTTTAGTTATGGCTTCGAGAGGCATCCATAAGAAATGACCCAGCTCGGGCTGGTCTCACAAAATAAGCTGAATTGAGCTTTGTTTGTGTGACTGGACTGGTTCTGTCTGCTCGGGAATTTTCCAAGGTGGTCTCCACTTGTTTTGATTTTCACAGACTCTAACTGAGCTCTTTTCTCTTTACAATCCTGCCCATAAATATAGCCCTTCCCCAAACCCTCAAGGGACTTGCCTGCAGTTTGCTTTTACCATTTACATGTCCTGACTTGCAATTCCTCTGCTATTCCCTAAAAACTTATCTTTTTGACACTTTTGAGCTTGCCTCAGTTTATCACTTTATTTAGGTTGACAAGGCCAAAAAGGGTAATCCACAGCTGGTGGTGGTGGGGAGGCTAGAAGGGGTTCCCTCCCATTGGAGCAGCAATCAAAGGACCAAATTCAGTCTTCAAATATACAGCACCAACTACACTTTCAGTAGTCTCCAAGGTAGCTGCAGGATGACTATCCTTACAATGCATTCTTGTTCATCAAGAGAAAACTTGATTGGGGGCACCTGGGTGGTTCAGTCAGTTAAGCAACCAACTCTTGATTTCAGCTCAGGTCATGATCTCAGGGTCGTGAGATTGAGCCCTGAGTCAGACTCCGTGTTCAGTAAGGAGTCCACTTGAGATTCTCTCTCTCTCTCTCCCTCTGCCCCTCCCTCCTGCTCTGTCTTTCTCTCTCTCTCTCAAATAAATCAATATTTTTTTTTAAAGGAGAACATTTGGGGGCACCTGGGTGGCTCAGTTGGTTAAGCAACTGCCTTTGCATGCTCAGGTCATGATCCCAGGGTCCTGGGATTGAACCCCACATTAGGCTCCCTGCTCAGTGAGGAGTCTGCTTCTCCCTCTCCCGCTCCCTTGCTTGTGCTCTCTCTCTCTCTCTGTCAAATAAATAAATAAAATCTTTTAAAAGAAATTTTAAAAAAAGAGAAAATTTGATTGGATTTAAAATCCATTCTCATCTTTGAGAGAACTCTACTATTACATTTGTCAATTAAAAAATGAGCTAATAGCCTCTTTAAGTATAATTTCAACCGTCATAAATTTTTGAGTGATTATAAAAATGTTCTTACTTTTTAAAAAGATATATTTATTTTACAGAGAGAGAGAGAGTGCACTTGAGCAGAGAGGGGTGGAGGGAGAGAAAGAGGGAGAGAAGCAGACTCCCAGCTGAGCACAGAGCCCCATGTGGGGCTCAATCTAACCACCCTGAGATCATGACCTGAGCCGAAATCAAGAGTCAGACACTAAACCAACTGAGCTGCCTAGGCACCCCCTTATTTTTTTATTACTTAAATAAATTTCTCACCAATAGTGATGATCAAGAATTGAGAATCAATTTTCTCTGAACAGAGGAAAATAACCACATCTGTTTTAAGATGACAGGGCATGTGGGTATCTAGAACCCTGACTCCCCCATGTACCAGCTGAGATGCCTTAAAGCCTATAACACTTCTGTCTATCTATTCACTACTTTGATTCTCAAGCCAGTGTGCCTCAAGTCATGGCACCTGCAGTGTTTAGCTCCAACAGTACTGCACTGGTCATGAGGACCATGGATTCCAAGAGCAACAGGGTCCTGGCCTAGAGCAGCAGTACTAAATTGGTTGAAAAAGCACTTTCTTTTTATTTATTTATTTTTCATTTATTTATTTTTTTATTAACATATATTATTTGTTTCAGAGGTACAGGTCTGTGATTCATCAGTCTTACACAATTCACAGTGCTCACCATAGCACATACCCTCCCCAGTGTCCATCACCCAGCCACCCCATCCCTCCCACCCCCCACCACTCCAACAACCCTCAGTTTGTTTCCTGAGATTAAGAGCCTCTTATGGTTTGTCTCCCTCTCTGGTTTCGTCTTGTTTCATTTTTCCCTCCCTTCTGCTATGATCCTCTGTCTTGTTTCTCAAATTCCTCATATCAGTGAGATCATATGATAATT
Organism: Neomonachus schauinslandi; assembly: GCF_002201575.2. Classification (NCBI taxonomy): domain Eukaryota; kingdom Metazoa; phylum Chordata; class Mammalia; order Carnivora; family Phocidae; genus Neomonachus; species Neomonachus schauinslandi. The sequence goes on along the minus strand of NC_058410.1, from coordinate 74,446,079 downwards.
GTCTTCCTCTGATTGACTTATTTCGCTAAGCATAATACCCTCCAGTTCCATCCACGTTGTTGCAAATGGCAAGATTTCTTTTTTTATGATGGCTGCATAATATTCCATTGTGTATATATATACCACATCTTCTTTATCCATTCATCTGTTGATGGACATCTAGGCTCTTTCCATAGTTTGGGTATTGTGGACGCAAAAGCACTTTCAACCAGACCTTCTACTCCAGCTCAGAAATGTTCTGGGATGCTAAGTTGGGAGAGAAAACCTTTGAAACAGATATGAGCCTAAACTTCTAAAACCGGTCAGTGATTGGGCCCCGCATCCTCCTCCTGAAAGTGGCTGGGTTTAACCTGCTCACGATGCCCAGCTGTGGCCCAGCTAAGGTCACCAGGACAGTGAGAGTCCTGTATTCCCTCACTCCTTGCTCCCCACTGCCCCTCCTCTCCCTCTTCAAGCAGAGAGGTACACTCTCTTCCCCGTGGAGAAGAAGGCTCCCTCTGCCTCTCTGGCCCCAGTGACAATGCCACCAACTGGATCCTACCGAATATTTGTGAGGAAGATGCTACAGGAGCTGCCAGACCTTGCTGCCATTCCCTCTGTCCCCTCACTGCTGCTTGTCACTGCCCGTTCCTGCAGAGGCAGGTGCTACTGCAGTTCTGCTGGCTGTGGGGAGACTCCGTACCTCTCCCTAGAGACTGCCTCTGGTGTCCCATCAGATGATGAGCAGTCCCCAGTGCATTCTCTTGGGCTCCAGCTCCTGGAGAACGTTAGGAGGAATTACATCTTTAAGATAGTGTTTATCAAGAAATACAGATCACCTCTTTCCCCAAGATGTTGGGAAAAGGATCTTCTTATCTAGGTCCTGCTAAGCTGTGTTCTGAGTCATGTTGCATATTCTGATGCCCATGGATTCATTCAGGGCAATTTGGAAGAGAAAAAAAATCTGAAGGGACAATACACTATTAGAAAGTTTATTCATTTCATTGCAAACATAAAATCTGACATTAAAAAGTCAGCTGATAATATCAGGAAATGAAAACACATTGGTGTTTCCTAGGAGGTTTTGTCCTTAGCCCTCTTCTCAGTTAACCCATTCTTGGTGGGTAATCTTATCTACTCAATACACATCTGAAGGTTGAGTACTTCAACTCTGGGTCTCCAAGCTCAGATTCCTCCCCTGAGACCCAGGCCCAATAGCCAACTGTCTGCTGGACTTGTAGTTCCCCCAGTCAGTTAAGACTGCAAGATGAAAATAAGATAATAAAAGGAATTCAGGGTTGCTTGAATTCAGATAATAAAGACAGGCTTGGAGATGTAGGTGTCTGGGCATTACTTCAGGGCATAACTCTACCATTTTCTTTTCTTTTTAGATAGAGATCCATCCCTAGGACCTTCCTTGAGCCCATTTCCCATCATGGTGAAGACAGGGTTAAGAACCATTCCTGATCCTAGAAGAGAACACAGTCAGTAACTTCTTTGACATCGGCCATAGCAACTTCTTTATAGAAGCAAGGGAAAAGAAAGAAAAAATAAACTATTGGGACTTCATCAAAATAAATAGCTTCTGCACAGTGAAGGAAACAATCAACAAAACTAAAAGACAACCTATGGAATGGGTGAAAATATTTGCTAATGACATATCCAGTAAAGGGTCAGTACCCAAAATATATAAAGAACTTCTAAGACTCAACACCAAAAAATCAAATGATCCAATTAAAAAATGGGCAGAACACACGAAAAGACATTTCTCCAAAGAAGACATACAGATGGCCAACAGACACATGAAAAGATGTTCAACATAATTCATCCTCAGGGAAATGTGTATCAAAACTACATTGAGATATCACTTCACACCTGTCAGAGTGGCTAAAATCAACAACACAAGAAACAACAAGTGTTGGCAAGGATGTAGAGAAAGAGGAACACTTGTGCACTGTTGGTGGGAATGCAAACCTGTGCAGCCACTCTGGAAAACAGTACGGAGGAAATGGAAAAAAAAAAAAAGAAGTTAAAAATAGAACTGTCTTATGATCCAGCGATTACACTACTGGATATTTACCCAAAGAATACAAGAACACTAATTCAAAGGGATACATGCACCTCTGTTTACTGCAGCATTATTTACAAGAGCCAAGATATGGAAGCAGCCCAAGTGTCCATCAATTGATGAATGGATAAAAAAATGGTATATATATATCCAATGGAATGTTACTCAGCCATCAAAAAGAATGAAATCTTTCCATTTGCGATGACATGGACGAAACTAGAAAGTATTATGCAAAGGGAAATAAGTCATTCAGAGAAAGACAAACACCATATGATTTCACTCATGTGTGGAATTTAAGGAAGAAAACAAATGAGCAAAGGGAAGAAAAAGAGAGAGAGGCAAGCCAGCAAACAGATTCTTAACTAGAGAGAACTACCTGATGGTTACCAGAGGGGAGATGGGTAGGGGATGGGTTAAATGGGTGATGAGGATTAAGGAGTGCATCTGTTGTGATGAGCACTGGGTGGTGTATGGAAGTGTTGAATCACTATATTGTACACCTGAAACTAATATTACACTGTATGTTAACTAACTGGAATTAGAATAAAGATTAAAGGGAAAAAAAAGAACTATTCCTGAAGAATATCAACATCTTGGGGAGCCAAAATTGCTGGCTAGATGTAGTACACCATCTAGAAGAAATCATCTACACTAAAATAGAGCCAAACATGCCGCACATAACTGGCTAGCTCATGATGTTAAAGAGAAACTATTCAATGGACTCTTATTAAAAGGGGCAAGACAGATTTTACCCGAGCTACTGCAGTATGGGAGAGAGATTTCAGTATAGAGCTGAGGTAAGTTCTGCAAAACACAAGGCAAAATCTTTTTAAGTCCTGGGTGTGTTAAAAAAAAAAAAAAGTACTACAGGACGCTGTGTGTGTTGGGAGGTGGGTGGTCAATATGGTGAGCCCATCTGTGTCTGCTAATGGGGGTCAGAGTTAGGCTCCTCCTCTCCCACAGAGCCCAGGAGACAAAAGCCCTATCCTTCTTGATGATTACATTTCAAAAGGATGGTCCCATATCCTTGAGAAAGGCATTCCTGGATGTAGAATATACAATCTCAAAGACAGAGAAAAGATTTACAATCACATGTTTTCTAAAGTAAATGCTCCAAGAAAAGGGAGGTCAGGGGCCTATAGGCAGGTTTTGTCTAGAACAAACAATAAATTCTTTAGGCAATGTTGAGTTTTCTCAGGCATGGCATTTTGAGGGGGCTCAGGTCCTCATGCTAGGAACACAGACTTGAGCTGGATAAAAACTACATTTGTGTTTGTTCAAATCTTAGTGTGGGAGGTGGACAAAGTCATTTGTGTTGACAGCTACAAGTTCTCTAGAGGCAAAAGTTGAGGCCTACTTAGGAACAGGACTCAGAGGAGTCTAACGAAAGTTTAGGCAAGGAGAGAGACTTTGTCAGTGACTGTAAGAATTAATATAAAGTTCCTCCCATGACACCAGTGTTCTCAAAGAATAAAATGACAGGTGTTAATTTTTCACTATTTTAAAAATACCTAATAGTCCAGACGTATGCCTTTTGTGACAAGCAGGGGTCAGACTCAATGAATTGGCAATGTCTATTATCACTCATGTTCAAGAGGCAGAAATTTAATTCATATTAATGAGGCTGAGGAAGGAGTTTATTAGAAAAGCTAACTAGGTGACCTCTAATCTTTGGGTTGCATCTTTTATCATAAGTAAGCAAATGGACTCCGTATCCCACCTAGATATCTTACCTTGAAACATGCTTCATGCTCTAAGGAAAAGCCAAATCTTTCAACAAATATTCACTGTGCACCTACCACATGCTAGGCTCTGTTCCAGGCATGGAGGACACAATGGTGAATAAGACAAATAGATCACTATCTTAGGGGGCTTGTATTTTAATAGTGGGAGATAGACAATAGATTAGTAAACAAATAAGACCATTTTAGTTGAAACATTTATAGAAAATTGCTCTAGGATAATCCAGACAGGGTAATGTGATAGAGTGGGGATAGAGATGGGCTGGGGACATCTGCTTTAGATATAGAGGTCAGGGAACCTTTCTGAGCAGGCATTTAAATTGAGACCTGCGTGGTTCTAAGGTCATACAAAGATCTGGGGAAAGAGCATTCCGGACAGGGGGCACATGTGCAAATGCCTTGATGTGAAAATAGTTTTGGTGAGTTGACAGAACAGAAAGGAGTAGCTGGAGCATAATGAGTGAGCAGGGAATGGACTGAAATGGGGCTGGAAAAGACAGCCAGGTTACATAGGATCTTTCAGGCAGTGGTGAGAAGTCTGGATTTTATTCTAAGTGTAATGGAAACTCATGAAGGATTTTATTTTTATTTTATTTTAAAGATTTTTTTTAAGAGAGACAGTAAGAGAGAGAGAGAGAGAGCGTGAGCAGGGGGCTCAGCCACCCAGGCACCCTCATGAAGGATTTTAAATGGGGATGATTGTGAGAACATTTCATACATATATTTTTTTTTCTTAAATAATTTTGGTTAATGTGAAAAAGAATGCTAGACAGCAAGAGTGGAAGTAGGAGAGCAATTCTGAAGGTGTTAGAAAAATCTGGAGCATATGTGATGGTGGTTTGTACTAGGCCGGTATGGTGGCAGGAGCAGAGAGAGCAAAAATACACAAACAGATTAAGGATATATTTGAGAGGGGAACTGATTTATGAACAGATTAGATGTAGGGAAAGGAGAAATCAAGGAGAACACTTAGATTTATGGCTCGAGGGAAATATTGGGGGAAAATAGGTTTGGGGAAGTGGATAAGAGTTAACTTTAAAAGGAAATGTCAGTCAGGCATTGCATATATGAATCTAGGATTCAGGCAAGGGTTCAAGCTTGAGATGTATATTTAGGACTCATCTATTTAGGGCTCGTGGGTGGCTCAGTGGGTTAAGTGTCTGCCTTCAGTCCTGGGATCGAGCCCATATTGGACTCCCTGCTCAGCGGGGAGTCTCCTTCTCCCTCTGCCTGCTGCCGCCCCCCCCCCCCCCCCCCGCCGCTTGTGCTCTCTCTCTTCAAATAAATAAATGAAATCTTTAAAGGAAAAAAAAAAGGACTCATCTACTTAAAGGTCATATTTAGGATTTGAGGAGCACAGAACAGAACACAAAGTGGGAACATTTTAGCCAAATGGGCAGATGAAGAAGCAAATATAGTTGTCTATGTTATTTATTACATTTAATAGTAGTTGTTACTATGTCTTGCAAATGTGCATTTTGTATGCTCTATGTTAAATGTGCCCATAGGCACATTCAAAAATATCATGGGGGAAGGGAGAGAGACTTTGCCATTATGTTTTATGGTGTCAGAATCCTCAAAGCATGTATCAGTTTTGCAAGTCGACAGTGCTCCACTCACTAATAATTAAAACAGGGTACTCCCTGTTTTAATTTAAAGGCAGAGAGCAGAAGTGCCAATCATTATCTCCTGGTGCATTCCTGTGTTATTATGCATCAACGGTAGTAAATGCAGTGACTTAGCCGTCACTCACTTGAAATAGGACGGTGGAGCAGAAGAGCTCCAAACCCAATTGCTCCCACCGCCCATCCGAGGCTCTGGCTCACGGTGCCACTCCTGATTACTGCACGATTGAAGCAAGCCTTTCATGACACAGCCCCAAAGAGTGTCAGCCTGGGCCTGTCACAACCAGTAGGCAGTTAGGCCATGGTTTGCTTATGCCTAGTCCCCATTGCTCATATAATTTCAATACCTTCTTCTTTTTATGAGATTGTACATTGTCCTGCAGCGGCTCAGAATTCTGTCAACACTGTTCGGATATGGGAGACGTTCCTTGGGAAAAATGTCTTTCTCCTCGGCTTTGGGTTCAGCCTCAGCATAACCACGCCCCGTTTCTGTGGCAGTCTAAGCAGGCTGCAGCTCCTTAAACACTACCGTGCACCCGAAGTTTAATAAGCATTTTGTGGAATTAGAAGGAAAAATGATGCTTTTAAATTCATGGGGTGGTTGGAGGAAATGATTATTTTCTTCAAGCTTTACTGTTTATTTGAAATGAATGCTACAGATTACTGTCCAACAGAAACTACCTCGGCAACATGGTCTTCTAGTCTTGCCTAGATGCCTCTGGTGAGCAAGAATGTTCAATTCTCGCACTCGGTGTATTCCAAGGGAGCGCTGCGGTGGTTTAAAGCTGGTGTGTTTTCGGGTATACACAGCAGTGGCTGGTACAGAGAAAAAGAAGAACTCACACGCTTTGGAGCAGATAGGGTTTCAGATTTCAGTTCTTAGTCTTTAAAACCGTGTTATTGGAGGCGTAAATCTTGCACTTTCAGCCTCTGTAAAATGCAGCTGAAATGTTTATCTCCTTACCTGTCTTAAGCATTCAGTGTGAAGCGCCGAGAGCAAGATTGGGCAGTGCGGAGCGTCTGTAAGTGGTGGTAAGGGGGGATGCTATTGCCCCATGTGAAGGCTTCTCCTCTCCTCCCTCTTCACCCCATCCACGACTCTCAGCCATTTGGCCACTGGAACTGCAGTCTAAAGCTTCCATTGCCTCAAATAAAACAACACTTCAAAATGTCACACTCATCAAGAAGGACCTGGATGAATAAGTGACCCAATTCCTGCCTACCCTGCCTCCTCCCATCCTCGGAATATATAAGGATCCTCCGAACTGAGGGAGGCAAGAGGCGGAGTTAGAGAAGCAGCAGGAGTGTATGGCTCAGTGTCCCCAGACCCCGCCCACCTGGCATCCCCGCCCCGCCAGCAGCTGCCACGCAGGGTTTGCAGTTTGCGACTTCCTATCTAATCCCGTTGCTCTCCTGCACGGCCTGGTGTTCTCGCGGAGGGAAAGAGGCCCCCCTTCTGGGGAATCTTGAACTGACCTGGTTTACCCTAACAGGACCTTTTCCCTGCAATTGGAGACTTGACATAAAAATCTGATAGAAAAAAAACAAAATTATGTTTTGCAGATGTTAGTATTTGACTTACAAATCCTACTTGTTGTAGGAATGTTTAGCTTTATATCAACCGAAATATTAATATGCTTAATATACCACTCTGCTTTTAATCCAGTGGTCATATTTCTACCCCCCCCCCGCCATGCTGTGGAAATATAACATATTATTTTAAGATGTATTTATTTATTTTAAGAGAGAGAGAGCGCAAGAGTGAGCATGAGTGGGGAGAGGGCCAGAGAGAGAGAGAGAATTCCAAGCAGGCTCCCCACTGAGTGCAGAGCCCCACGACCGGCTCAATCTCAGGACCCTGAGATCATGACCTGAGCCAAAATTAAGAGTCGGGCACTTAACTGACTGAGCCACCCAGGCGCCCCAAATATACCTTATCTTTTACCCAGTAACTCTGCAAATATTTTAAAATGGAAATCCTCTCAGATTTTCTCTAAGTTAGTATTCTTAGGTTCATTAATCATTTATCACATAAAATGATTTTAGACCCATCCATTACACTTACTGTTATCTGTACATGGTCAAGCATATTTATTTGTCTCTCTTAAAGACCAGTGATCAAACTGGGTTTTGCATTTTATATAAAAATTGTATTCCGCTAAATGGGATTAAACTTTCTTGACACTAAATTGCTAAAGAACATTTAAAATAATGGGAATAACTGCTTTAAAACCTGGCAAAACCTATAAGGGTGTAGTAGGAACTCAAATTTTTGTCATTTAAATAAATTTCTCTTCTCTTCATTCTGAGCTTGGTCATCTCTTTTAGACTCTTCATAAATGCTAACATTTATTGTGATTATTTTAAAGTAACTTTATCGCTAAGCAAAAACCTTGCTGATCATACCTATAAAATTTAATCAATTGATTAATTTAAAAGTTAATAGCATGCAATTAAAGTGAATTCCATACTCGCTTATTTATGTCTTGGAGAAGATTATAGAGCGTCCATAACATGGTGTGGGCAAATGGCAGATGGTGTGAATATCAGCCAAATCCAAATGAAAAATCGGTCTATTCGTAATGTAAAACAATTTCGTGACGGTTTTGTATTTCCTACTTCCCCATGGCCTTACACAAGCGATGACTTCGGTTTCTGGTGGATGTCAAAGATGATGGCTTGTTAGGCAACAAACATAATTCTAGCATTGGAGGTATGGGAGTGTGTCGACAACTACCACCGGTGTAACCATCTCTGGATTGAACAGCTTGCCAGCTGACATCCCTATGCTGTTCTCGTTATTAATTTAAGTACAGCTGGACAGAAATCTTTAGGATCCTGTGCCAGAACTCCCAAAGAGAATCCTGCAGATGTGCGGCAGTAATGAGAGAAGCTCCTGAGCCCCTAGGGATGCTTGTCACTGGGGCAGTGTCTAATTCTAGGTATTATATTGCATGGCCTACTGAGCAAAGCCTGGGGAAGAGGTCGGGACAGACAAAGTCCATTCCTGCCTTGCAGCGGATTTCTGGTTAACCAAAAAGAAACATTTCACAGATAGGTTTGTATCAGCAAAATTTAGTAGTTTAAAACATCTCCATTTAGTAATGAAATGGTTTTATAAGGATTTAAAATTCTGCATTTGCTCATTCTCATTCATCCATTTATTTAGCTACTCAAGCATTTTCTTTTTATTTATTTGAGAGAGAGAGAGCATGAGCAGGAGGGGCAGAGGGACAGAGAGAGAATCTCAAGCAGACTCCACACTGAGTGCAGAGTGTGACACAGGGCTCAGTCTCATGACCCTGAGATCACAACCTGAGCCAAAACCAAGAGTTGGATGCTTAACCAACTGTGCTGCCCAGGGGTCCCTCCTTTTTTTTTTTTAAGATTTTTTTGGTATTCTTAAATAATCCCTACACCCAATGTGGGACTTGCGCTCACAACCCCGAGATCAAGAGTTGCATGTTCCACTGACTGAGCCCACCACGTGCCCCCTCACTCATTTTCTGATGGCTTTCCTCCTCCATCACCTCCATAGCTATTTTTTGTTTATTTTTAATTGTAGTAAAATATACACAACATAAAATTTACCATCTTAACCAGTGTACAGTTCAATAGTGTTAAGTACACCCACATTGTTATGCAACCAACCTCCAGAACTCATTCAATGTGTAGAAGGGGAACTCTATACTCATTAAACACAACTCCCCGGTCTCTGCCCCCTCACCCTGCCCCTGCCAACTCCACTTCACTTTCTGTCTCTAGGAATTTGACGGCCTCATGTAAGCAGAATTGTACAGTATTTATCTTTTTGTGACTGGCTTAATGTCCTCAAGCTTCATCCATGTTGTGACTATGTGTCAGAATTTCTTTCTGAATAATATTTTTTAAGGCTGAATAATATTCCACTGTGTGTATACACCACATTTTCTTTACCCATTCATCCCTCGATGGACACTTGGGCAGCTGCCACCTTTCAATTATCGTGAATAGTGCTGCTGTGAACATGTGTGCACACGTTATCTCTTTAAGATCCAGCTTTCAATTCTTTGGGGTATATACCCAGAAATGGAATTGCTCAATCATAGGGTAATTCTATTTTTAATTTTTTGAAGACCGTCCTACTGCTTTCCACAGCAGCTGCATCATTTTCCATTTTCATCAGCTATGCACCAGGCCTCCAATTTCCCCACATCCTTACCAACACTTGTTATTTTCTGTTTTTCTCATAGTAGCCGTAATGGACTGAATTATCATCCCCCAAAATTCATATGTTTGGGCACCTGTGTGGCTTAGTTGGTTAAGCGTCTGCCTTCGGCTCAGGTCATGATCCCCGGGTCCTGAGATCGAGTCCCGCATCGGGCTTCTTGCTCCGCGGGGAGTCTGTTTCTCCCTCTGCCCCTCCCCCCATTTGTGCGTGCTCTCTCTCTTCCTCGCCCCCACTCGCAAATAAATAATCTTTTTTTTTTTTTTAAAGAATCTTTAGGGCGCCTGGGTGGCTCAGTTGGTTAAGCAACTGCCTTCGGCTCAGGTCATGATCCTGGAGTCCCGGGATCGAGTTCCGCATCGGGCTCCCTGCTCAGCGGGGAGTCCGCTTCTCCCTCTGACCCTCCCCCCCTCATGCTTTATCTCATTCTCTCTCTCTCAAATAAATAAATAAAATCTTTAAAAAAAAAATCTTTAAAAAAATTCATATGTTCAAGTTCCAACCCCAGTAAATCAATCACAATGTAACCATATTTTTAGATAAGGCCTTTAAGGGGTAATTAAATTAAAATGAGGCCATAAGGACTAAGCCCTAATCTGATCTGTCTAGTGTCGTTATAAGAAGAGATTAGGTTATCTTGAGAGAAACCAGGGATGTGTGCACACAGAGCAAAGGCCATGTGAGCACACAGGGAAAAAGGTGCCACCTGCAAGCCAAGGGGAGAGGCCTGAGAAGAAACCAAACCTGCCTACACCTTGGGACTCCTAGCCTCCAGAAGCGTGGGAAAATACGTTTCTGCTGTCTAAGCCACCCAGGCTGTGGCATTCGGTGGTGGCAGTCCCAGCAAGCTAAGACAGTTGTCATCCTGATGGGTGTGGGGTGGTAGCTCACGCCAGTTTTGATCTGCATGTCCTTAATGGTATCTTTTCATGTGCTTCTTGGTCATTTGTGTATCTTTTGAGAACTATCTATTCAAGACCTATGCCCATTTTCAAACTGACTTGCTGGTTTCTTTGTTGTTGAGTTGTAGGAGTTCTTTACGTATTCTGGATGTCAATCCTTTACCAGATACATGACTTACAAAAATTTTCTCCATGCCATTTTCTCCAATATGCCATGTGGATTGCTCTTTGATGCACAGAAGTGGCAGGAATGGGGAAAAAAAAATGACAACAGTGCCCCACGGGAACTTAATTTTCAGTATGCCATTTGTTACCTGTTGCAAGAGTGTTTCCCTATATTGAGCTTCAACCAGGAAACGGACCCATGAGAAATCAGTGGGTGGCCATTTCCCGGTAAGTTAAATACGTGGACTGCGTAATACATAGTTTCCCTTAATGCTAGGATTAGAAAGGAAACAAGAACAGAGGGCCACTGGGGAGGATTTCTGAGCAGGGAGTTAGGAAATACTCTGGCCTGCTCTGTCACCAAGATATGTGACAGTGCAGAGGCCCTCCCAGGCCCCATCCACCTCGGCCAGCTCACTTAACAAGCAGGGGCTGTGGTTTTGGTCTCACCTGGGCTTCTAGGAGCTGTAGCTGGATGGATGAGGGCATGTGACCGTAGGAGAGGGTCTTACAGAACGTCGGGCTCCGGAAACAAAAAGACAGTCTGAAGGCTGCTGTGCAGGGTGACAAAGACAATCTGCCATCACCAGGTCACCCAGGAGAAGGAGCAAATTAAGGCAGAGTCTCCAAGGCAAAGCCAGAGAAGATCTCCTGAAAAGCCCATACAAAGAGCCCGTACCCTTTTGTGGCATTCCTTAGCCACAACTCTGGGTGGGAAATGAACCAGTAAGGACACCAAGACAATTTAGACATCCTCTTTTTTTTTTTTTAAAGATTTTATTTATTTATTTGAGAGAGAGAGAGAATGAGAGACAGAGAGCACGATAGGGAAGAGGGCAGAGGGGGAAGCAGACCCCCCGCTGAGCAGGGAGCCCGATGCGGGACTCGATCCCGGGACTCCAGGATCATGACCCGAGCTGAAGGCAGTCGCTTAACCAACTGAGCCACCCAGGCGCCCTAGACATCCTCTTAATTAGATCCCTGGTTCCTTGTTACTCAAAGTGGGATCCAGGAACTAACGATCTGAGCATCACCTATGAGGTGGTTAGAAATGCAGAATCTTGGCTCCATCCCAGATCTTTTGAATCAGGGTCTGCGTTTCTAACCAGATTTCTGGTTGATTCTCATGCTCATTAACTTTAAAAAAGTGTTATCAGTGAATCATTTGTATTACCACATGCTTCCTGGTTGTTTATGAGCACTTCGGCTCAGAGGTTTTCAACAGGGAGAGGTACAACACCCTCAGGCACATTGGCAAGTTTGTGGGGGCATTTGGTTGTCATAATGACTGTAGGGGTGACTGCAGTTAGTGGACAGGTGCCAGGGATGCTAAACATCCCGCAACGTGTGCAATGGTCCCTCAGAGCAAAGAACTGTCCCACCCAAATGCCAGTGGTGTTCCTGATGAGAAACACGTTGGCTATTTCTTAATCTATAAAACAAGCACTCCGACTAAATGGATTCCAGCGTTTCTCCCAGCTCCAAGAATCTTTTGTTCTACCACTGTCTTCACACTGATTTAGAAAGTTCTCAGTGCTGTCTTCCGCTCCCTCTAATTATGGCTGCTGTAAGCCCATGTCATTTTCACTTAGACAATCCAGTGAGGCCAGTCACAGAGATTAACCTTAATGAACATAAATTCATATCATTCCCTATTGCATATAACTTGCCCATTCTGGTGAGAATTCAAAGAGCCCTTTCAGTCAACTTAATGCATTTGTCACTGTGATGCTGATAACAGAACAAAGTCTGGAAACATCATAGTCAGCAAAACATTTTACCCCGTAGCAGTTCACAGCAATCATTGCCCTGCCAGATTTGAGCTTAAGTGGCTCCCCCCCACTCTCACAACCTCTGTCCTGTTTGGATTAACTGCAAGTTTTGCCAGGAGGGCATGGGAGTAGGGACACCGGCCGAGAAGCAATTCTCCAACAGCTGTTTAACAGTGTCTCTGAAGAGAGAGCTCAGGCGGCAGACACGTGGAGGGTCACGAGCAGGGCGTGGTGAACCTGACCACGCTGAGAGTTGTCTGACTCTGTGGGCCTGCTGGACGAGATTAAGTAAGACTGGAACTGGTAGAATCATCAGGGAATCTGCATAAACAATTGAGCTTCTCTTGAGTGTGGTGTCTCTTTTGGAAAATGAAAATGTGCATCGGCTCCTATTTACCCCTTTGTCCTCAAAGGCAGGTATCTGTTGAAAAATGTGAACTTCCTGGATGAAAGGAAGTGTGTTCCTCTAAAGGGCCGTTGGCATTTACCATCATGCTGCACTTGACACACCACAGGTGCGAAGGTTAAGAAATTAAGGTCCTTTACATCACTACTGCTCGAGGAAAAAGCAGTATCCTAGAGGAGATGATTTTTCCCTGGCATCCTTTGTCCCGGGGTTCTATGGAGCAATATCTGTCAGCGCACTCACCACGTTACCTTCTCGCTTCAGAAATTAATGGCACGATTGACAGGCACAGCGTTCTGACGGCTGGTGCACACACGCGCCTCTGTGCAAACACGTCAGTGGCTGGCCGCTGAGATATGTCAGTAAGAGACCAGGTGCTGAAGACTGCGGTTCTGTCTGTGGTTTAGACTCTGAGTCAGTCAATGATGCACTAATTATGCCCCAATCTAGCCCTGGTCAGCAGGATAAGTTTTCGTTTGTTTGTTTGTTTTTTAAGATTTGATTTATTTATTTGCCAGAGAGAGAAAGAGAGAGAGCGCGCAAGAGAGCTTGAGAATACAAGCAGGGGGAGCACCAGGCAGAAGGAGAAGCAGGCTCCCCGCTGAGCAGGGAGCCTGACGTGGGACTCGATCCCAGGACCCTGGGATCATGACCTGAGCCGAAGGCAGACGTTTCACCAGCTGAGCCACCCAGGCGTCCCAAGTATAAGAGAAGTTTTATTGGAGTGATTGGGAAAAGCAGTCGGTTGCTGAAGGCAGTTCAAAATAATAAAAACGTGCCTTCTCATTTTATTTTATCATAAAATGTGTAAATGCACATGACTTGTCAGCCCTTACTGAAATCTGTTCTTTGAATCTGCTGATGCAAGGGATTCCAGGATCACACGTTTACATAAACAACACGCATAATGTGTTTGTCACTATCCACTCTCAGTTTCTTGAAAGTGGAATGAGAACTAAAGCCACTTCTGAAACACCCTTGCTGCAGATCCTGGATTTTGAGTGTTTTCTAATCTTTTATAATTGCCTTGTCAAGTATTTTCACCACAATTTTTAAAACTATTGAATCTTTCCAGGAATTGACAATTTAGTTTTCATAGAAACAGTAACTTTTTCTTTTCACATTTGTACTTACTAGTTTGCAGATTACGTCATATAATTATAATAACAAGTTCAACAGGTATGAACAAGTTTGGGAATCAACACAACTGACTTTTTTTTTAAGATTTTTAAAAAATTTATTTATCTGACAGAGAGAGTGCACAAGCAGGGGGAGCAGAGGGAGAGGGAGAGTCAGGCTCCCCGCCAAGCAGGGAGCTGGATGCGGGGCTTGATCCCTTGATTAAGGCAGACGCTTAACCAACTGAGCCACCCAGGTGCCCCCAACACAACGGATTCTTAAGACACTCAGCATTCAATACATGGGAACAGTAGTGTGGAGCGTACTAGCGAGTAGCCTTCTAGCCATGAGCAGTTGTCAGGCCATAAGTATGTACACCTTTTACAAAGGGAATGGAGAAGACCAATTAATCTGAAAAGTTAAGTGGGGTTATTGAAATAGTTATCTGTTTACTGAGTGTGGAAGGCCACCCCCCCTAAAATTTGTGGAAGGCCTCACCCCCATGTGACTGCATGTTGAGTAAGGAAGTAATTAAAAGTTAAATGAGGTCTTAAGGGTGGGACCCTGGTCAGAAAGAATTAGCATCCTCATGAGAAGAGATGCTAGGCCTTCCTCACTCTCCACCGTGCAAGGACACAGCAAGAAGGTGACCATCCACAAGCCAGGAAGAGGGCCTTCACCAGAAACCTACCCTGTGGACCTCGATGTAGGACTTCCAGCCTCCAGAACTGTGGGATTATAAATTTCTATTGTTCAAGTCACCAAGTCTGTGGTATTTTGTTTAAACCACCTTTGGTATTTTGTTATGGAAGTCTGAACAGACTAATGTACTATCCGTTTATACTTAACACTATGTCTTTTGTTCTGAGGAACACTTAACAGCAAAGTTCATTGGGTCAATACAACATTATTACCATTTCTAGAGAACTGACTTAAAGTGCAGAGCCTAAACTAATGGATCCTGATAAACAGTATATTCAATTTTATTTCAGGCAAATATTGGAATGTATTTACGGGCCGAATTCTCGTAGTGAACTATTGAATAGAGCTACTTAATCAGCTCCTGGACTTATCACTAAAAAATAATCAGAGAGAGCCCTTTATAGGTTAGATATCTTTTCTTTCTGTAGGATCTGTCAGCAGGAGTGTCAGGGTGTTACTATAGCTGTATGATAAAATTATATTACATAATTAGTATATATAATTATAAAGTTGATGTATTATTATATAATATGGCTATAGTAAGACCACATATATATATATAGGGATACTATATCATATACTAAATGCAGTTGACCCTTGAACAACATGGAGGTTAGGGGTGTTGACCCCCATGTGACTGAAAATCTACATGTAACTTTTGACTCCCTCAAAGCTTAAGTACTAAGGATTGTTGACTGGAAGCATTATGAATAACATAAACAGTCACTTAACACATATTTTGCATGTTATATGTATTATATACTGTATTTTACAATAAAGCTAGGAAAAGAAAATATTATTAAGAAAACCATAAAAGAGAGAAACTACATTTATAGTATTGTAATGTATTTATTGGAAACAATCTGCACGTTAGTGGACCTGTTCAAATCTATGTTGTTCAAGAGCCAACTGTATATATAGATCTATATCCCATGTAATATACTCTACCATATACTATACTATATATAGTAATATTATATAGTTAAGAGGGATATAAGTATGCAAAAAAGTCACAAAACTGTCATTATTTTCAACTTATATGATTTCCTACATAAAAATATGCAAAGGAACCAACAGATGAATGGTTATGCAAACCAACTACATTCCCCCAAACCAGCAACAAATAGTTCAAAAATATAATTTCAAAGATGTTATTTATAATATCAATAAAACATGTATGGTATCTAGAAATAAATCTTTAATAAGTATGTAAGGCTTTTATAACAGAAAAATAAAAAAAATCTTTTGAAAGATATTAAAGAAAGAAATATTCACAGATGGGAAGTCTCAATAACACAAAGACATCTCTTCTCCCCAAATCCAAAGTCCAACAGACTTTTTTGATAAAAGGTAACCAGAATTATTCTTAAGTCCATTTGAATGAGCAAAGGACCAGGAATTGCCAAAATAATTTTGAAGAAGAACAAAGGGGATTCACTCTTCAAAATATCATGTATCTTCTATCCTAAAGCTACAGTGATTAGGACAGTGTAGTTTAGGACAAGGTAAGACTGGCTCAAGGGTAAAACAAATAGATTGAGGGAAGGCCTATCCTATAAATAGTCCCACTTCCATATGGAAGCTTGTTATGTAACAGAGGAGGTGTTGCAAATGAGTGGGGATAGGATGGGAATAGCTAGCTTTCCATACTGGGAAAAAAAAATACCTCAATCTCTACTTCATATCTTTCCCCAGAACACATTTCAGGTGAATAAAAATGTAAATGCGGACAGAAAAACTTTAAAACTTTTAGAAGAAAATATAGAAAAATGTCTTTATGACCCTGGGTTAGGAAAGGATGGTTTAGATAAGATTTAAAAATTACACACCATAAGGAATAAGATGAATAAATTAGGCCAAATTAAATTTAAAAATTTCTGTGTACCAAAGGACACCATAAATGAGATCAAGATAAACCCCAAGGTGAAGGAATTTATTTACAAAGCATATAATTGATAAAGGACTAGTATTGAAAACATGTAAAAGCGGTCCTACAGATAAAATTTAAAAATATAAAAAAAATAAAATAAAATAAAATTTAAAAATATAGAATAAAAGATCAAAGGGCAGGACAGAGGATCAATGTAAGGAATAAGAAACTTGAATGAACAATATAGGAAAAGATGTCTGATCTTATTGGTAATTGGTAAATAAGAAATGAAATAAAAAATAAGCTTCTATTTCACACCCATTGGATTGGCAAAAATGTAGAAGTCTGACAATACCAAGTATTGGGAAGGAGGTAAAGAAACGAGCACTGCATACACAAGTAACAAGAATGCTACCTTGTAGAGCCACTTTGGAGAGCGACTGAGAGTATCCTGTTTAAATTGAAAATATACATTCCCTATGACCCAGAAATTCTCCCATATACCTGGAGTCATGTAAAAAAATGTTCTCCGCAGCATTGTTTGAAATAGCTAAGGATTAGAAAAAACCTAAGTATTCAGGGGCGCCTGGGTGGCTCAGTTGGTTGAGTATCTGCCTTCGGCTCAGGTCATGATCCCGGGGTCCTGGGATGGAACCTGTGTTGGGCTCCCTGCTCAGTGGGGAGTCTGCTGCTCCCTCGGCCTCTGCCCCTCCCCTCATCCCCCCCCATGCTTTCTCTCCCTAGCTCTCTCTCTCAAATAAATAAATAAATAAATCTTTAAATTTTTTAACCTAAATATTCATGAACAGAGGAACTGATAGTGATATAATCACAAAATATACAGTGAAAATGAACTGTATCTCCCAACATTGCTATTAGAAAGAGGCTTATTCTATTTTTTTTTAGATTTTATTTATTTATTTATTTATTTATTTATTTATTTATTTATTTATTTATTTATTTATAGCGAGAGTGCGTGAACAGGGGGAGGAGCAGAGGGAGAGCGACAAGCAGACTCCACGCTGAACACAGAGCCCGTCAAGGGGCTTGCCACAGGGCTCAATCCCACGACCCTGAGGTCCCAACTCCAGCCGAAGCCAAGAGTGGGATGCCCAACCAACTGAGTCACCCAGGAGCTGGAGGCTTACTCTATTTCTGATGGTTGACTATTGACAGCGCTTAGATCCTTACCCCTCTTCTCTGTCTGTCCCACATCTGGGTAACCTAGATAAGACAGCTAGGGCACACCACACATCCTTTGTACCAGTGGGCAGTTCAGACCGTACAAAGCCCAGCCTGTACAAAATAACTCTTCCCTAGTCTCATCTCCTACCCAACATAAGGGCCCAATCCGTTCCTTTGGCTTCATTCTTTCTTCACTTCTGACTGACCCTGACCCCTTCTCTTTAGGGACTCCTTTTGCCCTTTTTGTGTGAGTAATAAACTTTATTTCATATCCATTGGTGCCTATGTGTCATTCCTCCCAGTGTCTTTATAAATTCTTGGGAGAGGCACTGTCTAGCATTCAGCCAGGAATATTAGGTACCCAAATAAAATGAAACTGTTCACAAAAACATAATATTGAGTAAAAAAAAACACAAAATACACAAAACAGGTTGTAGAAAGTCACAGACAACATGATGTCATTTATGTAAAGTTAAAAATCATGCAAAACAGTATTATATATTATTTATGGATACATACATGTTTTTTAAAAAGTGTAAAAACACATATGGAATGAGAAACATCAAATTCAAGATGGTGATTATCTGAAATGAGAACAGGACTGGGTGAGAGTACACAGGAGTTTTATATGGGTCAGTAATATTTTATTTCTTAACGCTGATAATGCGTACAAAGTGGTTTGCTATATTCTCTACTTATGCTTGAAATATTTTCAAGCTTTTGAAAAAAGATGAAAAGGAAAAATTTAGAAACCTTGCTGGGGTACATTAGTTGAAATATGTACCCATCAAATACTCCTGGTGAAAATGAACATGTCTACAAGCAAGTTGGTTTTTCTCTGAGAATAGTGCCTTACAATGTACATGCAATAGTCAGTGCTGAATAAAGAGGAGGAAGTGAAGATATAGGAGAGATGGGCCACTTTCCTGCATAATCAATTACCACAAAGTTAGCAGTTTAAAACAGCACCCATTCATTAGCATCCAGTTCTACAGGTCAGAACACATGAGATCTCACCTCATACCTGTCAGAATGGCTAGACTCAAAAAGACAAGAAATAACAGGTGTTGGCGAGGACGTGGAGAAAAAAGAAACCCTTGTGCACTGTTGGTGGGAATGTAAACTGGTGCAGCCACTCTGGAAAACAGTATGGAGGTAATGGAAAAAAGAAGTTAAAAATAGAACTACCTTATGATCCAGCATTTACACTACTGGGTATTTACGCAAAGAACACAAGAACACTAATTCAAAGGGATACATGCACCTCTGTTTACTGCAGCATTATTTACAATGGCCAAGATACGGAAGCACCCCAAGTGTCCATCAATAGATGAATGGACAAAGAAGATGTGGTATAGATATATGATGGAATATTACTCAGCCATTATAAAGGATGAGATCTTGCCATTTGCAACAACATAGGTGGATCTAAAGGATATTACGCTGAGTGGAATAAGTCGGACAGAGAAAGACAAATACCATATGATTTCACTTATATGTGGCATTTAAAAAATAAAATAAATGAACAAAGAGACAACAAACAAACAAAAAAACCAGACTCTTAAATGCAAAGAACAAACTGGTTGTTGCCAGAGGAGAGGTGAGTGGGGGATGGGTGAAATAGATTAAGGGGATTAAGAAGTACAGATTTCCACTTATAAAATAAATAAGTCACAGGGATGAAAGTACAGCATAGGGAATATAGTCAATAATATTGTAATAACATTGTTTGGTGACAAATGGTGACTGCTGCTTAGGGTGAGAGCTGAGTCATATATAGAATTGTTGAATCATTACATTGTACATATGAAACTAATATTGCACTGTATGTTAATTATGCTTCAATAAAATATATATTAAAAAAATAAAAGCCCCCCAAAATTAAACAACACCCATTTCATTAAACACCCATTGAACAACACCCATAGCTCACAGTTCTCTGGGTCAGAAGTCCAGGCACAGCATGGCTGGGTTCTTTGCTCAGGACCTCAAAGGCTAAAATCAAAATATTGGCTAGACTGAGTTCATGTCTGGAGGCTCTGGCGAAGAATTCTCTTCTAAGCTCATTCAGGTTGTAGGACAGAGGTCCCCTTTTCCCTTGCTGGCTACCAGCCAGGGGCTACTCTCAGCTCCTAGCTATTCCATGTCACATGACCCCTTCTATTTTCAAAGCCAGCAACCGGGATTTTCTCCCTTGTTAAATTCCTCTTGTATTTAAAATCTTCTTCTCTTACCTCTAGAGCCAGATTTAAAGGATGGATATGATTAGGTCAGGCCCACTCAGACGATCTTTCCATCTTAGGGTCAGCTGATTTGGGACCTTAAATTACATCTGTAGAATTCTTTTCCAGTGACACCTAGATTAGTGCTTTATTGAATAACTGGAAGAGAGTATATGTGTACCAGGAGTCAGGAATTTAGAGAACCAAATTCCACCTACCACAGACTGAAACTAGGGAGAATATAGAATAGAATATCATGGTGGCCATATATGTCCTAGATGTTTAATGTTAAATATGGGCTAGTATATCTGGCTCATGAAGTCCTGAATGCTTAAGACTTAGGGGAAGAAAACAAGGGCCATGGAAATCTCTGTGATCTTGGCAGATTGAAGATCAGTCAGTAAGAGGTACCACAGGCAGGTGTTACTGACAAAGGTAGCCACAGACAGATCAATGGAAAACTATTTTGCTATTTGAACCAGCTTTCCAATTAATGTGATTGTAAATGATAGGTAAATATAAATCTAATATAAATACAAAGTTAAATAGAACTATAACTGAATATAAGTATAAACAAAGCATTTTCAAAAACCAAAATATTTATAAAGTTGAAAAGAATGGAGACAGTTTAAATTGTGGGGAACTGTATTTTATTTCCTATACACATATAGACCATGAATGGTCATTCTTCTGTATTTCTGCATAGCAACTATTCCTATGTTAAACACATTGTGAGGGAAATTAGAAAAGTTGATTGTTTAATTAGTAATAATGACAGCTTGACATTTAACACTCTTTGATATGGTCCATCTTATCTTCTTTTGTTTGTTTTACTACTTTCCCATTTATACCTTATGTACCAACAAAACAGAATTGTTCTTTTTTCCCTATACCCATCAGTATACCTTTGGCCATGTGTCTACCTCTGATAATACCTTCAATGCCATCAAATTCTATCAAATTTGATAATACCTGTCAGATTCTACTGCTCCTTTAGGGCCCATCTCAAATGTCACCTCCTTCATGAAGCATTCTTTGATCTATCCCAGCCTCTGGTGAAAATAATCTTTTCCAGAAATTCAGCTTCATGCCACTTCCTACCTTACCCTATGGTTATTTGTGTTCATGTTGTAGCTCCATCGACTTGACCGTGTCTTTGTGCAGTAGTAATCTGGACTCTTTCATTTCAGATTACCCATGGGACCTGGCAGAATACCTAGCACGACAAGTATTTAAAAATCGTGGATTTATCTATTGAACGCATATATCTTTTTGTCTTTATCACAGTGCCAAATCAAGGTAAAAGAAATCGATATAATTCCTGCTTCTAGAGAAGACCTCAGCCACAACAAATAGATCTTCGTTACAATTACATTTCACAAATTATTTCTCAAAATTCCCCAAAGTTTAATTTCACCCTTTCGGCAAACAAACCCTTGGTTAAACACAGTCTCCACACATGCACAGCCTTGCGTCATACCTGTGTGCTGCCAGGCTTGATCGTGTCAGTCACCAAGTTCCTCTTGGCCGCCTGCCCCAAACCTTGCCTAAAGTCTCTCTTCCCCTGAAGCACTCCAAACAAAATTTGACCACATCACCAGAGGGAGAGGAAGGTGTTTTCTTAAGAAATCAGTGAGAAAAGAAAAAGTCCACATGAAAATGAAACAGTCTATGTTTCTCTGGTGACAGAAGTGGCTGACATGTCACCCTCCCGTGGCTTTCACGAATTTCATCGTCCTAAGGTTTTATGGAAATATATACTGAATTAAATTAGGACATCATTCATATCTGCTCCTGGAGATATTTTATGAACATGCAACTTTTTTCTTCTAACACCTGAGTTAAATTTTGGCTTACAAGTTAAAACAGTTTGACAGAGTCATTCATTTGGATAGACCATTATGTTGTCATTTAATGGATTACTTCACTGTACTGAGAAGTTAATGAAGAGATATAATGAAATTATGAAATATGTTCTTAAAATTCATCACTTATTTACTTTGGACTTGAGGCAATATTCACATGGCACGCTCTAAATGCAGGCATACGTACATGCCTACATGTTCGTGCACACAGAGGCACACACACAAGACGTGCACATATGCAAACACATACACTCACTCACACACATATCTATACATATGGACCACATACTTTGTAGTGGGAAGCCAAAGTTTCACATAGCAAAAATTATAATTACAATGCAAAAGCAAAAAGGTAAGAAGTGTGACTGTGAATTTTGGTGCACAGGGCTTTTGAGTTAGTAATTCATTCCCTAGATCATCAGAACATCCCAAGTTAATATAATAGAATAGGTAAAATAGAGGGGGAGAAATTTTGACTAATCCAAAAGAAGGCAGCAAAGGAGGAGCAAAGACAAAAAAGCATATGAAACAAATGAAAACAAATACTGAGATGGTAGACTTTAAATCATATCAGTAATTACATTAAACATGAAAAGACTGAACATTCCAACTACAAGGCAGATATTACTAGATTGAATAAAAAAAGACTCAACAATATTTTTATAAGACACAAACTTTAAATATTAAGACACAGAACAGTTGAAAAGTAAAATGATGAAAACATAAATACCATAAACCATGCAAACACTAACCATAGGAAAGCTTAAGAATTAAGGTTCATATTTATAAAAATTATAGCTGCAGATATAATATCAAAGTAGACTCTAAGGCAAAATGTATTACCAGGAACAAAGAGGGGCATTATAATAGTCCTTAATGGGTATGTGCCTGATAGCATGCCTTCAAATAGAAAGTAAAAACTGACAGAAATAAGTAGATAAATTCATAATTAGAATTGGAGATTTTAAAATATTTCTTTCCATAATGGGTGGAAAAGGCAGACAAAAATTACGAACAATATATAAGATATAAACAAGCTGACCTAAATGGACATTTGTATAGTATAGGTTATTACAGCCAACAACTATGAAAAAGAAGAAAGTATACATACTATTTAAGTGCACATAGATCATTCACCAAAGTAGATCATATTCTGGGCTATAAAGCAAGTCTTGATAAATTTCAAAGGACCAAAGTCACACAGAGTATGTTCTGTGACCACAATGGTATTAAACTAGAAGTCAGTAACAAAAATTTAGAAATCTCCCAAATGTTTAGAAATTAAGCAACACATTTCTAAATTATCTATTTGCCAAAGAAGAAACCACAAGAGAAATCAAATTCAACTATTTTGAATGGATAATAATACAAATCAGCAAAACTTGTGAGATACAACTAGAACAATGCTTAGTAGGAATTTATACATTTAAACATGTATGTTGGAAAAGAAGAAAGTTTTAAAATCAATGATGTAAGCTTCCACTTCAAGAAGCTAAAAAAGAAAAAAAAATAAGCTAAAAAAGAAAATGAAAAAGTATGCAAGATCTATACAGTGACAAGTATCAAACATTGCTCAGAAAAACTAAAGAAGACCTAAATAAACGAAGAGACACATCATCAATGGGATATTAAGATAACAATTCTTCCCAAGTTGATCCATAGATGTAACACAATCCCAATCAAAATCCTAGCAGGGTTAATTTTTGTGTGTGTAGAAATCAGTAATCTGAATCTATGATTTATTTGGCAATGCAAAGGACTTAGACTAGCCAAGACAATCTAAAAAAAAAAAAAAGAGGGGCACCTGTGTGGTTCAGTTGGCTAAGTGTCTGACTCTTGGTTTTGGCTCACCTCATGATCTTGCAGTAGTGGGACCGAGCCCTGCATCAGGCTCCGTACTCAGTGTGGAGTCTGCCTCAGATTCTTTCTCCCTCCCCCTCTGCCCCTCCCTGCTCACATGCACATGCACTCTCTCTTTCTCTCTGTCAAATAAATAAATAAAAATTTTTAAAAGAACCACATTGGAAGACCCACACTAACAGATTTTAAACTTAACCTAAAGCTTTGGTAATTAAGACAGTGTGATATTAGCATAAAGATAGACAAACAGATCAATAGAACTGAAGAGAGTCTGGAAGTAAACCCAGGTATATATGTTCACTTGATTTACTAAAAGGACATTCATACTCTTCAAAGAGAAAGGATGGTGTTATTAATAAGTGATGCTAGAGCACCTGGACATTCATATGAAAAAGAAATAAAACTTGACTCTTATCTCATGCCATACACAAAAATCAATTCTAGGGAGATCAGATGTCAACTTGAAAGCTAAAACTACCTCGAGAAGAGTTTTTAAATAGGACACAAACAGCACAAACCAAAAAAATTTTTTATTGACAAATTGGTCTTCCTCAAAATTTCAGCATTTTCTCATCAAAAGATACTTTTTAGGTAGTGAAGAGGGCACTCCAGAGGCTGGAAGAATGTGTTCACAATACATATACCTGACATAAAACTTGTATTCAGAATATATGAAAGACTCTTACAATTCAGTAACAATAAAGCAAACAAACCATTTTTTAAAAGGCAAAAGATTTAAGGAGATAATTCGCAAAAGAAGATGTATAAATAGGGGCGCCTGGGTGGCTCAGTCATTAAGCGTCTGCCTTCGGCTCAGATCATGATCCCAGGGTCCTGGGATCGAGCCCCATATTGGGCTCCTGGCTCAGCGGGGAGCCTGCTTCTCCCTCTCCCTCTGCCTCTCCCCCTGCCCATGCTCTCTCTCTCTCTGTATCTGTGTGTCTCAAATGAATAAATAAAATCTTTAAAAAAAAAGATGATGTATAAATAGCCAATAAGCATTAGAAAAATATTTAACAACAATATTTATCAGGGAAATGCAGATTAAAAACACAATGAGATCCTTCTCTATGCACTCAGTATAGTTCTACAATTAAGAAAACCTACAGTTACTTGTGTTGACAAGATGTGGAGCAATTGAGACTCTCATACACTGCTCTCTGGCTGTTTCCATTCAGAGTTAAACAAATGCCTTTTCTATGCCAACTATGTCCATAAAAAGACTTATGCTAGACTATTCAATTGCATATTCATTTATAATAGTCAAAAATCAGGAAACATCCAAATATTCATCACAAGAAGAAAGAACAAACAGGTCACAGTATATTCATACGATGGAATGCTACACAATAATAAAAAGAAACATATAAAAACATGGATGAAACTGAAAAACATGGTGAGAGCAAAATAGAACAGATACAAAGCAGTGCATACTGTATGATTCCACTTATATGAAATGCTAGGACAGACAAAGCTATTTTCACAGTGAGAGAAGTTACCATGGTGGCTCCTTCGGGGTTGGTTCTATTGTCTGGGAGGATACCATGGGGACTCTTTTAGGAAGATAGACATGTTCTACATTATGATTAGTGGTAGTTACATGGGTCTGTAAGTATTAAAAGTTTATCAAGTGGTGTTTTTAAAATTTGTGTATTTTACTCTATGTAAACTATAATAAGTAACTTGCATGTTAATTGTATATTAAAATAATCTTTAAGCCATATAAATTTGTAAAATTTTGACAAATTGTTACCTAAAACACAAAAAGAAAAAGAAAAAAATGGGATCTTCAACTTGTAAGAAATACACTCAAGCTGTATTCCCCTCAAAATTGAATTTTGAATGCTGAATGGCTGAATTCTGCTCAAAATTGTGCAGTAAGTTAATGCATTGATGGTAGGCTCAACACCCAGTAACAGTTCAAATTCCTAATTGTATCATAAGTGTCATATTTTAAATAAGTTCTTTGAATCAGAATCCAAATAAAGTATGAATATTGCAATAGTTGTAAATACCTTCTAAGTTGCCATTTAACCAATAGGTTCTACTCCATATTTTATTTTTTCCTTGCAATTTATTTTTTAAGAAAACGGGTTGTTTGTTCTGTAGAATTTTCTACAGTTTGGATTTTGCCAATTGCATATCTTGCTTTAGTTCCTCCAGCTCCTGTCAACTGATAGTAAAAATTAGAGGTTTAATCACATTCAGGTTCAATGTTTTTAGCATGACTATCTCGTCTTTGACATTATCTCTTGAGCTTTTCATTTCTGTTATCATAATCTCATTTTGAATAATTCTCTTTGGTTCTTTTTTCAAATATCTTGGTCTTAAAAAAAACCAATCTCTTCATCCTTATGCATATTTCCAATTCTCTCTTTTATTTCTTTATATGTATGAAACGAATTTGTTTAAAATTTTTCTTATAATTCCAGTATCTGCAATCTTTGTAGGGCTAGTTCTCCTGAATCTTGCTCATGTGTCTTGTATCTTGGTGAGCTCACATTCCTCAAAATGTGTCTGAAAGAATTATGTGAGGTCTGCCTTGAAAGTAGTACAATACAAATACAGAACTCCCAACTTCTTGAGCCACAAGCCATGGATCCAGAGGAGTGGCCACAGGAGCAGAGTAAAGCAGGTGGCAATATGACAGATGTCACTACCACACTGTATTCCTGAGCTGATTGTGGTGTCACATGACTCTCAGGAAAGCCCTGGAGACCTCTAATGTCAGCTTCTCTTTGCCTGGGCAGTTTATACTTTCCTGTTCTTTTCCTATTATACCCTAAGGCTCTTATTGAATCTCCTTGAGGTTGAACAAACAAGCAGGGGCCAGAGAATGACTAGCTAGGAGAGATAGCAACATGTGCAAAGTAGTCTTTTAAGATTACCACATTCACTTCAAAATAATCTTGGATGGGGAGAAAATGTGTGGGAGTATAGATGAAAAAAGACAATGGTTGAAGCAGGTGGTGGGGATGTGGGCATTCCTTCTATTCTACTATTTTTGTGTATGTTTGGAGAATTTTGAAATTCTCCAAAATAAAAAGTTTTTGGGAAACCAAAACATCAGTAGATGTGTTTAACAAGAAAGGATACAAAATAAACTGGAAGATGTATTGGAGAAAAGTTATACAGAATCTAACAGAGAGGGGGAGAAAAGGAAGCTGAGAGACCAGCACCAGTATTGAAAGCTGGAGCATAGGAGCAGTTGATAAAAGTAGAGGGAAGTGCCAAACTGTCTCCCAAAGTAGTGGTACCATTTTGCATTCCCACCAGCAATGACAGAGCTCCTGTTGCTCCACACCCAAATCAGCATTTGGTATTGTCAGTGGTTTGGGTTTTTGCCATTCTAGTAGGTATGTAGTGGTTGTTTTAATTTGTAATTCTCTAATGACTCCTGATGTTAAGCATCTTTTCATATGTTTTGCCATCTGTATGTATTCTTTGGTGAGGTATCTATCCAAGTTGTTTGCCCATGTTTTAATTGGTTGTTTCCTTACTGAATGTGTCCTTTACAGAGCAGAAGTTTAAAATTTTAATGGAATACAACTTGCCAATTTTTTCTTTCATTGATCATACCTTTGGTGTTGTATCTAAAAGTAATCACCAAACCCAAAGTCACCTAAATTTCTTTCCTATTTATCGTACAGAAGTTTTATGGTGCACTTTACATCTGTAATCCATTTGGAGTTAATTTTTGTGAAGCGTATAAGGTCTGGGTCTAGATTTT
Organism: Neomonachus schauinslandi; assembly: GCF_002201575.2. Taxonomy (NCBI): domain Eukaryota; kingdom Metazoa; phylum Chordata; class Mammalia; order Carnivora; family Phocidae; genus Neomonachus; species Neomonachus schauinslandi. Next base: position 74,418,660 of record NC_058410.1, on the reverse strand, counting down.
TTTTTCATGTGGATATCCAGTAGCTCTAGCACCACTTATTTTTTTTTTTCCAGCACCACTTATTGAAAAAATAATCCCTTTCTTCCCTCGATTGTTTGTTCTTTTGTCAAAGATCAGTTGACTATTTTGTGTGGGTCTATTTCTAGACTATCTACTCTGTTCATTCTATTGGTCTATTTGTCTGTTCTTTCACCATCTAACTGTGTGAATCACTATAGCTTTATACTGAGTTCTGAAGTCAGGTAGTATCATTCCTCTTTGTTCCCTGCCAGTGATGTGTTGGTCATTATGGGTCTTTTCCTTTCCAAATACATTTTTGAATTAATTTGTTCATAGCCACCAAAATAATTTTCTGGGATTTTGAGAATGTGCAGAATCTATAAATTAAGTTGGGAAGAACTGATATCTTGACAATATTAAGTCTTCTTATCCATGAACGTAGACTATCATGGAGTGCCTGGCTGGCTCAGTTGGTAGAACATGTGACTCTTGATCTTGGGGTTGTAGGTTCGAGCCCCACATTGGGTGTAAAGATTCCTTAAAAATGAAAAAAATCTTTAAAAAGCTATCTCTCCATTTACTTGGATATTCTTTGATTACTGTCACCTGCATTTCATAGTTTTTCTCATATAGATCTTATACATATTTTGTTAGATTTATACTTAAGTATTTATTTAAAAAATTTTTTTAGTGTTCATGTAAATGGTGTTTTTTTAAGACTTGAGAGTCCAATAGTTTATCACTGTAGGAAAATAATGGATTTTGGACTATTGATCTTGTGTCCTATACTCTTGCTGTAATTGCTCATTGGTTCCAGCAGTTTTTAGTTTTTTTAATTCATTCTTTGGTATTTTCTACATAGACATTCATGCCACCTGTGAACAAAGACTGCTTGATTTCTTGCTTTCTAATCCATTTATTTTTTTCTTTTCTTGTCTTTTTGCATTTGCTGGAACTCCCAGTATGATGTTGAATAAGAGAGAAAGGTGGGACGGAACATCCTTGTCTTGTCCCTGATTTTTGGGGAAAAAAGCACCATTAAGTATGATCTTAACAATGCATTTTTGGTGTTCTTTATCAAGTTAAGGAATCTCCTCTATATCCCTAGTTTGTTGGGAGTTTTTATTATGAATGGGTGTTGAATTTGTCAAAAGCTTTTTTATAATTTATTAATATGATCACATGACTTCTTTTTTAACTGTTGGTGTGATAGATTACACTAGCTGGTTTTTTTTTTTTTTTTTTTTTTTTTTTTTATTTATTCATGAAAGTCAGAGAGAGAGAGAGAGGCAGAGGCAGAGGGAGAAGCAGGCTCCCCGCCCAGCAGGGAGCCCGATGCGGGACTCGATCCCAGAACCCTGGGATCATGACCTGAGCCGAAGGCAGACGCCCAACCATCTGAGCCACCCAGGCGCCCCACACTAGCTGGTTTTTAAATGTTGAACCAGCCTTGCATACCTGGAATAAATTCCATTTGTTCTTGGTAAAGTATACTGAAGTCTGAAACTTATTTTGAAATGTATTTTAAAAAAAGAGGAATAGAGGTAGATTTTATAACAAAATGTTAGAAAAAATTATAAATCTATGTAGATAAGGAATACAGAACCAGAGATAAATATAAAAATGAAAGTGATGTGACTTGTGGTATTTGTGTTATTGTGAGTAATTTATTTTTCTCTTTAATTTAGGGCATCTGAATATTGCTAAAAACTTTTTTGAAGCATCAGTGGCAAATCTCCACTGAGTTTTTTTTTAAAGATTTATTTATTTTGAGAGAGAGAGAGAGAGAGAGAGCGAGCAAGCGGGGGGGAGGGGCAGAGGGAAAGAATCTCAAGCAGACTGTGCGCTGAGTGGGGAGCCCAACTCAGGGCTGGATCTCATGACCCTGAGATCATGACCTGAGCTGAAATCAAGACTCTGATGCTTAACTGACTGAGTCACCCAGGCACCCCTCTGCTGAGTTTTTAAAAGTTCCTTTTAATTCTGTAGAAATGTGTCTATTTTAAAACTCACTCTCAGTTTTTAGCCTAAAGGTCAAAATTCTACTCAATATAACTTTTTCACCAACAGCAGAGATATTCCTCCTCTTGCACCCTGGTGCTTTTTTCTTTCCTTTTTGACTTAAAAAAAAACCTAATGAGACACATAATTGATTCATTTTTTTTCTAATGTCCTAAATTTTATAAGGACATACCAGGCATCATGGGCAGGAGTGAAGGAGTTAAACCTGTAGTAAAATATAAAAGGGTCTGCCAGCCACTCACCACACGTCTGTTCATCACCACTTGGATTTGGGGAATGATTTCTCTGATCTTGGAATTCCATAAACAGAACTACAGTTCTCTGCATTTGGGTTTCTCTTTTTTTTTTTTTTTTTTAAAGATTTTATTTATTTATTTGAGACAGAGAGAATGAGAGAGACAGAGAGCACATGAGAGAGGGGAGGGTCAGAGGGAGAAGCAGGCTCCCCGCCGAGCAGGGAGCCCGATGCGGGACTCGATCCTGGCACTCCAGGATCATGACCTGAGCCGAAGGCAGTCGCTTAACCAACTGAGCCACCCAGGCGCCCTGGGTTGCTCTTTTGTTGCAACTCTGAACAACTTTTTTTTGAGAGAAAAGAGGATTAAATTACCCAAAAAGGATATTTTGTGTTTTTTTAATTTTTTAAAAGTTTTTTTATTTAAGTAAGTTTTACATCCAACGTAGAGCTTAAACTCAGGACTCCAAGATCAAGAGTTGCATGCTTTTCCAACTGAGCCAGCAAGGCACCCCCCCAAGAAAGGAAGTTTTCAATAAACCGAGTTCAAATTCAAACATCTAAGTCCAGCAATATCAAAAGGAAATGTTTATTGTTGCATTTTTTCAGATGTTTTCAACCTTAGAGAAAAACTTTGACATTTCAAATGAATAAGCTTAATTATCCACAATATTCAAGTTATTGTGCTAGACATATATTGGAAATGTAACAACGAAATAGAGAAGGTCCTTATTTCCCAGTACAGAAATCCCAACATTTCAAACATCGTATGGTAAGAACACCAGTAGGAGTGGGAGAGAGGCTCATAGTGCTGACTTTGTGGAGAAGGGGGTGTTTGGGCTTAGATGCAAAGCAGCTTCAGGGGAAGGGCTTTTCAGAAAGGGACATGTATCAGGGTTCTCCAGAGAAACAGAACCAGTAGGATGTATATATAGAGAAGGAGATTTACTTTAAGGAATGGGCTTATGGGATTGTGGAGGCTTGGCAAATCCAAAATCTTCAGGGTTGGCTGACAGGCTGGAGACCCAGACAAGAACTGCATTTCAAGCCCTAATGTGGTCTGCTAGCAGAATCCCCTTTTCTTCCAGAGACCCACCCACATTATGGAAGGCAATCTGCTTTACTGAAAGTCTATTGACTTAATCTCATCTAAAAAATACTTTCATAGAAATATCTAGAATGTTTGACCAAATATCTGGGTAGTACGGCCCAGTCACGTTGACATATAAAATTAACCATCACAAAAGAATTTTGAGGGGAAGAGGAAAAAGCTGGGGGGAAAAAAACCCCTCATGTCAGAGAACTTTGATCTCTCAGAGAAAAATGAGCGATTTGTTGGAAGGAAGACTGGGGGTTGTTAGCAACTAAAAGCACACCCTGGGGACAAGGATGGGATTTGGAGATGTAGAAAATATTAGGAATAGCACTCAGAATAACCTTTATGTTTTAAGAAATGTTGAACTTAAGTCAGGTTTCTCTCTTTTTTTTCTTCAGCATGATCTCTAAAAGAGGAAGAGCTGTGGAATCATACCAACTGAAATTTGAGTCCTAGAGACCCACTCACTAACCCACTATGTGACCTATGTGGGAAAATTAAGTGAATTCACACAGTCTCTGCTGTAAAGAGCAAATAAAATTATTTGTGTAAAAGCATCTGGAAGAGGGAGTGGTTACTTAACTGGGGGTGATCTTGCCCCTCAAAGGACATTTGACAATAACTGGAGACATTTTTGGTTGTCACAACTGGTGGTAGGGGGTGGTGGTGGAAGTGCGTTATTGGCATCTAGCGGGTAGAGGCCAGGGATGATGCTACTGAACCTTATTCAGTGTACAAGACAGCACCCTCACCACCCCCAGCAACAAAGAACTACCTAGTCCAAAATATAGTGCCAAGGTTGAGAAATCCTGGTCTAGAACAATGTCCAAGGCATTATAAAAACAGTAAGTGTTGGTTTCTGTCCTTATATTAATCATGGTAAACCAAATGGAATATTTACCCATAAGTGGCCACAATTGAAGGTTTGTTTTTCCAAAATATTTAAAATATTCTGCTGTAAAGAAGACCAAAGTGTAATTTAGAGACAAAAAGGAGACTCCGTTCAGAAATAGAATTCTCGGGCGCCTGGGTGGCTCAGTTGGTTAAGCGACTGCCTTCAGCTCAGGTCATGATCCCAGGGTCCTGGGATCGAGTCCCGCATTGGGCTCCCTGCTCGGCGGGGAGTCTGCTTCTCCCTCTCCCACTCCCCCTGCTTGTGTTCCCTCTCTCATTGTGTCTCTCTCTGTCAAATAAATAAATAAAATCTTTAAAAAAAAAAAAGAAATAGAATTCTCTCACAAATAAAATATGAACGAAATCAACAACTTCAAGAAATACCAAAAGTCCAAACTCCTGGTTATAAAAAGGGCCCTGTTGTTCCTTTTGGAAAGCTCTGGGCCAGGACAGACTCATTCTAATATATTGTATGCTACAGAAGCAAATTTTGAGGGAAACTTTCAGTTGACTGGGATTTACATTTATAAACTTGTTTATGTGTTTTTCCTCTATCAATGATGTATTTTAGAAATAAAACAGAGAACCCAGAAAATTGAATGGTTAGGTTTTATCCAGCTTTATGTGTAACTTCTTTGCTAAAAAAATCTGAAATTCTTGGGCAACTTCAGAGCCAACACAGTGCAGCTTTACCTGGAATATCTCAGTACCTCTGGTTTCTCCAAGTGTAGACCCTGAACAAATATGCAAAAATAAGGCAATTTCAATTCTTCAAAGTGATTTGACCATAGTTGCATCAAAAGTTCAAGTGATTTCTAATCTATTTGGATGGGGCTGGGAGGGAGGGCAGCTCTGTAAACCCATTGGTTCGTTCTTGAGCACTTAGTAATGCTGTTGCGCCTAGTCCCACATTTGTTTTTGGTCTTTTTCTTTACATTGTGGCAAAACTCGCAAAAATAAAACTTGCAAAACCTTCAAACACAGGCTTTTACTCATTAAATGTGGACAGGAGTTTCAAAAATTACTTTGAATTTAACGGTAAGTGTTAAGCTAGGAAGTCAGATCAACCAGAAATAGGACACGGAAGAAGTTACGGGTGAGCCCTGATGTTTGCTCACTGACCAGCGGCCAAGAATTCCTTCCTTGGCTTCAAGTCACTGACTAAAGTCTAAGGAAAAGGGGAGGAACAATTACCCCTGGATATGGACAGAAAAGTATCAGTGGAGGTTAGCGAGGACCTCAAGGCCATGGCTGAAATGAGTCATGCTACCCTTGAGAGCAGGGTAGAGAGTGTTTTCTAAGAGCACTGAAAAGAGTAGCTGTCATCTGAGCAGAGCCTACGAGGGGCCAGGCACTTCTAAATATTCTGTTATTTGATCCTATAAACGGCCTTTCAGGGTTGGGATAATCATTCCCATTTTTCACATAAGACAAGTCAGGCTGAGAGAGAGATTACGTACACTGCCTCAGTTCATCTAGCTGGTAAACAGCCGTGGTGGGCTTTACACCTAATAGAAGAGGAATGTTGAATGACTGGAAACTGTACCTTGATTTGTGCATGTCTATGATGAAAATAGGTCTGTTTTGGATTTGTAAAAAATTAATAAACTTTGTTTTTAAGCAGTTTTATGTTCATAGAGGGTGAGTTTTTTATACCAATTTTATAAATAATCTATAACAATACAAGAAAATTGAAATCCCTCGGAGTCTCTCAAACTCCGTATAACCATTTTGTGTGTGCATCTTTTGTACACTTATACCTACGTTTGCAATTTGACAAAAATGGAATTATACATGTTCTTTAACAATTCAAAGACATTTTATAATATAGATTTTTTTTGCTCTTGTCTTTCTGTCTCCTCCATTTCATTCACATAATCCTACACACACATACGTGTCTATGGATGTATACATATCTGCATATATATACACATTTCAGTCTTCTGATCGTTGCTTTTATATTAATGGGATCATTGATATATGTTCTTCAGTGTATTTCACTTACACTTTGAGGAACTCCCTCCAAGGCAGCTGGTTTGGATCTGACGTATTCCTGATGGCATAATGTCCCAGAGTACAGGTACACCATGGTACCATTTTGCTTTGGTGAGCATTCACTTTGTTTTCTCTTTTTCTGTTACTATATAAAAACCAAAGCAATAAATATCCTTGTACATAGCCTTGACCTACTGTGAACTCTAAAATCATCCTTTCCCCTCATTTACTCTCCATGTTCAGTCACCGACTCACTGAATTTTATCCCCAACATATCTCTGGACCCTGTCCTCTCCCCATCTCCAGGGCTCCAGGGTTCCTGCCTAGCTGGAACGTCTGTAATGTTTAGCTTGAACTATTTAATACCTCTTTGCTGTTCTTTCTACTTCAAGTTCTCTTTCACTTCATTTCTCTCTCCTAACAACAAATGCTTCTGCTTCAAGGAGTGTTATGCAAACTGACCTTACCTTACCCTGTAAATAACCCAGTTGGCTAAGAGAAATGGTAATGGATTTGACACGACAAATGGAAACCAATACTTAGACTGGATACAGGACAAACAGTAAGGCAAGGAGACAACTGTCAAACTCAAGAGGACCTGTTCCACCTGAATTGTTAGCTCCTACTTAGCTTCAATTATCACCAGGAGGGATTGTGGACCAGACTCGCCTGATCTAATTTTTCACGCACAAAAACTGGACATTAGAATTTTCATGGTAACCTTCCAATTTACTAGCTACACCAAAACATCTGCAATAAGAAACACTGACCCTGAGAATCAAATGGGGCTCGGTCTGTTTGTTATTCCCATCTCCCATTGCCCAGCTCCTCATGCCCCTTCACTCTGACCTCTGGTGGTCACTCCTTGTGTGTTCATCCTCTGGGAGGTAACTTCAGTGTGAAGGCTGTTGGATTTAACTGAGGCTTTGTCCTTGGATCTAGTCAGAGTGTTGGGGCATGAGAACAGAAGGGAAAGCGTAACAGAGAGTAGAGCTGACATTGGAGGTCCCTGGTCTATTACCTCTCCTAGGAGTCATGTGGAGGCGTGGAAATCAGCTCCTGCTGGCCTCTGGGAGTGAAGTAGTGACCTCGGCCAGATGTCACCCCTACAACTCTATTCAGGGGCCACTTCTCTGGATCTACGGAGTTGGAATTCTAGCTCTATTTAATGCACGCCCATCGTATGCCAGGCCACAGTTGAAGACATTCACATACCTTCCTGCATTTATGCCTCATAACCAGGCAAGTTTTATCATGCCAACTTTTTGAATAGGGAACATGGGCTTTGAGAGGTTAAGTGGCTTGCCTCAAATCATATAGCTAATAAGGGGTAGTGTTCAGTTTCAGACCTTAGTTTTCCAACTTCAACTACATTTCCATTGAGAGCATTGTTGTTACAAGCCCAAGATGGATTCAGTGCCATATCCTGGGGCCATGTAGAAGGAGGAGGAACTTTACTCTTCCTGATTGGATACACGATGAAGAGTGTGGTTTGCACAGGACCATTTTGACCCTGATAAAGATCTTTACTGAACGCTTTCTCATGTCCATTAGTTATTTATCACTATTTCCTGAATAAAAACACATGTAATAATAGAAGAATGCTACCATGAACATCCAAGCTTGAAGCATAAATGATTGTGCCCTATTAGCCTCAATTTACATTCCTATGAATTCAGCTTTACAAGAGTCTCTATGCTCCAGCAATGCCCTGTGAAATCCTGTTTCTGAGAGACTTTCTGGTTGGGGCCCAATGTTTTCATCCTAGCTATGTTGCCTGGAGTTCATGTCCTCTTCAGGTTTTTTATTCATACTTATTTGTGATGGTTCTAGGTTAAGTCTCAGTGATTTCTGTGGGAAATCCAGTTTCTTCTGATAATATTTTCTGCTCTCTAAACTACAGATGAGCGTGGCAGAGAATCCTTAATGCCAGTCCCTTCTTGGAGACTTTCGCATTTTCTCAGTCTTGTTCATTAAGCATCTAAATTCCAGATTCTGCAGTTAGTGCTGGAGATATAAAAGTTTTGCTGCCTATGAGGCTCTCACAATCCAGTTTGGGGGGCAGACATGGGAACAAATAATTCCAAAAAAGTGTGGTAAGTACCCAGATCCCAGGCTGGCACAAAGGAGGAAGAAAACAACACTGCCTATCTGAGAGAGCAGGTCCCATATGGAAGAAGGGTGACACCATGGCTTCAGTGAAGGACCCAATTTTCAGATTTCATTTGGGAACACATCATTGTTTCTCCTCAGGTCACACAGAAGGATGGTGAGAGTCAGTGGTTCTGAGGTGTGTGGAAAGCCAGCAACCACTCCTCACATGAGCAGATTGTGGGTAGCTCCTGTCAGAGTACATCTAATCTGAGGACAAATCCCATCTTATCTTTTACTTTGTCTTACCATTACACTTGCTTAATGTACTCAGTCTGTCTTAACCAAAAGTCCCCGGGTTTTCATGCAGATCCATACTCCCTAATGGGTAAAGGGTTTTGATCAAACTTTGGGATTAAAAGTTAACAGAAAAGCTTCCAGTCACAGTACATCATGCCCCCTCTACAAGGTTGAGTCATCACTTAGACCTTGACCATAGACCATGAAGCATCTCCTCTTCCTGGCTCTCCATTGCTAAAACTTTCCAAGTACATTTCCATAACAAATAAGATTTAGCTTTGGATAAGGGAGCTGTTCTATTTTGGTCGGAGTCTCTTGGGAAATCAAGTCTAGGGAAAAAAAGCTAAGTGGTATAGTTTTAATCACGAACAGGAATGACAGGCATCACCACTTCTCCTTAGATCACAATATTCCCAATGCCCTAAAATGTGATGAGATGTATCCAAGCATTTTGGTTCATTTCTGGAGTTTATGCCAAGGCCCCCATTAAGCTAGGGGCCCACAAAGGATGGGTAGTTATGAATTCTGTTGGTGCATTAGTGGAGAGGTTGGGTTGTATTAAAAGTAATTTCATAAAATTGTTGGTCATGATAGTCACAATATTGGAACATCAAGTCTAGGAGTGTTGGGGGGAAAGGCTAGCAACCTCAATGTGTGTGTGTGTGTTTTTAAAAAAACTGATAACATTCCCTACAATGCATTATTTACTAAAATGGTAGGAGTCGGAAAGTATGGAGTGTCCATTTTCATGTAGAAAACTGGTTGTAGAGTAGTGGGAAATTGTAAGATCATCATAACAGGACCAGCATGGGGAACTTAAGGAGTTAGAAGGGGCCCATTTGTGATGTAGTTGGATGTGGGTGCTCAATTGTTTTTACAAGGCTACTGGAAAGCTGAGGGATTGTGTGAGGCCAGGAGAAAGAATCTTTGTTAAGCCAGAATGCTGAACCAGAGAAGTGGGAGTTATCAAGCATCAGGGCCAGAGGACGGAATGCTAGAAATGAAGTAATTAATTGATTTTTAAAAAGTTAAGTTGATGCTAAGACAACCTCAAAGAGATGCAGAAATAAAGTGCAATAGGGCTTGGGGTAGACTGAGAAGTGATGTCACCAAGGTGGCAGAGTAGGAGACCCTAGCCTCTATTTCCCCCGCAAAGATCAACTACTAGGCAGCTCTCCGTGAATAAAACAGATCTGGAAGAGCTCTGAAAGTCAGTTAAGAAACTTCAGCAACACACTGAAACAAACAGCACAAACAGGGAAGCTTGATTTTGCCTGCATCATCCCATCTCCTAAGCCAGCATTGTTCCACACCAAGAAGAAACTTCCAGGCTAAAAAAGAGATCCCCCTGGGGAGCCTGGGTGGCCCAGCCAGTTGGGTGTCCAACTCTTGGTTTTGGCTCAGGTCATGATCTCATGGCGGGGAGTCAGCTTGGGGACTCTTCTCCCTCTGCCCCTCCCCTTGCTCTCTCTCTCTCTCAAATAAATAAACAATTCTTTAAAAAAAGAAAAGAAAAGAATAGAATTCCCCTCGCAGGGAAAGAAAGAACATCCCAGTGCTGACCCCCACCACTTTGTGCATGGTCAAGGCTAGCTCCTCCAGCTGGGCACTTGCTTATTACTAGCCTGACACCCATCACTGACCTTCACTGATGTACATGTGCCCAGGGAGAAGACTGCAGCTATGGGAAAGCATGCCAACAGCCAGAATCTCTGCAGCTGCTTATGGGCCCCGGTCAAGCCCTGTTTTCTGTCACAGGCCTGCACCACTGTGCTTACCTGCAGCTAACCCCTCCAGCTGTGCATTTGCATGCCCCAGCCCAACCTCCATCACCAGCCTCCACTGCTGTGTGCCCATGGCAAGACACAGCAGCCACAGTGGTGCATGCCAATAGCTAGGGCCCCTGGAGCTGCCAGTACACCAGTAGGGGGCCTTGGCCCCTGCCACCTGCCATGGCCCCCACCACTACGTGTGTTTTTGAAACCAGCCCCTGCCACAACACAAGCGCCTGCACTTGTCCCCCACAGCAGAGCGTGTGCATACCACTGGCTCTGGCCACTACCAGTGCTTGCCCTAGTCCTTAGCTGTTGGACCTAGAGGTGCTGCTGAGGACTCCAACAACTCTTGCACTCTCAGCGGACACCATGCAGTGCTCACCCAGAACCATGCAGTTGTGGATGCTGTGGACCCTGAGGCCACGGCCTGAGGCAACGAACCACATGCTCCCTTGGAACTGGTGCCGCCACCCACCTCTATACTTAGCCCTCAGTGGACTTTTCATCACCGACCTTGCAAACCAGAAGAAAATGGGTTCATATTCTAAGCGCTGAAAGAAAGACACACACAACCGAGAATACTTTATTTAGCAAAGTTCTCCTTCAGAAGTGAAAGCCAGATAAAGAGTTTCCAAAGCAAACAAAAGCTCAGGGAGTTCATTACCACTAGACCTGCCTTATAACAAATGCTGAAATGAAAGGATAGTAACTAGAAACATGAAAATAAGCAACACACTGGAAAAGATAAGTATATAGTCAGATCCAGAACATCCTAATACTGTAGTATCAGTGGTGTGTTGACCACTTAATTCCAGAATAAGGGTTGAAGGACGCAAGTAATAAAAATTGCTGTAGCTATCATACTATGTTATAGATATGTAATATAAAAAGATGTAAATGTCACATCAAAAACTTAAAAAGTATTGGGAGCTGATAAAAGAGTAGAGGGTATGTGGTTGAAGTTAAGTTGTTATCAGCTTAAAAATGACTGTTATGTTTATAAGATGTTTCAGGTAAGTCTCAGAGTAATCACAAATGAAAACCTATAATAGATACATACAAGATAAGAAGAAGGGAATCAAAGTATGCCACTACAGAAAATTCATCAGTTCACAAAAGAAGAGGGCAAAAGAGGAATAAAAGAACAAAAAACCTACAGAATCACCAGAAAACAATGAACAAGATAGCAATAGTGAGTCCTTACCTATTAAGAATTACTTTAAATGTAAATGGATTAAATTCTCTAATCCAAAGGCATATAATGGCTGAATGCATAAAAGAACAAGACCCAACTATATACTGCCTACAAGAGACTCAGTTCAGCTTCAAAGACACACATAGGCACAAAGTGAAGGGATGGAAAAAAAAAATATTCCATGCAAATGGAAACCAAATAGAGCAGGTAGCTACACTTACATCAGACAAATAGACTTCAAGTCAAAAACTGTAACAAGAAATAAAGAAGGTCATTATGTAATGAGAAAGGGGTCAATGTATCAAAAGGATATAACAATTGTAAATATACAGGCACCCAACATAGGATTACCTAAATATATTAAACAAATACTAACAGATCTGAAAGAAGTAATGGAAAAAAATACAATAATAGCAGGGGACTTCTACCTCACTTTTAACAATTGACAGATCAACCGACATAAAATCAATAAGGAAAAAATGGACTTGAACTACACTTTAGATCAAATGGACCTAACAGCCAAATATAAAACATTCCATTCAACAGCAGCAGAATACACATTCTTAGGTGCACATGGAACATTCTCTAGGATAGATCATATGCTAGTTACAAAACAAGCCTCAGCAAATTTAAGATTGAAACCATATCAAGTATGTTTTCTGACCACAATGGTATGAAACTAAAAATCAGTAACAGGAGGAAAACTGGAAAATTTACAAATATGTGGAAATTAAACATCACACTTCTGAGCAACAAATGGGTCACAGATGAAATTAAAAGGGAAATAAAAATATATTAAAACAAATGAAAATGGAAACATAACATACCAAAACCTATGGGATACAGCAAAATCAGTGCTAAGGGGAATGTTAATAGTAATAAATGTCTGCATTAAGAAAAAAGAAAGATCTCAAACAACCTAACTTTACACCTCAAAGAACTATAGAAACAAGAAGAAGTTAAGCCTAAAGTTAATAGAAAAAAAGGAAATAGCAAAGATTAGAGTAGAAATAAATGAAATATAGAATACAAAAACAACAGAAAAGGTCAACAAAATTTAGAGTTGGTTTTCTTAGTTGGTAAATAAAATTCACAAACTTGTAGCTAGACTTATTGAGAGAGAGAGAGAGAGAGAACTCAAAATCAGAAATGAAAAAGTAGATATTACAACTGATACAACAGAAATACAAAAGATCATAAGAGACTATGCCAACAAACTGGACAACCTAGAAGAAATGAATAAATTCCTAGAAAATACAACCTACCAAGTCTGAATCATGAAGAAATAGGAAATCTGAACAAACTAATAACAAGTAAGGAGATTGAAGCAGTAATTAAAATCTTCCCAACAAAAAAAGCCTAGGACCAGATGGCTTCATGGGTGAATTTTACCAAACACATAAAGAAGAATTAATGCCAATTCTTTTCAAACTTTTCAAAAAAATTGAAGAGGGGGAACACTCTCAAATTCATTTTCCAAGGCTAGCATTACCCCATACCAAAACCAGACAAGGATACTACAAGAAAACTACAGGTGAAGATCTCTAATGAATATACATGCAAAACTTCTCAAGAAAATACTAGCAAACTGAATTCAACATCACATTATTATTATTTTTTTAAAGAAATTTAAATTTTTTTATTTTTTTATTTATTTTTATTTATTTTTTATTTATTTGCAAGAGAGAGAATGAGAGAGAGCACAAGAGGGAGGAGGGTCAGAGGGAGAAGCAGATTCCCTGCTGAGCAGGGAGCCCGATGTGGGACTCGATCCCGGGACTCCAGGATCATGACCTGAGCCGAAGGCAGTTGCTTAACCAACTGAGCCACCCAGGCGCTGCAACATCACATTATTTTTTAAAAAGATGTTATTCATTCATTTTAGAGAAAGAGGAGGGGGAGGGCTAGAGGGAGAAGGAGAGAGAGAATCCCAAGCAGACTCCTTGCTGAGCACAGAGCCTGATGCGGGGCTTGATCTCACGACCTCAAGATCATGACCTGAGCTGAAATCAAGAGTTGGACACCCATTGAACTGAGCACCCCTCAACATCACATTAAAAGGATTATACATCATGTTCAAGTGGGATTTATCCTGGGAAGGCAAGGATGGTTCAATATATGCATATCAATAAATGAGTGGTATACCACATTAATAGAATAAAAGACAAAAATCGAATGGTCTTTTCAGTAGATGCAGAAAAAGCATTTACCAAAATTCAACATTCTTTCATGAAAAAACTCTAAAAAAATTGGGTATAGAATGAATATGCCTTAATATAATAAAAGGTCATATATGACAAGCCTACAGCTGACATCATACTCAATGGTAAAAGGTTGAAAACTTTCCCTCTAAGATCAGAAATGAGACAAGGGTGCCTACCCTCACCACACTATTCATCATATTACTGGTCATTTTAGCCTGAGGAATTAGGCAAGAAAAAATTATGAAAGGCACCTGAATCAGAAAGGAAGAAGTAAAATGGTCTCTGTGTACTAATGACATAATTTTGTAAATAGAAAATCCTAAAGACTTCACCAAAAAAACTATTAGACCTAATACAGCAATTTAGTAAAGTTTCAGGATACAAAAATCAATGTACAATAGAGAACAAACTGAAGGCTGATGGAAGAAGGTGGGTAGGGGATGAGCTAAATGGGTGCTGAGGATTCAGGAGGGCACTTGTGATGAGCACTGGGTGTTATATATGTAAGTGACGAATCATTGCATTCTAGTCTTGAAACCAATATTACCTTATATGTTAACTAGAATTTAAATAAAAACTTGAAACAAACAAACAAAACAAAATCAATGTACACAAATCAGTTGCATTTCTATACACTAACAAAGTATCTGAAAACAAAAACAATTCCATTTATAATAACAAAAACAATAAAACACTTAGGTATAAACTTAACCAATCAAGTTAAATATCTATACACCAAAAACTATAAAACATTGAGGAAAGAAACTGAAGACAAAAATAAATGGAAAGATATCTTGTGTTCATAGATCAAAAGAGTTAATATTGTTAAAATGTCCATAGTACCTAAAGTCATCTATAGATTCAATGTAGTCCCTATGATGTTTTCAATGCCATTTTTCACAGAAATAGAAAAAGAATCCTAAAATTCATAAGAAACCACAAAAAAACCAAATAGCCAAAGCAATCTGGAGAAAGAACAAGGCTGGAGATATCACACTTCCTGATTTCAAACTATAGTACAAACCTATGGGAATCAAAACAGTATGGTACTGGCACAAAAACAGACACATTTATCAATGGAACAGAATTGAGAGCCCAGAAAGAAACCCACACATACAGAGTCAACCAGTATATGACAAGGAAACCAAGAATACTCAAGAAAGGATAGTCTCTTCAACCAGTGGTGTTAGGAAAACTGGATATCCACATGCAAAAGAATGAAGTTAGACCCTTATCTTACACCACACACAAAAATTAACACAAAATGGGGTAAGGACTTAAAAGTAGGCTTTGAAACCATAAAAATCCTAGAAGAAAACAGAGAGGGGAAAAGCTACTTGACATTGGTCTTTGCAACAGTTTTTCAGATTTGACACCAAAATACAAACAATAAAAGTAAAAATAAGTGGAACAACATCCAACTAAATGTTTCTGCACAGCAAAGGAAACCATCAATAGAATGAAAAGGCAGCCTATTGAATGGGAGAAAATATTTGCAAGCCATGTATCTGATAAGGGGCTAATATCCAAAATATATAAGAAGCTCATACAATCCAATACCAAAAAACCCCAAATAATCTGATTGAAAAATGGGTAGAGGACTTGAATGGACATTTTTCCAAAGAAGATATACACAATATACATGAAAATGAACTCAATATCACTAATCATCAGAGAAATGCAATCAAAACCACAATGAAATAAATATCTCACACCCATTAGAATAGCTGTTATAAAAAAGATACAAGGCGAGGATGTGGAGAAAACGGAATCCTGGTTCACTGATGGTGGGAATGCAAATTGGTGCAGCCACTCTGGAAAACAGTACGGAAGTCCTCAAAAAACTAAAAATAGAACTACCCTGTGATCCAACAATTCCACTCTGGGTATATATGTGAAGAAGATGAAGTCACTATTTCAAAGAGATGATCTGCACACTCATATTCATTGCAGCATTATTCATAGTAGCCAAGACATGAAAGCAACCTAAGTGTCCTTTGACAGGTGAATGGATAAAGAAAAGGTTTTATATATATAAATATACTTAAAATAAAAAAATTATATATGTTTATATATTTAACAGAATATTTTTCAGCCATAAAAAAGAAATCCTGCCATTTGAGACAACGTGGATAGACTTGAGAGCTCTGAAATCTAAAAACATTGAATTCACAGAAGCAGAGTAGAATGGAGTAGTTGCCGAAGACTGAGGGCTGGGGAGGAAATGGGGAGATGCTGGTCAAAGGGTATAAACCTTCAGTTATAAGATGGTTACATTTCAGGGATCTAGTGGACAGCACAGTGACTATAGTTAACAATATTGTAATTCTGAAAGTTGCTATGAGAATAAAGCATTAATGTTCTCACTGTAACAACTTAAAAATGACAATGCGGTGAGGTAAAGAATGGGTTAACTAACCTTATTGTGGTAAACATTTTTCAAGGCGTGTGTGTAAAAAATCATCACACTGTTTGCCTTAAACTTACACAGTGTTATATGTCACTTATATCTCAGTAAACCTGGGGGGGGGGGGAAGGTAGGGAAGAGTGCTCAGGGTATAAGGTTCAGGAAGGGGGCCCTGAAAGTGTGAGAGCACATGGAGTCAGTTTCACCTGGGGCGATGACTAAATGAAAGGAGTCAGACCTGGGCTCGCACTAAATCCTTCTGGATTTATGCAGTGTTAGAATCCCCTAATGTTTGAGAAGTGCAGACTATAGGACGCCCCCCCGCCCCCAACCCAGCTCAACCTTCTGGATCTATTGTTGAAGAAAATGAGGCCCAGGGCACAGGTATTTAGTGTCAGATGGGACTTCCCACTCTGAGTTCTCGGCATTCTCTAGGACTACCCCACACTCAATTTCACCGGCAAACTTTTTCAATGGGATACATACTCCACATCTATTATATGCCAGGTTCTGTGGCAGAAGGTGGGGATTCAAAGATGCCTATGAAGATTATGACCTAATCAGTGAGACAGAGCTTCAGAACTAATTATTTTATACCAGATGAAAAGCATTAATGGATTTTAATTATATGGGTAAGTGCATATACAAAAATGCTAAGTTATATATATATTCTGTTTATATTCTCTATAAATAGAGAATTAAATTCTCTAATTTATATATAAATTATATAAATATTCTGATTTCATTTTGTTAAAAAAATACATAGAAACTTGAGAGATGAAATAACCCACTAATGAGCCAAGTGCTATGGAATATGCGAAGACCTTGTGTTATAAGTATTTGTGCACTTCTTTGATCTCCCTACTTTGAGGGCCAGGACCCAGTTTTTGTACTTGGTATAGGTGCATCTTGCCTCAGACCTGCCACCCAGTAGCAGTTCAGTAGATGTTGAATCAGTGAGACTCCCTTCTGCAGGTGGTCCGCACTCCAAAGGAGTATGTCTGCTAAGAGGAGAGTGAGAAAGGACGAGGTTAGCACGCTGGTAAGACAGAGGGGGGCAAGAATCCGAAACTCTTCGAAAATAGAAAAAGCCAACTAGGCTGTGGACGGACGGAAACTGACGCTCTCCCCCTGGCGGCGGCACAGGATGCTCGCAGGGACCCCGCCGCCCAGCCCCGGCGTGGGCGCCTGCGGGAACTTGAGGTTAGACGCAGCCCTCACACGGGGCACCCGGGCACCCGCACCAGTGGGATCTGCCCTGTGGGGGATACGTCCCAAGAAGCGAGACCCCCGACAGAGACGGCTTGGGATGGAGGTGGGAAAACAGCTCTGGTTCTTCTAGATGGCTGGGGTCTAGACAGAGCCGGGGGTAGTGAGACTCAAAGAACAACTCCCACACACTCCCATCACCCTTCCTCCCCAACTTTCAAGTCTCTTCTTGAGATAGCGTGCAAGGGATGCACACTATCACGGGGACATCTCTTGTGAATCGACCCATGCATTTTTCCTCGTGCTTCATTCTTTCACTCTGGGGACAAAGATACTGGGGTGAGAGGTGGTGGCCCGTCTGCTCCGCACGTCCGAGGAACCCCCCTCCTTCGGCCCAGCCCGGCGTCCGGGTTCCTTCCCCCTCCCTCCTTCCCTGCCTCTCCTCTAGCCCACCTCCTCCCCCCCTTCGCCTCCCCCACTGCGTCCGCCCGCCCGCGTCATCGCCCCCTTTCCCCTCCCATGTGCCGGCCCGCGCGCGGCTCGGCGCAGGCCTCCTCCGCAGTCTCCGCCACGAGCCGCTGGTGGTGCGGGCGGGTCCGCGAGGCTCGCGGCAGCACCCCCCGGCCGCCCTGGTGCGCGCTCTGACCGCCTCGGGGGCCTTTGATTCGAGCTGGGCAGCGCCCCGAGCGCCGAATAAGCTTCGCAGGTAAGGACGGAGCCCCCCCGCAGACAGGGCAAACCCCAAGATTCTGGCGTTTCCCTGAGAAAGGCAGACCCACCCGAGGAGAGCTTCTTTGAAGGGCTCCAAAGATAGGGATCAAACTTAGCACTTTAAGTCCTCAAAGAAACTACTCTCCTGATAGGCAGCCCTGAGTGCCGGCCTCTGCACAGTTGAATATTAACAGTAACAGTGTTTGCATTGGACTGTAAATGGAATTCTTTCTACTTAAGCAGTACCAGAGGGGACCCTCTGTATTTTTATGATTATTAACAGATGCCATTGAAAAAGGTGTAAAACCATTCTTGGAAAGTCTACTCTGGTTGAAAGCCTCTTTGGCAGGGTTACTATGAAAGCTAGGAATCTCTCTCTGACTTTCTGTCTTTCATCATCTTGGCTGCACGGGGCAGCAAAAGGAGCAGTGAAAAACATTTTTAAAATGAGAAGGTGAAATGGACTTGAACAGTCTTGTACTTGCTTTAAAATACAAATAAGGGGGGATAGGCAAAGCAAGATTGGCAAAATCTTGGTAATTGTTGAAGCTGGGTGATGGGCATATGGAGTTACATTTTTTCTCTACTTTTTTTTTTTTTTTAAACTTTTCCCTCTACTTTTGTGTAGTCGGGAAATTTTCCATAATTAAACAGTTTTTGAAAAGTTGTAGAAACACTCCCCCCAGCATCATTTGGCCTTTTTACACTGTTACTGATTTGAAAAGAAGCTGCTTGTCCTACCTAGTTATTCCCCCCTTTATTAACCCTTCTCACTTCTAAAATTAATTTTCACTTTATCCCAGTACATTTGTCTCTACAGAGTATTATAAAAGTCCTATAATCCTGGAGCATTGTGCTTAGAATCTAGTTTATACTTTAGAAGAGAGAATGTTAAAGTTCCAGCCAAATAAGATATCTAGGCTTGAAAGCAGTGGCCAAGTATATGGAATTTTATTTTTACTAGGAGATATTAGAGGAGCCCCCTTAGTGCGAGAGGAGGTTGAGCATGGATACTCTGCCCACTTTTCTTGCAGACAACTCAGAAACCTGTACACTGTTGAGACTCTTTTTCATGCTTTTAAATGTGAGATTGTTTAGCTTAGAGCTTGGCACATGGGATGTGCTTGTTATATGTTAAAATAAACAATTGCTAATGTGAGTTAATTTTCCCTATTGAGTCCATTATTTATGTTTCTCTGGCCGGTGCTTCAATGTCCAAGGCCAGCATATTGCATGTGAACAGTAGGATCAGACTCGGAATTCTGGAGGCTGAAGCCACCTCAGCTGGCCTTCGGTTAACTTTGCAGATGAGAAATATGAGATGAGAGGCTGGGAAACAGCATAGCCAAATGAGTGGTATAAAAGTTATTTTCCCCCAGAGCTGCAAATAGGTTAAACCGACCCACGATTAGCCAGCCACATTGTGATCCTAAGATGCTTTAAAGCCTGCAGAGTCGTGAGGCTCATACATTTACATATATTCTTGGCTCTGAAAGGCCAACTTGCCAGAGAAAAACTAAGTCAGGAGCCATATGCCGTGAGTTTCCTATCTCTGTGTATGAGCGAGCCAGCAGAGGGTTCCCCTGGGGCTCCCTTAGTGCCATTCACCCCAAAGTTGATTTACACACAGCATATCCATTACATAAATTGAAATGTCCATGTCCTGGAAAAATAGCTAAAAAACAAAGGGGGTTTTATTTTTTATTGTGATGAGAAACAGAAGTTGTGGGTTACTGTAAAATAATTAACTGTGTCACTTCACCATCTTCCTGCCCTCGAGTACTGCCAAATTTTTAAAGCAGACATTACTTTGTCCCCATTCCTGAAACTCAACTTGAAAATAGTGCTACGGTATGGTATTTTGAAT
Source organism: Neomonachus schauinslandi (assembly GCF_002201575.2). Taxonomy (NCBI): domain Eukaryota; kingdom Metazoa; phylum Chordata; class Mammalia; order Carnivora; family Phocidae; genus Neomonachus; species Neomonachus schauinslandi. Next base: position 74,398,659 of record NC_058410.1, on the reverse strand, counting down.
AGAAATTGGCGCACTGTCAATGAACTTTCTTGCCATTTCTTTTCAGCGCTGAGTCAGTGGAGAGCTTCTCCTTTGGTAATGGATTATATAAAGTATTTGATAAACATGTGAAATAGTTGGCAAGTTGAAGATTTTCCTTTGTGTTGAAACGACTTGCAGCACATTTTCGGGGACTATTTAGCAGTGCTGTAGGTCAGAGCGGAAGGGTGCTGGTGCTATAATGGTTTTTGGAAAACCCACCTGCCAGAAAATTGTCTGGCTGTAGACAGCATCATCAGCCCTCAGTTCATCAGGATAGGCTCTGTGGCCTGTAGATGGGTTTTCTAAATGTGATAAATTCCATATGTGACAACCATTTAGTATATTATTAGCCAGTTGGACTTTATCCCCCTGCTGAATCCTACACGCTTTTAGAATAAATTCTGTATCATAGCTCAGTGAATGTAAACAATTTCAGTGCAGGACTTTAGATTTGCCATCAGTAGCCTAGCGCTGCCATCTAGTGGTGGCAATACGAACAGCAGGCAAGTTCCTACCCTGGGGACCAGCATTTAAGCTTCTTGAGGATCACTCATGACTAAGCGACGTGTTTTCTCATCTGTGGTTTAGCCTGCGACGTTAGAGCTGAGAGGTATCTTAGAAGTGTTCTACTCCAGCGTGGCAGGTCCGGAGGATTATCACAGAGGTTCTTTTTTTTTTTTTTTAAAGATTTTATTTATTTATTTGAGAGACAGAGAGAGAGCACATGAGAGGGGGGAGGGTCAGAGGGAGAAGCAGGCTCCCTGCTGAGCAGGGAGCCCGATGCGGGACCCGATCCCGGGACTCCAGGATCATGACCTGAGCCGAAGGCAGTTGCTTAACCAACTGAGCCACCCAGGCGCCCTATCACAGAGGTTCTTAAACAAGGAAAGAAACTTGGAAATGGTGCCTAACATAGTAAGCACTCAGTATGCATTTGTGGAATAAACAAATTTGTCTACCCTGTTCCAGTTCTTGTCTCTCTCTACCACAGCTACCAAAAAGTTTTAACACGATCTTCTGTTTTTAGTTTGAAAATGAAGGACTGTATAATTTTCCTTAAAATGAAAATTTTCGTTTATGTCTAAGTCTCTGAACCAAACTTTTCTTTTCCACTTTATGTCACTCCCTACTATTCTTTCTTTTTAAACATCCAGGGCAGACAGTTGTAAAAACTAGACTCTTATCTTTATCTACTGCTGCTGTAAAAATGATCAAAAACGTAGAGATTTAAAACAACACATTATCTTACAGTTCTGGAGGCCAGAGGTGTAAAGAGGGTCCGCGGGGTTGCATTCCTTCTGGAAATTCGAGGAGAGAATATGTTCCCTTGCCCTCTGGAGATTCTAGAGGCCGCCCACATTGACCCTCCTTCCTATAAGGATCCCGGTGATTACATGGGCCTCACCTGGATAATCCCAGCTAATCTCCTCATGTAACAATTGTTCACGAAATCACAGGTGCAGCCTCCCTCACCCTGTAAGGAACATATTCACAGGTGCTGGGGATTCAGGTATGGCTTTCTTCGGGAGCCATTTTTGGGGGCATATCACAATGAGGTGCACAGCCGTTAGAGATGTATGAGATCCCTTCTAAATACCTACCTATGTTTTGGTTCCGGTTGTTTGATATTAATAGTGATTGCGGTCATTTGTGGGTGTTTGCTGGGCTCTGGGCATTGTGCTTGTATACAGCATATTAGTTTCTCACCAAAATACTCTAAACTATCATTCCTGTTTAGCCAATGATATTAGGAAATAATGTTGGGAGAGGTTATGTAACCTTCCTGAAAATCATACTGCCCTCAAAGCCCACTGCCTCCAGAACCCCTGAAACACCTTCCATCACTAATTACTAGTTACCGTTACTTTCTCGTCACCGTGATTCCCATACGCTTTTTAACTTAAATGCTGTCTCCATGCAGGACTCCAGTCAGTGAGTGACGTTAGGTGAGGGCTCAAGTGGACTGGGAATTAGACTTTGTAAAACACCCACGCTGCCCTGCATCCACTCCCAGTTTGTGAGAGTGACTATTAAAGTTTTTCCAAGTGTTCTCCGCAACCTAAGCCACGCGATGCTCGCTTCCCACCTGCCTCCTCTCCCTGCTTGCACTCCTCCCCTCCTGCTGCGGCCTTTTGCCCCAACCAGCCCTTGTGTCTGCAGTGATTGAGACTATCTGGCCCAGGCCACAGTGTCCACCCGCTGTGTGTCCATTTTTCCCGGGCAGGTGGAGGCTGAAGGAGGAGGAGGAGTGGAGACGGCCGTGCGTGCTTCCGCACGTAAGGTGTGGATGCAGGCAGTGCTGTTGGGGGGGCAGGGGGCTGGAAACGTGGATGGCCAAATAAAGCACAGGCATGTTGTCAGAAGTGGCTATGCAGTCGTTTCTGTGTCCTAACAAACACACGAGGTAGAAATTGGTGTTGGCCTTCCAAGGCCATTGATCTGAGCAGTCCCTGGCCCACACCACCCCTGGGCGACGTGTGACAGGTTCATGCAAAATTAGGTTCTATGGCAGCACAGTATACACATGAAATTGGACAACTGCCTCACGATACATAACAAGGGACCCGGGGCAAAGACAGGCCTGAGAAGTGCAAGTCTGTCCCCTGGTGAGGGAGAGCAGCTCAGTGCAAATTCCTTTTTTTCCCTCTGGCTTTATTGAAGTATGATTGACAAAATTATGTATATTTAAGGTGTACATCATGTTGTTTATATATATATAAATACATACATATTATATATCTTTAGATACATACATGTAAATATATATACATATGTGTGTATATGTATATATACACGTTGTGAAATGATTACTGCAACTAAGATAATTAACATATCCATCACCTCACATAGTGCAGATTCTTGATGGTAAGTCAGCATTCTTGTTTTCAGATACAGGAAAAATAATTCATTTGAAGTATTTAATATAGTGAGTAATCATTTATTTAGTCTGTCTATCCTATTTAAGCTAAACAATACACTTCTCAGGGTAAAAAAACCCCAAAAAACAGAAGAGGTACTGAGTCTTAGAATAGAATTACATCATGCCATAGTAAAATTCTATACGCTCTAGGTAGACCCGCTCAAAAACTTAGGTTTTTATTTCACTATAAACCACTCTCTTGGAGTAATTATTTTGACATGGACTCTGTTTCTTTTTAGGCTGAGGGCCTGATGCAGTTCTAGAATTCCTAATGTAGATCCAGGCTATAAATAAGACACAGGAAATGCAATTCGAGTGTTCTGTGGCTGGGTAATGTTTAATCACACTTAAGTTTAATAGCTCTGAGAAAAATATATGACAAAGCCACAGATATTCACGGGCATGAGTAATCAGGAAAGCATTCATTTGGGAAGTCTCTAAAATGTAGCTGTCCTTGAGCAAAAAACATAACAAAACAAAGAAAAAGGGAGTTTGAGAGTGTGTCTGAGACTATCCTGAAATAAAAATATTTGGCTGTTTAGTTTTAGGAAGCTAAGTGCTATAGCTTTGGCTTAAGTAATAAACTATTTTAAAGTGATTAATTCACCCATTAAAGTAGAATAATAATTATAAAAGAACCTATTATTGACTGCTTACTGTGCTCTGGGCTCAGAGATAATTCTCTGGATAGACCATCTTACTTAATCCCCGTGCTTATGTTCTGAGGTAGAGGTTACTCTTCTCCCTGCTCTGCAGATGAGGACGCTGACACCGAACTTAACGAATCGCCCAAATTCATGTGCCCGATAAGTGGTAAGGATGAGACTGAGCCCAAATATTCCTACTGCCTGGTCAAAACCACTGCACTGATACAGATGCTCCAATGTTCTAAATACTATCAGCAGTCACACCTCTAAAGAAAGCAGAAGCAAACAAACAAACGGTAATAGTAAGTTATCTCTTGTAGTTTCGTGTGGTCATTTCTACTAGTATAGACCAAGTACAAAGGTGAGATAATGGCCAATGGCTACTCCGTTGGTAAGAATTCATCTACAAATCCTGATTCTTGCTTCTTCCCTAGTTCCCTTCCACTCCATTTGTCTCCACAAGCCAACCCATCATCAACTGTGTGTACGCTGACTCATGGTGGAGACCGATGACTGCAGCCTCACTTTTGTTAACCAAAAGTGGAATTTGAAGCCCCAAATCCAAGGCATCTGGAAAGTGACAGCAAAGGTCACAATTATAATGGAAAACAGGAAAAAGGAGGAGGATGAGGGAAGACATGGGACATTAAAGCTTTCAAAATGTCATGGCTGCCCCGCCAGTTGGGACTGTGTCTCTTTTTAGATCAATGAGCTGGTGCTTTTTTGGATGATGGGCACATGTAGCTGTGTCCACTGAACCGTGGATTGCTCTATCAGTAAGAGCTATCATTTACCTTACACTGACAGCTTCCCACAAGGCAAACTTAGATTTTCCAGAAGCAAGTGTCCTTAAACATTTGTCCAATTTTAAATTACAGGCCAAATTAGACAGGCTAACTAAATTCATGTCGTCTTATTACTGTGATTCTGAGGTCACATGATAAGGCCCTGCCCTTCCCATGCCCGAGGCTAGACGTGGGCATGGCTTTTATTCCTGTGGCGCACTGCTGCAGAACTCCCTCAAAGGGCGCCAGACGGGCCTGGCAAACACATGCTCGTGCAGAATTTGTAGCCATCAGATGCTGGAAGCATTACATACAAGCCCACTGAATTTTTTTAATTGAGGCATGCTGGGCATACAATGTTACATTAGTTTCAGGCGTATAACAGTGATGTGATGATTCTGCAGGTTATGCTCTGCTCACCACAGTGGAGGCACCATGGGTCACCAGACGACGCTATTACAATACCATTGACCATATTCCCTCAGCCGCACCTTTGATTCCCATGACTCATTCCATAACTGGAAGCCTTTGGGTCCCACCCCCCTTCACCCATTTTGCTCATTCTCCACACCTCCACCCTCCCCCCCAGCCTACTGAATTTGAATCTTTTCAGATGTATTAACTTAGTTATGTAAAAGTATGTTTTTTCTTTATTAATGGCTGAACCGTTTGACATTAGCAGTTGCTAACACAGTAAAAAAGCAAAGTTTAGAATAAATTTGTTTTGTACCCGAAGAAGAAGCAGAGGTCATTTGGAACTTGGTTGAGCAATCATCCCTGGATAAACTGCCTTCTGGGGTGTGGCTCAGGATGCTGCCCCAGGGCACTTACTGCTGCCGTTGTTCTCAGACTGTACTGAGTATCTGAATCACCTGGAGGGCTGGTTAAAACATGGGTAGCTGGGAACCCCAGCTCCCATCCCCCCCGCTTCCCCCATTATGGAGAGTTTTGGAAAGTAGCTCTGGGTTGGGCCCTGAGATTTAGCATTTTTAACAAGATCCCAGGTGATGCTGACCCTGCTGATCTGGGACAGCAATCTGGGCATCCCTTAATAAACAGGGTTTATTTTGCCATACACAGGTTAGGAATTTTATTAACATACTAATGACATTCTTTTCAGTTGTTCATGTTTCATTTAGAGTCCAAAGGCAGGAAAAAACCCCAATGTCCCAGCTCAAAGCAGGCAGGAGGAGTTCCCCCTTCCTCACAGGAGGGTCCATCTTTTCATTCTATGCAGGCCTTCCACTGATTGGACAAGGCCCACCCACATTTAGGAGGAAGTCGGCTTTATGCAATCTACCAATTCAAGTGCTACTCTCTTCTGGAAACACCCTCAGAGATGCACCCAGAATAATGTTTGGCCAAATAACTGGGTACTCCGCAGCCTAGTCAAGTTGACACAAAAAATTAACCATGACATGGGGCTTTCTTCAAAGTGTACCTAGAGAATTATGGCACAGGGTGCATGTTTTATTTAGTAAAGAGTAGGTGAACTTCTGTATTTGAGATTCATGTTCCAGTTCAGGGGTTTGTGTAGCAACAGATCATCTTGTCAGTTACCATTTAATACTTGCATTCTGCCTTTCTAATCCCTAACTAGCTTTAGATGTAAGGCTAAATTAAATAGCAGTGAAAAAAAAAATAAAACCTAACCGGAGAAACAATATCACAGTACCATGATTTAGATGTCCTCTGTTTTGCCTAGGAATGCCTTTCACACATTGATTACTCCATGGATCATTAGTATCAAGTGTCAAAATGTACAGAGTGATTCTTTGCATTTCTCAACATGGATATTTAGCTGACTTTCAGTCTTTGGTGTATTTTTTTTTAAGATTTATTTATTCATTTGAGAGAGAGAGAAAGAGCGTCTGAGTGTGTGCGAGTGGGGGGAGGGGCAAGGAAGAGGGAGAAGGAGAGAAACACACTCTCCACTGAGCGGTGAGCCCATTGCCGAGCTCTATCCCAGGCACCCTGAGATCGCAACCCTAGCCAAAATGAAGAGCTGGTTGCCCAACTCTGACTGAACCATCCAGGGGCCCTTCTTTGGTGTATTCTTCTTCTTCTCCTTCTCTTTCTTCTTCTCTCATTCTCCTCCTTCTTCTTTCTCCTTCTTCCCCTTCTTCTTCTTCTGGATTTTATTTATTTATTTGAGAGAGAGAGCACGAGCAGGGGAGAGGGGGTAGAGGGAGAGGGAGAAGCAGACTCCCCGGCTCCATCCCAGGACCCTGAAATCATGACCTGAACCAAAGACAGATGCTTAACCAACTGAGCCACCCAGGTACCCTCTTTGGTGTATTCTTATGTTAGTTCACAATGGACAGCTGTTGTCATAAAGGACTAAATAAAAAAATCAATTTTTTAAGCATTTTGTTGCCCACACACAAAAAATTTTCTTGATTGAAATTTTGCTAAGAATCAAGTGGATAACATCAAATACACACACACATATATTTTTAAAAATAATCTATTTTGCTCTGTTCTTAGGCTAAGAGGCAGCAAATAACTCTGATTTTAGCTTTTTTTTTTGGACAAAGACATAATTTTTCATCTTGGGAACTACCCACTAAAACATGATTTCAAGGCCTCAATAGAGTTACTGAGTTGTTAGCCTTTTTCACTCCAATTCAATTAAATGAAATTGATGAAAGAGTCATTGTGAAAATTTCATTGGAGATAACAAAAGAAAATACTAACTGGCTCAACAACATCATTACCAATATAATTACAGCTTTGTATAAAGTGACATTTGCCATGATGATGATTAGAAAATACTGTGACATGAGTGTGGATTTTTTTCTTTATTGATTTTTTGATGTTATCCATCACTCTGTACAGAAGAATGCCCTGTCTCCAAAGTAAAACAAATTACAAGCTATTTAGCAAACAAGACAGTCTAATATTAACCAGAATCACCACTGCTCTGCATGCAAGTATGAGTAGATAAAAAATGGAAATTGCAAAACTTCTGTGTAATTTTGCTGATGCAAATCATGGTAAAGATTATTCTGAATTTACTTAATATGTTCAAATACGTTATGATACAAATTACATCATGTTTCAGTGAATATATTATGTTTAAACAATAAAGTGGTTCATGTAGTAAATGTTTTTGTTGTATCAAAAGAATGTCATTAGTGTTGTTAACAAACTTATCTACTTGTATATGGGCCAAATGAACTCTGTTGTGTCAAGAGATGCCCATATTCGGGCGCCCCGGGTGGCTCAGTTAAATGTCTGCTCAGGTCATGATCTCAGGGTCCTGGGATCGAGCCCCACATCGGGCTCCCTGCTTGGTGGGGAGTCTGCTTCTCCCTCTGCCCCTCACCCTGCTAGTGCTCTCTCTCTCACTCTCTCTGTCTCTCTCAAGTAAATAAATAAAATCTTAAAAAAAAAAGAGAGAGAGAGAGAGATGCCCATATTCAGCTCTGCCTCGGAGACAACTTTTGCTTTTCATGACAGTGCACAGGATCTTACACTGGGTTGTGGGCCCTTCCTAACATTTCTCGTTAGCTTTTTTTCCATGCCAACCACCCCCCCGCCAACCCAAACCAAAAACCAGCCTTCTCAGAAAACATTGCCAGTAAAGGCATTGTAGGAATAATGTAACCTTGAATTGTCTCAGCTTTCTATAAAATGAATAGCATATGCTAAGCCTTGATATTTTAACTATTAGTTTAAGAGACCTGGAGCATGGGGCGCCTGGGTGGCTCAGTCGTTAAGCATCTGCCTTCGGCTCAGGTCATGATCCCAGGGTCCTGGCATCAAGCCCCACATCGGGCTCCCTGCTCCGGGGGAAGCCTGCTTCTCCCTCTCCCACTCCCCCTGCTTGTGTTCCCTCTCTCGCTGTGTCTCTCTCGGTCAAATAAATAAATAAAATCTTTAAAAAAAAGAGAGACTTGGAGCAGAGCTCACAAATAGTAGTGACCTGGAAGTTCAAAACTGCTGCTCCAAAGAACACTAGCACTGTCCCCACCCACACAGGGCAAAAACTGGCAAACATCAATTCTATGAAATAGCTTTACATACCAGTGAGCCTAGAGAAGCAGGAAAAGAGGGCAAGAAGATGTAAACAGTACAAGGGGTATTCATAATTTATCAAACACTGGCAACTGAAAACATATTTAACAAAAACACCGCTCTTAGATGAGGAGACTAATGATGAAAGGGACTATATTTAATCGTGATCATGTTCTCCCAAGTGGCAAATTCAGAACCACAGCCTTAAATTCTTACAACTAATTTGAATCTACAGTAAAGTTCTACAGTGAGGCATTTTGTATGTTGCTTTGCTTAGATGGTAGTTCCAAGCACAACTTGGTTTTAAGAAAAGCGCATGGTACATCACACCATCGGTCAGCTTGGTCTGCAAACCATGGTTTAAGGAAATTCACTGTATTATAATGAACATTTTCTGAGCTCTGTGCTAGGCATTTATGCTCCAGAGATGAGGAATTTATGATCCCTGCTCTTGAAGAGCTAAGTGCAGGGGAAAATGCCGGACATCTGCTGCTATCTTTATTTCTAAATCACCTAGAAATAAGGTTGTAGGAGACCTAGGAAGGGAGAGTGGCTCAGGCAATAGGGGACCCCGGTTCACCACCCCATCTAACCCTCCCATGCATTGGGTTGTCTGGGGAGATAGAGGCGGAGATGGCAGGTGGGGGTGGGGGATGGTGGGTTAGGGCTGGTGGAAGGAAAATTGGGTGAAATACAATTTACTAATTTTGGAAGTCTGTGTGAGCCTACTTAGCAAGGTGTTTCTCTAATCTTGGTAAAATCTAATAAGGACTCAAGGCCTAAATGAAATGATAAGTAACGTAGTTAAAAAGAGAACATTATAAAGCTTCTCTTTCTTTTTATATTTTTAAGGACAGAAGAGAAGAACAAAATGGCAAATATGTTATTTTGTTGGATATTTTTCACCCTCGGGTGGACCCTCATTGATGGATCCGAAATGGAACAGGATTTTGTGTGGCACTTAAGAAAAATCCCCCGGGTTGTCAGTGAAAGGACTTTCCATCTTACCAGCCCCACCTTTGAGGCAGATGCTAAGATGGTGCTCAATAGAGTGTGTGGCATTGAATGCCAGAAAGAACTCCCACCTCCCAGCCTTTCTGATCTGGAAGATTCTCTTTCCTATGAGACTGTCTTTGAGAATGGCACCCGAACCTTGACCAGAGTGAAAGTCCAAGATGTGGTCCTTGAGCCCATTCAAAATGTCAGCATGAAAGGGGCATCCGTTAGGAGGAAGAGACAGGTGTATGGCACAGACAGCAGGTTCAGCATCTTGGACAAAAAGTTCTTAACCAACTTCCCTTTCAACACAGCCGTGAAGCTCTCCACGGGCTGCAGTGGTATTCTCATTTCCCCCAGCCATGTTCTAACAGCTGCCCACTGTGTGCATGATGGGAAGGACTACATCAAAGGGAGTAAAAAGCTAAGGATAGGGTTGTTGAAGATGAGAAATAAGGGCAGTGGCAAGAAACGGAGGGGTTCTAAGAGGAGCAGGAGAGAAGCCAATGGTGGCGACCAGCGAGAGGATACCACAGACAATCTGGAGAGAGCCAAGGCTGGAAGAAGAAGAAAGGAATCTGGTCGGGGTCGTAGAGTCCCTGAGGGGAGGCCCTCCTTCCAGTGGACCCGGGTCAAGAATACGCACATTCCCAAAGGCTGGGCCAGAGGAGGGAAGGGGGATGCTGCCTTGGACTATGACTATGCTCTTCTGGAGTTGAAGCGCGCTCACAAAAAGAAATACATGGAACTAGGAATCAGTCCAACCATCAAGAAGCTGCCTGGGGGAATGATCCACTTCTCAGGATTTGATCATGATAGGGCCGATCAGTTAGTCTACAGGTTTTGTAGCGTGTCCGATGAATCCAGTGATCTCCTCTATCAATACTGCGACGCTGAGTCAGGCTCCACTGGTTCCGGGGTCTATCTGCGTCTGAAAGAGCCAGACAAGAAGAATTGGAAGCGCAAAATCATTGCGGTCTATTCAGGCCACCAGTGGGTGGATGTCCACGGTGTGCAGAAGGACTACAACGTGGCGGTGCGCATCACTCCCCTCAAGTACGCCCAGATCTGCCTCTGGATTCATGGAAATAATACCAACTGTACTTACGGCTAACAAAAACCTGCAGTGAGTCAATGGATTATTTAAATCGCAGAGCACTCCAGTTATGACTATTGTAGCAAGATCACTTCCTAGGTTATGCCTGGACTCGAACCCTATCAACAACATTTTTATAAATTTATCGTTTCAAAATTAGGAGATTTTTATCTGTTTAAAAAATACCTAGGTATAAATAACTAAAACTAGATGGGCACCTCAATGTCAAGTATATATTCTTCTTTACAGGGTGATAAGTATCATTTATGGGAAGTCTTTTGTTTCTTTCTGCCTTCTTAAGATGAGACACTTTAAAACTTCAAACTGGTACTATAAATAATATGTGATTTCTTAATGGACTTATTCTCAGGGTCCTACTCTATCAAGAATCTAATAGGGTGCTGGTTGCATATTAAAGGGGAAACTGCATATACAGATAGAGACAGTGACATGATTAGCGTCAGGGTAGAGACAATAATTTACAACAGCTTGTATTACTTGGAGATGGACCCATTCAGCTCATGCCCTCCATGTTTATATAGTGTTTTCTGTTGGGTCTGAGAAACTTTGGTTTAGTTGTTGTTGGTGGTGGTGTTTTTAAGAATTGCAAGATACAGCAAATTTTATAAACAAAGCTAGCAACTATTTTACTGCTTTAAAATACGTCAACTGAAGTGTGTATTATTTAAAAATGGGAGAAATACTTTGTTCTATGAAATGAATCTAGTTTAAAAATAGGGAAGCTGAGATTATTTTAAGATCTCAAGTTTTTATTTAACTAATGTTCAGAACGTGGACTTTTCATGAAGGCAGAAGGAAGACAGTTCACAAGTGGTCATGTTTTGAAAGCCTCTTCATTTAATGCTAGTCTTCTATGTATGAGGTGTTAAGAGTTTTAGGACCAAGAATTTTAGTCTTTCTCAAGAGAGCCTTTTTCCCCTTGATAGATTTCAGCTTTCTTAATAGGGCCACACACATATTATTTTGGCAATTTCTCTGACTAGCAGTTTTAGATAAATCCCTTAAAATGAATATAATTTACACATACAATTTTTAAAAGAAGGTTCTGATTCTCTTCATCACGGGCCAAGGCCGCACACTGGCTCAGGCCGTCATGGCGGCCCCAGCAGACAGAACCGGTGGCTGTCTTCAGGCAAAACACAGTCGTTACTCACACATTTCTTGAATGAACAGATATTTGCTGAATGGTAGTAAAAGTGAGTTTGTTCAGGCCATTATGTCTAAAGGGTTTTAGTGATTTGCAGCTGAGTGCACCATAAAATTCAGGAATTGCAAGCCTAATTTCTGGTCTGCTATTTTTGGCAGTTTCTAGGGCACACGTTCTTTTCTCTCATGACTCACCTAAGTACTGATTCTGCCAGAGTTCAAATTTATTTTACTTGTTATTTTTTTTTTTTGAAAGAATGGGGACTTACACCCTTGATTAGTATGCAAAAGAACATTTGATTAGGTTATAATAAAAAGTGATTTTGTATATCTTGTCCAAAATAGCTGGAATTCAACACAAGTATACATTCTTTTGTAGTGTGAATCTGTTTAAAAATCATTCAATAAAAATTAAAAAAATAAATCAATCATAACTTTTACTATATCCACATATATGTTTTATATACAGGGTTTCAGTGAATATTAACTGTGTAGTTTACTAAAAAATGATTTTATTTAAGTCTAACTGCATTTCACTAAGCAGTATTTTATCATTGATGCTAGTGGGATAGGGCTATTGACTCTAAAGTTTTGATCAGATTTTTTGGGGGGAAACATCTATATGATCACTGCAACTGAAAGTGCTTTGACATGAATTTTGCACGCTTACATGCTTGCAAATGCACACAATCTTCATCTTAGATTCTTAGAAAATAATTCCTGGGATTTCTGTAAATTCAGAATAACTTAGGGTATTTGGTGTCAGTAGTTTGGAGCTGAAGCTTAAATTCTGAATACATATGATTTCCTTAAAATCATTGTACTTTCCAAAAATACAAAATTTAGCCTATTTTATTTGCAGGGGTTTATTTTATTCTGTCATTCTTTCTTTACCAAGTGAATCATGAATCTTATATGACCTATTTAGGACAACTAAAGTATACTGTATTACTCAGAAAGTTTTATTTCACAATCTTTTCCTGTTACACTTAATCAGATTTGAAATAGAAATTGATTTCATATAGCTGAAGAAATACACTCTTGATGTCTTTTGCGTGCAAAGGTCTATAGTGAGTTTCTGCCTGAAGAAACTTATCAGTGATTTGAATTCAAATAACTACAGTATTTACAAACCAACTGAAATTTAAAATTGTGTGATTTTTTTCTTTACCCAAATAATGTGTTTCATTTTTTTTTTCTTGCTCAAATGGATAAGTGTGCGGGTAGAAGAGACATTTTTTTTTCTTTTTTGATGTGCTTACTTAAATCCCAAATGTTCTTTTTGAAAAAAGATTTAAATGCATATGTGAGCAAGATCAGAGTTCCAGACAAATCATTAGCCTTTTTATTTGTAGCTGAAAAAGTACTTTGAAATTCTTTTTTCATAGAAAGAATCTCAGGATTAGAAGAGACCATAAAGATCATTTAGCTTAACTCCAAAATTTAGATTTTAACTTCCCTCCATCACATTCCATTCAAGTGGTTTTCCAGTAAAAAAACTTCACCCATTAAATATTGGTTAGTTATTAAAATTAATTCAGGAATATAACTTACTATTTTAGTTTAAATTATTAGATCAGTTTGTTACATTCTGCAAAAATTACATTGTTTATCTTGCATTTTATCCCAAACTCCACATTTCAATTACTCATAATTCTTTGCCCTTCTGCTAGCAAATTGGGTCTTTACTCTTATCAAAAATGAACTGTGATCCTTAATTAAGAATATTGGGGTAAGGCAATTGAACCAAACACTGAGCATTACAAAGATGTGGATCTCTAGCTGGAAATAGCCTGGAAATAGGATCATATATTCTTTTATATGGTGTCACTATAACAAATATATTTTCGCTACTGATTTTAAAGATAACCTGCCAAGGCTTAACAAATAGTTTTATGTTTAGTAAACATCTCCAATTAATTAATGGAAAATATTTCTAATAAATTGATTTTTTCCCCCCAGCTAGAATTGTTCTTTCTTTAATGCCCTAATTATAAGGCTCCAAGATACTTAGGAGATTTGGTCTAATTGATCATGAAATCATGTTCTCATCAGATGAGGTCAGTGTATAGGTGGATTCACGACTCTTTATTGATTCACCATTTAACTGAGGGGGAAAAATGTCTTAGATGGCTTTCTTTTCTACTTGCAAATAAGCCTAGGGAGGGAAATTCCTTGTCTACTTCTTTCTGGGGTTGATAACTGGCAGTTTCATTCAGTTAGTTCAACTGTCGAGAGCACGGTGGCCAACTTAGCTTGTAATCCAAATCTAGGCTAGTTTGCTTTACCTCCAGGTAAGGTGTTGTTTTAGTTAGTTTGGGCTGCCAGAAGAAAATACCATGGACTGGGGGGCTTAAACACCGGAATTTTGCTAGGTACCACCTTGCTGTAGACTCACGTGACCTCTTCTTTGTGACCATTCAGAGAGAATGCAAACGAGCTCTTTGGTGTCTCTTCTTATAAGGGGATAATCCCGTTATAAGGGCCCCACTTTCATGACCTCGTCTAACCCCACATACCTTGCTAAGACCCCATTTCCAAATAGCATTACACTGGGGGTATGCATTGGGGGGTGGCACAGTCAGTCCACAACAGGTGCCCATTCAAAAGCCAGAAGTTGTACCTTGTCCCTGGCCCAGGAAACCTCACAAACACAGCAGCCAACAGAGGAGCAAGGCGAAGGCTGTGAATGGCAGCTCAGGGCAACCAAACTCTTTCTCACCACTTTCATCATCATTACCTTGAGTGCTTGTACCTGGCACAGAGGAGGTGGCCAATACATGCTAAAAAATATCACCAAGTAAACCTTGAGGGTTCCTCTTTCAGGGCATTACTAATTCTGTGCTACATGACAAGGCTCCGAAATACTAGAGGTATTGTCTTAATTGTATATTGCACTAAAGCTACAGCTACATATTTAAATAATGGTAATATTTGCAATGAATTTTATCATGGGAATACTGAAGCAAGGCACTTAAGGAATCAGATGTTTGCAATATTCCCTCCTGACTCGTGTGTGTTTCTGATAAAAGGGCCTACAAACTGATGGAGCCAGGCATCCGTAGTACCCCTCATCCTCTCCATCTGCCATGTAAACATTTAATCAGATCATCTCTGCCTCAAAATTTGCCCCTAAAATCTTTTTGCTTTAGTCATATTTAAAATTTTCCGATAACATCTTAAACTCCACTTACTTTCATCAAGCACTGGGGACAAGTAGGCTACTTAGCACATCTACTTCAATTTACACGGCAGTCCACGTGATCATATGATCCATGATTGCATTCCAGTGTGGTGTTATCAAACTAAGCCTGTCACATTCCCATCTGTGTTTGTAAACATTTTACTAATACAGAAACTCGCATTTATGTCATTGAAATCCTGTATGTATCGATTCGTAAGCTGAAAAAGTGTGTACACTTTCACCCATTGGGCACAGATAAAGGGAATACGTCCGAAACTGCTCCCACAACTGAATACAGAGTTTGGAAGCTTCCTCCAGGCTCTTACTCAGCCTGATGACCACGCATTTCCTTATTCTTCTGTATATTTTAATTTTAATTTCATCAGCAATTTGTAATATGCCATTAAGATCTGCTACCTAGAATTTCCTTTGTGGGCAATTTCAAGTGTCCAAAATACAACAAAAAATATGAGGCCCAAAATGAGTGACACGAAATTACTTTTGCTGTAGAAATAATCTTAACAAATTTGGTGATCTAATTTCTCAAATTATTGTTAGAAGGTCGCTTGCTGCCAAGGCAAGTCTACAATAATCCCAAGAAGTGATAGCCTGACAGAAAAGGAGGATGCAGGCAAACCACTAAAGGACTTCTTAAAAAAAGGTATAAAGACTACAAAATCGTTTTGGTGCTGTTAGTTACATGAACCACACTGGCCCCTGCAGGCATACCAATATATGTCATATTTATAATGATTACATGATCAATATTAAATTTAGTTATGTTCAGTATGAGTTTTGGAAGGCATTACATCATAGAAAAATTTTTATCCAAAAAGCTGAACTTTTTTTTTCCTAGAGAGAACGAATGTGTGAGTGTGTGTGTGTGTGCACATAAGTGCGGGGGCGGGGGGTGTGGGAGGGGTGGAGGGAGAGGGCGAGAGGGAATCTTAAGTAGGCTCTATGCCCAGCGTCGGGCGTGTGGTGGGGGCTCCATCTCACGACCCTGACATCATGACCTGAGCCGAATCAAGACTCGAATGCTTAACCGACCGAGCCACCCAGATGCCCCATTAACACTTTCAAAAAGTTTTAAGAGAAACATCAGCGGACTACATAATTGACTTGTTTTATACTCAGACGAAATTCTAATCTCAAAAGTCAAGAAAAATATCTTTCCCAAATATTTTATCGAACCCCCAACCTCCTTCACAGTTAAAATACCTGTGCATTGTGAATGTTACATGTTATTGCAGGTTCAGAATCTGTCATCTGGCTGCCGCCGACGTATGCCTACACTTAGCACTGCAGCAGAGAGGTACAGCGACTCTGGTGGGGTGGAAAACATTCAGAGTGTGGAATAAAACACCTTTAATTGTCCAGCCACACTGGACTGCCTTGTATAAAGTCAATGCTCAGCAAATATAATATGCTGATAGTTAGTTAGTCTTATAAGATTATAGAAATGCCCCGATATAATTGAAAGACAGACAGACTGGCATTTCCCATAAGCAGAGGCCAGCAATCATTTCTCCTGACGAACAGGAAGTTTGTGTGTGGTGCATGTGCTGGATTAGGGTAATGTGCCCCTGTTCTCTGAAACTCGTCTTCCCTGCCCCCACCCCCCCATTATGTTACTCCCAAGCTTCCAGCTTACTGGGGTTTAGCTAACAACTTAATGTTTTTCTAAAAACTGCCCATCAAGGAGCTTATAAACTAGATAAGCAATTCAGGGATTTCCTAAAATAATCCTTACAGTACTGAGGCTTCTGGATGGTAAGGAGAAGTCCCTCTGGGTTCCAAGCACCTTCCCCCTACCAGCCCTTCTCCTCCCATGAATTAATTTGCAATTTTTGCTTTACTTAGAGTTTAAACTACTGCTGATGAAGTCACGTACCTGGTCACACAACAATATAGATCTCAGGGTATAGGAGAAAAGAATGTACTAGTACATAGTAGAGAGATCTGGGAGGACACATGGATTTTTTCCCCCTCAAAACCACTTTGAATGGATCAGCTGTTAGACAAAGTTGCAGCTAACAAATCTTGGAAGATACAGCTTTACATTTTTTGAAAATTTTTCTTTGTGATACCTACAAACACGCTGCTTATTTTTGCTTTTAAAAAATCACTATGGGCTTGGTGACAAGATTCTACTGCCACTTTATCAAGCAATTGCCTAAAAATAAAAGCATGTTGTTTGGGAGACAGGACCTGAATTTAGTATTTTGCCACTGTACTTAGAACATTTACTTTAAAAGGCTCTCTTTGTGGCCTGGGAAACTAAGTGACACTATTGTACCCACCAAATGGGCAGCTGTGCCTCTTCATGCAGACTGCCACGTGACTGATGTGGCTCCACATCACTGTCCTGGGCCGTCGTAGGCCCACAGATGGCAGCATCTCTCTCCTGCGCATACCCTCAAATTAAAGCTTGGGTTTTGGTGGAAACTACTGTAACATAATGCAATAGGGACCATCTTTTTTATGACTAGTAACTAAACGTCTCAATTTTTAGACTAGCTGAAACACAATACTCTGTGGCTTTCCTATTTTGAAGTATTTAGAAAATTCCCCTTGTCTAAAATTCCCTGGAATCACCCATAAGTTTTAAACAGATCTGGATCTCTGGGTTTTCAGTGGTTTCCCTTAGCCTAGTGGTTTCCAAGTTTGGCTGCTCATCGGAAGGCGCTAGGGAATTATTTTAGAAAGCCTGTTTCCAGGGCCTCCCTGAGACCTACCCTGGAATCCGCCAGAGTGAGGCCCAGAGATCTGTATTTGATAAAGCTCTCCAAGTACTGGATGCTCATCCAGGTGTGGGAACCACTGTCACAGTGTTTCCTAAATGAGTTGTTCTTCCACCTTCCATAGCTCTCCCTCTGTGCACAATGATGACGTTTGTCTTTTTCTTCCAGGGTAAATGTTTTCTCGGCTTCAACTGCCTTTATACATGTTCTTGTAAGCTACCTCAAGGACTCTGGTAATGAAAGTGGTGGTAAACTATCAAATACATACAGAGTATTCTTTTCAGTATTTTTCTAAAGTGGAAATATATTTTCGCAATAACATTGTTATAATACTGTTTTATGATGGTAAGAAATGAGTCAAATTTACAAAACTCTTGAGCATATGCAATCATTTTACCATTTGTGACAAAATCCAATTTTACATACTTCCTGAAAATTAGATACTATATATATTTTTTTATTTATAATCCATTTCACAATGTAGGTTAGATCAATTTAATTCAACAAATTTTTATTGAGTCCAATCTTAGGCACATAGGATATAGAGTGAAGTCCTAGATTCTACCCTTCCTCAAAGAATTCATAATATACTAAGGAAGTCAGACATATAAAAAAATAGTGTGGAAAAGGTTCAGTATAAGGTGCTGAAGGAACACATTTGAGAAGGATTGACTCTCTCAGGGTGGGCAGATATGATAAAGAAATATTTCTTAGAGGAAGTGAGGTCTAGGTTGGGTTTTGAAGGGTAAGTTGAAGTTTTCCAACCTATCAGTGGGGAACCTGGGGGAGAGGAGGGCATCCATGGGAGGGGTGCAAAAGTATGTAAGTGGTGTGTTTAGGCTACAGTGAGTATTTAAGGATTGTTGCTATAGGAGATTAGCACCTCCTACTGGTGAGGAATGGCAAGAAATGAGGTTACCAAGCTAGACTTCGAGCCTTGAAAAGATTTTTGGATTTGAATGCAATGTTAGAGAGTTTTGACTTTAACCTTTAGTTGACCGGGAATTGATGCAGGTTTTTAAGTTAGAGAAATGTGATCAGATGGGCACTTGGGGAAGGAAACCTGGCAATACCCTTTAGGCTGGATTCAGGTGGGTTTGGGTGGGGATTAGACTAGAGGCAAAGAGCCCTGTGTAGAGGCCGCTGGAGCTGCTGTGCTAAGGAAATGGTAGTGGGAATGGCAGGAGAGGGCAAGTCAGGCAGAATGCTCAGTATATTCAGTAGCCCACTGAATGCAGGAGAGAATTGAGGGTGTCATGTCACCCAGGTGGGAGACTTGGGAGCCTAGGTAGATGGTGAGACCACCAAGCAAGACAGAAAACCAGACTTGAGGAAAAAGACTGAGCTCATTTTTAGACATGTATGTTTAACATTTTTGTAGACTATCAGTAAGGTTGATAACATCCATACACAAAGAATGCAATGCCAAGAGAGTTAGGTAACAAACATACGTGGTTTTTTTAGTGAACTAACACTTAGTTAACACATAACCACCCAGTAAGTCATTTACCTATATTTTATTCTGAACTCAATCACATAGCGACCACACTTTTGTCTCTGTTCTAAAAACTAAATGCTCCTTTTAATTTAGCTTTGAAGCCATAGCTTTGTTTTTCCCTGAGAAGGGATAGGTGTTCTAAAAATCTGGCCCTGAATTTACATCTGAAATATTTCATACACGGTCACAACTCCATTTCCTGTTTTCAATAGAGTGACAAATCTACGTGACCCAAAATAGCAGAGAGTTTAAAAAACAATTCCAAATTTCCTTGGGATATACTTTTAAGTCTTTTCAGGCTGTAAAGTTTACTTCCTGTTTAGGTTTTACAAAGACAATTATAAATTATGAAATTAGTTGACTTACCCCAGAGGTGTTCTCTACTCTGAAAGAGAGAAAAGAACCATGGGATGTTTGGGTGTGTTGGAGATGAATCTAGTACTCAAGATTGGGTTAACAGCAGAGAAGACCATCATGAAAAGATGATTGTGTACCCCTCGCCTGGCTGGGAAGGGACCCTTCTAGGTCCTGACCCTTCAGGGTGCTGCTTTCTGCAGGCCTGGCTTCTGTTGCAGGCTGCCATCTCTTGCAGCCATAGGCTTTTAATCCAAATTGTCTCGCTCTCGCAGCCCTCACGGCTACCACCTGCACATGTCGTGTTCCTTCTGGTTATATTTAACTTCAACAGTATCTTCCATCTCCAATCATCACTAAATAGTTCTAGCTTTTTTTAAAAATCACTGTCAAAGTATATTTATTAAACTTCTTGATCTCCAGATAAAAGACTTAATTCTATTATCAAGCATTTATCATGTCATCGTCTTCCATTTATGCTCTTAAAAAGTATCATTAGGTATTGGAAACTCTAAGAAGGATTCTCTAGGCGACTGAGTTGAACTCTGGTGGGTGTTGTGCCCTGCCTGGACACCCTTTCCAGCTGACACACTCATCCCCCAGCTCTGTATTGAATTGTGAGTTGTATTTTTTTTTTTTTGAGAGAGAGACAGTGTGAACGAACGGGGGGTGGGGTCACAGAGGAGAGAAAATCTCAAGCTGACCCCCCCCTTAGTGCGGAGCCTGATGCAGGGCTTATTCTCATGACCCTGAGATCACGACCTGAGGCAAAATCAAGAGTCGGACGCTCAACCGACGAAGCCACCCGAGTGGCCCTTAATATTTTTATTTTTAAATGAATTAAAGACATTTGAAAGTTTCTCAATTTTAATTTCTAACATAGTAAGCATTGACAGATATAACCCATATAAATGAGAGCTTTTTGAGGGCCTCAAAAACAAGTGCCTAGGTGCAGAGCGAAACCAGTTTGAAGACCCGTCGTCTGTAGAGGAGTTGTAGGGCACCTATTACAGAGTCAGTTATAGAAGCCCTTTCTGTCTCAGAACTGTCTGAGCATGCGTGCATGGGAATGAACTCAGGTGATGCAGTGCTGCTGTTCTGAGGCTTTAGCTAAGGTTAATGACCATATCACTAACTCACACACAGCTCCCTCATGTTTCCTCTCACAGAGGGGATCCAGATAACGTGTGCAGTAGTGAAATCTGTCAGCAAGGCTATGAGAAATTGAAATTTTCTTAAAGCCTGAGAAGATTAATAAACTACCACAAAACCCACTGCCTTGAAATAGAGACCAATGTGACTTCTCAACTAAGATGACCCTGATTTTTATTTTGAACCAGTACTTCCACACAAGAAACACTATGTTAATCACTGCCACCAGACCATGCCCCTCTTCCGCCAACAAAAATTTGGGGCTATATTATTAAAGGTGTCTACCTAAGAGGCAGAAGGAGGCCTTCACACAACTTATCTTTCTGTGACTTTCCATTTCCCTTTTTATGTTGTACTCCTTTCCTCCTCTTGCAAACCCCACGACTCCTCCAAAAAAGTCTTTGGTCTTTCTTCTTTTTTTTTTTTTAAAGTACAACAAATAACATAAAAGCGAACAAAGGAGACACTTAATATAGAGAGAACCACTTGCAACCATTACACCAAATAAAAAGTGACTCAAAATCTTCAACCCAAGATGAGTTTTTAATTGATATTAGTTCTTCTGTTAGGATGAGCTGACAGCTATTAAAACTCTAACATTTGACAATAAATGTCCATAGGAAAGTTATTCTTCAGGAATTAGAAATTGGTATTAGCTCAGCAGTGTCCAGGTAAGTGAGGACACCTCTAAGAACTAGTATACTTGTATTCATCCCAAACACTTACCGGCACCCACTGACGTGCTAGTTCCTGAGGGTATGAACAGGAGATGTTTCCTGCCTTTGAGGCTCACAACTGGCCAGAGGATGCCACTGTCACAGATGATTATAATAGAATATGTTAAGTGCCATAAGGGTTGATAAGAGTAGGGTGGGGAGCCATGACAGACAAGTAGGATTTAGCTGCACTGCTGGAGTTGGTGAGGTCATGTCAGGCAGAGGGCCCTGTGTGAGCCAGCAAAGTGCTCGGTGTCCCCTTGCCTCAGGAGTGGTGTGGTGATGCAGAGAGCAGTGTGTCTGTGCCCACATCCTCATGCATGCAGAGGACGGGGCTGAGCCGGAGGTGAGGCTAGGGAGGCAGGCTCACGTGTGGAAGAACATCATGGCTAAACTGGACCTGTGTTGAAAATTATCCAGAGAGACTCATTTCTTAAGTACCCAAAGGACCTCATTCAGCATCTCATCTATATGACAATTGTACAAGGACCACCAAGAACCTCAATGCGGCAAGGTTCAAGTGTCAGATTTAAAAATAATGCTCTTGCAGTTTCACCTATTGAGAATTTATACCACTGAATGGGCCATTCAATGAAGAGAAAAAGCTTATTAAAAAATACAGTATTAAACTTAAAATTACTTAAAGTCTAAAACACATTTCTGTTACAATATGCCTACAGAGTAATATAGGACCAAAACGTAATCTACAAAAATCATAATACATAATCAGATACTAGCTTCTGAAAGTTAGTCCTCGAGATACAAATCCTAGTTAGTGAAGGGCAAGAGAGTTTTAGAAATAAGGATATGCTTGTAGCTGAGAAATACTTCTATTTGAGATTGGACTACTTTTTGAGTCATGGTCAAAATCGAGTTACAGGCATAAAGTCAGCCCATTTTCTAGATTTGTGTGTCTGAGTTTATGGGCAGGCAAGTGTGTGTGTACACTATAATCTATCTTATTATTCTTCAACTTTCATGGAGAATTCTCACAAAACTATTATAGGAGTTGCATAATTTAAAAGAAAGTTCATCCTTTTCTTTTTTGAAATATGGAATTTCAGTTTATCTGACAGCAACCAGAGTCCCAAGTTTAATGACAGCTAAAGTGTTTTTTCCCCTTATTTTTAATTTATTGTAAAATAATCAGAACTATGTTGGCATGAACAGCATTTCTCACTGTGAATGTTTTTCAAATTTTCAATATTTTGTATATGCTGTGTGTCATTTGAAACAGACATTTTCTCTAAAAAATAATCGAGAAGAGAAAGATTATGTTTGCATTTCTTTGTTCAAGGTGTTTATTGCATCTCAGAGGGCGTACATGCACTGGGTTTTTAAACTGAAATAGAAAGAAATGCCATTTTGAAATTGGTTTTAGGTAATTTTTCCCCATTACAGTGTATGTTATCCCCACAGTAAATTCAGATACAACCACTTTTAAATGGTACCATACATCTATTAAATAATTTGAAAAATAGGCAAACACCTTTCCAACCCAATATGCTTTTACAAAGAGCTGCCAAGCCACTAGCAACACTGATCAACAGTGACCTCATTTATGCATCAAAATCTTAAGCCAAGCCATCAGCACATACAGTATGACAACAAATTAAAAATTAAAGAATACAGTATGTACAGTAAAGGATACAAGTCTCTGAATTAGTTTAAATTCTAATCACAATGGTACAACAAAACCTACTTTGAGCTCAATTGAGGCATGGAAGAACACTAGTCTACAGAACACACAAAGAAATACTAAATTAACAGATGTACATAAAACCCACAATAAAATAAAAATATTTGCAGTAATCTTTGAATTACACATATACCTTGGGGTGTCTTCATAGTCATTTGAGTAGCACATCTCTAATTGCATTTTCACAGATGGGATAGAAACGGACCCTTTACTTTTCAGTGCATTTAATCAAGAATGAATAAATAGGTCAATTTAGATGCAAAACCTGTCAAATATAATCAAAATATACATTTTAATATAGCAGTGATTAAATATGGAATTCTTTCCATATGATTTTTTCATTCTTGATAAGGTAGCTTCAAGGAGAAATATTTATTATGGATGTTAACCCTTATACTTTTTTTAAAACAAAATTTCTTAACATATACAGTGCCACAAAAATAAACATTTCTCACAACAGTTGAAGTTCCTGTGATTGGAAAAATGTACTCCACACCGAAAAAGTTTTGTATATTTAAGAGTGTTTTCCTTACTATTTGATATTATCACACCATGTTTGTAACAGAGATACAGAGAAAAAGAGAATTTATGGGGAGAGTTTAGGTTTGTCCAAAAGTCATATATACATCAAAGCCCTCAAAAACACAGACACATCTTTCCAACTGGCTCACCACACAACAGCTGCATCATCCGTCCATGGGCGAGGTCCAGAAAAGCACTAAAGGCATCAGAAACATCCATTCATTGTTTTTACATCGTACAACACACAAAGAACCCAAATACACTACAATTTTGAGATAGGGATAACAGCTAAGGTAGTACACATTCCTAATGTTCACTTTCACAGCTGTGCTACACATTTTGGAAGAGAAGTTACGAGTAAGCATTGGGTTCGGTACTGGTGGCTCACTTTGAAACTCTGAGCATCAATTTTATTTGAAGTCTCCAAACTCATTATTTTTTTTCCTATTCAGTCACAAAAATTGCAGCTGTAAAGATAAAACGCACTTGAATTAGAAAACAACATGACACACTCCTCAAACATATTACCTCCCTTGCATTTTCACCTCACAGTTACTATGAAAAATCTTCACGCAAAAGGTTTCTTTATAACAAATTCACATTTATACACTTTTCACGATTCTCTGCTTCAAGTTTCAGCCGGGAAGAAATTTTTAGGAAAACTTTTAACGTAAAGTTTCATTTTAGATAAAAATTGTAGCAACAAAATTTTGAAATGTGGATACTTACTAGAAATCTCAGTAGTGAGACATTTACTATTATATAAGAACAGTTCGCCTTTTAAAAAGGGCGGGGGGGGAAGGAATGACAGCAATTTTCATTATTTTTGGCTTTTTTTTTTTTTCAGTTATGGTGTTCAGTGAGTCACTCAACAGTTGAACAAGTAACAGAAGAGAGGAGGAGGGAGATAATCCATGGTGACAGTGCCTTTTTGGGAACGTCACTCCCCCTTCCTCTGTCCCCAGGAACACCAGTCCCCGCTTCCCCAGTCATCCCTGCCAGGGAATCTG
Source organism: Neomonachus schauinslandi (assembly GCF_002201575.2). Taxonomy (NCBI): domain Eukaryota; kingdom Metazoa; phylum Chordata; class Mammalia; order Carnivora; family Phocidae; genus Neomonachus; species Neomonachus schauinslandi. The sequence continues at coordinate 74,374,128 of NC_058410.1, read as the reverse complement.
CCTGGGGTGAAGGCTTAGCCACGTGGGGAACTCTTTTTCATAAATTAGTCTGTGTCTGACTCCCTTTTGACTGTGAACCTCTGAGGGCTATGTCGAGCATCTCTGCTTCAGGTGCTTCTCAGAGCTCCTGGCACACCAGGAGAGCATATTTACTGAGTGAGAGGTGGATGAAGGGTTGCTCCCTGCAGTATCCTTAGTCAGCCCTCAATCTTTAGTAGCTAAGAAGTGCTCATTGTCTCACTTATGCCTACACCAACCCAGTCCGACCCCACACGGAATAGAAAAGTCAGGCACAAGGAGCAATTATTTGACTGAGATATCAAAGCCTCAAAATGATAAACTCATTAACCTTGTATAAGAAAAAACAAATCATAAAGTAATTGAATCCACAAAAATCTTAGTATGCAGTAGAGAAAGTTTAAAAATATATTTATGTATAGGATGTACGGAGCATAATAAAAATTACATTGGACAGTGGTCCCAAAACTTTGACACTCATACTCTTCCCTCCAGTGTGTGACCTTGAGCAAACCACTCAATGCCAAGGATCAGTTCCTTTAGCTGCGAAATGGAGACAAAAAGTATCTGGCTAGTTTACATCACAGGGTTTGATTTCCCACTGAGACGACCAAAGGAGTTCATGACTAGGAAGTGGGGATGAAAAGTACTGTGTAATGGAAAAGCAGCATTATTATTGTTTATCCCCTTTCTGCAAGTACCTGTTGGGAATCTACCCACTGTGTTAGGTGCTGGGGTTAGCAGTAAACTTTTTTCCTTTATCAGTTTCCTTCCGTAAGTCCATTATTAGTCATGTCATAAATCATGTTAGAAATTTAAAACTAGAATGTTAGAAATTTAAAATTCTGCTTAAGTGCAGAAGCTGCAAAGGGTAACAATCTAAGCTTTATTTAATGAGGCCAAGTAAGGATAAACAAAAAAATACAATTTTGTAGCCAAGTATATTCTTAGATGGTTTCTAAATGCAATGTAATAGATGTTAGCTTTCTATAAATTCCTGTCATCAGGTAATAAAGTGGTAATTTTCTAATTTACCAAGTAGCCTGGGCAACTTTTTGCTTTATCAGTAAAATCTTTGTGCTTCTCAGGACAACTTGGAGGCTTTTCTCTCTCTTAGTTTTGTAAATTAATCAAGGTTTTAAAAAACTTATTGATCATTCATTGACAGCTTTAATACTGATTTAAAAAGTAAAAACACTTAAGTTGTTGTTGTTTTTATTTCTTACATGTGTTCAAAGAACAGAAGTACAAATATCATATCTGAAATAGCTAAGCATTACAAGGTCATTATTATAAGCCCACAGGAAAAGCTCAATATTAGATACCTTAAATTGTTTACAAGAAATCCTTGATGTTAAGATCCGCTAATGGGTCCTTTGCTGGAGGTTTCTTGGGACTCTGAGTGGCAGGTGTAGGGCTTGGAGAAAGCTAGTGGAGAAAAGCCAGCCCAAGACAGCAGAAACAGAAATCAAACAGAGAGACAGGTAAGCATTAGGCAGAGCACATACCACAGAAAACAAACATGCAGAAGATCAGATGGCTAAAGGTTTACAGAATCTACTTCGTTCTACTTAGCCACAGTGTTGTTTAATTTTGGTTTCATAAAGTACACTTCAAATGATCTTTGGCTTTCTTGAAATTCTCTGACATCAGATTTAGCCAAAGTAATATTTGAGAACTCTGGTACAACCATATGGATATGAGTTAGGGAAGATGTAGAAAACTAGTCACATTCAGATATTATGAATATAGAATACAATAACACAACAATCAATTGCTCTACACAAAAGCATTTTTACTTTGAGTTATTAGTACCACTAAACTAATAAAGGAATTTTAATGACTTTTCCTTATAGTGAGAGTGAGTTTGAGGGAAAAACTGAAAGGAAATAACTTGCAGAAAGTCACTTAAGAAATTACTTTAAATTATTAACTAAATATAGAATTTCACATGAAGTATTTTAAATGAAAACCAGTCAAGTTTGGGGGCACTGTTTGTTTCAGATGGAAAAGAGTTTCCCAGGTGTGAATGTCATAAAATTCCAATATTGCCAGTCCAGCTTGTAGAGAAGACTAATTACTAAATGCTATAGGAAAGAACCATATTGCACTTGCTAGCAAAAGCAACAAAGAATTAACTTACCTTGTTTCTGTTTAATTAATACCTAAATTATTTTACTGTGTGACAGACATAGCGGAAGCAGGCTTTTGCAGGAGTGTTAGGCTATGAAGCCTTGAAAAAGGTCATGTGATCTGTATAGAGTAATAATTGACATGGATTCTTTGAGTCTAATTCTTCTCCTATGCTTGTGCCTGGTAGAAATCTCAAAAATCTGGGATTATGGGGGTAGAGATGTATGTTTTTATTGGTTCAGTAAATAGAGCTCCAGAAATAAAGATTTTTAGATTTGTTCCTATGTCCAGAAACTATTGACTGACTGCATTACCTATCAATCAAATTTCCATTTTTTAAAACAGGAATCATTCTTCATAGAAAGATCAGAAAAAATAAATGCAAGGGTTGAAGTTATTTGGAAGGTAAGAAACTCAAGAGTTGAGGGGCGCCTGGGTGGCTCAGTCTGTTAAGCATCTGCCTTCAGCTCAGATCATGATCTCAGGGTCCTGGGATGGAGCCCTGCATTGGGCTCCCTGCTCTGCGGGAAGCCTGCTTCTCCCTCTCCCTCTGCCTGCCGCTCCCCCTGCTCGTGCTCTTCTGCTCTCTTTCTCCCTCTCTTTCTCCCTCTCTTTCTGACAAATAAATAAATAAAATCTTAAAAAGAAAAGAGAAATGTAAGAGTTGATTCATTAATAATTTGGTGAGATGACAACATCATGAAGGATGATACCAACCAATTGAGATATAGTGGAATAGTCCAGTAATCAGTAATGGAAAACAGTATTTTGTTTTCTGAACTTATAAAATCATATTTATTTTACTATTTAGTATAATCACCTCTGCTGCTTCTCTGATACAGGAAAGAAGACAGTTGTTTTTTGTTTTGTTTTGTTTTGTTTTTAGAGAGGGAGGGAGGGTCAGAGAGAGAGGGAGAGAGAGAATCTTAAGTAGGCTCCACACCCAATGCAGAGTCTGACCTGACACAGGGCTTGATCTCATAACCCTGAGATCAGGACCTAAGCCCAAATGAAGAGTCGGATACTTAACTGACTGAGCCACCCAGGCACCCCTATAACCTAAAACTTTTATAAATATGGCATACCATTTCCTAAATCAGTATGAATTCAATTAAATGATTAAAACACTACTTTCATCATATTATCTATTTTTCATTCTTTGAATTAAGTAAACTGATGCTATGTAACACTGGTATCATGCAAGAAAACAGCTACTTTAATAAAATTGTGTTAATTTATTTCTAAAGCTTTTAGTACATAAAATACAATAAAATTTTTAAAACCTTAATATTATTCTTCCAAGTTAATAAAAATAGAAATGTCCTGCCTTTTTTCAAAAAGGTGTTAAATAGTCATAGATGTATTCAACCATCAAGGAGACATTCATAATAAATGAGATCCTTCTTAGAATTTAAATATATCTAGATTAAATTTAACCCCGACTATTACCCCCTAAACCTTCCTCACTCCCCTCAGAAACAATATGAGGCAGAGTTCATTAGACTCAGAGCAGACTAGAAAATTACTCATGAAGCCAGTGCTCTGTTAGCCTTGAAGGCTAGGGTTTCTCACATTCTAAATTTATCTCTTTGAACACCCACCATTCTCTCTTCTGGTCACTGTGGCTTTTGAAGGGTTAAAGAAGCTGAAAGTGAAATTTGGGAAGAGGCAGGCAATAGATTTTGGAGATGATTAAAGGAAGCAAAAGGGATTAAAGTATACTCAGAGAATTCAAAGTAGGAATCCTATGGGTAACAATATAAACATCCATTTGGTGAGTTAAAAATATCACAGAAGTGGGGCACCTGGGTGGCTCAGTTGGTTGAGCATCTGACTCTTGATTTCAGCTCAGGTCATGATCTCGGGGTTGGGAGATGAGTCCTGTGCAGCAGGTGGTCTATTTGAGATTCTTTCCCTCTGCCCCTCTCCCTGCTCCCTCCTCTCAAAATAAAAAAATAAATCTTTAAAAAAATATTATAGAAGTGAAACCATTTACTGATACCATTGTAATATATTTGAGCTTTTTGTTTTGGTTTGCTGGGCACGGTGCTAGTAAAGTCATTAAGTGATGTTCTGACTCCATCCGAGTCAGTTTCTCATGGTGAAAACCTCTTTGGTTCTACCTATACCTCCACCTTGGCCAGGCAATTTACAAAAGGAATCAAGAACTGGTTACTCATCAACATGACTATCACTATTGGCAGCAAAACATTTCAACAAAGTGTATGTGTTTTACCATTTTGGTAGTAAGAAATTTGGCCTCATCTAAAGAGAGGTTTGTCCTCTGTCCTGGATCCTGGTAGGCAACCTCTAAACCCTCGGAATTTCCTGAGTAATAGGAATGTCTTTGTTATTCAGGGTGGGTTCTTGGAACCACACCTGATAGTTTATGCTAACAAGAGGACTGAGGGTGGGGACTAGCCAACCAGAAAGACCAACAATGTGATGATGAGAGCGTCAGGTCCTGGGGCCACATGATATCAGCCTGACTTTGAGTGAAGCTGGGGGGTTGGAGATTGAGTTCAACCACATGGGCAATAATTCAATCGATCATTCCTACATAAGGAAACTTCAATAAAAACTCTGCACACTGAAGTGCAGGTGAGCTTCCTGGGTTGGCAACACTGCACATATATTGCTACACACTGATGTCAGGTTGAGTAACATCCTCGAGGACAAAGAAGCATCATGCTTGGAACCCTCCCAGTTCCAGACTTCACTCACATCTCTTCTTTTGGCTAGATCTAATTTGTATCTTTTCACTATAATAAAAATGCAATAAATTTCATGCTTTCCTGAGTTCTGTAAGTTGTTCTAAGATATTGAGAACCTTCAAATCTGTAGGCAGCTGGTCTGAAGTGAAGGGGTAGCCCTTGGGACTTCCAAACCTGTGGCTGGTGTCTGAGGTGCACATAGTCTTGTAGGGACTGCCCCCTTAGACTCTGCAGTTTGGCAAACCCATTGCTGTTAGCCTCACAATTCTTGGGCACAACTGACAGCCTGGAGGAGGGTGTCCCTAATCTTTTTTTTTTTTTTTTTAAAGATTTTATTTATTTATTTACTTGAGAGAGAGAGAGAGAGAAACAGCATGAGAGGGGATAGGGTCAGAGGGAGAAGCAGGCTCTCCGCCGAGCCGGGAGCCCGATGTGGGACTCGATCCCAGGACTCTGGGATCATGACCTGAGCCGAAGGCAGTCGCTTAACCAACTGAGCCACCCAGGCGCCCGGGTGTCCCTAATCTTGAGTTTAGCTAGTTCTGGGAACACATGATAAAACTATGGATCAGAAGTACTCATTTTTCTGAAATAAATGTGCAGATACTTTAAATGTCTAGTTGTCCTCCGGAACTATTCTGAATTAAGTAGGAGAGGAATGGAGGGACTTAGGAGAGTGAGTTACTTCTATCATTTTCCTCCAAACCTCACACTATTGCTGATCTGTCTCCCATGTTCCCCCTTTACTTTTTTTTTTTTTTAAAGATTTTATTTATTTATTCATGAGCGAGAGCAAGAGAGAGATAGGCAGAGGGAGAAGCAGCCTCCCTCTGCTGAGCGGGGAGCCCGATGTGGACCCGATCCCAGGACTTTGGGATCATGACCTGAGCTGAAGGCAGAAGCTTAACCATCTGAGCCACCCAGGCGCCCTCCCCCTTTACTTCTGAAGAAACAGATATGAGGATTATCTTAGGTAAAAACATTTTTAAACAGTTTGCCACATGGCAGTTTTATACTTACAATGTCATTATTTTAAGGACATTAAAAATACTGACCTGTGTGCCAGGTACAGCCGCAGCTCCAAAGGGTGGCCTCATCATGGGCTGTGCAAACATGACGGGCTGCTGAGGCATCATGGGCATGCCCGTCCCAGCAGGAGGCTGAAAAGGAAGAGCAGTTCACAGCATGAGTGGAATCCACTATGGGAATGCCTGACACTTAAGTGTTCAATGTTTCTGAAAATGTGTGAGGAAAGCAGGTCTGTAAGAAAGTATAACTTGTAATTTTGAGTGATGGGTGCTGTGAGGCTGACAGATGGCAGAGAATCACCAAGGGATAGTAGAAGCCTGGCTGGCTACATGGCATCCTTCTCCCAACCAGGCTTTGCTGGTGATTGTTTGTCTTCTGTGAGCATAATTCTGAAGAGATAAAACCTTGTTTATTTATGGACCCTGGCCCTAAAATTTGCTAGTGATAAAAGTGATAAGTGGAAAGTCTGAGTACAGTGATTAAGAGTTTGATTTTGATGATTGAGCTAAGAATGTGTTTGGTAGATATTACTCCCAAAATGACAAAACTATATGCTACAGAAATTATTTTGATGACAGAATTTAAGTATTTTATAGCTGACTTTATGTCATGTGTAGACTTCTTAATGTCTAACACAGATAACTTAATTTTTTAAGTTATACATTACTGCATTTGGGGAAGAATTATATTCTGTAGCTGTATTTGTCAATCTGGGATTTGGCAAAGGCCTCAGAAATGTCAATTACAATGTCTAGCACAGGTGGCCACTCACCATTCCAAACGCTGCTCCAGGCTGTCCAACAGATGGGGCCCCGGCAACAGGAGGAACCGAACTGGCTGGAGGTACAGCTCCTTGCTACCAAAAAAACCCACAAAACACACACACACACACACACAACACCACCACCAACAAACAAAAAGAACCGACATAATTTGGTTTTAAAATAACAGAATATAATTTTAAAATGTATGCCCCTTTAAATATGTGTTGGCTATGTAAAGAAAAATATTTCAGTTTTAAATTTTAAAAAATGGCTCTAGCACCATGCCAGTGATATGAACAAGGTTACTAACTTGATGTTCATGGTCATGGTACTATTTGGGCTCCCCAGCTTGCAGCCTGACAGCATTGGGCTTCCTCTCTACCTCCTTATAAGCTTCTCCTCTACCCTCACTGTAAATGAGTCAAATTTCTCTTTTCCTATCATTATATCCTCCTACAGGTACTGGGGTAGACATCTAAAGAATGTGTCTTCATTTACATATCAATGCTTGGTTTCTATCTGCCCCCATTTTTATTGTGTTTTAAGAGTGCGGGAGGGGCAGAGGGAGAGGGAGAGAGAGAATCTTAAGCAGGCTCCATGCCCAGCACTGCGGGGCTCGATCTCACAACCCTGAGATCATGACCTGAGCTGAAATCAAGAGTCGGACACTTAACCAACTGAGCCACCCAGGCGCCCCTTGCCCCCTCCCCCATTTTTAGATTCTCCTTTTCTGTGTTAGACTTCTTTTTGACTGCTATACATTTGCACAAGAGCCAAAATTAATTCCAAGTTTTAGGAAGCATTTAGAAGACTACACATAACAAAGCACAAATATCCCATTTCAGGTACAGGTTTGACAGTTTTCAGTCATACAACAGGTCCCCTAATATTTCCCTTATGTTTAAAACTAACCCTACTGCAATCCCTTAAACTTAACCATTAAAGCAAAATCCTAATGAAAAAAGAAAATACTATAGTGATGTCAGCAAAAATGGTGAAGTAAGGAACTCTGAAACTCTCCCTAATCCATAAAATCAGTGGAAAAACAGTCAAAAGCTATTAGAACCAACTATTTTAGAACTCTGGAAACCAACAAAGCTTGCAGCAACCAAGAAAGTACTTACTCAAGAAAATCAGCTGATCTTCGCAAGAATAGTGAGCTTTGTGGCATCTTAACTTACCCTAGTGTCATCCACTGTTCTCCAGCTCAGCTGTAGTCTTGAAAATAACAGCTTATATTCTTAGTAATAGTACCAGAGGGAGCAGAATATATTGAATTCTTTATTTTGTCTCGTCTGGATGGCTCCCTGGAAAGACTGGCTCAAAAGGCTTGCCTTTGTCTCACCAAACTGGGAAAGCACCTAGTGCTAAAGTTGTTACCTGAAGCCACCTGTGGAAAACGTTTACAGGCAAATGTCTCAGTTGTTGCTGTCTGAAGCAATGGATAACAGGGCAAATAGTAGACTAAACAAAAAGCTTGGAGGAAAGTCTGGAGAAGGAGATGTTTGGGGGATTAAGAGTTTAAAAAGCTCAGACATACTCCTGGGAATTCAGAAGTTCATGCACATGCCCACGGTTGTGTGCATGCTCAGGAAAGACATGAGAAGGCCTCTAGCTGACCCTGAGGCTTTGAGCAAGCAGTATGTGATTGTGATTGCTAAGGCAGAGTGGCAAACTGCCTGGTTGACTCTGAAGACATGCCTCAACACAACTCGAAGCCCCTCTACAAAGACTGGGAGATATTCTGGTTCAAGGAATTTAGGAGTAGTTATCTAATCATTAGCTGACCACTTAGCTAAAGGAGCAGAGACCTTAATGGTCACACATAATAAAGAACAGAGACTACAGAATTAGTTCAGAATGGTCACTCAACAAAAACACGAACAACAACTACAAAAAAGTAACCACAACAAACCTGTGGAGAAGAAGTAGAATCTGATCTCTAGAGTTGCCACATTATAATATTCAAAATGTCTAGGTTTCAACAAAAATATTCTGAGGCATACGAAGAAACAAGAACATATAGCCCATATGCAGGAGAAAGATCTCAAATCAATAACCTAAACTTCTACATTGAGGTACTAGAAAAAAGGAAACTAAACCCAAGGTAAGCAGAAGAAGGAAATAATAAATATGGGAGTAGAGACAAACAACAAAAACCGATTGAAGAAGTCATAAAAAATCTAAATAGACGTAAAGAAAAAGACTGTATCAGTAATCAAAAAACTTCCATCAGTAATCAAAAAAGCCCTAAACCATATGATAATTTCAATAGCTGTAGAAAAAGCATTTGATAAAATACAGTATCTGTTGATGATAAAAACTCTCAACTAAGTAAGTTTAGAGGGAATATACATAATATACATACATACATACATATATAGAATATATACATACATGCATATATATAATATATACAGTAAAGGCCATATATGAAAAACCTACAGCTAACATCATACTAAATGGTGAAAAACTGAAGGCTTTTTCTCTAAGATCAGGAGCAAGACAAGGATGTCCACTCTCATCACTTTTATTCAACATAGTACTGAACATCCTAGCTGCAGCAACCAGACAAGAAAAAGAAATAAAAGGTGTTCAGATTGGTAAGAGAGAAGCAAAACGTTTAGCATTTGCAGAAAATATGATACTATATAGAGAAAACCCTAAAGACCCCACAAAAACACCATTAGAACTGATAAATGAATTCAGTAACGTCACAGCATACAAACTCAATATACAGAGATCTGCTGCATTTCTCTAAACTAATAATGAAGTAGCAGAAAGAGAAATTAAGAAAACAGTTGCACCAGAGAGAAGAAAATACCTGGGAATAAATTTAATAAATTTAATCAAGGAAGTGAAAACAATAAGGCATTAATGAAAGAAATTGAAGATGATATAAACACATGGAAAGATAAACCTTGCTCATGGATTGGAAGGATTAATATTATTAAAATGTCCATAATACCCAAAGCCATCTACAGATTCAATGCAATTCTTATAAAAAACTAATAGTATTTTTCACATAACTAGAACAAATAATACTAAAATTTGTATGGAACTACAAAAGACATCAAATAGGCAAAGCAATCTTGAGAAATAAGAACAAGACTGGAGGTACCATAATTCCAGATTTCAAGATACACTACAAAGCTAGAGTAATCAAAACAGTAGGGCACTGACACAAAAACAGATACAGAGATACACAGATCAATGGAACAGAACAGAGAGCCCAGAAATAAACCAGAAATTAATCTATGACAAAGGAGGCAAGAATATACAATGGGGAAAAGACAGTGTTTTCAATAAATGGTGTTGTGAAAACTGGACAGCTACATGCAAAAGAATGAAACTGGACCACTGTCCTATATCATTCACAAAAATAAACTCAAGTGGATTAAAGACCTAAATGTGAGACCTGAGACCATAAAACTCCTAAAAGAAAGCATAAGCAGCAATCTCTTGGATATTGGCCTTAGGAACATATTTATGGATATGTCTCCTCAGGCAAGAGAAACAAAAGTAAAAATAAACTTGAGACTACACCAAAAAAAAAAAATCAAAATCAACAAAACAAAAAGCAACCTAGTGAGTGAGAGAAGATATTTGCAAATAACATATCCAATAAGGGATTAATACTCAAAATATATAAAGAACTTACACAACTCAACACCAAAAAACCAATCTGATTAAAAAATGGGCAGAAGACCTGAATAGACATTTTTCCAAAGAAGACCTATAGACAGTGAACAGACACACGAAAACATGCTCGACACCACTTACAATCAGGAAAATGCAAATTAAAACCATAATGAGATATCACCTCACACCTGTCAGAATGGCTAATATCAAAAAGACAAGAGATAACAAGTGTTGGTGAGGATGTGGAGAAAGGGGAACCCTCATGTGCTGTTGGTGGGAATTAAATGGGTGCAGTCACTGTGGAAAACAGTATGTAGGTTCCTCAGAAAATTAAAAGTAGAAATATCATATGATCCAGTGATTCCACTGCTATTTACCCAAAGAAAATGAAAACATGAATTCAAAAAGATACATGCACCCCTATGTTTATTACAGTATTATTTACAATAGCCAAGATATGGAAACAACCTAAGCATCCACCAAGAGATGAATGGATAAATAAATAAAGAAGATGTGGAATACATATGAAATGGAATATTATACATCCATAAAAAAGAAAGATCTTGCCATCTGTGACAACATGGATGGACCTAAAGGGTATCTGCTAAGTAAAATAAATCAGAGAAAGACAAATACCACATGATTTCACTTAAATATGAAATCTAAAAACCAAACCAAATGAATAAACAAAAACACAGATCCTTACATATGAATAACTGGTAGTTGCCAGAGGGGAGGTGGGCGGGGATGAGCAAAATAGATGAAGGGGGTCAGGAAGTACAAACTTCTAGTTATAAAAAAAGTACAGCATTGGCAATATAATCAACAATAAAAAACTTCCACCACAGAAAAGCCCAGAACCTGATGGCTTCACTGGTGAATCCTATTACGTGTATAATGAAGAATTAATATCAATCCTCCTCAAGCATACAAAAAGAAAAAAAAAAAGTGGAAGAACACTTTCTAATTATTCTTTGATGCCAGTATTGCCCTGATACCAAAGCCAGACAAGGACATTAGAAGAAGACTACAGATCAATATCCTTTATGAACCCTGATGGAAAAATTCTTGACAAAATACTAGCATACCAAATCCAGCAGCATATTAAAAGAATTATATACCATGACCAAGTGAGATTTATCCCAGAAATGTAAAGTTTGCTCAATCAATGTAATACATCATATTAACAGAATAAAAGAAAAAACCCCACATAATCATGTTACTAGATGCAGAAAAAGCATTTGACAAAATCCAACACCCTTTCATGACAAAACAACAAACACCACTCAACACACTAAGATTATAAAGGAATTCCTCAACCTGAAAAAAGGCATCTGCAAAAAACGCATGGTTATCATCGTACTTAACGGTGAATGACTAAAAGCTTTCTTCTTAAGAACAAGACAAAGATGTCATGGAAGTTCTAGTTGTGGCAATCAGGTAAGAAAGAAAGAAACAGCATCCAGAAAGAAAAAAAGAAACAATCTCTATTTGTAGATGACATCACCTTATATATAGAAAATCCTTAGGAATTTATATACAAAAGAAACCATCAGAACTAATAAACAAGTTCAGCAAAGTTGCATGATATAACATCAATATACAAAACTCAGTGTAGTGTTTGCTATCAATGAACAATCAAAAAATACAATTATAATTATTTACAGTAGCACTAAAAATAAAGTACTTAGAAATAAAATTAAGAAAAGAAATATAAGACTTGGGGCACATGGCTGGCTTAGTTGGAAGAGGGATGTCAGAATTGCGGGTTCAAGCCTCATGTTGAGTATAGAGATTACTAAAAAAAAATAAACTTAAAAAAAAAAGGACAAGACTTGTTGAGATATTGTTAAACAATTTGTTAAAGCACTGCTGACATCCAAAACTTAGATAAATAGACATCCTGTGTCCAAGGATTAGAAAACTTAATATTAAGATGGCAATATTTCCTAATTGCTTAGATTTAGTACAATCCCTATTAAAATTTCAACTTCTTTTGGAAAAATGGACAACTGGAGCCTAAAGTTTATATGGAAATGCAAGAGATCCAGAATAGCCAAAACAATCTTGAAAAAGAAGAACAAATTTGGAGGACTTACACTTCCTGGATTCAAAATTTACTACAAAGCTACACTGAAACACGTCTGGCATAAGGACAGACATATAAATCAGTACAACAGAATAAAGAGTCTGGAAATAAATGCATACACCTATGGTCAATTGATTTTTGACAAGGATGCCAAGACCAATAAGTGAAGGATAGTTTTTTAAATAAATGGTTTGGGAAAACTGGATTTCCACATGCAAAATAATGAATTTGGACCACTATGTCACACCACATATGAAAATGAGTCTAAAATAGTGAAAGAGCTAATGTAAGAGATAAAACTATACAACTCTTGGAAGGAAACATAAGTGTAAATCTTCAAGACCTTGGATTAGGCAATGGTTTCTTAAATATGACACCAAGAGCACCAAGCAACAAAAACAGAAATAGATAAGCTGGAGTTTATCAAAGTTTATCAAATTTATCAAACGACACTATCAAGAAAATAAAAAGACAACTCAAAGAATGTGAGAAAATATTTGCAAATCATATATTTAATAAGTATCTAGTATCCAGAGTACATAAAGATCTCTTAGAACTCAATAATAAAAAGACAACCCAAAAATAAAATGGGCAAAGGATGTGAAGACATTTCTCAAAAAAAAAAAAAAATACTAATGGCCAAGAAGCACATGAAAAAATGCTCAACATCATTTGTCATTAGGGAAATGCATATCACAACCACAAATGATACCTTACATATTGCTGGTGGGAATGTAAAATGAATTTGGCGGCTGTGGGAAGGTTTGGCAGTTCCTCAAAAAGCTCAACAGAGGGTTACTCATGAGCCAGCAATTCCATTCCTAGGTATATGCCCAAGACAACTGAGGACATATATTCACACACAAACTTCTATACAAATAATAGAAGTATTCTTCATAATAGCCAAAAAGTGGAAACAACACAAATGCCCATCAGTTGATGAATGTGGTATATCCAAACCATGGATTACTCAGCCATAAAAAGGAATGAAGTACTGATACATGCTACAACATGGATAACCTTGAAAACGCTGTGCTAAGTGAAAGAAGCCAGGCACAAAGCCCTCCGTATTATAGGAGTCTGTTGATATTGAATACCCAGAATAGACAAATCTATAGGAACAGAGTAAATTATTCGGTGCCAGGGGATAGGGAGAGGAGGAAACTGAAAAGGGACTTTGTTTCTTTTGGGGGTGATGGAGATACTCTGGAATTAGATAATAGTGATGGTTTTTACAACATTGCAGATATACTGAAAATCACTAAACTGTACACTTTAAAATTGTGAAGATGGCGAATTTAGTGTTTATGTAAATTTTATCTCAAAAAATAAAAAAAAGAGAACATATTGAAGGGTAGCAGAATATGCCATCCCTAAAGTACGCCTCTTTGGCATAATATTATTTTGAGAAACAGCAGATGCAGGAGGAATTCTGAAAACAGAGTAGAAGTTAAACTTCTGTAAGGGACGTTTACATTACAAAGGAAATCTCTGGAAATTTCCGTTTGGAAGGGTCTCTCCCACTGCAGCAGGAAGAGAAGGTTGACTAAATCACAAGAGGATCTTATCAATGGAGAAGACACTGCCTGAAATCTACAAAACAAATCTTACCTTTCGATTACCCTGCTTTTCCTGGTAATTTCCCCCAGCCTGGCCACTGAACAGCTTGCTTGCTTTTGTCTTCAGCTGCAGATGGTGTTGAAGTCAGTGGCTTAGGCTACCTTGTGGAGTTACTCAATTTTCCCTGGGTAGCTCCCCTATACATACATATATATATATATATATATATATATATATATATATATATATATATA